>NC_092803.1:71723592-72929426 GCF_040954645.1 Diabrotica undecimpunctata | reverse complement strand
ATTACCGTCTTTTAAATTCGTGCGAAATTTCCCCCTGATCAGTTAGCAAATTTCATAGGATTATTTAAGACTTAAACTATTTTAGAAGTTAAATGCATATTGCGTTTTCATCGAAATTATTTACAAAATAAACGTTTGAAAAATGGGCATGTTTTTTACTTATAAACAATTGTAATAACTTTTATATTTTTCAAGCTACAGAAACTCACAGTAAAAAAAACCTTTTACGACCAATAGGAACGAAGTTAGCGACTATTTTTTTAAAAAGCATATCTCCATTATTCATAAACATTAAGAAGTCAAATTTGTACAAATTTTGAATGAAAATCTACGTTTGACGATGACAGTGATTCTGAAGATGTATATTTAGAGACTGATTTAATAAGTGTAGACAAACAACCTGCAATAAAAAGGTTCAGAGCTGACAGTGAAGTCGAATGAATGAACAACTTTTAAACCAATGTATGTAAAGAAAATAAAAAAAAGTAAAGTTCAATAAACATTGCAAAATTTAATAATAGTGATGAAAAAATCGACTTATTTTATCAAAGCAGTAACGCAGATTGGAATAATATTGTATATCATATTTGTACGAAAAATAGAATAAAAATCAATATTGATAATTATGAAAATACAAACAATTATAATTAATATAAGAAATATAATAATATAATGTGTAAAAAATTACCTGAAATTTAATTTATAAAATATATAAGTACATATTATTACATACATATCATTGATATAAAATTTCCGGGGGGAAATTATGTCATCATTATTAATACTGCGACAGACTATTCCAGCCACATCAAAAAAAAGTAAGTTTTTACGGTGAATTTCAAATAGATTCAATTTTTCCGAGGTTTCCCATATTTTCCGGCCAGTGAAAACTGTATTCATACAACAGTAATGTAGTTATTCATATTTTGACGAGCTACCCCAGAATAAAGAAAGAGACTTCCAGCTGCAATAGAAGCCGAGATAATGTAAATTTTTCCTACGTGTTTCAATTTGGTATCCTGAAAAACTGAATGTTTGGGCAGGAATATTAGGCGATGCTATAGTTGGCCCCTTGTTCATACCAGGCAATTTAAGTGGCAACATTTATCTCGATATGCTGGAAAACACCATCGAACCTTTAATTGTGCATGAATTAGAGAACCAAAGAGACGATCAAGTCATCCTAGCTCCAGACGAAGATTTGCTGCACTTCCAACAAGATTAAGCACCTCTTCACTATGCAGCTCCAATTAAGCACTGGTTGGATACTAATTATCCTTACAAATGGATTTGAAGGAGAGGTCCTATTGAGTGGCCACCGAGGTCACCAGACTTACCGAAACCTGACTTTTGGCGTCACTTGGGGAATTGCGAGAAAGAATTACGCAAGCATGTCGCGCTATTACTAGAACACCATTTGTTAAAGTTCGTGCAGAATTTGAAAATAAGCTGTATTATTGTTTACAAAACAACGGAACCCACTTTGAACATTTACTGACATTGACATTTTTAACAAATTTGTAGTTCAACAAACACTTCATTAAATTTTCAATTTAAGCCAAAGTTTCACAGTTATTTCTTCACCCTGTATAATTATAATTTATACCATTGGATAGCATTTTTTATAGTCTTTTCAATGATATATCACAAGTAGGGGTTTGCAATTTAAACTTTTTTGGTTGTGGTGGGTGGGGCACTATTCCTAGAAACGTTTTCAAGCATTTTTCGATATCAGCTTTTGTTCGTGAGATATAGTCCATTGTAAGTTTAAAAATTGACACAATGTAGATGTATATATTAACATGTTAATATATACGTCTATGGGATAAAATGCATCCCTCTCTGTCTTCCGTTCATACGTAAACTGTTTCTGATATTTCATGATCAAATCCAATGAACCCTTTTTATTAGGCGGATCTTGCTTTGGTCGAAAAAGGTCGATTTAATACCTACAAACTAAAATTTGTTTTGATCGATAGATTATGATTTTTGATAAAAGTTTACCCACAATTTTTTCACGGAAACCTACTTATTAATAACAATGTTTAAACATATTATATAAAATTGCTTTTTTTCGCTTCAAAACCACTTTTTTTAAATAACTTGGGTTATGTTAAGAAAGTTATTCGTGTATATGTTGGTAAAATGCTAACTGTAAGCGTAAAATGCCAATAAAAATTTAAAACGTTGAAAAAGCCAATTTTAGCAATTTTCGAGGTCATTTTTCGATAGGTTAGATATCGAATTAAAAAAAAAATATGAACTGAAAGCTTAAGTCAAGTAATTTCAAAATGTGAAATTCCATTTTGAAACAAATTAATATTCCGTTGCGTTTCGGGATATATAATGCTACCTTACAGTAAGTTTACGCAAAGTTTACCACGGGTACCTGCTTATTTATAACTTGTAGAAAATGATTATTATTAAATATTTCAAATTTCTATTACGATTAAAAGATAAAAATGTTTAATCTTATTTTATAATGTATAACATTTTTTAAAGGGTATAAATTAAATAATTATAGTTTTTTTTGTGTCTTACCAAAAAAAAATGTTTTTTAGTTTATGAAATTATTATTATAAATTATGCGAAAATTTTTCGGTAGTTAGTTAAACAACGGTAGTTAAACAAAGAAATATATTAGTTTCAAACAATAAAGACATTTTTTATTTGTTTAAAAATTGTTATAAATAAGCAGGTTCCCGTGGTAAACTTTTTACTGTAAGGTAGCAACATATTTTTTCGATTACAATAAGATTCATCTTGTGGGTAAGATATAATCAATGTGTTTCGAACATTAAAGTTCAGACGTTCGTCAAGTCTATTTGTATATCCCGAAACCAATCGGTATGTCAATTTGTTTATGGGTTTTTTAAACTGACTTTTGCAATATAAAATCAAAATAGTTGACTTAAGATTTCATCTCATATTTTTTGTTTTTATAAATTCGATGTCCAACCTATTGAAAAATTGTCGCGAAAAACGCTAAAATTAATTTTTTTTCGTCACTTTCAATTGTTTATTTGCATTTTACGCTTAAAGTTAGCATTTTACTAAAAAGACACACAAATAGCTTTCGTTTTAAAATAATCCAAATTATTAAAAAAAGTGATTTTAAAGCGAAAAAAGCAATTTTTTATAGATTGTTTTACCATTGTCACAATTAAATAGGTTCCCGTGGAAAACTTTAGGTAAATTTTTTAAACATAGCATATTGCCATCATAATCTACTATCGATTAATACAATTTTCAGCTTGTAGGCATGAAATCGACCTTTTTCGACAAAAGCCACCCGCCTCTTTGGTATGAACCCAATATAAGTGCTGAGGATTCTTACCTACATATTTTTGGTCAATGTTTGTAGATTTCAGTAGTTCTATCATTCTGATATTATCTAACTTAGGTTTTTTAGACAATTTATGTCAACAAGGATAGATATTTAAGATTCAATAGTGCAATCTTTTGAAAATGATACCTACTGAATTAAAGTAAAATGGACCTAAATAGGCTTCTACTCTGCAATAGAGCTATTGCACTGTCAATAAAATTAATTTAACCTTTAATTGTGGCTATTCCCATTTAAACAGTAATTGCAATAGAGCTATAACAAACAGAAATATTTAAGTATCCTCAAGAATTGAAACATACAGTGGCTCAAAGCTTAAATGATGCTGTCGCTACTTAATACAATTAGCCTGTGTCAGTGACTCAATATTTATTATAAAAAATTACATACTGGGATTAAATTACTATAAGTGTTCTAAAATAACATAAGTTATTTTTTGAATTTCAAATATACCATACTTAAATAACAATAAATATTTAATTATTTTATCTATAATTTTGATGTCACAGCTAAAATTATGCAAACTTTAAAATAAGAAAATTAATAAAGAAAACAAACTCGACGCATTGAAAAATAATTGCTAATATTTTGAAGATCCTCCTTCATGACCAATTACAGCCTGTAATCGTCTAGGCATTGATTCAACCAACTTTCTAGCATACTCTGGGGGGAAATTTTGTCCCAAGCTTTAGTAGTTTTTATTGTCTATTATTTCTATTTGATATTGGGGAACTATTTACTTTATTTTTTAATGTCAACCACAAATTTTCAATAACATTCAAATCTGATGACTGCGCTGGCGTTTTAATGACATTTCAGCAATTATAAAGCAACCAAGTACGAACCCGATATAACGTCTGTTTTGGATCGTTGTCCTGATAAAACCGGTAATAGACATTAATATCTAATTTTTGAGCACTAGCGGCGAGATGCCGCCTTAGTATATCCAAGTACATGTATTGGTTCATATTCCTTTTAATAAAATGCATGTTACCTAAACCTGCAGACGACATACACCCCACATCATAACTCCAACGTTCTTTACTGTAGCTTTCATATTTTTTAATTCGGCTACTACCACAGCGATATTTCCATCGGACTCAAATAAGTTTATTTTGGTTTCATCAAAAAATATTACTAAATTCCAAAATTTAAATCTTTATTAATATGTTTCCTGGCAAACACCAATCTAATACGCCTATTTCTTTGGCTAATAAAAGATTTATTTCTAGTTGTTCGACCATTTAGATTATTCTTTTGTAATATCCGTTTAATTGTATTAGGATTATATCTTTTACCAAACTGTCTTTCCACCTAATCTCGCAATTTAGGTGCACTTTTTTAGGATCATTTGCTATTTCTCTGACAATCCATATTTCCTCATGTTCGCAAAAAATCTTATGTGGAGCTAACCTTGATTTATTTTCAACTCTATTGTCATTTCGGTAACGTTAAATAATGTTGATGAACATTTATTTACCATTTTAGATAGGTCGCTTTGGTTATATCCATTTTTATGGTGAGTAGTAATTAAATTTCTTTCACTAATCGTAGATAAAATAATTAAATATTTATTGTTATTTAAGTATGGTACATTTGAAAGCTAAAATATAGCTTTTGCTATTTTAGAAGACTTGTAGTAATTTAATTTCAGTATGTAATTTTTTTCTAAAAATCATTGAGCCAGTGACACAAGCTAGTTTTATTGAGTAGCGACTGCATCATTTAAGTGTGCGCCACTGTATACTCTTAACACATTCAGAAAATACATCTTGTATGGGGTAATTTAGTTGCTTGCTCTTACTTTAATCTGTTTTAATTAAATCTTTCTAGTGGCAATATTTCAAATAATTTAATTTTTCAGAGATCGGCCAACAGCCGAGGAAGCTATGAACCACGCATGGTTGGGCAAGGAGACGGTTCATTCCGAATTTCAAATAGATAAGTCTAAGCTGAAGAGATATGTCATCAAGAAACGGTGGATTAAAGCAGTCAATACAATCATAGCTTTACGGAGAATGGGTGCGAAGATCGACACGGACTTAATTCATAATATTAATGACTAGTTTTGTAACGGTGTGATATTTGATGTGTTAATGATCTACAAAAGAAAGTCGATACAGTCCTAATAAAAGGAAATCACTTTAACTCAAAAACTACTTCAACTACTTCAAATGAGATTTTTTCATGTATGTTGTAGTTGGTGGTAAAATAATTGTATTACTGATTTAAATGGAAAACCCCAATATAAAAAATACATTATCAATACAGCCAGGTTATGCCAATACTTAAATAATACAAGACCTAATAATTACTACAAAATATAAGAAAAATAACTTAAAACATATATTCCGAAAAATAAATAAACCAAAATTTAGCTTTGTATTAAAAACCACTAATATACTGGGAACATAGTGTAAACCTTGAGAATATATAATAATAATATGGATATTATACTAAATTATTTTCAATCAACTATCCTTAAAACTCCTAAAATATTTCTTTTAAAATCTTACCCTATTTTTTTTTAATCTTACCACAATTGGAATTCAATATGAAATCAATTATTTACTCTCGGTCCCTGAGGAGTACAGAATTTAACATCAATAGTCGAAATCAGGGCAGGATATACCAATTGAACTTTTAGATAAATCAAATGACAATAAATATTCTTTTACCCAAGGAGACCAGTTTAAGATAATCCAATATTTGCGAATACGAGTAGTCATGGTTATAAATAAGATCCAGATTACATATAGCTATATCATAAAATTATTTTCCACGCTCTCCAGCAACAACTTCTATACTGGGAAGTGCAGATAATTGACCCATACTCAAGCTGAGATCGCTCTACATCACATATATTGATATGATTGCTTGCAAAGATATCCCCTTACAACTTCTTAGAGTAAAACCTAACATTCTTAATGTTAATTAACCTAACAGTGTCTTAAAAAAAGGGGCTATCTTGGCTCCTTAGGGGCATAGTGCCTTTTTGTTTTTTAACCAGTTTCCGACTATTTTTTGCCATTTAATTTGAACCAAATTCTACAGTTTGTAATGTTTATAAGTTTAAGAAGGGCTATTATCACTTTGTGTACATAAATGTAATTTTTTTCTTATAGGTTATTAGTATGTTTTAAAAAAGAAAATAAGCCCCGGCTTATTGAGATCCACTCAGTTAAATTATCTTTTTTTTTTCGTCTTTTATGAGGGGGGTGGTCTAAATGGTCGAAAAATCCCTCGGTCCTAGAAGGTGGCCTCGGTTATACAGGATTCATCCAGCGTGGCCATGATGATATCTGAGACTGCACGCAGGTTTGCTCGCACACCATCGTCGTCAATGCCAAAGACCTACCTGCTAAAAAACACCCTCCTCAACCGTGTATTACCGGCCGGTCTTCTGATAGCAATGCATTCCTTCATCTTATTGGCGATCTCTTCGCACCATCAATAAAGCATTGTTCTTTTTTCATCTACCCTGTTCATGCAATTCCTCATAGTTTCTCTTATCATTGATTTGAGTCCTTCTGCCGATGGCGATTGGCATCTTCTCTTCTGTATCATCCATCTAGAGTACTCATCAAATGCTAGCCAGTCTATTCTATCTACACCTCTGCTTCCTGTTTGGTTCGCTGATGACTCCACGTCGGTAGTCCCTCCTCCGACCATCGAAAAACCAATGTATCAGTGGCAGCAAGGCCAGTCTCTAATTTTTCTCGCTCGCCGCATTCTGAGTGGCACAGGTGACATCTTATTATGATTTATTTGGTTATCTGAATAAATTAAATTATCTGGGCCAACCTTAGAAACTAGCTCATTTTCAAAAAACCTTATAAACAAATTACATTTCCCAGAAACTATTCAACAGATGTGGATCATCTTTTCCAAACAATTCAAACACAGTGAGACCCTCAAGCTTAAATACATTTAAACAAATTTTAATACATAATAAAAAAGTTATTAACAGTATTCAAAAACAGCCACTTTGTTGTTCATTTTGCGATAATTGTTTTATTTATTAACCGATTTTAAGTAAGCATATCTCATTTTGTGTATTCTGAAATCTCTACATAGACAAGTTTTTAAGTTATGACCAAAGTAATGAGTTTGACATTTTGATTTTTTATTTAAAAATAGTTCCACTAAAAAATTAAAGAATCCCTAGATGAGAGTCTTTTTGTAATATCTCATATAACTTCAACTCTCAAACCTTTCTATACACTTGTGTCAAGTAAAAAACTTAATTGCCCTAATTAGTAACTTTTTTATATCTGAAGGTGGTGCTTTAATGATATAAGTATATGGATCTATTAGAAGTATCAGAACAAGTGATGACAAAATTTAATATCCATATGAGTAGTAGTACGCATTAAAAAGGGGTGTAAAGTCGCAAAAAATTCTGATCTGAGTGGGATAGAACAGTAAACTATTCCAAAAAAAGAAATAGATTTAGAATACTTTAAAATTTTGGATTAAATTGTAAACAACTACAGGGTAAAATTATAAAGGAGTCATAATCTGGCTTTTAGGAGAAACTATAGTGTACTATACATATATTTTTGCTTTGCACTAAAGTCTTTCTTTTTCATTAAGTTCATATCAAGAAACAATTATTTGACTTTCTTTTGTAGAATAATTTTTGTACAATATTTGTACATTATAGTGTGAGATATTTTTTTAACAAACATTTCTAGTTATAAATGTTCCTATTTAGCTATCTTCGATTAATCATTTAATTTAAATGCTATTCTTATTTAACAATCATGTAGTGCAATAAAGGAGATTTTACTTTTAACATGTTTGTAATGACTTATATGATATTCCCATAAACAAAGCAGAAATTTCTGTTGGTCCTACTAGTTTTTTATAAAAAAATATGTGTGAAGACACATTATATGACCAAATTTATACATTAACCGGTTGACTACCAACTATGAGATAACAGGACATTCTTTTCTAGGACACCAACTATGTGTTATCTCGTAGTATAATGTGATTAAATCAACTTATCATTTTAGACCAGATTTCAGAAAATTACTGTGGCAGTCAACATGTTAACACTACAAAGTAAAAGTGTGAAAATAAAATCATCTTTAGGAAAAACTTGTGTTTATTGAAGATATCTTAATACATACAAGAAACACAATATTAAATCTAAAAAAGAACTTAACGGTAAGATTTTTGGTAGCGGGCACGAGCACCTGGACCACCGAATTTCTTGGGTTCACAGCGACGGGGATCGGCTACCAACAAGGTACGGTCATATTGGATAAGGATATCTTTCAATTCCTTCTTTGATGCTTCATCAACATCTACAAAATAAAGAAAATAAAGTTTTATAATTCATTTTAATTTCTGATAGTATATAATATAAGAAGGAAGATCTCACAAAAATGTGTTTAATTTTTTCCTTTAAGTACACTTCCAATGTACCAATTTAGGATTAGTTTTCAGAAATGTAACCATATTATCTTTACTTCAGACTACTGTTATCCTTCTCTAGAAAGGATTTGTGAAGAATAGTGACCTTATTTTTCAGTAACAAAAAAACATGGGATTAACATTCAAAATCTATCAAATACAAAAAAAGTTGAAACCAATGCCCATGTCATTCTGAACATGTAGTAAATTTTTGAATAAAATCCTTTATAAAAAGGTATATAAAAAACCCAGTTGGGCTATGTTGCATTGACAAAACGTTTTCGGAATAAATATTCCATCATCAGTGTCAAGTTAATACATGGATGTAGCCACTAAATATGTGGGTAAAAACCCTTTAAAAATTATTAAATAGGATTTGATTTACATTATGTCTAATTTACAGTTAAGATGTTAAAGTTACCGTTGGATTGGTAACATGGTGACATATGACTCTACATTAGTTGCGAGTCCTGAGACGGTATGTCTACGAGGACTTTGTCAAAGCAAGTTGCTCGTCCTACAAAGTCCTCGTAGACATACCGTCTCAGGACTCGCAACTAATGTAGAGTCATATGTCACCATGTTACCAATCCAACGGTAACTTTAACATCTTAACTGTAAATTAGACATAATGTAAATCAAATCCTATTTAATAATTTTTAAAGGGTTTTTACCCACATATTTAGTGGCTACATCCATGTATTAACTTGACACTGATGATGGAATATTTATTCCGAAAACGTTTTGTCAATGCAACATAGCCCAACTGGGTTTTTTATATACCTTTTTATAAAGGATTTTATTCAAAAATTTTTTAATATATGGTATACAGCCAAATACAGGAACTTTGTTTCCTTGTGGAATGTAGTAAATATTCAAGAAGACCCTGAAACATGTCTTTTTATAAGCTGATGAGACAATAAGCTGACTTATGCTAACCTGACTTATTTGAAACTGGAGTTATGCAATTTTCAAACCTCATTGGTTTAAACATAAACATTTTGATACAAAAATGACATTTTGTGAATTAGCAAAGAAGTTTGAAGTTTCAAATCGACCGCCAGAATGGCAAAAGAGCAAAGAAAAAGTTAAAAATGCACAATCTTTAAATTCGACCATTGTTCCTATTAAGGATTATGCTATTATTACTGAGATGGAAACAATGTTAAAATTATGGTGTGGTAATCATGTAAATGTGAAAAATTGTCCTATTGATTAGTATTCAGTGTACTTCTAAGCTAAGCTGATTATTGAGACATTGAAAGAGGATCCTGAAGAGATCGCTAAAAGTAAAGAGTTTAAACATTGTAATTAGTATAGTTGTGCAGAGAAATTAAAAGTTATAAAAAATAAATGTGGCAACACCCACCAAACCATATTCAATGTAGATGAGCTAAATCTGGCTTGCCTGTGCACACCTATATGAAGTTAAAAGAAAAACAATGTGTTCTTTGTTAAAGCCTTTGTGAAACTATTCAGTTATTTACATGTACCAAAGAATATAGACGCTTATAGAAGAGCAGTTCAAATGGGCGATTTGGTTATGGTTTATACTTCAAAACACCCCCCCTGAGGGTGGCTGCATAAACTCAAGCGTGGCGCCGTGACGAAAATTTCATCATGAAATATGTAGTTAGGGGGAAGTGGGAAAGGAGTACGAATGGGTAACTTTGCATCTACGCCTAAACAAATTTCAATGCCATTGATTTGCAAACTGTCTTTTTGTTTTTTTTGTCACAATATACCTAATCTTTATTTTTAATATATTAAATTGTTAAATTTTTAATTTTAAAACTTAAAAATGTTTGATATTTACAAAATTCAAAGTATTTATTTTTTTAATTGTATAAATTTGAATTAAAAATAGGTTTATTCCAACACAACGAAAAACCGTCACATAACTTTTTATTATACTGTTTTTCTGATCAGAAATTAACGAAACATTTTTAAAAAATTGCAATTAAAGAAAAAAGTATTCAATGAACCTTTTTACTAAATTATGAAATTTTCCATTTTGCCAAAACTTCTAAACTTCCATTTCACCCATAATTTTTTAATAACAACAAAAAGCATTCCTGATTTATTTTTGAAATATTTAACAGTACCTTTTAATGAATAGTATTTGTGAAAGTTTTTACGCTATATGGGTACTATTTAATCTTGTTTTAAAATAACAACTAGTAGTATCTAAAACATAATTTTCACAATGAACGAATATTGGTGAAATTATTACAATATAGTCTTAAACTGATTTATACTTAAGATTTGTACATATTTCAATTAAAAATTTGAATCATAATAGTTTTTCTAAAAAGATTAATTTATTAAAAGTTAAAATAATATTTTCTCTAAAAAATTTTATAAAACTCAAAAATTTAATCCTATTCTACGACCACGCGGCATCTACATATAAAAATATCTAAAGTTGCATTTATTGCCCCACTCTTTCATATTTTAGAAGCAATAATAGGGCTGACATGACCGCTCCTTAGTGGTACCACGTGAGTTCCACCCTGACTAACCTTTGCCGACTTTCAAAAATAACAGCGAACAATTATTCTATAAGCGTCTATATTCTTTGCATGTACTGAAAATCATCGTAAAATATTGGAATGAAATTTTACAAAAAACATTAAAGGGGGTCAGGAAAAATTGTATCCTTTTTTTCATCACTGACACTAAGGTGATGACATTCAAAAACTATTGGATTCCCAAAATCAGGGGCAGATAACTGATACCCATAGAAATTGATTCCACTGATAGAAACGCAGAGCTTGATTGTTTGGAGGATACTGTTCAAACTGAGAATCAAATGATGGTTGGAAACTTGACTTTTGTGATATATATGGCTGAAATGTTAGCATTATTAAGATGTTAAAAAATATGATCATAAGCCCTCTTACACACTTAATAAATCAATGCTTTAAAGAGAATACATTTCCCTCAGTTCTAAAAAGGGCTATTATAACACCAATATTTAAAAAAGGGGGAATTGAAAAGGCCATTGCTTTGCAAATCACAAGCTTTTTCGAAAGTAACAATTATTTTTCAGGATCACAGTTTGGTTTCAGGAAGAAAAGGAGCAAAAACGTTGGCATTCTTGATCTACATCTTGGAATCTTCATAGAATACAATTAAAAAAAAAACTACAGAGGTACAACTTTTGTCCACAGAGTGTCAAGTTGATTCAATCATACCTTGAGAACAGGGTACAATCTGTGAGGGTGTCTGAGGTGCTGTCAGGGGAGAGTGTTGTTAATATTGGTGTTCCTCATTCTTTTAGGGGATACAATCAGTAGCACTTAAAACAGATTAAAGCATTAATATAACTATTTTTTTACTTCATAAATAAATTCAATGATTTATTGATTAATTATGAAATAGCCCTGATAAAAACAACAACACAATACCTTGAAATACAATGAAAAATAAAGTTTTAACCAAACCATAACATAACTCTAAAATATGAACATTCATAGTAAACATCTTAATCCTTTGATTTTCTTAGCTGACAAATTCACTAACAACAAATAATACCAATAGCACAGAATGAATGTTCATAACCAAAAGTCCTTATTTATTCTTCAAACAATTAAAAGGCCAATAATTCCAACTTCATATCAGACAAACACACACAAATTAGGAATGTTTGGAAAGGTTTTTGAAACCCTGCCATTGTGATTTCAGAGCTTAAGTAGTCCATTAAAAAGGGATTACAAATTTTAGAAAACATATGACTACAACGAAAAGCACATTTCTTTGAAATTTTATGAAGCCTTCTACAACAAAATAACTTTCATTGGTGATTTATATTTATATATCCTAACTTTTAATAAAGTTTTTAGTTTAAATTACTAATTTTTAGCTTCTTGTCCTAATTAAAAATAATGTATATACATAAATATACAAAATTATGCCCTGACTTATGGAAAGTCAACTTCAGTCCCACTTATCACATAAGTTCAGGGTATTACTGCATGTCTAGACCTTTTGGACTAGACATAGGGTATATACACCAAAGATCTTTCAGACCAGTATATGGAAAGTACTAACAGTCAAACAACCACTTTCAAAATTACAATCTAGAAAGATTCAAGAATTATTGACATCAGACAATTATTGGCATGAAAATCATCTGAAAGTGGAGTACTTCCAATTATTTTAGATCTAAGTTCACATAGCTTAGTTTGGATGAGTTAACATCAAATAAATAACATGTGTACCAAGACAAATGATGGTAATTATTTAGTCACAAATTAAATTTTGTATACTTACATTTTTGATAATAAGCTACCAAAGCCTTTGATATAGCTTGTCTAATAGCATAAATTTGGGAAACATGTCCACCGCCATTTACTCTAACCCTGATGTCAACGGCAGAGAATTTGTCCTAAAAGAGGAAAAAAAACTGTTAAAGCAATTCAAATTTACGTATTTTAATTTAAAAAAATTAACATTGAATTAGTCAGTTCATGTTTTATTTCATCCTTCTCATATTCGGGATAAAAGTATCATCATATAATTAGGTTTAACTTAAAAATTTAAATTAAAAATAAATATAGGTGGGTTACATTACCTTTCCAAGAAGAAGAATGGGTTCTTGAAGTTTGTCTTGGAGCATTTTAGGCTCAACTTGGCTAAGAGGTCTGCCATTTACCCTCAAGACTCCTCTACCCCTTTTGCAATAAGCTACGGCTGTTGCCGATTTCTAAAATAAAAAAAAACCATATGAAGTCAAGAACTGTAAAACACATTTAACAGAATCATAATTATTGTATTAATTACTGTGTATACAATAAAAATTTGAAAACACACGTGTTACAAATCAGTGATATAGGTTAAACGAGCGTACATACCTTTCTGCCAAAAACTTGGACAGAGTGGATTGGATCTCTTTTTGGCTGTAACAAATAAAGGGCAAAATTAATAAATATCCAAGAAATCCTAATCAAAAATGCATTATTATATCGAATTTTTAAAAAATTATACCTTCTGCGGTTGTGCCTGCATTGTGAAAGACTAAGAAAGGAAGTTCGTCTTGACAGCTGGCACTGTCAGTGTTGACATGTTTCTCAGTTTCCGGTCAATTATTGCTTCTCATTTAATTGTAATTGTAACAATATTTTAAGAATTTATCCTTAAATTACCTTTTGATAAACATAAAATTAATTTTATAATTTTTAGTTTAGTACTTTCATTAAAAAGTTTATATTAGGCAATAATAATATATTTGTAGAATTGTAGAATAAATTAGTGGCCCAACTGGTTCGGCAATTATATTTACTATTATCTGTATGATGGGTGGCCTAAATTTAGTGCCTAGTTTACCAAACATATTGTATTATGAATATTCCTCTATATATTTAAAAAAAAAAAAGGGGTGCCCTTATACAACAATAAAGTTGGGATTATTCAATAGGAAGTATATGTTCTTTGTTAGATTATTTCTATAAGTCTGGCTTACTAAAAACAACCCCTTATATTGAAAACAGTTGAACCTAAATAGTGAAAAGCGCATACGCAAGTTATTATTTTGTTGTGATTCTAGTCTGTCATGTTCATTCAAATTCGAATGATCTAAACGATTATGTTTGCAAATTTATCTTTTACAAGAAATATATTTTAAATTAATTAACTAATGAAGGTGACTATTGTATGAATAACCAAGATATATTTGTTTTATTCTGTGTTATCTGTGAAACCCTATTATTACTGTTTGTATTGAAACTATAGTTTGTGAAAATTTGTGTACATCTCTATACATGATCAGGTAAGTTGTTCATTTAATTTAATTTAAAATTATATAATTAATCGGTAAAATCCTCTTTTATGTATTTATAGTGTTACATCGATTTTGAATCAAACAAAATTAGAATAGGGACGGATTATTGTAATTTAATAATGATGTTAATCTACTTTACAAAAAATAATTATACCTATATAAAATATTACATTTACATCTTACCGCTTTTTTGAAAACGTTCACACATTTTCTTTACAATACTAAAACTATATGTGTAGGTATCCTCGTATATTATCAAAACTATGTGCTCTAATCTACAGAAATACTCTTTCTTCAATAACTTTGTTTAACTATATTTACTCTCACAATGAGTTACAGGAATTTTAATTTTTTTGTGAGAATTTGGGATTCTTTCTGAGACAACCTGGCGGCAAATGTACAGATACACCAGGGAAGTACGAAGTACCTAAGGCAAAAAATACATTTTGAAATATATTGAAAATAATCAAAAAATAATAATGATACAGCGATTCTGCGATTACCACATGAAAAAGAAGATTTATATTTTCAATATATTTAAAAAAAAAAAAAACAAGTCACTTGTACTATTGCAGAAACGTTTTATCAAAGTAGAGTTATTTTTGGCTTATAAATAATTTGAATAACTTTGCTAATATTGATTATAGACTAAATCCATTTTGGTATTTGAAAAGTTGGTATTTTTTCACGACTTTTCAAAAAGAGATCGCCTAGATCAATTAGGACCAAAGTTAGCTTTTTTTTTTATTTAATTCACAGCTACTTTGTTTATACCAATTCAGGATCAGGAACCCAGCTGGAGCTATTTTGAAGCTCAAGGTTTATAGTTTATGTATAAAAGTTTGAGTAAACTTTGAACTTAACGGAGCGGTCAGTAAGCTTTAAAAATGAAGTCCTAACGAAATCGGCTCTGGGCCGGGCGAGGGGGAATTATGAAATCCGTACACTCAAAAAATGAAATTTATTCTTCAAACACATGCTGCTTTTAATATCTCTGGAACTTGTTAATGGATTTTGATCATTCTTTTTTATTTGTATGTACTCATAGAGTAAATTATAAAGATGTAATTTTTTTCTAAAATTAATAATAAACAGGTAATCTATGTAATTTGTTTCAATACTTAAGTAAAAAAATTCTCAAAAACCTTTATTTTTTTGTGCTATTCTGCGATGTTATTGTTATATTTAAAAAAAAACATTTTATCAATAAATTATAATAATATGGACTGTAGTTTATTATATTTTAAGATATAATTATAGATATATAATTTAAGATATAAATAAATATTGTAATTGGTTTAAATAATTTGAAAAAAAAAATTCCGAAAAAATCAATGTTTTTGAACTATTGTACTCAATTTTTGTAAATGTGTATACAAAAAAATTTTTGGTACATAACCCTCTCTAAAATCCAGCAGCTGTGCTATTATGTGTATTTTATGTAAGGTATATAAAATATGTATAAATAGCCATATGAAAGTTCTTGCGATTTTGAAATATACTTTTACAAGACTTCAATGTCTATAGCTGTATATATAACACCGTTTACGAGAATTTATTATTAATAATTTAAAAATGATTTATTAACAAAATATAATTTGTCCATCAAATTTGAAATAAAGATTGATTTTGTTTTACAAAATAAGTTAAATGAAGTTTACATACAATTTTTTTACATAAAAGTTTTTACATTGCGTAAAATAAAATATTATACATCATTTTTTATAACAAGAGTTTATTGATAAAATGTTTTTTTATTAAGTGTACCAATAACTTGACAGAATAGAACAAAAAAATCAAGTTTTTAATTTTTTATAAATTATTTAAACAAGTTACATCGATTATTTATTATTAATTTTATATTGCATATTTCCAATGTAATACAAGCAATAACTAAAATTAAATTTAAAAAAGAATGATCAAAATCCATCAGCACCTTTCAGGGACATTAAAAGCAGCATGTGTTTGAAAAATCAATTTTATTTTTTGAATGCACAGTTTTTATAATTTATCATCCACTGGCCCCGACCCGATTTCGCTAGGACTTAATTTTTAAAGTTTTACTGACAGCTTTGTTGAAGTTCAAAGTTTACTCAAACTTTTAGACAAAAACTATAAACAATGAATTTCAAAATAGCGCTAGTTAGGTTGCTTAATTCCTTAATTGTTATAAACAAAGTAGCTGTGAGTTAAGTAAGAAAGTACCTAACTTTGACCTTAATTGACATAGGCGAATTTTTTTGAAAAGTCGTGTAAAAATACCAGCTTTCCAAATATCAAAGTGTATTTAGTCTGCAGTCAATATTAACAAAGTTATTCAAATTATTTTATAAGACAAAAATGACTATTTTAGCAAAATGTTTGCAATGGTAAAAATAATTTTTATTAATTTTTTTTTAACATATTGAGAATATAAGTTTTCTTCTTTTATGTGGTTCCCGCAGAATGGCTGTATTATTATTATTATTTTCTGAGCAATAAATTTGGAAAAAACCTCTGTAGAATAAATAAATTGAATAACATTTAAACTATTTAACGAATCTCTGGAACTTTTTTGTGCATTATAATGACTACTTGACTCAACATGTTATGCAATATCAAAGACCTAAATTCATGTTTGCAAAAGTTATAGCAAATTTTTTATTTTCTATATTTTAGCTTTATTTTGCAATTTCCGAAGCAGCAAATGATCGGACCAAATTTCAAAAATTGCCATTAACTTTATTCATATTCTCTTGTCGACTGTATTGACTTTAATACTTTGCAATCGAATGTATGTGGTTTTTAACGAATTAGATTTTGGAATAAGATATTTTATTCACACGGTTTATATGCTTTCCTCTGTGGTCTCTTTCTGACACTAGATTTCCTTTTATCTTATTGCTAAAAATATTATTAACTATGCCCTTAAAAGCTTGAAGTCCATGGACATTTAAAAACTTTGTTTTGCAGACACATGTAGTTTCACCATTAACAATAATGGAGTAGACTGCATTGCTGTTTCTATGCGATTCTTGATGTTTTTGCTTCTTTCGGTAGGACTTTTTTTTTTCTTAACAATATCTATACATCCAAGTAAGTGATTAGTTTGTAACTCCCGTAAACGCAAGGCGGTTCCAATTTTATACAAGGTATATTTTTTTCGTTTTGTCGCTTACATATGGTTGCCCCAAATTTTGTCGAATTTTTCTTTTTGATCTTGAATAACAGTGTTCATTTCTTTGTCTCCATCAACTTCTTGGAGTTTTGTCGGGTGTGTTTGGCTCTGTCCTATTTCTTGACGGACCTTGTTCTTATCTTACAACAAAATGCAATAATATAATAAGTCACGTCCCAAGCCACTACAATAACACTTTAATCTTGAATGGTAATTTGCGACAAGCCAAATTTTGGAAAAAAAATTTCATACCGCTGTATTTTCATTACTTGAGTCACTTCTAGATTGTACATTGTCAGAGTTACGGTCACTGTCATCGAATGTCGACTCAATTTCACTATTTTTCTTGCTAGAATCGTCAGAAGTCAGAGAATTATCCAAGTCGCTTCCTCCTATGTTCGCCATTTTGACGTGGCGTGTCATTATGTCAAGTAGATACTATTCGATACTAAAGACCAACTAGACCTATGCAAAAGTGTGACCATATGTTTATGGCGCCATCTATTAACGAACGGCTAATAATTTTTTAGTGGATTAACCAATTTTTAAAACCCATTATAAACTTCATGTAACTTTATAAATCTCTTAGAATATACACGCTTCAACTAATTTACTAACTAAATTAATTGCTTCCGATTGATTTTTCGCATTTTTTCTGATCAATCTGTAGTTCTTACATTCTCTTTCGTGTGATTGTTTGAGTATTCGATGTAATTTTCGAATATTTGTGCGAAGATTTTGTCTGGTTCTGGAGTTCTGTTTTTTTTTAATTATTTGATTGCATTTACAACTTCACTTTTGGGTATGGTGGGACCGTTGTGTCATCATCATAAATTTCTGTAATATAATTTTTTATTCTTCTTCTTCAAGTGCCATCTCCATGGCGGAGGTCGGCAATCATCATAGCTATTCGGACTTTTGAGACGGCTGCTCTGAAAAGTTCATTTGATGTATATCCGTACCACTCTCTTAGGTTGCGCAGCCATGACCTTCTACGCCTCCCTATGCTTCTCTTTCCTTGGATCTTTCCCTTCATAATCAGTTGGAGCAAGGTGTATTTCTCTCCACGTCTAATATGTCCGAGATATTCAAATTTTCTTGTTTTAATTATATTTAAAATTTCTATTTCTTTATTCATCCTTCTCAGAACCTCTTTGTTTGTTACGTGTTCTGTCCACGATATTTTCAGAATTCTTCTATACACCCATAGCTCGAATGATTCCAGTATTTTTTTATTACAGAAGTTTTAATTAGTAAGTGGGATTCACTGTCCGATCTACACCGGTAATACCGCCGCCAATTGACTTATTGTACATCTTCCATTAACTGTTTTTTACTTAATTAGCTGGCTTTGGTAAATACCAATTAGCCAGACAATTTTTTTTAATTATGTATAATATTTTTTTTTATTGAAAACTCATCCTTCTTCACGATTACAATGCTTAAAGTATTAGTATGGTAAAAGTTAATGTGTGAGCAATTTTTCTTTTGTTTTCTTTTTACATTAACTGTTATACAAGACTTTGGAACCAGGGGCGGCTCGTGATAGTACAAGATGGTGAGGCACACTACACTTAAGGAAAATTATTATTATTATGGTTAGCTTCTCTTTGCTCCAGTCATACCCGGCTAAGGAGGCATTGCTCGCGCCAGCAAACAATGACTTGGCGTGAGAAGGACTTCTGACGATACGCGCGCGGATCAACAAAAGTCATCCTCACCTCAAAGCTCTCCTAAGCCCTCCTCCACCCTCCCTTATGTGCACTGAAGGTGCAACATAAGGGCTGACTGCTTTTTGAAAAAGTCCGCGATTGAGCTGTATTTATGAGCACCATGTGTAATAGGGTGCTCATAAATGTAACTTAAATGATACCCAAGGTGTCGTTAAGCGACTTACTCCGGTTTATCATGAAATCTCATATCGTGAGATAAAAGCGAACGAAAAACGAGGGAGCTCTAATCCTCGAGCCTGCACCTTGGTTAGCGGCCAAGTTGTAGCCTCAAGGATCTAGGTGGCATCTCCCGTGGCCTTTTTTTATTTTTATAATTTTTTTGTGAATTTTTTATTATTTTATATTTTTTTTGAATCTTTATATTTTTTATTAATTTTTTTGGGATTTTTATATTTTTTTGGGGGTTAGTAGGTATTTTTTATCTGGGAGATTTGTTAGTAAGTGTTATAAATGGCGACTGCTAATCTAGTGCCATCTTCTTCACGCTCTCACATATCCCTTCAGTTGAAGCTTCGGTCTAGCATATCTCCATTGATCGTTCTCGTCGTAAGATGTTAGTCGGAAGGTCGATTTTGTGACATCATAACGTGAGGCCGTTTACGTTAAATAAACTTAAACAAAGGGTTAAATTTTGTTTTTTGGTTTTTTATTTCACGATTTTTAAAAATTATAATTATTTTAGAAAAACTTCAAAAAAATAAATTCTAAAAGGAAAACTGAGTTCTAAAATTTAAAGTTTTTTATAAATTAAAGGAATTCTGCGAGACTTCTGTTCTGCAAAATGATCTATTACATCGTCTATAAAAACGTTCTCATCCTGTGATTTTATAAATGATTTTTCAATTGAGATTTTTGCCATATTACTCAATCGTGTCTGTCCAGTTGTATTTCTGATGTAATTTTTAATCCTTTTTAGCGCGGAGAAACTTCTTTCTGCAGAAGCACTTGTCACTGGCAAAACAACACAAATGCATAATAATTTAAAAACTTCTGGCATACAAAGTTTTAAATCATAATCGTGAAAAAAAGTTAACATTTCATAAGGGCTTGCGCAATTTTCTATTATATCATTCCCGTACATAGCGGATAACTCACTTTTTAGTTGATTTATATCAAAAATATTATACTGCGTTGTCAAGTTTTTTAATAGATCGTGAGGAAATTCTTTAGCAAAAATGGGAAATTTTGATATATTCAACAGATCAAAGAAATGTAATTTTTCAACGTCGCAAAACCTAACCTCTATTTGGGTTGCTATAATGTCAAGAATTTCAAAAAAAATTTGCCTTAATTGTTGAGTTTTATCAGTCATTTCAACTCCCTTACGACGACGTTTCGAGTGTAACGCAGCGGTATCCAGTTTTTCATAAATTGTATCAAAATAAGTACTGTTACTCCTAAATTCACGTATTTTACTTAGGGTATTTTGAAGTAAATTTCTGGCCTTAACAATGTCTGTATTTCTATTTTGTAGAATGGAAAAAACAGTATCAGTTTGATGAAAAATCAACGAAAATATTTCTAAAAAAAATATGTTCTGAGGATCTTCTAAAAAAGCTTTTAAACCTACTGCTTCTCTTATTGTTTTGTCATCAAAATCGCGACTATTAATAATAAAATCAAAGGTCTCAAGTAATTTATCCTTATTATTATTAACTGTGAGAACTGCGCGTGAAGTAAAATTCCAGCGAGTTGCTACATTAGAAGGTATACGATTTCCTCCAATGTGTTCTAACACTTGGGTACGCTTTGTAGATTTAGAAAAATATGAAGAAAAACCGGATAAGGTTGAGAAAAAAACTTTAACTTGTTGAATTGAACTGCATGCGTTACTTAAAACTAAATTAAATACATGTGCATAGCAATGAATGAACATGGCTTGAGGCGCTATAGATTTAATTTTTGCCTGTAGACCATTCACTTCTCCCGACATTACAGAAGCTCCATCGTATGTCTGAGCCACTAATTTACTATGCAAGTTGAACTTTCGAAATTTGGTAGATAAAAATTCAAATAAATCTTGAGCAGAACGCCCGGAACTTACATCGTAAAATCCCATGAATCGTTCGACTGGTTTATCGTTTATTACGTATCGAAAAATAACGGATAGTTGTGAATGGCAGCTTATATCAGTAGTCTCATCCACCTGCCAGGAAAAGAATAATGATTTTGAAATTTCTTCCTCAATTTTTTTATTTATAACAAAAGCAATTGAATCGATTAATTCATTTTGTATGGTTTTAGATGTCCCAGAAAAAACTGATCTAGAGTCATTATCATGTTCTAAAAATGTTTTTAAATTAGTGTCAAATTTACTAACAAGAACAACTAGCTCTTTGAAATTCCCGCGATTTAAAGATTCATTAGATTCATCATGCCCCCTAAACGGTAACTCTTGCATACAGAGGTGTAACGTAATATCTATAAGGCTTTTTAAAATTTGCCGATTTTCTTTAACCCTAGCATTGAAATTTTCAATATCTATTTTACGCGAATTGTCTAGTGCTGTGGCGATATTTTGCTTTTGTTTTCTCATAAGAGCAAGCTTGCAATTCGATGTAATATGTTGAGAACTTTTATTGTGTAACAATAGACTCCGAGACAAATTTTTCAAATCAGTATAACCACTTTTGAACCAAACTTTGTCGCTAGTATTAGCTGTGGCAAATAAAATGCATGGCCAACAAAACAATTTATTTAATGTTATACTACCCGTAAGCCAGTCAAACTTTTCGTACCATGCATTTTGAAATCCCCGATTTGGTTTTCCGACGCCACCGATAGAAACAAGATGTTTACTTAAATCTGGAATAGGTCGTTTTACGACTTTAACTATATATAATTTATCTTCATATGAATGACTTGAAAAATTCTGCTGATTGACTAAAAAATTTACGAGATCACAAGTATTACGAATATTTACATTTACCTGGGAAAGTTGTGACGAAGTGCTCGGTGCTAAATCCATTTTTCACTAAAACCGAAAATCCTGCAGACAAAAACAAACAACAAACCCACCAAAATTATTAAAAAAACTTAATTAGAATTGCACTTATTATATAACATGTAATCTTACTGTTTTTTTAATGAAAAACAACACGAGATACGTCAAACGTGATCCTGCCGCACAAAGAGGTCAACAGGAAGTAATTTAACTACTACTTACTCTTACTACAACAATTTTGCAGAAATTATCCAAAATGTACCAATGTTGCCAATCTGGTAAATGCATAGAAAAAAAATATTTTTTGTTAAATCGGAAAACAATAGAACAATATGTATAGTACCATCTACTAAAGGAAAATACTCTACTACAACATAACAATGTTGTTACAATTTTCAAATAAAAATCTATGTTTTATTTAAAATGTACTTTTATACCCCGAGGGAAAAAATGTAGCGAATTGGGTACCTTTGTACCCAAACGGCAACGCTGCTAAGAACTACACCAAACCAGAGTGGCATGCGGCATGCCTCTCTTGTTCGGTGAAATCGTGGGCAGAAAATAAATAAATCATGTTGAATTTCGCTAGATAATGTGATGTCTAATATGTCAGACAGAGCAATGCCGTGAGGCTTGCCTCGGCGGCTATAATTTTTAAAGAGAGAATGAGATGCACAGATTAGAAGCTGGCGCGGAAAATTGAGCCGTTGTTTATTTAATATTTTGTGGTTTAAGCTTGTCCCTTGTCCGGCCCGTAGATTATGAAGAAATATACAAAGATAAGACATCAGGGGTGTACATATTTTAATTTTTTATCATAATGAAAATAAAGTTATTTAGAAAATTCCAAAAAGTTAAATTGTAGTTAAAGAACGTAAATAGTCGATTGATACTGGTGAGGCACTGCCTCACCTGCCTCATAGGACCAGCCGCCCCTGTTTGGAACTTCGGTAGTTCTGCTACTTCACCACCCTACGAAGTTTTATATGCAACTTTTTATATATATTTAAATAATCGTGTATATCTTTGCATTTTTCTGTTAAGGCTGTTTTATCGGTGCATCAAAACCTAGGGACAGTGTTTTCTCTGTTATTTACTGACAAAATGTCTCGAAATTTGGACACGTTATTCGAAATTATGTTGCCTTTAAACTGATGGTTTTACTTTTTTTATTTTTTTGAAACTTCTGTTGAAAAATTGGAATATACTGTTTAACGTTCTATTATAACCAAACTTTTTACGCCCATCACTCGAAAGAGTTTTTTTTCTGTAATCGTTGATTTTTGTTTCACCTTTCTGTGTCCAGTAATAATCGAGAAAAGCGTGTTCCAAATTTAAAGAAAATTGCTAAAAAATACTGAAACCTAATAGTGAAACGTGTTACTCATCATTGGGCTTAGTTTCATCGTTATCGCCTTCGTGACGTCAAATCTCATGAACGTACGGTCAGTTAGTTCGTGTTAAAACTAATTTGAATGGAGAATAATGTATTTGTTGTCATTAAACTACCCGTCGGCTGGCGGCACTGAGTAAATATGGTCTCGCGTAAGCAGTGTGGAAAAGTAAGTGATACGCCCATTTCAAATCGCAGTTGGCTTGAACTGCTAAAACAGCCTTAACCATCTTTATTTTGCTTGTTTTGTTTTATCTTTTGTTTCTCTGATCATTTTCTATCTTTAGTCAAACCAATATCCATCCCTTTTACCGACCTGTCCTGCCTAAGCTTCTCTCTATGTCTCATTTGGTCTTCCTCTTCTACTATTTCCAAGAACTTGCAAATCAACAATTCTTCAACTTCTCGATGTTGAACATGCCCGAACAATCTAACCTATGCTCTCTCATTTTGTCATCATTAGTTGATCTCACATTGTATCACACTGATCTGTCAGCGTTTTTGATAAAAAGATTGAACTTAAAACTTCTTCTTCTTCCTTCTTTTTCTGTTTCTTCTTCAATATTAGCCTAATAAATTGTTTAAATTATCTCACCATCTTTTTCTTGGTCTGCCAATACTTCTTCGTCCATTTGGTGACTTATCTCGTGCTATTCGTACTATCCTATCCTCTGTCTAATATAGGTCTAATTGCTGCTTTATAGATTCTTGTTTTTGTGTCTTGTCTTAGGTCCAGATTGTGTCATCAAGAAATCCCGCCGCTTTACTTGCTTTTAAGCTTTGTTGTCGTACTTCTTCTTCAACATCTCCGTAACTAGTTATATCTATTCCCAGATATCTAAACCTTGCTTCCTGTTCAATTTTGATTTTACATCGTAGTGGGTATTTAGATGTTGTCATACATTTGGTTTTTTCTGCTGATATTATCATATTGTATTTCTTGCCTGTTGTATTGAAGATATGTGTTAATCTTCGGAGCTCGTCTTGTAACCATGGCCTTTACGTACTGCTTGTATTATTTCGTCCATTATTATATTAAAGAGAAGTGGGCTTAATGAGTCACCCAATAAATTTTCCATTTATCCTTGCCTGTATTCAATTATGTAAGTAGATGTTTTCGATGGCTTGTATAATATTGATTGGTATGTTTCTTTTATACACTAGGTGTAAGACGTCTTCGCGACTTGGATGCGATTGAAAGCCTTTGTCAGGTCTATAAAACATAGATATGCTGGTTTATTGTACTCGATGGTTGTTCATCTGATAAAGTTGTTAGTTTATTGATTTTGTTGGTTAGGACTTTTGTGGTAAGCTTAAGTGCGATGTTCAATAGATTTATACCTCTATAATTGTTGGGGTCTTCTTTATCTCCTTTCTTGAAAATTGGTATTATTATGCTGTTCCTCCATGCTTCTGGTATCTTGCAGTGCAATATTAGTTTTGTCATCTCTAGGGTTATACTTTCTCCTCCGTGTTTTAGAAGCACGTTGGTTATTCCGTCTGGTCTTGGCGACTTTCCATTTTTGAGTGAATTTATGACTATCTCTACTTTCTGAAAACCGATTTCTCTTTCGTGTCTTAATTCAGGTAAGTTATTGTGTTGATTATTATTTTCCTTTCCTTTAAACGGTTCCGTCAGTTATCTTTCCCATTCGTTTGCTGGTATGTTATTGTATTCCTTTAATTCTGCCATTTCTTTCCGTTGGTTTCTTATGAATCTCCATATTTGTTTTTGTATAGGTATCGTAGAAGTCGTTTTCGGGATTTAGGAGTATTTGATTTTTTGTACTTTGTGTAGGCCTCTCGTTTCTCTTTTATTTCTTTTCTGAACCATGGTGTATTGTTGTTGTTTCTTTTGTTCAGTATGATTTTAAGTTTTCCTACAGCTTCTGTAACTGCTTCTTCAATGTTGTTTTTAATTTTCTCCCAGCTCTCATTTATATCTTCGATGTCGTATATCTGTGCTATCGTGCTAGCCTCCTTTGGTGTACCCCCTAACTTAAAACTTAAAAAATATAAATTTTTGATGAATGGTACAAAATATGTTCATAATTTTAAGCAGAATATAAAATTACAATAATGTAAGTATAATGTCGAGTATGTTCTATTAAAATAAAGTTACTGGCGACCTCCAATTTTACCGGAAGCGATAACGAACTGTAAATATTTTGATTTTACAGATAAACCCTAGTTACGACGAATAGACCAATCAAGTTGGTAAAAAATAAGAATTTTTCGTCATAAATGTATGGCCGGATTCAACAGTTGAAATTTGTAGTAAGCGATAATACAAAAAGACTCTCATCTAGGTATTCATCAATTGATCTTACTCGACACAGTTGTGTCGAGTAAAAATCTAACTTAATTGGCCTAGAAGAGAAGTGCAAATTTTCAGATTTCAACTAAGATTATTTATATAACAAAGAATAAATCAGAAAGAATGAAACAATAAAAATTGAACTGGAATTTGACACAAGATTATTTTTATTTCTAAATATTAAAAAGGTAATCAGGAACATGATTCTAAAAATTTTATAACAAAGACCCAATTTTTTTATCATTATTTTCACGATTATCTCAAAAATCTTTTAAATGTGATTGACACCGAAATAAATACATAAAAAATCTCCCAAGATCTGTCAGAAATTGGATATTGAATAAAGGTTCTTTTGTGAATGTTTTATGCATTATTTTTTACGCGTATTAATTTACTTGCAATTTAATATCTGTACAAAGTTGCATAAAAATTATCGAGGTCATCGGTCTCGATTTTCTTGCAGATAAAGACAAGTAATTTCGTACACGAAGAAATTAAAATTATTTTAATACAATTTTTAGTTATAATACTACATTCCGTTAAGGTTTTTAATGTTTTTTAATCTTTTATCGTTTAATATCTATTATCTATTATTTTATTAAAGTTTTACTATAACCAAGATCGTATAATATTCTTTTTTTTTTGCAAATACCTATGCTAAAACTAACTGAACATATTATATCTTGTAAGTCTCAAAAATAGTGTCAAAATGAAAAAATTCGAAGAAAAATCCAAGTTGCCTACGTTTCTCAAGATTCTTCTTCTTTATGTACCATGTTCTTTCATAACGTTGGTTACCATCATTTCATACCAATCTCGCGAGTTTTTCAACCATGAAATCTTTCTTCATCATGAAATCTTCAACCATGAAATCTTTTTCCTTGCATAATATTTTATAGCAATCTATATTTGGGACCTCTCATTTCATGTCCGAAGTACTCCAGCTTTCTCTTCTTGATGCTTTTTATAATCTCAGTAGTCTTGCTGAGACGTTCTAGTATTGTGGAGTTTCGAATCTTCTCCACCCAAGAAACCCATCTCAAACATGCTTCTGACTTTCTTTGTGACTATATTAACGACCTGAGAGGCCCTGATAGTTGGCCCGTAGGTTGAGTAGGTGAAATAGGCTGAGGAGGGGAGAACTGTTTGTCTCAAGTTGGTCATTCAGAATTATATCTGTGTGTTTTAATTTGTTAATTTCCATAGATTCTAACAAAAGCCAAGATAGCTTATGGCCTTTATTTTGAATTTGAAGAATTTGAAATTCGTCGTTAAAATAATGATTATGATCTAGAAGGTGAAGTGCGTATGTAGAATCTGTTTTTCTATTATTTAAAGCCCTTTTATGTTCTGCTATTCGTTTATTAAAATTTCTACCAGTTTGACCGATGTAAGTTTTTTGGCAGTCGCCACATTTAAGTTTGTATATACCACTGTCTAAGTGCTTTTTCTTTTGACTCTTGTTGTTTTTAATATATTAAAGCTGGTGTTATTCCTTTCATTTTTATGTATTTGGATTGCCGTGCAGGATGGGATGATGATAATATTGTAATAGCCTAAAGTGGGAGAGTTGCCGGTAGTTGACTGTATACCATAAAGTTAATTAGTATATATATATAAATATATATATATATATATATATATATATATATATATATATATATATATAAAAGGTAAGTAATTGGTATATATTTATTTAAAAATTAAATAAAAAAATTCAAATGGATTACAATACCTAATTGACTTTTTTGACTTATCAGACCATTGTCAGTAAACTTTGGAGTTCTTCCATATCACCAAGAGGGCGGGTTTAAATTGAATATTACATACTTAAAAGTACATATTAAAATAAACGACATAATTTGCAGATTTAACTATTCGCGGACAATATGTCCCTACTCGAAACAGCACTCACATGAGTTTTGGTCTGCAAAAGCCAGCCAACTGAGCTGACACTTTAGTTGATGAATGTTTTCAATAAGTCACCCAATACCATATCAAAAAATTATGTAGTATAAGTAAAAAAATTGTGTTTTAAAGTGAGACAGCCAAAGATTTTAAAATTTATATAGTTAAGCATTGGGATTATAGAAATTTGGAAGTAGTCTTAATGTACGCAGTATTTCATTTACACCGACTTTATTCTACAGATTACACACTATTTCTACAGATCACATAGCATGTATCTCAATCCAGTAAGATATAACTTTATAGGTGCTAGAAATCTATTTCCGACCATTATGGGTTTATGCTATTATGCGACAAAATACACAATTTGTTGTGTATTTTGGGATAAGCCGATGAGAATAATGTCATAATGACATTTTTTTTATGCATCAGTTGTAGGTTCGCCAAAAGTACAGCAAGAAAGTGCCCTCGTCAAATTAAGTAAGGTACAAAGACTTGCTTGCCTCGGAATCACAGGGGCTATGAGGGGCAGCTATGTAACAGTTTTATATTTTGAATAGTTATTTCTAACACTACTATAAGGATTTTGTCTAATTTTATATATTTTTTTTTCAAACAATTAAAAATTGTATTCCCTGGTATATTCATTATTTGGATTTGAATTTTTTCTCACGATGTAGTAATGCTGATTTCACGTTTTCCTCGACGAGTGTTTTGTCGTATCGTGTTTACTAAAACAATTGCTGATGCGAATAGTTTTAATTGTCTACTTGCAGTACTATTAAAATGTTTTATAATATTTTTATAATACATAGTTTTGTAATTATTATTGTATAGATAAATAACAATAATAGCTGGAAGTATGTATTCAAGGTTTTTATTTTAATTTTTTGGTTGGGAATAAAAAGTCATATTAATAAGAAGTTTGTTTTTTGGATTTGCGAATTAAATAAAGCGATTTGTATCTTGTTGTTAATACAGTTCATTTCATGGTCCAACAGATAAGTCTGTTCATTTTTCTTCCAATTTCTAGATTTAAACAGAAAATTATCGTGATTTTCTTGGGACAAACACAAATACAGTAGCGTATCCAACACATATCGATGATTACAATATCAATACGAGTACGGGTAGAAGTAGAGTTAAATAAGCATTTCTAGCACTAACTAGGTTTCAAACGTTTTTAGATAAATTTACTAACGATAAAGTAATATAATAATTAAAAAAACAGGTTGAAAATTTAAATAGTTTATTATCGAAACCCAAACGCGAATCGAAGATTAAAACGACTCCAAAGCAGATACTGAAGAATTGGAAAACTTTGAGAAAAATGTTATGACTAAATATAAAGGGCATTTGAATTTATTAAATTAAATGAAACTGGCTTCAAAGTACTCAAATCACTAATCAAAATGTAGTACGCGATCCAAATAATAACACAAATAAATTTCCGACCATTGAACTAATAAAATTTTATGGGGATTACGTTAAGTGGCCTCAATTGTTAGACTTATATGTCACACTAATTTATGTATAATAACCATAATATTCCAAAGGCCACTAAATGTTATTATTTAATCGGAAGTTTAAGGGGTTCAGCACAAAGATTTTGTCAGGTAGGTATATGCGTTACCAACGAAAATTATGATTAGACTAAGCGAGAGCGCCCACCAAACTGGCGTGACATATAACATGGCAATGCCATAGCACGGGCATGGCACTGCGTGGTAGGTAGCTCACACCAAAGTAGCATGACATTAAAAAGGCTAGTTAAATTCAAAATGTCGTCATCTAAGGATGAAATTATGTTAACTCTTTTAAACGTCAGCAATATGAACAAAACTCGTCCGCAACGTCTTACAAAACCTTTATAAGACCGCTAATCGAATACAAAGCATGCGTCTACGCATCACTTAACAGCCGCCAAATTAACACCATCATGGCCACTGAAAGGAAAATCCTTAGATTCTGCATGAGGAAGTGCAGATACTATCCATCAGCACACATACATCAGGTAGCCAATATAACACCGATTAAGGACAGAATCCTATCCCTCAGCGGGAGGTATGTCCTTCGAACTATTGCAGGCTCGAACAACCGAGTCAAACAAATACATAAGACGCCATGCAATCGCCGAGGGCAAATACTCACCAGGGTTCCTAAAAGAAAAGTTCCATTCCCTCCAGCAAAACTTCTAAACAACACTGGAAACGAAGTTCCTGATAAGTATTTTCATATAGTAGAATCATTCCCCATTAAATATCGCAGCTAACAACTGAAAGCCAAAAACGCTGATTAAGGGTTGTTCCCAGCATGGCTGGTAACCCCTTGAAATACCTGCGTTTAACTTGTTTAGCCTTCTTCGCCAACAACTTCTCTTTCGCGCTTCATATCATACCATCCATATCACACATGCCACCTTCTGAACCCCAGATTTTAAGCAATCCACCTCTACATCTCGACAAGCATTTGTCATCTCGTTTACCATACACCTCTTGCTCCGAAAAAAAAGGAGTACCCCTTTCTTGAAGAGGCAATAGCCTAAACAAAGTTAAAACTTTGGACCGAACGTCAGTTTTGGGTACAGCCTTATTGGAAAGGGATACAAGAGTAGATTTAATGTATTTAAAGAATTAAAAAATCTGGACTTGTGTTGTCATAGATACATACCTGTAAATTTCTCAATTAATGAGACAAAATGAATATTAAATTTTGGACTGTCTTTCATATTTAAATTTTTTAACAAGCAAACATGCAAAATGCAAGTAGCACGTGGCAAAAAGTAGAACAAGCTCTATTTTTAACGACGTGGCGTAGCAAGCTGCATGACGCCACTGTCACTGTCATTTTGGTGTGCGCTGAACCATTCGTTTGCATTGGTTACATTTTAAGTAACATGCTAGACGCTCGCTACTTGCTACTTGCCACTTGCCATGCCAGTTTGGTGGGCGCTCTCCCTTAGGCAAATATGCAAATTGCATATTTTGCATATAATGCATAAAAAATGCAAAAATGTCAAATTTTGCATATTTTTATCAAAGTGAGCATAAAGTGCATATAATTTGAAAATTTGGTGTTAACTATATACTTTTATATTCAAACTTACAGATTGCATGAAAATGCCAATATTTAATTTTGTTTTATAATCACTTGGTATTCAAATTCTTGGTATCGTAACTAATAAAAGACAGCGGCTTATAGTTTTGTCACATTTTGTCCTGGAATTAAGGGTTTGTGTTTGCCAGTTTATGTCTCTAGGTAAAAATTTTTATTTTGACGGTCAGTTTCACTTGGTTTCACTTTTGTTGTAAAATTGGAGGCGTAAACAACGTGTATTTCTAATTGTGAATAATTATTGTGCTTTGAAAATGCCGAAAATAAGCAATGTTTCAACTTGGATAAAAGCTTACAAAGAGCTATCTATGGATATGGATAAAGTTTATTGCTCATGTTGTGGCAAATCCGTAAGTACATACGTATTATTTTTTATTTTATTTTAAAAATTTACACGGTGGTACAAACAAAGATTTTAAAATTGGAGATTATGTTTAAGAAAAGTACCGAGACAAGGCTAGTTCGCAATAAATCGATGTATTTTTCTTTTTTCAAGCATTTTTTAAACTCCTTGCGATAAAAAATAGGATACCTATTTAAAATTCAAATCATTCAATAGTCTACTGAAAGATCGCTAACATTTTTTTTTCTAACAATAGTATAGTTTGCATTAATTTTACTAAAAACAAAAATATATCATATATTGGACTTGATTAATTAAGTGCTTTTAATTTATGCTCACAGTATTTTTTCTTTAAATGTAAACAGAAAATACCAAGAGCCTCTTGTAAATATTTGGGGGTTCTTTCTTCTTGCACAGTCATTTCTTGACATTTTCAAGATTACTACACCGATTTTTATTTGATTTAATTTAAATATTTTAATTGTTATGCAAAAACGGTTCATTTTTAGTTTATTTCTACAATCTTAGATTTTAAAAATGGGTACAACTTTATATTTATATACAACTTTATAAGAATATTTATATTCTTTTTTAGATTTCATCTGAAAAAAAAAAATTCAAATAGATCAGCATGTCAGAACCGCGAAACATTTAGCTAAAAAAGTAAAAACCACATCTGGTGAAAAATATCAATCTTCAGTGTCCAAGTGCTTTCAGTCAAGTTGCAAAAAACAAACTGAACAAGAAACTTTTAACGAAAACTTGTGTCGTGCCTTAGTATCTTCTAATATACCGCTTTCAAAATTATCTAATGAAAACTTTAGTTCTTTTTTAAAAAACTATTGCAAACAAAACATTCCCAGTGAACGAACTCTAAAGAGAAATAATGTTAATTTGTTGTACTCCTCAGTTATCCACAACATAAAAGCCGAAATAGGTAATAATTACTTTTACATATGTGTGGACGAGACCACTGACTCGTCAGGAAGATACATTGTGCACTTATTGATTGGTGTACTTAGCAATGAAACCTTTACAAAATCGTATTTAATTTACTGTAAGTAAGTGAAAAAAAACAACGCTCTAACAATATCACGGTTTCTACAAGAAGCATTAGCAAACTTTTTTCTTCCTGCTGCTGTGCCTAGTACCATACCTAGTACCATATATGGTGAAAGCAGGACAAAATTTAAAAATATTTTATCCAAACTTAATACATGTCACTTGTTTAGCGCATGGAATAAACAGAGGAGGAAGTAAGAAAAAAATTTCCACTAGTTAACAGTTTAATTAGTTAAAGTTAAAGGTATTTCTGAAATCACCTGTAAGAATACAATGTTACATAGATATGCTTCCTGCTTTTCCACTGCCACCGCAACCCATTTTAACACATTGGGGAACATAATCGGAAGTAGCTAATTTCTATGCTGATCATTTTGTTGGTTTAAAAAAAATTATTAACTTTTAACGAATGATAGTTGCCAATCTTTATTGAAAACTAAGCAAGCCTTCCAAAATAACATCTTCCAACAGCAACTGTCATTCATAAAATCAAATTATAGAGTCATTGTGTCAAAACGTTAAAGGTACTTTTGGAAAGGAAATTTTTCAAAAATTTAAAGTAACCATGGAAAAAATAGTGGTTACCACCAGGTTCTTTCTGAAGTGGTTCAAGTACTAGCTGGGACATTTCCCGAACCACTTAATTTAGAACCATCTATTATAGTAAATTTGAAAAATACTTCATATTTTTGCATAAAACATTGCATATTTATGCGCATATTTCATACTTTTTTATTTGTATATTTGCCTAAGTCTAATTATGACGTTGCTTGGAACTTACTTAAAGATAGATTTGAAAAGGAATCTCTAACGCTAAAAAATAATATAAAAACATTATTCGAACTACTAATACAAAATACAAAAATTGCATACGAAAGCTTCACTCTTTTTCTTTAAAACGCATTTGATAGGACACTCTGATCAAAAGATACCGGTCGCTCAAGCGTGGTTTCTGAGAGAACAATTAATTATACACAAAAAATGCTAATAAACATTTTTGTTAAAAAATCTCAGCTACCAATTTTATTTGAAATATTTTTTTCTAACACGTAAAAATTCTTGATAAATCGATTTTTCCCGTTTTTACTTACCTACGAGGGGGGTTTTAGGGGGAAGCCCGGAGGTAAACTTGGTAAACTTTTTTGCATCTTTTTTGGGATCCCAAACATTTTCAGCAAAATTCAGCTTGTTCGTACGATTTTTAGAGGTTCAGCGGCATTTTCGTCTCTGACGACTGGCGTAATGGTTCTGTTCCTAAAAAATCGAAAAATATATTTTTCCCTATAATAGGTCCATGTAGTTTATTGATAATTGGGGGAGGATTAGAAAACAAATCAAATTTACACGTTTGATCATCAGAGTCAAATGTCACATTTAACTCTGCTGCAAGGCAATCCCTAATAGATGCAAGGCATTCTTCCGACCTCATGGATGTCAGAAGCTACCGAGCTAAAAACATAGATAGTGACCACTTTCTTGTAATGGCAAAAATCAGAGGAAGAATTTCAAACCTAAAGAAACATAAAAATACTCTCTCCTATACTCGCAACTCTCTCGCAACGGAAACTGTTGAGAGAGAGTATAGGAGACGAATGGATGAGGAAATAGAGAGCCTGGAAGCGGAGGAAAATGTGGACGAATTGTGGACAAAATGTAGAAATACAATAACTTAGGGCAGACCAGGATCCACAGAGAACTCTTAAGTCAAAGATGATGATGATGATGATGATTTTGCTGGACCTTTTTATATCAAAAATGGAAAGTAACGAAATCAAAAAATAATCAAATGTTACTTATGCCTTTTCCTTTATTTTACTACTAAACCTATACTTATACTACTAAAGTTTACTACACTTAAAAACAGTTAGAGATTTAAGCAGCCAGTCCCTCTTTGTATTTCTTCTTCTTCTTTTTCTTCTTCGGCTTTTCCCATTATGAGTTCGCCGTTTTCGTCCTCCACAGCACTCTATTCTCCCAGTCACCTTCTCTGAGGTCTCTATCCATCATAGCATTTCCGACGTATGTTTTCCATCTTGTAGCAGGTCTTTCTCTCCGTCTTCTTCCCGGCGGGTCCCAGTTTAATATTCTTTTCGGCCACCTATGCTCTGGCATTCTTTGTACATGCCCGTACCACTGCAGGGCTCTGTTTTCCACTTTTTTGTAATTGAGCATTTTACTTCCATTGTGTTCCATATTTCCTCCGTTCTTATTCTATCCGCTCTTGTGATTTGTAGACATATTCTCATAAAGTCCAGTTCAACTGTTCTTATTTTATTTCGTATTGTTGTTGTCATTGGCCATACTTCCGCTCCATATAAGGTAATATTCATCACTATGCTTTGAAAGATCCTCTTTTTGTTTTCTTTGGTTAGTGTTGTTCCATATCACTCCATGAAGTGCTCTTGTGGCTTGTTTTCCCCGTGCTATTTTTATTTCTATATCTTTCATACAAGTACCATCTCGGCTAATCATTGACCCTAAATACTTAAAAGCCTTACAACTCTTAATAGTCTCTTCTTCTAAACTTAAGTTCAAATCTGCAACCTCGGGTCCAATAAATAAGTATTCGGTCTTGCACATATTTATCTTGAGTCCCCAAAGTTCATATTCTTCCTTTAATTTCCTTATCATATATTCCATATCCTCCCTGTCTTGTGCAAAAATGACTTGATCATCTGCGAAAAGTAGTGAATGTAATATATTCTCTTGTACTGGTATGCCCATTGTTCCGCATTTTCTATACCATATTTTCAAAGCCTGATCTATATGTATGTTAAAAAGTGTAGGTGAGAGACCACATCCCTGTTTGAGACCTTTTGTTGCAGTGATTGTTTTTGTTATTTCATTATGTAACTTTATTTGCACTTGTGTTTCTTTATACAGTCTTTGTGTTATATTCACCCATTTCTCTCTAACGCGCATTCTTCTCATTGCTTCCCATAGTTGTTTCCTGCGCACGCTATCGTATGCTTTCTCTAAGTCGATAAAGGTCATATGTGTTTCAATGTTTTTTTCTTTGTTCTTTTCAATCACCTGTCTCATAATGAATATATTATCTAAACATGATCCGACTTTTCGGAATCCGGCTTGTTCTTCGCTATAATGGTCCATGTGTTGTTCTAGTTTTTCTTTTATAACTGATGAAAAGATTCTTGCTATTGAAGGCATTACACTGATCCCTCTGTAGTTATTTGGTGACCTTTTGTCACCTTTTTTGAAAATGGAGGACATGTATGATAAAGTCCACTCATCGGGAATCTTCTCTCCTGCTTCGATTTTATTGAACAACATTCGTATAAAGGATACTATCCTTGCGCCTCCATATTTCAGCAGTTCCATTTTTATGTTCCCTGGTCCTGGTGCTTTATTGTTTTTGGATTTCTTTAGTGCTTTATTTATATCTTCCTCTGTGATTTCTGCTTCCTCAGTTATTATTGTCACAGGGTCGTATGAGATATACTCCGGCCTATTCTCCTGCAATATTTTTGTGTAATGCTTTGTCCACTCTTTTGATGTAATTATCTGTATGGTATTTTTACTTCGTTTATTACTTCTGATGTTTTTTATTTTTTTCCATGCTTCCGTTGATCTGTTATACTCTATCGTGTTGTCTATATCTCTGCACATTCTCTCCCAGTATTCGTTTTTCTCGAGCTTTATTCTTTGTTTAACTTGTTGTCTGAGGGTAACATATTCTCCCCGTGTTTCTGGGGTTCTGTCGTTTAGCCATTTATGAAATTCACTTTTTTTTCTTTTAATCATCTCTTCTAAGTCGTCGCTGTATTTCTCCAAATATGTATTCTCATGTTGTTCAATACCCAGCACTTCGTTTGCCGCTTTGTTTATTTTTTCCTTTAGGTGTTGATACATTTCTGTTGGGGTCCATTCTTCGTTCATCTGTAGCATATTCTGTAGCCTATTCTGATATAGTGTTCGAGTACTAAATTGTTGTAGAAGTTCTACTTTATACCTCGTATTTGCGATTTTTTGCATCTCCTCATCTTTCTGGGTATTATCAGTAGTCTTCTGCGCTTTGGTTTCTTAGGTAGTTACGCACACTATTTTTTTTATTTTAATCTCTTCTTTTATTTCGTTAATCCAATGCGCGTACTTTTTCTTTTAATTGATTCTTGTCATTTCTTAAATTTGCTTACCCCGTCTAGGAGTGCCCCTATGGTTTTTGCTTCAAATTTGCTTCAAATCTTAGTTCTGACTTACGATCTTCTATAGACAATTGTTCACATAGTTTTCAATAATGTCATATATGTGCAAAGAACTAGCAAACAAACTTTATATTATTGGACGATAGCAAGATTGACACCATTTAATGGACAGCAGCTTCTATTGATTTAAGCCTCAGTGAAATCTCGAACTTGTAACATAAACAGCTTAGTGTAAACCAACCTTAACATGAGTTAGTTCACCTGTCGGTGTTACGTCTGTCACTTGCCACTAGAGAACAGACATTGTAAAAGATATGTAGAAGTCTAAATAATAAAGATTAAACTAACAATAGTTGTCTCAATAAAACATTACATGGTGTCAGGTGTCTGAACCCGTAGTTAAATACAATGGATTCTAATTTTAAACCGCCTAACGGGATCCGTTTTGATCAAAATGCAAGTCAAAACTTTGAGAAGTTTCTAGATAGCTTTAAAATATACATGGAAGCGGCGGATTTGGCCAGCAAACAAGAGAGCATAAAGATTGCAATATTTTTAAATCTAGCAGGGGAAGAAGCCCAAGACATATTTAAAACATTTAAGCTCAGTGATGAGGAGAGGAAGTAGTATAATGTTGTAATAAAAGCGTTTAAAACATACTGCTCACCACTGAAAAATGAAACTTATGATAGGTTCCTCTTCTTCACTAAGGTACAGGAAGAAGACGAAGAGTTTGATAACTGTATGAAGGATGTAAAATTGCTGGCAAAAAATTGCAATTTTGATTCTCTTGAAGACTCCCTAATAAGAGGTAGACTAGTTAGTGGGATTCGAGACCAAGCTTTGCAAAAAAGACTTTTAAGAATTCCAAACCTAACTGCTGCAAAAGCCGAAAATCAATGAAGAATAGCAGAAGTGAGTACCTTCCAAGTCAAAAGCCTCAGAAAAAATGCAGAAGTTGATGAAATTAGATACAATAGACCCTCCAGGAGCAAAACTCTAGAACGACCTGCAGAAGCTGTCTGTAACAACCAATATAACTGTTTTAAATGTGGCACAAAACATGGCCCAAGAAGTTGTCCAGCCTTTGGGAAAATTTGTAACAATTGCAGAAAACCTAATCATTTTTCTTCAAGTTTTAAACAAAAATATAAAAGGCATGACAGGAAGTTAGACTATTCGAAAAAGAGGTCAAGTACTGTTTATAACATTAGCGCTGAAACCTCAACTTCAGAGAGTGATGGTGAACCCTACATAGATGAATTAACATTGGATAATGTAAAAAACAATAATAAAGGTAATATTTGGACTATCGATATATTAATAAATAATAAGTTTGTAAATTTTAAGCTGGATTCAGGGGCTAATTGTAACTGCCTACCGTTAAAGTTTGTAAAAAGCTTAAAAGTTGTAGATAAAATTGTAGAAAATAACCTTGAACTTAACACTTATGGAAACAATGGAGTGATAGCCATAGGTAACATTATTTTAAGTTGTTTTATCAAAGGTAAAAGTTATAATATTAAATTTGTGGTAATAGATTGCAACAACAGTATGCCCATCTTAGGTTTAAACACTTGTACAAAAATTGGTCTAATAAAAAAAGTAGATACAGTAAGTACTTACTCTAAAGGAAAAAGTGAACTGTTAACAAAATATTCTAATGTTTTTCAAGGCACTGGCAAAATTCCCTATCAGTATCAGATTGTGTTGCATAAAAAAGCCGAGCCTGTAACTAGTAGTTGTCGAAGGGTACCTGATGCTTTAAAACCACGTCTTAAAGAGACTTTAAAAGATATTGAGAAAAGAGGAATAATTTCTAAAGTTGAAGAGCCAACAGAATGGGTCAACAATATAGTTATAGTGGAGAAACCATCAGGGGCCCTACGTATATGCTTAGATCCAGTTCATTTAAATAAGTGGATATGTTTAGACCAGTTTTCTATTCCTGCAATTGATGAGTTATCAATTAAGCTAAAAGACAAAAAAATATTTACTGTGCTTGATTTAAAAGAAGGGTTTTACCAGGTTCCTCTTGATTCTAAAAGTCGTAAACTATGTACATTTATAACACCATTTGGAAAATTTTGCTTTAATCGATTGCCTTTCGGTTTAAATGTTAGTCCTGAGGTATTTCAGCGCATGATTGAGAAAATATTTGGGGATTTGCCGATTGGGGTCTACTTTGATGGCTTTATCATAAGTGCTTCAACAGAAGAAGAACATGATGAAATCATTAAAGATGTAATTAAGAGAGCAGAGAGGTCTGGTATAAGATTTAATAAAAATAAAATTCAATACAAAGTCTCTGAAGTTAGTTATCTTGGTCAGGTTTTTTCTTCTGAAGGTGTTAAACCTGACACTGAATATATAAAAGCTGTTCTGATGCTTAAAGAACCTAAAAATAAAAAAGAATTGTTAAGAATATTAGGTATGTTTAATTACTTGTCTAAATACTTACCGAATCTCTCTGAATTGTTGTCACCGTTAAGAAATTTGATTAAAAATAATGTAGAATATAAGTGGACAGAAGATCACTTGGCAGTCTTCCAAAAAATTAAAAATATAGTCTCTAAAATACCTAGATTAAAAATATTTGATCCTATGTTGCCCATAGAAATACAAACTAATGCAAGCCAGCATGGTATTTGCTGCTGTTTGCTACAGGAAGGTAGGCCAGTAGCATTTGCTTCTAGAGGCCTGACTGACACAGAAACTAGATGGGCTCAGATTGAAAAGGAGTATCTGGCAATTTGCTATAGTTTAAATAAGTTCCATCAGTTTGTGTATGGTAGAAAAGTAATAATAAAATCTGATCACAAACCATTGGTGGCAATTAACAAAAAAGACATTTGTAAAATAAGTTCTCGTTTACAAAGATTAAAATTAAAAATGCTTAAATATGATTTTTAAGTACAATACTTGCCTGGAAAACATATGTACATAGCAGATCTCCTATCAAGATCATTTATAAAGACCCCAGTTAAAGATGATAAAGAGATGAGAGAAATTGTTCACTCAGTTCAGTTTGATCTACCCATATCTGTGGAGAGAATAGAAGAAATCAGAGCTGCAACCAACAATGATCAGATTTTGTCACAGATAAAAAAGTTTTGTCAAACAGAATGGCCAAATAGAAAATCGATTTTAGAACGTGATATCAAAGCATTTTACAATATTACGGACGACATACATATTAACAATGATCTAATTTTTCATAACTTTAAATTGGTCATTCCTAAATTGTTAAGAGAGCAAATGTTAAATAAATTACATGTAGGGCATTTTGGAATAGAAAAGTCCAAAGCTAGAGCCAGGAAAATATTTTATTGGCCTGGTATATCACAAGATGTACAGAATTTTGTATCGAAATGTAAAACATGCTTAAAATACAGTCGGAAAATTCCTAGAGAACCACTCATTCAACATGAAAGATCAAATATTCCCTTTGAATAAGTGGGGGCTGATATTTTAACTTATGCAGGTCAAGATTACTTTAGTAATTGGATAGAACTTATTCCTTTAAAAAATAAAACTGCAGAGGAAGTACTTGACAAGCTTAAAGTTGTTTTCTCTACTCATGGCATACCAACTAAATTTATGTCTGATAACCAACCATTTAACAGTAAGAAATTTAAAGACTTTGATAAAAGTTGGGAAATAAATTTGATAACCTCCAGTCCAAAATACCCAAAATCAAATGGACTAAGTGAAAAAGCTGTTAGTATTTGTAAAAATATCCTTAAAAAATGTTATGATTCAGGTAATGACATTCATAAAGCCTTATTAGAATATAGAACATCCCCCCTCTCTGGTGTAAATATTTCCCCATCAGAGCTATTGAACAAACGATTGCTTCGAACCAATTTACCTGTTACTAGGATGTTATTAACAGAAACAGCTGATTTTGACTTTGAAAAAATTAAAGAAAAGAGGATTAAAACGAAAATTTTATATGACAAGCAAGCTCACGAAAGACCTTCATTTGTAGAAGGGCAGAGTGTAATGATAAAGAAAGACAATCATTGGGTACCAGGTGAAGTGGTTCAAGAACATAGTACTCCTAGATCATATTTGGTGAGGGAGGATAGGGATAAGGTTCTAAGACGGAATTCATCGTTCTTGAGACCAAATCCAAGTCCGGTGTCTCTGGAATCCAATAATGAGGATTTATTACCTATGTGCAAAACTGATGTCTCTAAATCAAAATTTGAGATTCAAACAGAAACATCTATTAGTAATGAAAAATCAGAGAAAACTCAAAGTAAAACAATTATACCAGTAACAGGCCCTAACAAAACCCGCTCTGGTCGTTGCATTATAAAACCAGCTAGATATAGAGATTAATCATATTTTAAATATTGTATTTTTTAGTTTAGTGTTTTCAGTTGTTTTTAAGTTTTGTAAAAGAGGGAGATGTAACATAAACAGCTTAGTGTGAACCAACCTTAACATGAGTTAAATAATAAAGATTAAACTAACAATAGTTGTCTCAATAAAACATTACAGAACTAGAGTTGATTTATTTTCACTTCTTTTGTATAAGTGTGAAAACTTCTTTCTGGGAAGTATACATCCAAATTAATTTTGAGCATATCCCACTAATTCAGACATTTTTGAGGCTACAGTCGATGTATTAATTAGCAAGACAAATAAGCATTATTTTCATATGTGCAGAAATATTATACTTAAATAAAACTCGTAATTAGTTATAAATATTTTTTAAATTACCCCATAGCTCAACTAAAAAGTATTCTACGCCATTGGTTATGTCTAATCCAATTTGTTAACCTATACAGCTGAATGGTGACTAACTAGGGGAACAATTGACATACAATAAGGAAAAATAAAAATGGAAGCCTCCAATAAGGAAATAATTACTCACGTATGGGAAAAAATTTACATACTATTGTGATTAGAAATGAAGTTCCTTTGTAGTGGCTCACAAAGCGAATCAAGTGATTTCTTGTTAAACAATTTGAGTCAAGGTAGTCGCTACAAATACGATTATTTACTTCTTATAAGGATTTTGGTATTTGCGAAATATTTCCACATATGCCTTAGTAAAAAATATTGTATGTAATTAATAAACTAGAACACAAAAAAGGTAAAAAATAGACGACAAATTAGGGTTTATACCTTGATAAATTTAATATCTAGCTATACAATATTTTTAAGCTAGCTTTATAATGTTTTTTACCCTCTCGTTCTTTATGTAGCAGAAAGTTCTTTAGGGTTTCCATTGCAGGAATTCAACGTATACAGGGTACTCCTTTTTCTTCTTTTAGCATTATAATCCTGGATGAGCTTTTGGGGTTTTACTATTTTTTTCCACTATATCGGTCTTATGCAATTACATCTCCGTCCCGTGTACTCCCATTTTGCGTAGATCGGTTGTTATTTAATCTTGTTCTTGTAGTCCAGCTGACCTACTATCGGGCATTTCTCAAAATGTTGTATTGAGGAGTCTTTCACCACTCGATCTTAGTACATGTCTCTCCCATCTTATTCGGTTTGCCTTGATGTAGAGTACTATATTTTAATCTCCATAGAGTGTCTAGAATTCCTGGTTATGTCTTCTTATCCAATGCCCTGTTGTCTCGTCTCTACAAGGATCAAAGATAGACAGTAACATAGTAACAGTAAGTTAGTGGAACGCTGGACGCTGGCTCAACGTCCATATCTAGCTTCGATACGTTATTGTGGGTTGAATAATAATTTTATACACTCTTGTTTTTGCTCCTCTTAAGATTATTTTTGACTTAAGTACCGTCGCTAATATGCCCTGTTTACTGAAATGACTCTAGCTCCCGTGTCCTTTTCACCACTCTTGTATAAGTTCTTTCTATCAGAAATTCTTCTTGTTCTTCTTACAGAGTAATTCGTTCGTTTATTTATGTTGATATTATTGTTGTTAATTTGAGTGTTCTATTTAATATATTTACTACTCAACAGTTGCTAGATCTATCTGTAGTTTCGGTGGTATGAAGACGGAGTCAGCACATGAAGATCATTATTTAATAATTTCAACTGGATACCTAAGTCTGCTATTCCACAATATCTTCTCTTATGTTAAGTTAATTATATATGTGCTAGATTGGCGACCACTATGGTAAATTCGTTTCTACTTTCACACTCAACATAAATTTGTCAACCACGATTTCTTTTTCCGAGCCCAAAACTTCTTTTCCGGTCTATTTTTCATTCTTCAAGTATAATAAGCTGGGGTTATTCGTGTTTTGCGTTCAAGATATGCTATTTTCCTTTACTAGAGTACTAGACGGTCAAAGAGAAATGAACAACGTTAAAAGCCACAGTACTACCGAACAGTAAATTGTTGAGGTAGTCATAAAACACAATCTATACGTACAAGTACGTACTCTTTAAAGCAGGTATATTACAATACATTTAATTTTAAGTCAGAAATATGTGATTAATGTGAACTATGGCTAATGAATATAATTCAAAGCCAAACCTCTCCATATTTACAATACTACGAAATACATGAACGGTAGATTGGAACTGAAATACTTGTGAGTTTTATAACACAGAGTCCCTACTGTTACATAATTATTCGTACAGAAAATAGATCACATGCCATAAGTCAGTTAAAAAAATCTCCGTAAGGGGCGCTTACGTCGAGGTTTGGTATTAAATCATAACTTCATATTATTCCTCAGATTCAGATATACATTTTAATACATTTTTGCAGATTTTCGGCCATATTTTCACAGTATTTAAAAATTGTGAAATTAGTGAGTTATTTAATCTTTAAGGTCGTGGCATATTATCATGCACGTTGCGTTTCCAGCACATAGCGTTTAGTTTCCGAAAAATATAATTTAAATGGTTTTAAATATGAACAACTCACACTGCCCGGAACGTATGGTATCAGACACCTAACGTTTCTGTTCAGTATATTCGAAAACAATATTTTACTGATGCCGACGGCTACGTAACGAGTAGTAACCGGTTGGTATGGATAATGTGAATTAGATGTCCGTCGCGTCGTTTTCCCCTCGTTATTTATTTAGGTATTTGTTTGATTTTAATACAGAGTATTTAAAAAAATAATTTTTGAGACTATTTTGTCATTTATGCATGTGTTTTTATTGCTTTGTGACAATTAATCACGGAAGTGATAAAAAATTAGGACTTTTGTACGGAAGTGATACCTCTTATTTTTAAAAATACTTTTTGGTTTGATATGTACGGCTTCGTTAAATGTAGTATTTTGCTTTTTAACTGAAGGTGTAATTAAATTTAAAACATATTTAAACTGAATCCTATTCATTCTAAAATATCCATAATATTTTTCATCGTCATCAATTAATTCTTTGTATAAAGTCCAGTATTCACCTTCCTTCTTCCTTTCTCTTAGCATTGGATGTACTTCAAACCTTCTTTTTACTACAGTTTTTCTTTCTTCATCGAAACTATACATGCACGGTAAAATTGACTTCCCACGATCGGCGATATTGCGGACGGACGCGGACCAGCTCGGACCGACGCACCGTGGGAAATGTCTCGTCCGTGCTAGCACAGGCACGTCTGTGCTGGTGCGTGTTATCCATCGAGAGTCGGTAACATCAAAGGTGTGGTACATGCCCGTGCGACGCGATCCGAGCGCGTCCTTGTTTTAACAGACAAGTGCAAGTGAGAACTTCTCACTGAGAAGTTGTTCATTCGCTGACACGAGTAGTTGTCTCTAGTGTTGTCAAAGTTGTGTTGCACTTTTTTGCTAAAAAATGGAATGGACAAAGTTATTTTTGATTTTTTAAATTTGTATCAAAATGAAACAAGTTTATGGAATTCTACGTCGACAGAGCGTAAGAACTGGAACGATATATACGATGCATGAAACCGAATAAAAAAATCAATTGAAGAATAGTACTATTTCGATTAAAGACTTAAAAAATGAGAGAGACAAAAAAATGTTGACATACAGAAGGCAAACAACAAAAGTAGAGACCTACACAGACTGTCACGGACCGTAGGAAGAGCTCTGTCTGTCCGTGCTTATCGGCTGTGCGCGATGATCTGTAGAATCGCCGATCGTGGGAAGCCGCTATAATATGCCGCGACCTTTAGTTTAAACATTTTTGGATAATGGACATTTTAACGTTGAAAAAACAGTTCGAAAACAATATCGAAATGAAAGTATTAAGATCAATAGCGGGCCTATCATTAAGAGGCAGACAAACCAACAGAAGTATACGCGAACAATGCAAAATTCAAAATATTAACAGGTAGATAAAAACAAGAAAAAAAACTGAAACGAACATGTAAACCGAATGAGACCAGATAGATTAGCAAACATCTGTAAAAACAACAAGCCGTATAGCAGAAGACCCGTTGGTAGGCCGCCAAAAAGGTGGAAAGATAATGTACAGTCAACAACGACTGAAACAGAATAAGAGGCAGACAAACAGGAGTAATCCTAGTCGCACGAAGAAGAAGATAAAACAGTTATACAATTACAGTTACAATTATATCATTCATATATGGGAATAATTTAAAAGAAATTCTATCTTTTAGTATTTTATGTTTTTTTTTGCCAAATGGAGGTATATTTAAATAATATTCCTTTTTCGTCTAAAAGATCTGATATATCAAAACCCCTGTCCGCTAAAATAAATTCTCCTTCTTCTAAAAGTCCTAAAATTAAGCAGTCTACTGTAATTTTTCTACCTGAAACACTGCCTCCATAAACATGAGATACATATATAATGTCATCTTTTTCAGATCATGCTATTAGTATTTTAAAGGTATTGGTTCCATAATATGTAGAATAATTATGTTGCCTGTTGTATAATAGGGTAATTGCTTCGATCTATTGGAATTTCAGTACGGTCCAGAATAATTTTGTACTGGTCTTCTGAAGTTGTTTCAAAAGTTAATTTTTTTAAGCAAATGTAAATATGCTTGGTCCACTTAACAAAAATTTTTCGGACAGTCTACTGCAAAAAAAATGATTTAATGTAGAATAAAACAAATTAAGTCTATATTTAATAAGCGTTATTAACAATTCATTTTCCACTGAAAGAGCACTATGAATTTTAATGTATAATTTTCCAAACTCTTCAACAAAAAATGTACATAATTTTCTTGAAAAACCAGTAAATGGTTTCTTCTAACAAAAAGTCCTAAGAAATTAATTAACTTCTATTCCATGTTATCACGGTCCTTCAGTCCTTCACTGGAGTCTTCAATTTTCTTTTTGGTAAATTTACTGAAGGTGCTGCATCTTTGTTAAGGATCCTCCATTGTCCTAGAAAAACAAGACAATGACAATGCAAGAAAGTAGGATAAGTATTTTTAACTCACCCATACTTGTAATGGTATAACTTTCATTTAAAAAATGCCTGAAAAGTGTTTTTGTAAAGCTTTATTCAAGAGAAGTTTATGAAACATAACAATGCCAGTTTTATTGGAAACTGAATTGAATTGTGGGCACACAGCAATTGTAAGGCATACTGTATAGTTTTAGTAAAAGTGCCCAAATAATAATTAAAATATCCTAAATAACTTATTAAAACTTAAATCACTCACAAAATTGCATACCAACTAGGAAACGAGTACTACCAAACAATGTAAATAAATGGCAGAATAAAATAAGGTTATGTTTTAATACCAAACCCTGACGCCAGCGCCACCTACATACATGTGATCTATTCTTATGTCTGTCCCGGCCATCTATACATGGTGCTGTCTGACTTAAAGTGGTGCAAGGATAGACCAAATTGATATGGTGAATGGAATCGTATTGCATTCCCAGACATGCACCTATTTAGTCTTTGGTGGTACAATGGTCGCAAAAGAATACACGTTAAATGCAAAAATAAATTTTATTTACTAAAGAACTTCATACCACCTACTTACATGTAACATTCTAGTAAGCGCTCCGATAATGTTTGATAGCTGGTTACTTTTGGAATTCAGTAAGCTAGGGATTATATCCCTTACTGTACCACAACTCATTTAATTTATTGTAATTAAACGATTATATCAATAGCTGAATGTATAAGAAACAATGACAGACACACTCATTTTCAATGGCTTTTTATCTTCTTAACACTCAGTATACAAAAGTCCAATCAAACTAATATTTTTCTGTAAATTCTTGAATAGTCGTTTCACTAGGTGTGTATCGCATTGTGTAACCGTTTCTTGTAAATCTTTTACGATGTTTAGCTGTTCTTTTAGAATGCATAATCGATTTTTATACATCAATGAGCCAAATTGAAACAGTTATTTCTCTATTTTGCAGAATTCTATGGACGTCATTAAAAGTAGTGCTAAGGCTAATTTTTTTCAGTTCTACCAATAAACAACTCAATTAGCAGGCAAGAGTGGTGAAAAAGCTTGTTAAAATTTATTTTCAGTATTGTGTGTTAAAAATAACGGACTGTTAGAATAGATATGCTGTTGGGTTGGAAGTGTAGATAACGGCTGATTTGATTGGTGCTAGATAGTAGCTTACTGTTTGTATAGAGTTTTATTAAGGAATTGGGTAATAATTTATGGTCTAATTGGTTTTTTCACTTTGTATAATGTAATGTAGTCTTGAGAGAAATGGAACTTTTTAAATAAAATGTTTAAAGCGGTGTAAAACAGTTACTTCAAATATAAATTAACTGTTACTAGATGAGAGATACTAAGGTGGTTATTGAATTTGAAAGAAATAAATGAATCAACTCTTTATTATTTTCTCAGATTTTGCTAAGTATATAAAGAAAAATTGGCTTTTTACTGTTTCGTTCGAACATTTTTGATTATCCTATCGTAAACTGAGACAAGTTAAGTCTAGATTTCTCTTTTTGTACCACATATTTTAAAACTACTGTAAATAAATTATCAAATTTCTGGATTCACTTTTATATTGTTTCCTTCTTTAATTCACATTTTTTTCTAGTATCTACAGTGTTGGTAAATTTTTAATTTTGTTTGTTGTTAATATGGTAATGTCACAAACCGAACCAAATTAGGTGAGCGCAAAATTTTAATTCTTATATTGTTTACGACACGGTGGTATTCGCTGACAGTTATGAAGTCCACCAGGAGTTCATGAAGGAGCATAGAAGTAAGTCAGCAATATGGACTTTCACTAAACATTAAGAAAACAAAATGTATGATAATCTCTAAAAAGGAACATCAATTTGGACGAATCAGTTTGAACGGTTAACGTATAGAAAGAGTTAAACATCACCTACCTTGGTATGAACGTCAATGAAAATTGGGTCAGGTAGGATAGAGAAAGCAAGATCTTCATTTCAAAAAATGGCTCAGTTATTCAAATGTCATGATTTATCAATATTTAAAAATTTACAGGGAAAAGTAGAAAGAAAACGGGGACCAGGAATGCGAAGGATTGCCTGGTTGAACGATCTACGTATGTAGTTTAACACAACAATCATAAATCTTTCCAGAGCAGCAGCGAGCAAAGTACAGATTGCCATGATGGTGGCCAACATCCGAAACGTATAGGCACTACAAGAAGAAGATATTCTGTGAATATATTTGCACAGTACCTTTTTTATCTACTTTCTTTTTATTGAACGGGAAATTCTAATGTTTTCCTTATGGTATCATTAGCACACTTTTTGGATAATTTCGTCCTTCATTTAACATTGTACTGAGTTTTTACTGAGTTACTGAGGTACTGAGGTACGCATCAAACACCGAAAATTGATTGAGGTGCTAAAAGAAGTAGGGTTGGACGGACACGACATAGCTATCGTAAGTAATACATACTGGAACCACACAGGATGCGTTCGAACAGAGAACGAAAACACCAAGTATATCAACACTAACGAGGAGTGCGTCAAGGGTGCATTTTATCCCCCCTATTATTTAATGTATATGCCGAACATAAAATTAGAGCTTCTCTTGAAGATCACCCTGAAGGTGCCAGAGCCAATGGAATCATCATTAACAATATAAGATATAACAGATTACGAACTAAAAATATTGATGAACATATTATCAGAAGAAAGTCACAGGCTGGGCTTGGACATTAACTTTTCCAAAACCAAAATTCTGGTATTCCACAAAAACCCCCATGAACAGGTTACACCTAATATACAAATAAATGGTATCACCCTTCAGAGTTCCCAAAGCTTCATATACCTGGGCAGAGAACTAAATAGTCAACTAGAAATAGCAAGATCTGGTTTCATGAATACGCGTAAAATACTCTGTAACCTCAAGCTATCAGTTTCAATAAGATTGAGAACACTAAAGTGTTATGTGTGGTCTCTATTACTATATGTCTGTGAGACCTGGACATTAAAACAGTATGACGTCAACAAATTAAATTCATTTAAAATGTGGATGTACCGCCGAATGCTAAGAATAAGCTGGACCAGCAGAACTACGAATAAAGAAGTACTGAGAGCAATGAACACACGCCCTCATCTGGTTAATACACTATCAAAATTAGAAAGACGTCATATCTAGGACACATAATGCGCCATAAGGAATTTGAGCAGCTACAGGTAATATTAGAAGGCAAGATGGAAGGTAAAAGGAACATAGGTAGAAAGAAAAAATCTTGGATTGGGCCCACACAAGAGGAAATGAATTAATTCATCAAGCCCAGAACTTAGAGAAATTTGCCATATTGATCGCCAACCGAACCAAAAAGAATAACCGAATGGAGCCCCATAGGAAGGAGGAAAAGAGGACGACCCCGAAAATCCTGGAGGAACGAAGTAGACGACGCCATGAGTAAGAGAGGACTAAACGATGGAGAATGGAACAACAGAGAGAGATGGAAACGGTTGAGCGAGGGAAGGCAGTGAATACTGTAGAATCCCTAAATATATATATGATCGCCAACCTCAACAGAGAAGGCATTTAGGAGAAGGACTCAGTAAATAGAGCTGGGTTATTGTTGTCCAAGCGCTTAATTAGGTTTTAGTTATTTTATTAGTGTGTATAACATCATGCTTTGATCTGTAGCTTTACTGTGAAATTTCATTGGTATAACTAGCATTTCATTCGTACAACACATTCTTGTGATTATTTTAAAAAAATTTTAAATAATCTTTTTTGCAACCATTTCCGGAGTGGAAGTCGAAACGTCAAACATTAGTTAGTTAAAAATGTAATTTTAATTGCAATCCATAATTGTGGCTTAATACCATATAAATATAATATTGACATTTTCTAAATCCACTGCAAAATAGGTATTAATAATGCCTGTTATGCTAAAGAGTCAATTTTTTTCGAAATCAGCGAGCGATGATGCTCTTTACTGCTTTGTTCATGTGCCCGTTCAAAAACTTTCAAAAAAGTTCTAAGGGCCAGCAACAACCCCTATTGGGAGCTGTACGTTGCCATGCAGGGTATCTGTTAAATACTTTACCATCACATCATATTTTTGACAATAATGTAACACACAACAAATTTTGTAACTTTTTAAGGGATTTTACTCAGATATTTCGTGGCTTGACTCATGTATACCTGGTAAATATTTAACCAAATTTCTTTTTCAACCTTAGTCAAAATTTAACCCATATGTTTGTTCTCACTAAAGTGGTAATACTAATTCCTCGTAATAGTAAATTGATGGTAGACATTTTAGTCCGAAAACGTTTTGTGATGTAGCCCGAAAGCGTATTTTTATTTATATACCTTTTATAAAGGATTTGCGTAATGAGCGCGTTGGAGGAAAGTCGCATAGATTATCGGTACTCCAAACTGATCGCGAGTATATACAATAATGTAACCATGACCGTAAGACTACACACAGATACAAACTGTATAAAAATCAATAGAGAAATCAGACAAGGAGACACGTTATCTCCCAAACTCTTTACGGCAGTTCTGAAACATGCTTTCAAAAAATTGGAGTGGGAAGTTCAAAGGAATCAGTGTCGACAGCGAAATGCTCTCACATCTACGATTTGCGGATGACATTGTTCTGATAACAGATGAATTAAAAGAGATTGGAACTATGCTTACTGAGTTAGATGCCACCTGTAAAGAAGTTGGTTTGAACATAAATTTTGGAAAAACACAATACATGACAAATCTGGTACCAAGTCAAAATCCAAAAGTCAACTGCAAAGGATTAGTTCCTAAATATAAATACTTAAGTCATGAATTCCAAATTGCTATGGACAACCAAATTGCTGAACTGCAAAAAAGAATCACTTTAGCATGCACCACCAATGGAGCTCTATCAGACATCTTCAAGAGCAACATGCCAAATTATTTGAAAAAGAAGATGTTCGACCAATGTGTGCTTCCAGTCATGACTTAAGGCTCCGAAACATTATCTTTAACTCAGACTACAGCAACCAAACTCAGAGTAGCCCAAAGATGAATGGAAAGCTCGCTACTTGGACTGTGGCCAGAATGAATGACGGGCGGTGTACCCAAAAAATTATAGTTTGGAGACCACGCTGACGGAAGAACCAGAGGTAGACCACCTACACGGTGGACAGACGACGTCAAAATAATCGCTGGGAATTGGCTGCAGGAAGCTCAAGACCTACAGAAATGGAAGAAATTACGGGATGGCTATATCCAACTTTGGACGCAGAAGGCTATATAATGATGATAAAGGATTTTTAAATAAAACTTTTGTGATTCATGGTATACAGGCAACTACAGGAATTTCATTTTACTTGTGGGTTGTATATATTGTTTTTCTTCGACCACGGTTAACAATTAGCACACAAAAGTAAAAAAAATATCTTTCAGAAAGGAAGAAAAAATTAACATAATTTTCCACCAATCTTGGTAATGTGCTATAACTGTCTCCGTCTCGCAGACGTCGCTCCCCTCGGTTTTGTTTGTTTACATAATTGTAATGTATACAGGGTGGTCCTTAAGTAATTGTACAAACAGAAACCGTAGATTCTGCACTTTAAAATATTACGATTTAAGCCAACTTGCTTTTATAAAATGTTGATATTAAGAAAGATACAGGGTGTTAAAGTGGAAATTTAAAATTTTATTTTTCGCTATAACTTTTACGTTTGTACATATTTTTGAACAAAAATTTACAGTTGGATGCTTTTGAGTAGGATAAATTATAATTTTATACTTACTTTAATGTAACTATTAGAGGGCGCCACATAGGCTACATATGTGGCATAAATTTGCGCTTAACTTTTTTGCTCTTTAAGTTTGCTCTATTTGTGTTAAAAAATATTAAAGATAAATTATTTTTACAAAGAAAAAGTATACTTGTTAGTAACCTAAAAATTCAACCGTTTTCGAGATAAACGTATTTTATGAGTCAACTGCACAATAATTCTTAGTTTGATATTTGTGCTGTAAAGCACTGAATACCTGTAGATAAGCATAATTCATAGTTTATTCTTATTAAAAATATGCTTTGTTATATATGCTAAATGTCTTATTGGAGAAAAGATATTTCATCTTCTTCTTTAGGTGCCGTATCCGTATTCAGACGTTGGCCGTCATCATGTTTACCATTTCCCTTTGCTAACGCTTCTTAAGTTTCTATAATGGCGTTGTATTACTTATTCTCTATTGTAAAATGCTAAAAACCCAAAACATGTGGTTTATGCAAGATGGTACACAACCACATTCTAGAGAGAAGGCAGTTAGAAAAAACTTAAATACAACTTTTCTGAACGTTGGATTGGTCTTGATAGTCATATTCCTTGGCAATGTGGTGAGATATTAAATAAGAATACTTATTGTACATTACTTAAATTGTTTACCCATTTTTATTAGGACAAATAGAAACTAGAGCACAGGTATTGAATAACACGTATGTGTCCTGTTTAATAATACTTTTGCTACAAATCTAACCTGAAAGACTCAGCAATTTTACAAAATCATCATCGTTGTTCTAATAACCGATATTGTTATAAATATAGTAAACACACAGGGAATTTAGTTCAGCATGATATTAGTTCGTTAGTTAATCATAATAGTCCATTTGTTCGAGATGTAATTATAGTTACTCGTAAGCTGTAACATCCATTATACATTATAGCCACCACGTAGCCCCGAATTTAATCCGCTTGATTTTGGTGTATGGGGCGCATTAAAACAACGTGTCTATAAGAATCTCATAAACATTCGCAACCAACTATGGGAAGAAATAAATACTGCAGCAGTTTCTTTAGAACCAATGATACTATTTAATATGAGACGATCTTTTATGGAATAGATTGACAAATGAATTAAAGAAAATGGTGGACATATCGAACACTTACTTTGACAAAAAGTTATGTTATTTAGTTTAACTATTTCTTAATTTGGTTTGTAAACAAAATGTTTTGATTGTGACTTTAATTTAACGTAAAACGTAAAATGATTGATGTAAAATCCTATTATTCTGTTATTTTGTCAAATCCTATTATTAGTTATCCTGCTGATATATTTATTTTATTTAATATTTCGTTAACTATTAACTTTAGTTAAAGGTATTTGGACCAAAATTCAGAAGTATTAATGTTTTTGTCTATTTTTTCTTCGTTGCCTAGAGTAACTACCTTAGATCAGAATTATGCAGCTGATTTTTAAAATGCGATTATCTCGAAAACTGTTGAGATTTGAAGTTATTAACGAGTATACCTTTTTTTGTTAAAATAATGTATCTTTAATATTTTTTATCCAAATACAGTTAACTTAAAGAGCAAAAAAGTTAAGGGCAAATTTATACCACATATGTGGCATAAGTGGCGCCCTCTATCAGTTACATCAAAGTGTGCACCAAATTATAATTTCTCATATTTAAAAGTACCCAGTTGTAAATTTTTATACATAAATGTTTACAAACATGAAAGTTATAGCGAAAAATAAAACTTTTATTTTGCACTTTAACACCATGTATCTTTCTTAATATCAACATTTTATTAAAGCAATTTGGCTTAAATCGTAATATTTTAAAGTGTAGAATCTACCGTTTCTTTTTGTACAATTACTTAAGGACCACCCTGTATACGAGATCCGTTAGCTGATGCAGGCTTCGAAATATGTCAACATGTCAAATATGACGTGTAATAAACTTGGTTTTGCGTTAAGCATCTTCGTAATAAATGCGGCTCTGGATATTTAATAACCTCGACGTCTGTCAATGATAGGCTATTAACTGCTAATGACCTTTGGGGACGGTGATTTTCCGCCATATTAAATCACAAAGTTATCGATTACGAGATTTTGCCAACAATTGCAGTGCACTGGTGTCTTTTATGAGTATATTTTAAAACTTTTTTTGATATTATAATCGAATCAATCCTTAATATTATATAGTAGCAAAAAGATATTATAGAAGATGACTATTACTTCTATTATATATTATTTTGAATTAAGGCTCGTTTTCCTTGTTCTTTGAGCGATAGTGCGTAGGTAAAATTATAACTAAATAGCGAAAGAAGAATGCTGAAATTAAGGTTTACAAAAAAATTTAAAAAACAAAGAAATATATTAATGGAAAAGACGATCGAAGATGGTTTACATATAAAACGACAGAAAAATAACAAGCACGTGTAGAAATTGTGTAATCCATTAGTTTGCGTTAATAGCAGAAAATCAATATAATTTGCAACGGCTTTATTTTACAAATATCGAAATATATACAGTGGTCACCGTTTTTCTCATCCTAGCTTCTAACTTCTCGCCCGCATGTGATGTATGGCATCCTTGCGACTCATAATGCAAGTAAAGATAGATGGCAGAAGAAGCATCGGAAGAAGATGAATTTCATGGCTCAATAACCTGAAAGAATGGTTTGGATGCAGCTCAAAACAACTTTTTAGAGCTACTGCCTCAAAAATTAAAATAGCTATGATGATTGCCAACCTCCGTAGCGGAGATGGCACCTGAAGAAGAAGAAGCTTCTAACGCTTGCAATCTTTCCCGCCATTGCTTGTAGACGTCTATCTTTCATCGCATTGTCTACTTCTTGTCTCCACGATTTTCTTGGTCTTCACCTTTTCTTGACGTTTTTGGTGATCCACTGTTTGACATTTCAGCCTTTTGCATTCTATAACTTCCAGTAAGTCGATGTCTATATCCATACTCTCTCTGATTTCAGTATTCCTTACTCTATATTTTCTAGTGGTTTGCTAAAATCTACGCCAACAATTCATTTCCATTGATTTTATTTTCGATGCGTCTTTTGTTATTTATTATCCAAAGCTCTGAACCATATTCCTCAACACTTTCTTTAATACTATTATATATCATAATTTTCATGTTCCTAGTGATGTTGTTATTCCAAAGTATACTTATCAGTTGATCTTTTCCTGAATTTCTTAATTACTATTTAACTGGGAATAAGCCACAATTAAAGGTTAAAATACGTTTATTGACGTTTCAATTTCCACTTCGGAAATCGTTCTCAAAATACAAACATTAAACGTCAATAAACGTATTTTAACCTTTAATTGTGGCTTATTCCCAGTTAAATAGTAATTAATTTAAAATGCCACAAGAAAATAGCTTCAGAACAATATTACTGAATTTCTTAGTGCTATTGCCTTTGTATTCCATCCATCACTTGTAATTCTTATACAAGATATTTATAGCTATCAGTAAGGGAAGGTAGGGAAATGGTGCGCGGCGGGCAATCGTTCGCTGAATTCTATTTCAAATTCCGTGGAAGATTTTACGAACTCAGTCCTACACCTTTCGCCCGAACTCGTAAACGGTGGACGCCATTATCTTTAGTCGACTGTTGCACTTGGACTAAGTGAGATCCAATTATTGAAAATTGCAAGAATTCTTCTAGTTTTTCTGCTCCAAAAATTAAGACGGTAAATCCGTAAACTTTATTCAGTTGTTAAAAATTTTGACAATTAAAATATTGTATATCAGAAACATCAATATGACCAAACGCAACATGTCATACACATTCTTGCACTGCGTGTGGTCTGAGTGTAAGGAGTGGCCTGAAAAATGTATTATATTCTTGCAAATTTTTGAAATACGTTTAATTCGTAGAACAATGTTATTATTTCTTTTCGATACATAATTTAGTCCTCTACAAGTAGTTTTTCTTGACTTTTGGTGTAAAACAATTAGGGACGCAGGAATTCAACAATTTAGAGTTTTCCATTAAATTTCCCATGGCCCGCTTGACGATTCACCACACTGGATATATATATATATATATATATTTATATATATATATATATATATATATATATGTACATATATATATATATATATATATATATATATATATATATATATATATATATATATATATATACATATATTGTTTTAATGATAAGTGTCGTAGCTTTGCAAAAATAATCTCAACGACTAGTAAGTTGTAATGACAATTTGAGATATGTTGTAAATATTTACACTTTCTTCTAATTACAGTGTCTTGAAGAAGGAATAAAAGAATTCCGAAGCTCGACCAAAAGTCAAAAGAGTGTTTCTATAACATCCCGGCCAAACCTACTGACTGCAGCCCTAATAAACTGTGTTGTTTGTTTATATCGACAGTCAATAATATCCAGTAGTTCTTATATATATATATATATATATATATATATATATATATATATATATATATATATATATATTATATATATATTATATATATATATATTATATATATATATATATATTATATATATATATATATATATATATATATATATATATATATATAATGTTGTTGAGAGTTTATAACAGTAGTATTTGGAATTTTAAAGTTTATAGTTGTCAGTCTGTAAAAGTATTGTAAACGAGCTGGTGTTCAATAAAGTTATTTTAAAGCAGTGTAACAATACTTCTTGTCTTCGAAAAAGTTCGGTATCTTTTTCGGTTGGTGGTCATAAAACTTTTAACGGAAGGAATATCCTAATGATATTCCTTTTTAATCTTGTATACAATTTTTTATTTAGTAAGTTCTATATTTATTTTTTAATTTTAATTTTAATTAAATTAATGACGTTTATTTCCATTCAGTCACCACCAATTCCATCAGTACATTATATGATCAATATTGCAATAATTATCCGTTAGATAGCATGTAAATCCAAGTTCCTCGTTTATATTTATACGTATAGTCATATCCACAAACGAGTCGGTCCTGTTAGAAGCGATCACCATCATACATCATCTTTTCCTCACAAATCCCGTCTTTTGTAAGTGAACAAGATGCTCAAATGCAACTATACACCTTCGATTCGATGCAAAACCTGTCGAATAACTAACTGTGGTTGATTGATAATAATTTACAACATTCAGATTTGATTTAATCGTCACAATTAAATGGTAATGACATGGGAATTCGCTGCAAACCGGGAAGTCTTCTTTGGATGGGAAACGAAAGCGAAAAGGTATTAACAAATTGCGGAAATATACCTACTAATGGATTTTTTATAGGATTTTAATAAATAGAGGTGATTATCAATGTTGCGTGTCGAACCGAAGTGTTTGGTTTATTATTTGCAGTGGTTCTCACTTATATTGGCATAAAATTATATTATGATGTAAAAAAATAGAAATGAAAGGAAAACATTTATATTCGGTAATTACCACTTTCTTTGCTAACGTTTAGATATAATATACGAGGAGCTCTTTAGTTTTGCTTAAATTATTTTAATCAAAGATTATTAATACATACTATTAAAAAGTTATCAATTTTTTATTGAATTATTTTCGTAGTATTTGGCGGCCCATTAAGAATGTGACATAGAATAACAGAAGATTAAAATAATACGAGTTAACAATAAATAAATGTTTATGTAAAATGTTGTTCTATGTGAAGAATTTGCGATGGGCCAAGATTTTTACTTTGTATCCAAACACGCACAAATGTGATATTTTCTGTATTATAATTGATTTTCAAGATATCATACTTGCAATTTTCTTGGTAAAAGTTTTAGCTATAAAGGATCTTTCCAATCTATATCTGTGCAGACAATTTTTTTCTACCTTGCATGTTATATCATCAAAAGTTACCAACCTTTGTATTTTCAGTGCTGGTATTTTCTTTTCTCCGCTTTTTCTCTTCGTTTTAGTGACTTTTAAAATTGGTACGCAAATCCTATTACATTGCACTGACGCATTTGCCACTCAGTTTTTTTTACAATAAGGAGAATGGCAGCGGTTTTTTTTTATACGAATGATGCCCGTTTTGAGACTAAAACTTTCATGGGCGTATATACAGTAGACAGCCCACACTCGTCTCAATTGTATAGGTTTTCATTAGTAAAATTCTGTTTGCTTCTGGTTTTTGCAGTCTTAAATTTTAGCATTGTTTAATAAAACAGTCATAAAACGTCTTTACATCGTCTTTTTTTGTGTCCCCAGAACTTGGGTAGGTTTTTTCAAAAACTGCATATTTATATGCTAACTTCAGAAATTCCACTTTGTAAATGCTATGGTGAAATTTGGTTACTTTCAAACAATGTTAAACTAACTGCTCCTCTTCCTTATCAGTAAACACTTGTTTCACAGTAATATTGATAATGTATATGATTGATCTATTTTCGCTTTCTTTGTTTTTCTTCAGCTGCCTTTCGAATTGACCATAGTTATTTTATAACCTTCTTTATAGCTTCTTTGACGTTATCCGTCTAGGCTTAAGTCTTGTTACTTTGTTCTTACTTCATGGCATATAAAACAACAAAAATGATAGTCGCATTAAAGTGAACTTTCACACGATATAATATCGTGTATCCTGTAACAGTCCAAAGGTATAAAAATATGAGTGTCTTAAAGTACAAAATTATTTTGTTTTATTAAAGAAATGAGGTTTTTTCACAAATTTTAAATTAATCAAAATTAAGAGATACATCTCGTTTTTGGCAGAAATGACCATAGTATATTGTGTCACAAATATACCTAAATTAAATATTTAAACCGAGCTGAGACATCGTGAGTTAAATATAAAATTTTATTAAAATTATAAAATCAAAATGTTTGCTTTTTTTGTTTATTTACATGTTTCCTCGCCCCAATCAAAAAAATTATTAAGACAAAATGTGTAGATTTCCAAATTTGCTCGATAGCCAACGAGTTATGCTTGTCCTTCATTTGCGATTTGTGGTCGTTCGATTGTTTAGTCGCAAAAATTGAAAACATTATTTCAAATAAAAGTCAATCCATTTACGTCTAAATAATCACAGCGACTAAGAAAATGCAACCTGTCTTATTTTTACCGCGATGCCATAGTTGCCCTACGACAATGAATCATACAGACAAGCATAGATATGTATCCACTTACGATACTTTAGTCGTGATTCTGAAGCCAACTTACCCTTGTGTGTCTTCAACAATATTTAATTTTTATTTTTTTTTAATGTCGGACAACGAGCAATATGCTGCATAAGTGTTGGGGGCATCTTGAGTATTATTGATTCAGAACAGTTGATTCATCAAAACTACTTTTTGACATGCGGTAGTATTGAAAAAAAAATTCAGGATGCTCACATAAATCTTCAAATAACATGTAAAACTGTCCTTTTGTCTTAAAACTAATCAAAAATCTTTGATTAGTTAACGGATGAATCCACTAATGATGCTTTCGTCGTTTACTGCTGGACCGAAGAAAAAGAGCGATCATACAAGTAATTTCGATCTCATCCATAGGAAAACTGATGTAATTCAGCGATTTATAAATCGCAGTGGAGGCACCATCTACATTTTCTACGACAGCGATGTTTTTGTCGCTGTCGCATGTGGAGGACTAACCTAATAGGTCTAGAACGGTCATAATCACTTTTTTGAGGATTCGCCGCTCGACTATTACAGTATTTATACGACTCGTGTGGGCATTGCCTTACAATGTCTCAACAAGTTCGAAAACCCTTTAGGAATTTATTTTATGTTTCAAAACTTCATATTTTTCAGTCTATAAATATTTTTTCTGTATTATTTTTGTGTAAGACTTTATCAACTATTGCTATTCTATGATATCTTAAAAGAGTGATTAGATATAGATGTTGTTATCTAACAGATTTGTGTTTTAAATTATTGAAATGTCAAAGCGTCATCTTAGGTCACTGAACGAAGTATAATAATAATTACAATTCTTTCCACTTTAATGTATACTTTAAAATCATGTAGTATTTGTAGTCTTAATAACATTTAACACATTTTATGCAGTGCAACACATTTCAAGATGTTTTATTGATAATTCTATCACCGTAGCGAATCAGCTAGTTTCAGTTATGTAAATCCAATACCCAATCTCATAAAATCAAGCATGCAATTGTGAGTTTAAAGGTTAATTGTTTTGCATTATACACTTATATAACTTTAATTAGCAAAATTAAGTCTTATTCACATCATTATCTTCCGACAATTTACCACACCTGCTGGTGCTGACATTGAAAACGAGATAATTCAAGTGCTTCGGATTAAACGAAGCAATTACTCAACTAAAAACATACAAAATTTACACTGTGTGGAATATTATATTACATTAATATGGTGGTAAAGGGCCTATTGCGTCAGAGGTAGGCTGATAAATGTTATACATTATTATATAGTCCAGTCGTCAGAGAATTGACCCCTAAAAATCATACAAACAAGCTGAATTTTGCCGAATATATTAATTTTGGGACCCCAAACAAGATGCAAAAAAATTTACCTCTTTAATTCCCGGCTTCCCCCTAAAACTCCCCTCGTAGGGGGATAACAACGCAAAAAAAATCAATTTAACAAGAATCTGTACGCCGTAGAAAAAAATATTTTAAATAATGTAGCTGAGATAATTTTAAACAAAAATGTTTATTAGCAGTTTTGTGCAGAACCAACCGTTTTCTCAGAAACAACGCTTAAAGCGACCTGTGATTTTAAATGACAGTTCCGCGGGAAATTAATGTTAAATTAAAGTGGTATCAACTCGACGGTAAAAAGTAGATATTTTTGCTGTTTAATAAATAAAAAAATTTAAGATTCTCGTGAGATCAATAAAGTTTATTATTTTCATTGACCGGTCGTAGCAAAATTTTCATTGTTGGGGTTCACTCTTCAAAACCTATAACATAAAAATACGATTTTTGTTTTTAGCAACAAATATGAGGCATTTGAAATATGACTAAAAACGCAGAATTTAAAGTTTTACATTAAAAACGATCGCACATCACGGGAAATGCCTCCAAAAACACGGTTTTGGCTGTAGTTTATAGAAGAAGTAAAGTTCTTTTGAAAAATGTACTAGTGTAATTAAAAAAGAGCAGTTTTAAATGTTTTAGAGCGTTTGTAATGTGAAAGTTTAAATTCAGCGTTTTTTAAGCATATTTCAAATGCCTCAAATTTGTTGCCAAAACTCAAAACTAAAATTTCATGCTATGGGTTTTGAAGATTAGGTTCTAGTTATGGAAATTCCATAGTGGCCGGTCAATGAAAGGGATACATTGGATTGGTCTCATGAGAATTATAAAAAATGGTAAAAATCGCGACACGTTTATTTATATAACACCTTTATAAAAAATCATTCATTTGCAGCAAAATACACAAATTGCATCCAAAAGCTGCACTCTCTACCTTGCGCACTCCATCTATAGCGCATCTTGATTTTTGTCGATAGGACACTCAGATCAAAAGATATTCAATTTTTACTATTGAGTTGATACAAATTTTACTTCGCAAGCATTTATTTCGTGCGCGTATCTGGCATTCAAATTTGCCGATCGCTTCAATAGTTGTTTCTGAAAGAACGGTTCATTCTACAAAAACAATGCCAATTATTAAAAATGATAATAAAAAATTATCTTAGCTACATTTTTTAATTAAAACATTTTTTTTCTGTATGGTATAAATTCTTGTTAAGTCGATTTTTTCCCGTTTCCCCCCTCCCAAGCGATGGGGTAAAAGTGGTAAACTTTTTGCATATTTTTGAAATACACAACATTTTTTAAATAAATTATCGAATTTGAATTGAATTCAAATAATATTTTAGTAAGTTTTGACATAAATAGTTTATTTACAAATGTGCCATTAGTTAAGACTTTACAATATAATCAAAACAAGATTAGAGAATGATGATACATTGGCAACTAGAACAAGACTAAATATATCAGCTATAATGGAGTTATTGACATTATGTACTGATAATACCTATTTTCAACTAAATAATGAATTCTATAGACAAAATTTTTGTCTAGCAATGGGCTCTAGTTTATCTCCATTATTAACCGATATACTTATGGAAGATTTTAAAACAAATATTATTTTTAAACAAAATTTAAAACTCACAGTATGGTGGAGATACGTAGATGATGTATTCTCAATATGGCCTCATGGATCAGAGTTGTTGGACACATTCCTGAAAGATATAAACGACAAAGAAGAGACAATAACATTTACCATGGAAAAGGAATATTATAACACAATACCTTACCTAAATGTTTTAATCTCTAAGAACGATACTGGATATGAGATCAGATGTATAGAAAACTATCACACACTAACAGATATTTAAATTACAAATCAAATCACAATATGAATATTAAAAAGAGAATCATTAAATCCTTATACGATAGAGCCAAAATTACTTGTTCTAACGAAAATTCGTTCTTAGAGGAGAAACATTTGATAACACCTGGTTTATTAGAAAATGATTTTTCTTTATCGTTTGTAAATAAGGAATTATCAACAATCGACAGAATAGAACAGAACAACAATAGAGATTCTACAGCATACACAAGGAATAATACGAAGAAAATAAAAATACCATAATACCATACATAAAAGTATTATCAGAAAAACTTAAAAGAAGGAAGTAAATTCAACATTTTAACAACATTCAAAACAACAAACACATTGAGATCTAATCTATCTAAACCTAAACCTAACAATGAACAAGAAAGAACAAAGAATTGTATTTATAAAATACCTTGTGAATGCCATCATTTTTATTTAGGTGAAACATCAAGGCCATTAAATGTTAGAATAAGTGAAAATCAATCTTATATTAAAAATAGAGAATTTGATAGATCTGAAATGTATAAACACGTATGGGAAAATAAACATAGGGGTCAATGAAACGATGTAAGTATAGTCCTAAAAGAAACAGATAAAAAGAGAAAAATCAAAGAAGCGGCTCTAATTATGCTAAATAAGGCCAATTGCTTCGCAAATTCCTAGTAGTAGAATTAAAAGAGGAAGTTAATAAAAGCAAAATACCACTATGTGTAAGTCAGTAACATACCGAGGATACATCATTTGTGTTTTTAAAAAACATACATATAAAATCAGGCTTTGGTGTTTATTGAGAGTAAACTAAATGTAAGACCAAATACTTACCATGTCGGGATAATATTATGAGTTTTTTTCCTGGTTTTTTCCTCATGGTTCACTATAGAATCATTAACAGGAGAATTTTACTGTCATCATGGCATGTTGTTGTCTTTTTAAAGACGAATCACATGCTATGATTTTTCTGACGGATATTCTCAAGTTAAAGTTGATTTCATGTAATCGAATGAACTATCTTACAATAAAGTCGTTCCAGAAACGCAATTCAGCAATATTGACAATATCATTTTAAAGTCGTCTACTTTAGAATGAATAATATATGTCTGAATTGTCAATATAAATGAGTAAAATAACATAAAATTAGAATTGTCAATATGAATGAGTAAAATAACATAAAATTATTAGAAAAATTTTTTACCAAGTAACAAAAAACAAAATTGGTTTACTTTATTAATGTTTGTATTTTGAGAACGAGTTCCGAAGTGGAAAGTGAACATGGTTTCCGTGTTCTATTTCTTGTAAAAAACGTTCCCAGTAATAATTCTAATTTTTCTTACAAGAGCATGTATTTCGTTTCTAATTGTCTTGTTGTTGTGTGCTATTTGTATCTTAGTTGAGATATGTGTTAGGTAAGCTATTTTGTTTTCTGTACATACACAACACAGAATGTTTCTCAATGGGAACAATGCTTTTCTATTCATCTTTCTTTTCCCAAGAACTTTCTTAACCGAGTCTAAGATATTTGATTTAATTTTTATCCTGCTTTTTTCAACTCCATCACTTTCTATGATACGAGGGTTGATCCTTATGGTCTACGCCTGACCTAAAAATAATACTGCCGAGAAAATTTTGACACCTTTTTTTAATATAGTTCCCCCTTAGTGTAACATATGTTTCTCATCGTCGCTGCAACATTTCGATAGTGTCCTGGAGGAAATTTGCTTCAACTGTGTCAACTAATCCGTTTGAGGTACGTATCATTTCAATGTTGACTAAGAGTCTAATTTGAGTTTTGGAAACAGCCTGTACTCACTCGGGAGCAAATCTAAAGAATGGCGGGTGCTCCACAATTTCGAAGCCTGCGTCACGAATGGTAGCCTTTGGATTCAAGGACATCTGTGCTGATGTGTTGTCCTGATAGAAGAGCACACCTTTTCTTAACTTTCCCCATCTATTTTCTTTTATTGTTTTATGCAATTTTGATAATAGTTGAGCATAGTAAGAGCCTGTTAGAGTAATTTTTCTATAAATAATCAATCATCAATCTTAGGCATCCCAGAATATTGAGCAACAACCTTGTTAACTGACTCCACAGCTCTGAAAATGTGAGGTGGAGGTGAAGTCCTTGCTTCTACTGATTGCTTTGAATTTTTGTCTTTAAATTATAATGGTGTACGTATGTTTCGTCCATTATCACATATGGACCAATAAAGTTCTTCTTATCATATTCTCCGCTATATTCATCTTTACATGTTTCATTCTCAAATGATTTTACGTCTTCCTACGCTTCTTCTACCTCTCATTTTTTCTTGCATTATATTTATTAATAATTCATATTTTTCACCTTTCATCATGTGACTCAAGTATTCCAACCTCCTGATTTTTATGGAATTTAACACTTTGCATTGTTTTCCTAGTCGTGAACTTGTGCCAACAAACACTTAGATTATGCTTAATCTCTTCGACGTTTTAAGACGCAATTTTCAAAGTGGTAAATAAAACCTTAGAAAATTTATATGATATACAGAATGGACAAAAAATGTTATATATTTAATCACACATCTTTACTTTTTCTCGTCAATTTTAACACTGAGATGCACCTCGGGTGTTACGCTTGTGCGTTATGATATTGCTATTGCATGTTGTGACTTGCAAATCCAGTGGTGCTCAAAATAATATAATATGCATGTAGCCTTTTATAAACTGTATAGATTTAAAATTCTACCTAAAGTGGGACTATAGGGATCAATCCTCGCAAATATGTTTGTTTCTTTCTGTTCATGTTTTTGAATAGATACCTTGTTGAATCATTCTACAGGCTTTCAACTTAGAGTTTTCAGTGCTTGATAAATCTTTTCTATAATTCATAAGGCTTTTTGAACATTACAAAGAGAACGTGAAGTGTGATCTTGTATGCTTTTTAGGTCATGAATTAGATTCATTATTCATTTTTATTCTTTATAAAACTGGCCTCATATTCCCCAACTTTTAATTAGCATACGTGTTTAATATATCCCATAACAATTCAGGAAATTTTATTTCATGTATCTTAATAAGTTTCACATATACTTGTGTCTACTTTTTATGTATGGGACACAGCAGGTCCTCTGATTCCTGAAATTGATCGTTGTGGTTTCTTAAAAATAAAAGAAAGGCAATATAGGGTTTATTTGGTTTAAGAATTTTCGTTTAAATATTCGCATCAAATATCCAAAATGGTTTCCACTTCATAGGTTAAGTGTAAACCGTTTTATAATTGGTAGTATTAAATAAATAATTACCTGCCCAAAATATATTTGTTTTGCGGTAACCATCCTGTTAAATTTTACATATAAATTAATCAAGTACTTTTAAACAAGTTAAAGTTAAAAGCACAGGGTTAATCACCTTCTTTTTAAAAACTTAAATATACATCTTAAATACACCAAACAAAGCCACCCGATTTTTATATGAATGAACGTCGTTCTGTAGTGTTGACTTTACAACATTAAAAAAATGTAAACAAGATAACGTGTTTTGCGTTGTGGTAGGTATCCTTGAGCAATAAAAACGTGGTCTCCCAGTAGCAGTGAATAGTAGGTGGGTAAGTCATCGGTTCCGAAGAACAAACGTTGAATCAGAATGCGATGACGGTGATGACGGAGTCGATGACTTCAGTTAAAATCTCTGTTCGTAGAATTTGTAATTGTTTTCAAGAAAAATAAAGTTGAGACTGAAGAAACAAGATAAGAATTTGAACATTAACTGATTTTGTAAAACAGGAATGAAACGTAGTTTAGATTACTTCACTGAAAAATGTACAGTGTAATGCACCTGTAGATCGATCCAAAATAGATTGAATACATGGATGATTAAAAATGCTTCCACAACAGATTATTAGGTTTACGAATTAGAAATTACGCTAGAGATGATTATATTTGAATTAGCAGGAGGGCTGTGTATGGCGACTGTTGTCTGTTAGTTAACACACTTATAAATGTGGACAAAATCATTCTCAAATAGATTATTTCATGACAAGAAAAGGAGGTATACATACGTTATTAAGAACTGCAAAATGAGTAATAGTTAATGAGACTATAAGACAACAACATACGGTATTTGTAATGTATTCAGGACAAAACTCAGACATACGGTATTTGTATTGTATTCAGTAAAAAGGCTCAGAAAGAGTGAAAGGAGCATAAAAAGAGATATATATATATATATATATATATATATATATATATATATATATATATATATAAAATGAAAAAAATAGCAAATAAAGTAAATGAGTTTAATCAGATTAGGTATCCGAGACCAAAATAATAGAATACGAAAATGATGTCAAAATAGGAGGGAAAACAACTTTGGCAGTTTATTGAATGAACAATTTGACAGAAAACCAGTACAAATAATGGAGATAATAAGAGCAATGGTGACCAAAATAACAAGTGAAAGTTTGTGGTAAATTCTTAGAAAAAATAAAGAAAGATAAATAGAGATGTGCTTGTGAGTGATTTTTATTCACGTTTACGCCCGCTCACGGTTACTTAATTTCGCACACATGACTTCCAGAGTGACTTTCAACCTGGAAGATTAACCATAGACAAGATCCTTATCATACATCAAATTTTGGAAGAAAAAAAAAACCAAAAATATAACCGCGGTGTACATAAATTTTTTTTTAGATTTCAAACAAGTGTATGACTCTGTAAACAGGAATCTGTGGAAGGTAATGGTGGAAATGGGACTCTCAGGAAGTAGGAAGGATTACCATAGATGTGTGTACAGAATTTATATGTACGAATCAGAATTAGTAGCACCAAATCAGATTAATTTCAAATAGAAACCGATCTGAAACAAGGAGATCTTCCTGCTCGTTATTATTTAACTTTTTAGAATATGAAAGCTTTGTACGAAATTGGCAAAGACATTCTACTAAACGGGTACCTGTTAAACAACATCAGATATGCAGATGACACCATAGTATTTGCGGGCACCCTAGAAGACTTACAACTCCTTATGAACAAAATCACGCTTCCTAGTCAAAAATAAACGTAAAGAAGACAAAGCGCATCATAATTATCAAGAAAAAGATAAGAGAAGGTCTTACGTCTACCAACCCCCAGTAGAAAGAGCACTACATCTACCTCGGCACCACGGAACCATAATAAATGAAGAAATAACCTACAACCAGGAGAAAAAAGCGTGCATCACAAAAGTTAGAGCCTCCTTCAATTGGATGGGAGCCTTCTTCAAAAGTCACAATCTCTCTCTTGGTATAAAAGTAAGAATGCTGTGATGGTACGTCTTCTCTGTTCTTTTTATGCTGTTGAATCTTGAACCTTGAATAAAGATATGTGCAGAAGATTGGAAGCAGTTGAGATGTGGCTATATCGAAGAATACATAAGATACCATGGACTGACAAATGAGGAGGTTCTCAGAAGACAAAGAACTGAGAGATAATTATATACATATATATATATATATATATATATATATATATATATATATATATATATATATATATATATATATATATATATATATATATATATATATATATATATAAAATCAATAACCCTTCTAATCTAAGGTGTTGGGTGTAAAGTCTCTTTTTAGGTTTCGTATACAAACTTCCTCCAATTCTTCTTGTTGCTTGCCATTTTCTTCGCTTGCTCCTTGGTGACTCCTCTCTTGTCTAGGATGGCGGCAATTTCATCGTCCCAGGTCTTCATGGGTCTGCCCATCGGTCTTTTCAAGATTCTTCTCGCTTCATATACTTGTTTCACTGGTCTTAATTTATCCATCCTTACTATATGGCCGTACCATCTCAGTTAGGCTTCTTCGATTTTCTTCTCTATTGATTGGACTTTAAGGCGTTCTCTTATTTCCTCGTTCCGTATCCTGTCCATTCTGGTCATCCCTAGTACTCTTCTTAGATACTTCATTGCGATACTTTGCAGTTTATTTTTTAGTCTGGTGGTGAGCGTCCAACTTTCACATCCAAATGTTAAGATAGGTACAAAAACTGTGTTGTAGATAGCTATCTTGGCTTTTTGGGATACTTCTTTTTTCAATAGGAATGTGCTCTTAATTGCGTGGTATATCCGGGAAGCGTTTGCTATTAGATTGTTTATCTCTGCTTCTTATGTACCCCTACTCTCTAGTTGCACTCCCAGGTATTTGAAAGATTCGACTTGTTCTAAAGTATCGTTATTGATTTTAATATTTGTATGTTGGTCTGTTTTCCCACAAACCATGACCTTGGATTTACTTTCATTAATTCTCAGATTACGTTTTTCGAGTTTATCTCTCCATATTTGGAGGTTTCTCTTAAGTGCGTCCTCGTTTCTTCCAAATACGACGAGGTCATCTGCAAATGCGCACTCCGCTATCTGTATCATTTCCAGGTTTCTATGTCCAACAAATATTCTCGATGTTTCTTTTCTAGTTTCCTTCATTACATCATCTAGTAAAATATTGGATAGGATGGGGCCTAGTACACCTCCTTGTTGTAAGCCATCATTGACTCTAAACTCGTCTGATTCCATATTATCTGTTCTTACTCTGTTTCTTGTGTTCTTGTATAGGTTCATAAGAGCTTTTCTGAGTTTGCTCTCTACTTCTCTGTTCCTCAGGGTTCACTGAGAGGTAATTACCATCATCAAATCTCGAAAGTTACTATACTTCAGACACATTATGCGAAATGAATCCAGATATGCCCTCCTACAAGCCATCTTGCAAGGAAAAATATTTGGAAGATGAAGTCTGAAAAGAAGAAGAACATCCTGGTTAAATAACCTCAGAACCTGGTCCATCACATCATTCCGCGCTAACATTCGTCACAGATAGGCACACCAAGAAGAAGAATATGGAGTTCGAAAAATACAGCCAGATTACCAACTGGTTTTGCTACACAATGATCTAAAGTATTTTAGTTTTTGCTGATGATATTGACGCAATTGCACAATTCACCAGAAATACAAAGGAAGTTATCACCCTCTTTGAAAATGGGATCAAGAAAATTTGTTTTAAGCTCAACAAACCTAAGACCAAGTACGTAGTAGGTAAAAATAATTCGGGACGAAGAATTATATAAAATAGAGCCATAAATGACTATAATTTCGAGGACGTTGAAGAATTTAGTTGTAAAAAAAGATGTAGAAGCTAGAATCATTTCAGCGAACAGGGCGTATGATTCCACACTGACAGTATATAAATCAAGATTCCTGTCAAGAGCAGCGAGGATAAGGGTATCTTCCTCTTCTTGACTGGCTTTACAACTCGGAGTGAGTCTTCGCCGCATCCACTATAGCCCTCCATCTTCTATCATCTTGCGCTTCCATTTCTTCCATTGTTGTACCCCAAACCTAGATAAATCGGCTTCAACATCATCCTTCCATCTTTTTCTGGGATGGCCTACTGATCTTCTACCGTCTGGTCTCTCAAAATACACTGTCTTTAGCACTCTGTCTTCCTCTTATTTTACCACATGACCTGCCCATCTTATCCGGTTAGCTTTTACATGTCTGACATTGTTTTCAGTACGATACAAAGTTACCAATTCTGAGAACCTTCCTTTCAAATACCAGCAGCTTATTTATTTACTACTGATGTAGAGTCCATGCTTCACTTCCATATGTAACAACTGGCCGAACAATTGACATTATGATGATAGGGAGTATAATGCTCTATTTCTTGCAGTTATCCTTGCTGAGACCTCTTTTTCTATGTGGTTGTTATCTGTGATTACCTTCCCCAGATATTTAAACTCTTACTACTTTAAAGTTGTGGTCATTAATAGCTATGTTCTGCGTAACTCTTGGTCTTGGATTTTTGGTTACTAGCATATATTTCGTCTTCTCTTCATTTATTTGAAGACCCAGACTACCCATTTCCTCCTCGAGTTGTGAAAATACCTCTCTCACGTCTCTTGGAGAATGAGCGACTGCATCTAGATCATCAACAAAGGCCAATCATAGTTTTAATCCTCGATTCGCAAATCCCCGATCCCAGCTCAGACGATATTTTACTTATTACATATTCTAAGGCCAAATTTAATAGCAACGGTGTTAAGGGGTCTCGCTGTCTAAGCCTTCATATTACACTAAATGGCATCGATGTTCTGTTTCCTATCTTTATCTGCACATAAGCATTTGAGTTAGCTCCACCAATTTTCTTGGTATTCCCATTTTTAGCATCGCTAGCCATGGTTTATTTCTTTTTATAGAATCATATGCTTGCTGGAAATCTACTAAAATTTGGTGTACATCTCGATTGAATTCCCAGTTTTTTTCTAATATTTGTCGTATCCTAAATATTTGATCTATTGTTGGCCGTTCAGCACGAAATCCGCATTGGTATGCGCCTAGAATATCTTACTAATACGGAGTAAGCCTCTTTAGGATAGAACTTTATATATTGTGTTAATAAGCGATTTGCCTCTATAGTTTAAAAAGTGTTCTTTATCTTCCTTCTTATTTATGGGTATTATAACGCTCCTTTATTTGTTGAATTATTGGTGCTTATATTTTAACAACTGCAGTATGGAATGTAATATCTGCGTCATCCATATCTCTTTTAATATTTAGTAAATTCCGAAAGTATTCCTTCCATGGTTCGACGATTTCTGTTTCTATCATTAGTAGTTCACCTGATTCATAAGGGTATGTACAATTATCATCCGCCCCACAATAAGATAAAGAAACAAGGTATGGACTGTGAACCAGCGTTAAATAACAAAATTATTAGTCTCAGAATGGAAAATCTTACAGGCTACCTAGGCTATCTATGGGTCTTGTAAAAATAAGATAACATAAAGTCATTACCAGAAACTTCTTAACGCAACCTTTCTGGAAAGGTCAGTTGGTCGCTCAAGAAAAAGATGTAAAAATGCAGTAACAAATTGCCTACGTAAGATGGTAGAACAACAATGAAAGGTAACTGTATAAGAGTGGAGGAAAATAGTAAACGCGGCATGATTCACTTAATGTTATATAGCCACAGAAGAAGAAGAACTAAGTAGTTCTACGGTTTAAGTGCAGCTAGTAGTTTTATTTCTAAATTTATTTCAAAAATTTAAGTCGAAATTATAGAAATATTACAAATTTATTTTAATTAATACTTGTATATTTAACGATGTACGATATTCGTAAAAAGGGCAGTTGACAAAATTGATCATCGAAGCGAAGAAATCCGGTACATCACTAATAGCAGGCACGCGTTCTACCCAACGGCATATGGACATTTTACTGGGCGGGTTAAAAGGGTTAGGAACTTTTAAAAACAATATGCAAACGGTATGTTTCAACTAATATTTTAGATTCTGTTAATGTATTATCCATTGTAATGATGATCTGCAGTCAACATTAATAAACATGAATATGAAATCTATATACTGATCGTTTTACACGTAATCATTTTTAAACACTGCGTATTTCATGAATTTTATTAATGGTTCAAAGGAAGTTTATCCAAAACTCACTAGGTTTCAGAGACTTCAATGGAATACAACCACATATTGACAAGAAGATCTTTAAGTAGTAAAATATAAGACAGATTACCAATACGTACAATAATGATAAATCACCAATCGGTAGAAGAAGTATGGGATGACCTCGCAAAAGATTTAATGACAACCTTCCATAGAAGTATCAATCCACCAATAAACAAACAGAATTGCTTCTGTACAGAGACTTGTCGTCCTTAGCTCATTGTCCAACCTGCCATTTCCAGGAAGGTGGACAAGTCACCAGGGGACATCTCCCTTATATGGGCAAGTGTAGGCCAGGGTTTGTCGAATGCATACTCTCGTATTGACGATAACTACATACATTCAGATAGGACATGCTCGACAGTGTCGTCTTCTCGTTTACACTTCCTGCATAGAGGTGTGTCTACTAGCCCCAGTGTGTGGAGGTGTTTGCTGAGTTGACAAGTTAAAAAAACCCACTTTCAAGCGTATGCTTTTCCTGGTCATTCTCAAGTACTTCTTTGGTTACTTAGTGTTACCCTGGCAAATCTACATCCTTAACCTTCTTCACCTCTTTTCATAGTTTGAGAGTTTGAATGATATTTGGCAATTTCCGCGATTGTTGTAGTTGATCAACTAAAAAGATCACCAGGTCCTAAGAGTATTAGGCCTGTTGCCTTCCTAGCTACTTGGTGAGCAATGCGGTTGCCTTTATTCCCATTTTGTCCTTTAATCCTGAGAATGATACCATCCGAAGCTTGAGTTATGTCTCATGATACTCCATTGCTAACCATGATATAACACGTGGTCTATTAAAGGTTATTAGCGCTTGTCTGCTGTTCGTGCAGATTGTTATGGTTTTTCCGGCTATATCTTTTCGGGGTATCTCTTTTGCGACTATGGAGATACCCGCCAGTTATGTCTGAACTATGCTGGATTTTTGTCCATAACCCACTTTATTCTCAGGGTCAGTGATCTGGAGTATATCCCGCATCCTGAGCCTTCTTCCATTTTGGAGCCATCCATGCCACGTTTGACCGCTTATGCTGTCTTGTTTCAATTTTGTAGGGTTTGTCAAAAACAAATCTCCGACTTTAGCATTGCCTTAATGACAGTAGTGTAGATCCAGGAAATCACCCTGGGCGAAAGGCCTCAGGTGCGTCCGACCGTTCGTCGGACTGCTTATACGCAATATATGCTCTTTTAGATTTACCATCTAAGTGGAAGTTGCATGTTAACTTCCCCTCAAGGGTAATACTAAGTTATTTCATCTCTTTAAAAAAGTTTGGACTGCTGTTTAGAACCCTTAAGGATATTAAGGATATTATCCTGAGGGTAATAAGCCCGTGATCGTTCTGTTTTTGGTGAACCGTAGGACCATCTGTCTTCTTAGGATTTATAGATAATGAGTATTCCTTACAACATGTTCCTTATACCATAAGTAGAATTGCTTATAAACAGGAAGAAGAAGAAAAAGAAGAAGAATACTAAAACGAAACAAATGGGAGAATAAACTGGAGCAGACGCGCAAAATCTGCTGAAACTCGAAATTTGAATCTTGACATACAAAATTGGAAACAAAATTAGAGGACGCCAAGCCCCAATTTAAGCTATATCATCACCTTTGAATAGAAGCTTATTTCTATTACTAGCATACGTAATATTTAACAGTTATAAAAATATGTTTAAAAATTCACAGCAACAATGGAAGCTTTCAATAAATAAATTAGATCAAAACTAAACTATAAATCTTATTGCAATCAAGCAAGAACTGAATATTTGACCAAAATACTTGTTATGGCGAAAAAGCAATATTTTTTTCTGGTTTTTCTCATGATTTACAACAGAATTTTTTTATTGATACTAGTTTTGTAAGTTTAAAGGCAGTAAGAAAAAATTCCCAGAGTCACTTATTTAAAAATTTAATCAAATATTTATAAATATCTTAAAACAACTTTGGTACGTCTTTGTCCAAACCTCGCCGTACCCTAATTTTATCCACGGTCTTCTGGCCACACCGGAAGGATGTACCATACGCGAGCGACTTACGGTACTCCTTGTTCAGCCTACTGACCCGACGATTGCAAACGCGTGTCTTACATTAATTATATTTAAATCACATGCACTTTAAATCTTCTACTATTTTAGAAAGTCACTTTTTCTAGTGTTTTTGATGTTTTGACTTAATTTGAGGATGCAAGGTCGAAGTTGTAATTTTACCGTAGAAGTTTTCGGATTAATGGATTATCTGGAAAGTAAAGAAATGTATCTGGCGGTCATTGCATCTTCGGCATCTTCTCTCCATGTCTTGGTCTACCTCGTTTTCTTGTAGAGTCCATTTTTCTATCTTTTTTGGCAACTATTTTCAGGCATTCTCTGCAGGTGTCCATACTAGTTTAGTCTTTTGCCTTCCATAGTATCTATTATGTCTAGGTCAAATTCCATTTCTCGAAACGAAAATACCACAAAACATAAAACAAACAGTTAATACAAACAAATCGCAGTCATCCTACACTATAAAAGAAGCATCATAGAAGTTATAGAAATAGGGACAGAAACGAGTGCAAAAAAATATAAAAACGTTACTTACTAGACCCAATAACTAAAACTAGGAGAGTAAAAATCAGTTAAACGACTCTTAAGAAACAAAACAATAAATGAAGTCACGTTCCAGTTGTAATGTGCCAAAAAACCGATATATTACAGTTTCTCTAATTTTATTTTCATTTTGCTAAATTTATTACATTTGCAATTATTTCTTATAAATATTTCACACGATCAGTTTATGTCTGCCTGCAAATATTCTGTATAAATAGTAATATAAAATTCCATTAGGATATTCATTTGGAAATATTCTCAGTAATCCCTTTTAAATACTCCGAAAAAAGAACCTCGGTAATTCTAGTATGTCACAAAGTTCTAAAAATTCTAATCCATAACGAAGGCAAATTTTGTATCTTGTTAAATTTTACCATTTCCCTTTATGTAGCAAAATGTAAACATCAATTCTATTCGTTGTGAGTGACTCCTTTTTTTGTTAGTTATATTATAATTCTCTTTTTTATCTTTGTTTCCTTGTTTCTTCGCGTATTATTACTTATTTTTTAATTTTCTCTTTTCAGTAAAAGCAAAATACGGGGCAAGACCCCTTATCCCAATGTGGAGTGCTATATTCCCAATATCAATATTCCCTATATCAATATGGACTCCCATAGATCTCTTGTTTCAAGTGGGTGGGGGTCCATACCCCAATCTCAATGTTGATACCTGGAGTTTCTTATCCTAATTTGGACTCTAAATTTTGCAACCAAATATTCTTAATTACGACTACAGTATTTTTCGCCTCTACTCGGCTGATAATGCTACAGGTAGCGGTCGGACTACTGATGAAATTGTAATCCGATTCACCGATTACCCAACCTGTAGTGAGTACTGTTCATTCTAATATTCTCAGAATTCTAGATCAAGTAGTATGATTCTTTCACTAGAATAAAAAATCGATTAAAGAAACTGTATTTATTCAATAGGTTTATATCAATTTCAGTATATATATTTATAATCGGTTCACAATTTGTCGATAGCTCACTACAAGTTTAACCCTAATTAGAGAACTGAAATACAGAGAGGATAGGTAATACAATATAATAGTAAAAACCAACCTGAAACTGACGGTTTAATATGTTTTCGACTAACCCACCTTGTATCTGAAGGAATACAATACAGCAGTCAACCTTATAATCCGATTACGAAGGTATTTTGGTTACAAATGACCGACCAGTGTCGTAGAGTATATGATTGAAACATTTATTTGAACTAAATAAATATATTTTTTAAATTGTACTTATGTAAATTGTATTTTTGTTTTTATAAAACTTCTTTATTTTATTCAAAAATAAAAAGTTTCTTGCCATTTGTAAAAGATACATTTATTTAATTAAGGGAAAAGGCGTCAAATATCGCCTGGCAAAATTTTCAATGTGTTTTAAATGTATCCAATATTTTCAAATCCGGAGAAAACTAATAAATATTTTTGAAAAATTTAAACGCAGAATGAAAGATTATATTATTACTGAGGGCAGAATACATATTATCTCCTCCCGGTCAATCAAAAGTGATTTTCGGTCTGATTTCTCCCACCGGAAATTTAATTCTTTTAAAACTTGTCACAATTTAGTTCGTCCGATATGAGGCAAATCCGGGTCGTCTCTAACTTCTTGTAAAATTTTGTTTAGGTTTGGTATTTCTTTTTTGAAAAAAAAATCCACGAATTTTCCTTCGAATACCATTTTTGGCAAATTCATCAATTTCAATAGGCTTTTTCCCTCTCTTTAAGTGTTCGTTTGTGTTTGGGTTAGCTATACCGTGTTTTTTTCTTTCTGATAGGAACCTATATATAGTTGACTCCCCTACGCCAGTCATGTTGGCACAACTTTCGACCATGTTGCGAACAGTGTTTGTATGATTCTGAGAAACCAGAGCATCGTGAACATTCAGGACAATAGTCTTCTATCTTGGTGAATAGACAGACTTACTGACTGTACGCAACAGTACCGGTGTAAAACTTGAGGATGTTGATGATGAAGCCATCACAAACAATCCAACAAAACGAGTACGAGCGAAAGGTACCTATATGTTCGTAGGTATATGGAATAAAAAATCACTCACGCACTGCATATAATTCGCAAAATAAATATTCGAGACGCTAATTACTGCCGTAGACGCGGAAACACCGACGAGCCGTAAATTACATGCGATCAAAAACGTACTAAACAAAAAAATTGTTTTCGTTCGTAATAACTTCACCTGCGTAGCGCAAGCGGTAGGATGCTTGCCTCGCATGCCGGTGGTCCGGAGTTCGAATCCTACCGCCGGCAAGAACAACTAGACATTTTTAAAACTGTCTATAGGCCCCAGGTCGACTCAGCCTGAATAAAATGAGTACCTTGGGTAAAACCAGGGGTAATAATAGGCGGTTGAAGCGTAGCACTGGCCATGTTACCTTCCTTGTATACCGTAGGCCCTAGATATAGCAGACTACCCTGCTATACTCCCAAAGCCGCGAAGCGGTATAAAACGGGAGACTATTATTATTATTATTATAACTTCTCCCTTTCAAGTTAAGTTTCGAATATAAACTGAACAGAGGAGGCACGTGGCCAAAGCCGGCATCTTTATACCCATTATATTATTCAAACTCTGGGGAATTCCATCCTAATTATCTTGCAACGAATAGTACCTTCGGATATGAATTCCAGGTTTTCTAGTAAAGTGATTAAACGCGAAGATTAGTATTGAAATATCCAAAGAGATAAGGTATTCTTATTTAAAAAATTGTTAATGGTTAAATTCTTAATAATATATATAATAATATAATAATAATAATATAATAACCAACATTAGCCGTGAAAGTTTTAATTGTTTTTTGCTAAATATATTAGTATTAAAACATTATTAATATTGATAAACATTTTGGAAAGGAAAATAAATGTAAAATGCATTAATTTTAATGAATAAACACCTCAGGAACGCCTATGATGATACAAATTTTAAATTTTACTACCGTTTTATGACTTTGAGGCACATTTCGTGCTCTCAACAATTTGTGAACGGATTATAGCATCTTAATATCACATTTTATTATGACGTATATATCACATTATTATATAATATTATATATATATATATATATATATATATATATATATATATATATATATATATATATCATATTTAATATACTTTTTTATATAGCGAATCTTACCATTTTTTTTAATGTTATTTGTACTGTGCTTATACCTATATAAGATTTATTTTACTTAACTTTCTCGTATCCAAGCGTGATCATTTCAGGTGTTCGATCCCGAATCGGGCGCAGTTTATTGCCTTGGTGTCGGCCTTCTATAGGTCGTCCATCGTACACGAAACGGGTATTGGTTGCACTGGAGGAGGTAGTCCACGTCTTGTCATTCACCGCACGTGCATAAGGTGTCATTTTCATCCAGCTAGTCCAATCGTGTTCTGTTGATCTTCACAGAGACTACGCCCGATCCCATTTGGTTCAGTATAGCTCATGTCATGCTGTCGCAGTTTAAACTAATCTACGTGTTTGGTTTCGGGAGATACCAAGCTGGTGGTTCCTCGGGAACGCCACTGCCACTGAGAACTGCTTTCCTGAATTTCAGACGCAGGTCGTCGTGTAAGTGTTCTTCTGCACGAAACATAACATGTCTGTCATCAAATAACTGTGTGAAGCGCTCGGTGTACGCCGTGACTCGTCTTCGCAGGTTCAGTTAATTGATTTCCGTACACTGATATAGTTTCTCTAGTGGCGTTACTTTCAGGCAGCCGGTTGCTGTTCGACATGCTTCGTTTAGGGCCACGTCCACTTTCTTAATATGTGCCGATCTTCATTAGACAGGACATATATACTCGCCGTGGAGAAGCTGAGAGCCTTGGCTGCAATTAGAAGATCATTTGGCCGAGCGCCCCATTCATAGTAGCGGAGTTTGCGAAGCAGGTTGTTATGGGATGCTACCTTCAGAGCAATGTTTTGGCAGTGTGGTTTCTAAGTTAGTATTCTGTCCATTTTTACTCCAAAGTATATTGGATGTTTCGCGTGTTCCAGTTGGTGTCTGATCCATCCGACCTTCAGCTTTCTTTTGCATCTTTCAATTTTAAGTGGAAAGAGCAGACTTGGGTTTTGGTAGGGTTAGGCTTTAGCGAGTTTCTGTCGTAGTAGATTGCAAGGTCTCCTCGAAGTGCTTCCTCGAGCTTTGTTTCGACACCATCGAAGGATCTGTCCTATATGGCCAAAGCAAGGTCGTCAGGCTACAGGAATTAAACAGCATCGTTGAAAGCACCCCATTCTGCGCGAGGCCATTTTTCTAGTTCCGCCAGCGGCTTTTTTACTCCTCGAGAGAAACATGGAATCTCCTGTTTTCAAACAATGATTTTACGACGCTTGTGAATTTTTCATCTCCTGTTAATGATCTAACTTTAAAGTTAGTTAAGTCTACAAACGCCACACCTGTAATTAGTGTCTTGGTAGCCCTTGTTCTACGTGTTAGGTGAGATGTATGACTTGGCTAGAGCAGTTCTTTCCCGGTCTGAACCTTGCCTGTTTGGGAATAAGGCGAACTTCGTGGATTGACTTTGACTTCTGTAGTAGAATTCTTTCGAAAAGTTTGAACAGGTGGCATAGTAGAGATTGGCCTGTAACTACTGGCAACAATAGCAGGTTCACTTGGTTTTAGCAGGGTAATAACTTTTGTTTTCCTTCAGATTTTGGTAATTTGTAGTAAGAAGACACATCGGTTAAACAGTTCTAACAGCCAGTGTTTCATGCCTATGCCACACTTCTTGATCTGCTCTGTACATAGGTCTTTTATTTCTTCATGTATATACCAGCGTTTGGTTCTTTCAATGTGAAAGTCCCCTTTGTACAAGCACATTTTGGTGGTTAGTCCTCGGCACGTCAGCATTGTTGGTCTTTCCTGACGTGATCTCCCGCTTCGTTTTCTATGGACTAATAGTTAATGGGCGATTTGGCCTGGCTAACTTGACTAGAGGTTGTCACAGCTTTTGATTTATTTATTTAATTAGATATGTACTTTTATATTTATTTAAATCTACCTATATATTTCTATCTTTTATGTGATGAGCATCCTATTTCTGTTTTTTTTTCTTCTCTCTTCTTTTTTTTTGTTGTTTTGTATCTATATTTCACGTGTTTCTCACCTCTATAAACGACCACGCTCATAAGCTACAAGCACTACGCAACGGTGCGTTTAAGTCACATAGTGTACCAGTATCCTAAGCCTACGTCTTAGTCATTTACTTCACTGTGTATGGTACATAGTGAATGCTATCAAAGCCTACAGATCATGTCGCACTGCTTAAAAATGTTTATGAGTATTAATACAGTGACACCTTGACGTCTTCCTGAGAATACGTCCCCATTAGATGAAACAATTTTTTCTCGGTATACGACTACTGTTCAGTACTATTTGGTAGATGAGCAATAGCCAAGAAAGTTGCCGCATATGAATATGTTAAATATTTTGAAGACTTTGTGGGAAGTGATGAAACTGGACTAGTTTTGGGGAAAATGTTAAACAAAATCTATATCAAACAAGAAAATAAGTCATTGCAAGTGCACAAATTAATGAAGGGCAAACTAACTTTTTGTTCTACTGCAACCATAGTGGGGTTGCAAAGCCTTTATAAAAGTGTGAGCTGCCTATTATGACGCAATATTTTACTGAATGGTTTAATGTTGTGTTTGTACTAACTGTAAAAAAAATACTTAGAAGAGAACAATCTACGTTTTAAGACACTTTTCCTAATGCATAATGCACCAGCTCATCCACCAAATGTACACCGTAGTCACATAATCCATGTGACTACGGTGAGGTCCAAATAATTGAAAACATCGTAGAGAAGTGTCGTAAAATATAAGAAGAAGGCAGTGTACAAGATTTTTTACCTGCAACAAGAGAGTCGGTAAATTGTACAGCTTACCTTTAAGTCTGTTTGTAAAGCTTTATACATAATGCATAGTGTGTAATCACTTTTGGTATCGATAATGTAACTTAGCATATTTTTTAAGATTTTCTAGCACATTATGTTTCTTCTATTGTCGATATTATCTTTTTCTTATTTTAATCTGACTGTTCTAAGCAACTCATTTACGATTTCCAAACCGTTCAAACCACTAAACGGATAAAGATATAGATAGAAATCTACTTTGCAGGAGATGTAACAATATCAAAAAAATTAGTACATTGATATTAAATTAATATAATGTAGTAGAATCTTGGTGTAAAAACAGAATGGAAGTAGAATGCTCAATTACAAAAAAGTTGGGAAACAGAGCCTTGAAGATGACTTGAAAAGAATATTGGACTGGGACCCGCCGAGAAAAAGACGGAGAGGAAGACCTGCTACAAGATGGAACACATACATAGGAAATGCTATGATAGATAGTGACCTCAGAAAAGGCGACTGGGAAAATAGAGTGCTGTGGAGGACGAAAACGGCGAACTCATAATGGGAAAAAGCCGAAGAAGAAGAAGAAGTAATTTCTATCTAGAAACAATTAATAAGAGTATAGAAATACTACAGAAGTAAGAAAGAAACACATAATATGAAATAACAACGGAAAGCCAAATAGATGGAAGGAGCATTTCTGAGAACCGTTGAATGGGGAACTGTATAGCATTTCAGTTCAGGAAACTGTTTAATGGTGAACTGATATATGGAAATAATATAATAAAAAGTAACTTAAGGGTGACAACCAAGTGGTGGTAAAAGAATTGTGGGGAGAGGGGGAGGGGGTTGCGTTGCCAACATCCTTTTCTTGTTCGACAAAATAAAGAGGGAAAGCGCAATCCGAATGCAAGGAAGAGTCTACGATAAAAAAAAGTCATGTTCTTGCCGTTGACTCATATATATAGTACTAATAGTGCTAGTAGTAAGAAGAGTAAAAAAAGATAGGTATTTAAGGTAGCACCTACGAATTACCCTAACAAAAGATGAGGAAAATATCAGGGAATTGAGAGGCGGTTTGCGAGAGAGCTCATATTTACATAAATGATTTATTTATTGGGAACCCATCAGATACTGCCAGAAACGAAGAGACAAACGGAAGATTTTCATGCAAATTATCTATTTTGCAAAGTGATATTGCTGAGCCTGCTCCAATATTTGAAACTACCTTTTTCATCCAAAAACAAATTTCCTTCATTCCTTTCATAGGGGGCAACATTTTTTCAGACTAACAAGTCAAAATATTTGTTTTTGTATTTGTTTTTATGTTGCCAAGAAGTGGCAACACAAAAATTAACATTTCTTTTATCATTTATACATGTACATAGTACATAAAATTAAATAAATTTCTCATTAAATACTATCTGTGGTTCAATTGTAATAATTATTGCTGTTAAAAATTACTGTTTTACGGTAAAAATAATATTGTATGTACACTGATGAAATATTGCTTTTTGATAAATTGAATTTTAACAGAACCGATAAACGATCTCGATTTAAAAAAATCGACTTTTAATTATTTGTGTAAAATACATGGAAAAGTAAATCGGATTTGCGGAAACCATTTAAAAATCGCAAGCAAAAATGTAAACAACAATTTGGAGTGCGGCTGTTTTTAAACCACCAACGACCGTTTGGACCAGGTGTGCACGTGCCAGCCACGAGCTTTCGCATCGTTCAGTAATCACCACCCTGATGCCCTGATATGTATATTTTAACCGCCACAGGGGCGTAGGAGTGACTGACCCCAAATTATAAAATAGTAAAAGAAAGAAAGAATAATTCAATGGTGTATAGTTGTTTACAAACACAAACAAATGAATTAGTACATTAGGAAATATAGTACAATAAAGCAAATTAATTAATAATATTCATAAAATTCTCTCAAAGATCATCTCCATCATTGTCTGTCTTTATTGCTATACGGGGCTGGTCTTCCTAATGACATTTCTCTATAGGCTTTTTGTATCACACCAATATATTAATCCATTTCAGACGTGTCTCTTCTAACTTTTTCCCGCAAATCGCGATGCATTTTTTGGAATTATTTTCCCTTTACTTCAAAAATCTATTAATTCAGCTATTCTTTGTATTCGGTGAGACTCTCTAAGTTTTATTGTTCTGAAAATAAGATGTGGTAAGTATTTAAATAAAAATAATAGTTAGTATAAATATTTTGAGGTTTTGGGATTGAAGCTAGTTTGTGTGTATACTGTTGAAAACAACTTAAAAGAAGCTTTCAAATAAGATATTACCTGTCATATAAAAACTACTAATAGGTACCTAATTCAGATATGCACAAATTTTTAAAATTTTTTCTTGGATGGTCTCGAAATTAGTTAAGGGGTGATAATTTAGATATGTACTGTATCTATGCCGTTAAAAGCCTAACCTACTAGTAATTCAGGGAGTGACTAATTGTTGGGTTGTGATATTCTCGCTGTGAAACATTATCTGGTTCGCACTTGATTTATAAAGATTGCTTCGGCATTTTTCTTGATTTGGCCATTCCTTATCTTTAAGTTAACTTGTAGTTATACCAGATATGGGTGCCCACCAGTGAAATGAAATACCCGAGTTAAACCAAAACTTGAAGGAAGCATCTGACACAGAGTGGTCGGCTGCAAATAGCGTTTATGTCAGAGAATCACTAAAATGCAAACCAGAGACGGCAATGGGAAGTCACTCTGGTAAATATTTTCCAATAAAACTACAATGATGATGATCAAGTCACGCAACCATTCATAGCATACCACGAGATGAAACGCTTAGGAATACAGATAATGGGTTTGAGCGAAGTTAGATGGCTAGGTTCTGGCAAAGTTAAAACCATAAACAAAACTTTCTATTACTCTGGTATTATCGATCCAGTTCATCGTAACGGGGTTGGAGTAATTTTAGAAGACAAATACAACAATGCTGTCACAAACTTTGTTCCATTTTCTGACCGATGTCTGCTTATTCAGCTATCCAGAAAGCCAGTAAATATTAACATTCAGACTTACACTCCTACGGCCGATAAACTCATGGTAGAGCTAGAAGTATGGTACGCTGAGGTGGAAAAACTTAAAATGAAGTTGACCATAAAACGAGACTTGTATCTTAGGGTACTCTAACGCTAATTTGGGTAAAGGAAAGTTTCTGAATTGATTGGAGACTTTGGACTTGAAATAAGGAATGAAAGGTGTAGAGAATTATCAAATTCTACAACCAACACAACATGATAGCGACAATTATATGGTTTAACAGAATGACGGTATTATTTACTTCGTTGGAAGTACGAGAAACTGAATTCACTACGAATTTTGACTAGGATGAACGGCTTGTGGAATGCAATTTTAGATTCCCTTGCCGAGTAATTTATCCAGCTGTTTGTTTCGCAAATTTTAGGAAACACAGTGGTTAAGATTTGAATTCGGTTTCGCTAAGTAGAAATCGTTTGATTTCTCTTTTTATATGGTTTAAATTACATCCTCGCAGATTATACACCTGGACTTTACCACAACATAATGAAAACAGAGTAATTCGTAACCAAATAGATTATGTATTGGTCAAAAAAAGATATCACAACTATATAATCAGTGCAAAAACATATCTAGGAACTACTATAAATTCTGATCAGAATCCTGTTGTTGTAAAAGTTCGCGCAAGATGGAAACTAATAAAGAAACAAAAATCTCAAAACAAACTAGATATCTGGTTATATCATGGAGTAAAATTCCTACTACAAGTCCTGTTTAGTTTACTAGTTCTAGCAAAAAAGGCTACGACCAACAGAAAGATATATGTATATCCTTCATAAAGATCGCAAAAGCATTTGGTAGAGTAAGACATGACCTACTATTAAAATGTTTGCAAGAAATCGGTTTAAATGGGAAAAACATCAACAACTTAAGTTCGAAGACTCTCCGACCGCATAAGTAGAAATTAGGAGAGTAGTTAGACAGAGATGTGTTTTGTCACTCCTGCTATTTAATTTTTATTCAAAGGTTCTATTTAAAGAGGCACTGGACCATTCCAAGGACGGAATCAGGGTGAATGGCATAAAACATCAATAATATATAAATTGGAGAGCGTTGAAATGTTAATTTACCTGAGAATCTTTAAGATTTCATGGACATTGCATACCTCAAACGAAGAAGTGCTTCATAGATTAGGTAAGGAGCTAGAACTTTTTAACACAGTGAAAGTTAGAAAAACATAATATATAGGCCATATACTGAAAAATAGTAAGTGCCAATATGCTTAACTAATAGTGAAAGGAGAGATCCAGGAAAAGGAGAATTAGGAAGGAAAAGACTATCGTGGCTAAGAAACATTCGACAATTTATATAGACATAAAGGCAAAGGGAATAGTGAACCTGTCGCCATATAGATTAAGCTATCGAAATCTAAAGCAGCAAATAGTTCAGAACGGTATTAAAAAGCAGAACTAGAATAGAGTGACGAGAAACAAGAATTTTTTGTCGATCTAGGACAATAACCAAGATTCAGTACTCAACTACAAGAATTAAACTAATTTTTGATAAGTATAGACCAAAATCAGCAAAGGAAAAGTCTACAGACTCAATTCAATGTTTTTTTAATAATATTTTTTCTTCTTCTTCTTCAGTGCCTTATCCGGTCCGGATGTTGGCGATAATCAAGGCTATCATGGTTTTGTTGACTGCTCTGCGAAACAGCTCCGCTGAGGTCATCCCAAACCATTGTCGGAGATTTTTCAACCACGAGATACGACGGCGTCCCGGTCCTCTTCTGCCAAATACTTTACCCTGCATAACGAGTTGAAGAATTCAATATTTTTTAGTTTTAATTTATTAATTACCGAAATGGCAGAGCTCATTGCGGCGACGTAGCGCTCGGTCTGAGTCGGTCTGAGTGGGCCCATTTAGCCCTGCTTTTATTAGTTAGTTTTAAAACTAGCTAGTTAGTTTTTGTTAGTTTTAAGAATTGTTTTAGTGGCCAAGGCCGTTTTTTAATTCTTATTTAATTTTTTTTTTATTGTAAGGGTGAATTAGGTCTGTATAACGTGATTTAGGAAGAAGCGGATGCGAATTCCACTAGTGCTTGTTATTCCATGACCTCTAGCACTTTAATTTGATTCGTGTCTCTGCACAGGAAGCGTTCGTCACGTATCAAGTTGTATTTGCTGCTTGTGTAAGGCTCTAGTGAGCCTCTTGGAGCTTTCTCTTGTTAGTTTCACGTGTGTTGCCATGCGAGAGATGTATATGTCAGTATCTTCTTCTTCTTCTTTTTATGTAGACATGACTCTGTCTGTTTTTCAATGTGCCTCCAGTAAGTTGTCGTTCCATCGTTTTCGTGTTCTTCCTACTGGGGAACCGTCTCTTGCGGTCTTTACCACTCTATTTGTTGTCATTCGGTTTATATGATCATTCCATTCTACTCTTCTATTTATTACCTAGTCCTTGATTTGCTTCACCTTGCATCTACGTCGTATTTCTATAGAAGCGTCTGACATGTATATGTCAGTATGGGAAATAAAGTGCTATTTATCAAACGTGTCTTTGCTTTAAAGGCTTACTTGCTTCCCTTTCTGTAGACTTCTTATATTTGCTTGGACGCCACTTGCTTTTTGTATGGTGGCATTAACATGGGATAAAAATGTCAGTCCCCTGCGAGTAACTCAAAGGCATTTAACCTGAATTGTCCATTCCTGAATGATGGGTCTGTTTAAGTTTTTGTTGTCCTTCTGGTATTTCTCTTTTTTTCTTAAACATTACTGGATCTTCCTTAGGTTTATAGCTAGATTTCTTATTGCTATATTCTGGTCTCTATTTTTGATCGAAATTGACGTGCATGTTTAGTGAATAAGCCATGATGATGATGATCTGAACTCTACATCCGGTTGGCTAGGTACTGCCAAATAAATTAGTTCCATTTTCACAAATATGAGTAATTTCTATTATATGGTAATTATAAAAGTAAAATTCCATAAAACATAGCTGTACAACATGATTACGTAAATTTAATCATCCCCATTATCTAGCCTTTTGCGTCTAAAGTTAAACATAGGCCTTCCGTAATTTCTTCTAGTTCTGTCGGTATTGAGCTTCCTGCAGTAAATTCTCAGCGATTTTTTTATAACGTCGTCTATCCACCGTGTAGGGGGTCTTAATCTGCTTCTTCTATCTGCTCGTGGTTTCCACACTGTAATTTTTTCGGTCCACCTCCCATCATTCGAGTTAAGGAAAGTGTTTCGGCGCCGTAAGTCATGACTTAAATCACACATTGGTCGAACGTCTTCTTTTTAAAATAATTTGGCATGATTGAGCTGTACATGCAGCCCATGTTAAAGTGATTCTTCTTTGGGGTTCAGCAGTTTGGTTGTTCGTGACAATTTGGAGTTCATGACCTAAGTGTTTATATTTATGAACTAATCCTATTTCGTTGTAGTCGATATTTGTATTTTCGCTTGATACCAGATTTGTCATGTCTTTTGTCTTTTGTCTTTCCAAAATTCAACTTCATTACAGGCGGCATCTAACTCAATAAGCATAGTTCCTCTTTTGATTTTTATACAGTTTATATATTTGTGTAGTATTACGGTCATGGGTACATTATTGCATATATTCGCGATCAGTTTGGAGTACAGATAATGTATGGAAGTTTCCTCCATCGCTCTCATTACGTTATTAATTTCTATCGTAATGCTTTGCGAAAGTCTATGAAAGTCAGAACCAATGGAGGGTTGTATTCGATGGATTTTTCGATAATCCTATTTATGCAGTAGAGGTAATTGTTAATGCTAAAGTTTTTCCTAAAACCTGCTTGTTCCCTAGCTTGGTAAAAATCTAATTTTGTTTTCAGTCTATTTGTTATTATTCTTGCAAATAACTTGTAGAGGTGGTTTAACAGGCTTATGGGTCAGTAATTTGTAGGTCTGTTGGATCGCCCTTTTCTATAATAAAATGGTAAGTGCAGTGTGCCATCTTGTAGGTGCTTCACTACTACTCTTGGTAATGTACCTCTGTTAGTGATGATATTTTCATTTTTCTCCTTTAATTTTATTATTTCTTTTTTGCCTTTTGTCAATTTTCTCCTTGCCAACTTTGAGACTGTTGTTATTTTCTTTATTTCTTTATATTTGTTCACTTTTATGTTTTTTGGTTGTTAATCCTAATCAATTTTTGTATTTTTACTTATATTTCTAAGTTGATTATGTTCTTTGCTTCTATTACTTTGCATTTTTCTCCTCTCTTCCAGTAATGCTTGTGTTTGGGTACTTATTCTTTCGTTATAAGATTTCTTTTGGCAGTGTATCTTCTGGCTTTTCTCTAGAGCTTCTATTAAAATGTCATTTAGGTTATTGATATTTGTGTTTATATTCTAATTGTCTTCAAGAATGCTGTTGGTGTGTTCTTCAAATGCATTTATATTATTAGGCTCTGTCCAGGTCTTTGCAGACTTCTTTTTGATCATGCGTTATCTCTCTTTCTGACGCTTTCATCATGTCGCTACTGTTGAAAACTGGTTCAGGACTGTAACATCTGCTCTATAAGATTTCCTCTTGGCAGTGATCATAAAATCGATCTCGTTACTAGTTTTTCCATTCGAGTTTTGCCACGTCCATTTCCGATGTCCTTTTTGTAGTAGAAGCTGTCTACTTGGAATAGATTTTTTCCAGTAGGAAACTAAGTAAAGTTTAATAATAAAGTAAATTTGATTATTAAAAGGATTCGTTCCAAAGATTTAACAAATGTATTAACTCTCTTTGTCAACCATTTTCCATCCACTCCTGAATGTAGGTCTCTCCCAATTGCTTCCATCTTTCTCTATCTTGCGCCAATCTAATCCACTGTTTGCCTGCCACTGTTCTTATGTCATCTACCCATCTTTTTTGAGGTCTTCCCGTGCTTCTTGTTGTCGTCCTTGGTCTCCATTCTAGAATTCTCCGTGTCCACCTGTTGTCATTATATCAGGCTACGTGACCTGCCCAGCGCCATTTCATTTTTGCAATTTCGTCCACAATATCCCTAATCTTCGTTCTACGTCTTATCTCGGTGTTTCTAATCTTGTCTCTTAGTGATATTCCAAGCATGATTCGTTCCATTGCCCTTTGCGTTGTTTCTAATTTTTTAGCAGTGTATTAACAATGGCCCAAATTCCCTTTTTTCCTAAATAAAATCGATTTCACAAAATGTAAAATTATGAGAAGAAATATTCTCCGACCTTCCCTATAACCTTCGAGCTTTCTACCCCATTGGTAAATGTTACCACTGATACGAATGTGAACATTCTCACCCTACTATTTAGAATGCAAATGTTTCAGGGTGTAGCAGCTGTCTGCGGACCCATATGGTTCTCATAGAAAGTAACGGTCGGTCGGGTCGAGCAGGGGACCCTGGGTATTATCCCGGCATCTCCAATATTTAATTGTACTTTATTTTGGTTGGTTCGATACCTATCAGTATTACCTTTGTAGAGTTCAAGGTCGTGGATGAATGGTCAGGCCGATGATGGGATGTGAAGAATTATGGAAAAATTATACAATAAGTCATTTAATGGGCGGTAAATTATATGTCTGAAGACATAAAACATAAGACGTGACAAGTTATGAAGGCTAAAATAACTGAGCGCAAGTAAATGTAAAAATGGATGTTTAAAAACATTAATATTCTATTAGTATATAAAAACTGTAAAATATACACAGAGAAGCTATTTTAATGCAAAACTACCATCAAAAGACAATAAGAAAAGTTAACAAATAATACGGGCAAATCATAAAGACTGAAATAATATAATGAAATATATAATTGTTAATGAAATAATATAATTGCATTTATGGTAAGTGAATACATTTGAACTCGTGAATATAAAAACATTAATACATTAGAGTGCAAAATTAACCGGACACCCACATTTTTCCTAAAGCCCGACGTAAAGTTTTGATGTTTCTAATTGAGTATTTAATAAATAAACAAAATTTAATAGTAAAATTTATTACAAATCAAGAAATTAGTGAAGAAAAAATTCAAAAAATTTGAAAATCTGCAAAAAAACCAAGATGCAATTTTTAATTTTGAATATTTTTTAATTAACAACGATATTTAATAGGGTGTATTAGCTCCACGACCCCTAATTACTGCCCTCATTCTATCAAGCATACTTAGGATTTAGCAGCAAATACTTCCTGAGGCATTTACTAGCATTCGTCACAAACTGCTTGCTCCAAGTCATTGACGATTTGAAACTGAACATTGTTACGTCAAATAAGTCGTCTCAGAATATTCCATGCATGCTCTATTAGATTTAAGTCTTTACTCCTTGGGAGCCTTGGTTATAAAGGAATCTTAATTTCACCCAAGTAATCCAGTGCTATTCTTGCCATGTGTAGGACGAGCATTATCTTGCATCAGACGAAAGTTTTCTTCAACAAATGGGGCAAATGACACTACATGATCTTACAAACATTGTTTAATATACCTTTCAGCGTTTAAATTTACCCCTAGAATTGTAACAATTTCTGTATGAGGCGCTAGAGAAATGTCTGTGCACACCATTATACAATCTTTACCAAATTGAACTCTGGCAGTAAAACAACATTGGTGATAAAATTCACAGGTTCCAAATCCTAGGCCTCCCATCTGACGAGTATCTGTTAAAGCTTTATTCATCCGTGAATAACAAGGCACCTCATTCTTCAACACCTCAATTAAGATGTTTGCGATCGAAGTGTAATGTTGCTTTCGATGTTGTGCTGTGAATAGAAACCTCGTAACAGCTATTCTGGATCTTAATCCATATTCAGTTGGGCGTCTTTGAACGGTATAAATGGAAACTGTGTTTCTATGGACATCATTTAATCGTTGAATAAGTACTGATTGTAATAGTATGCGATCGTGTAACGCTTGCAATCTAAAAAAGTGGTCTTCAAATTGACTTGTGGTTCTTCGTGTATCTTGACCTGACCTGCTGGTGTAGTGTCCTGTTTCCCGAAATCGTTGTATTGCATCAAACACTATACTTCGAGAAATTCCTAAAGCATTTGCGATGTAATGAATGTTTCATCCATCATCCTCTAAAACAACAACTTGTGCTACTTGTTACCATCATTTTTTATTGCAATTTTTGAAAAGGAGAAAACAAAAAAAACTAAGGGCAAACTTGCAAACACTTAGAATAATTAAATACACTTAAAATAATTCTGTTCCATTTAAGACATTATTTCACATTAAAAACAAAAAGTTTATGGTTTGTGTAGAACGGTTGTTGTTCGGAAAAATCATCTAAACAGGTTCAAAGAAGAAAAAAAACTTTATCGCTAATAAGGCATAAAGTAAAATTCAAACAAATTAAATAAGTTTTTATCTAAAAACGAAAAAAATAATAAAAATCTGAGTGTCATTTTCATTCATTCATTTTTTGTAGTTGTATATATTAAATATATTTACCATTCAAAGAAAATAGGAACTCGAAAAAGTCGCTGTCATTATTTGATCTAGATTAAAATATTCGGTGAAGAAGTTATTTTACAACAAATTGCCGTAAAATAAAACGTAGTTAGGAAGTAAAGTGTATTTTTTAACTAAACCGACGACGTAAAAACGTCATAAGGACATTTTATTATATGTATTATGTTTTGTAAAAAATGCTGTTTAATTTTTGAATTGAATCGAACTTAAAATTAGCATGAAGACTTGAACCACTATGTATTCAAAGAGTACATACCACAATTGCTTTATTATAGTCAAAACATAAGTGTCGTCAATTAGTTGTTAGAGTTCGGACGGGTTCCCATAACACTCAAACACCAATAATTGGTGTTTAATTATACACTGTAGGAAATCGCAAAACTGAACATACCAGATTTAATGTTGTATTAGATTCTATGCCTTTAAATAAAACAGAGAAAGGGAGAGAGAATCTTTTCATTTAGTTTAAAACAACAAAATACATACATTCTTGATTAAAAATCGTATTATTTCTTGGGAAAAGCATTTATCGTCAAAAATTTGCATCAAGTATTTGGGCATTTTGTATTTTCTTTTGAAAATCACACACATTAGGAGTCGTACAAAAATTAGCCTAAAACTAATTAGCACAATTCGAAAAATTCCATTGTATTTCTTTTACTCCAGATATTGTTTAGGTGATAAAAGTGCAATGATTGTAGCTGAAGAACGTGTATAATGGGAAATTGCAATTTATGTCACTGTTGAAATGAATGAACTATGTCGAACTATTCAAAATACGTAGAAAACAGGTATTGTTTGAAGAGAGGTTCGAAGCATGTTAAAAAAACTGTCCTTATTACGACCATCATACTCAGTATATTCTACCAGTAGATATGTAGTGTTTCGAGAAAAATTGAAAAAAAAATGTTGATCACGATCAAAATTTTTGATCAAACATTTTATTTACGAAAGAAAAATATTTTTCCCTAATGTCAAGCAAAATACAAAACGGTACTTTATTAATATAGAAAAAATAAGCTTTAGGTATCCCTTTACGAACACAATTTTCCCGGTAAATTAAATATGTGGTGCAAGGCTGTGGAGAAGTATGTACTTAAATTTGCTACAAAATAAGGTTATTCATATCCTCTACAATGTGGTAGTAAATAATAAAATGTGGTTTTCACAGAATGTTGATGTATTTCGCAAAGAAATCTTTTATTTTTACTTATTTTTCTTCGTTTTATGTAGACATGAATCTGTCTGTTTTTCAATGTGCCTCGAGTACCAACGTTCCATCGTTTTCGTGGACTTCCTACTGATCATCTTTCTATTGAGGAACCGTCTCTTGCTGTCTTTACTACTCTCTTTGATGTTATTCGGCTTATATGATCGTTCCTTCAATTCTTCTATTTCTTATCCAGTCCTTGACGTTCTCCACCTTGCATCTACGTCGTATATCTGTACTTCTAGCTCTGTCCCATAATGTTTTACTATCAATTTTTCAAGTGTTTTCATCTCTGCAGTTTCGAACATCTTTTTTGTCCTCTCTGTATCAGGTCGTGTTTATGCCGCGTATGTCATTATTGACCTGATGACTGTTTTGTAAATTCTGCCTTTTATTTCTTTTCCGATATTTTTATTTCTCCATATTGGAAAGTTGGTTACCATTCAGGAAACCTGCGGCTCTGTTTGCTCTATTCACTTGATCTTCCACTTCCGTTTCAAGCTTTCCGTAGCTGGATAATGTGATACCTAGATATTTAAACCCAATCACTTGTTTCACTATCTGACCTTCTAGTTCAAAACACCTTGGTAAATTTCCTATTATAACCATGTATTTTTTCTTTTTTGGGGAAATTAATACGTTAAATTTTATGGCGGTTGTATTGGTGCAGCGTACGTTGTAAACCATCTTCACTTTGAGACAGTAGTATTTCGTCGGTCGTTTTATGTTTTTTCGCCTTTTTGGTATCCTTTTTTAGGTCTTACTTTTTGTATTATTTCATCTATGATCATGTTAAACAATAGAGGACCCAGGGAAGCTCTCTGTCTGATCTCATTGCCAGCTTAAATTGGGTCGGTTAGTTCTTGTTTTACTTTTATTTTTATTATGTTGTTTTGGTAGATATTTTCGATCCTTTTTCATTATTCCTAGAGTTATCTCTGGCATATAATAAGTGAATAAAGTCCATTAATTTGACCCTGTCGAATGCCTCCTTAAGGTACATGAAACAGATATGCCGATTTGTTGTATTTTAGTGATGTCTTCTGGACTTGCCTCGTTTTCCCGACCTAAAATCTTGTTCTTGTGCTAGTGTTATAATTTCATTCAGTTTATTTATTATCACTTTGGTTGTTAATTTTAGTGTTGTGTTTAATAAATTAATTCCTCTGTAATTTTCCGAGTCAGATTTGTCTCCGTTTTTGAAGAGTGGTGTTAGGATACTTGATATCCATTCTTGTGGTATTCTGTTTTGTTCTATTAATTTTTGGATTATTTTTAATAATTATTTAATCAGATCTGTCTTCCGTATTTTAGGAGTTTATTCGCTATTCTGCCCTCTGTTGGTGATTATCTATTTTTTAATTTCCTTAATGATTTCTTTACCTCTTCCTCCTAAATATTTATTTCTTTGTTTGTCGTCACTTTTGATGTTAATAGTTCATTATCGTATCTTTAGCAAATAGGGATCGAAAGTGGTCTGCTCATGTTTCCTTCTAAATGTGTTTCGTTTTTATTAGTTCGTTCATCTCTTTTCTTTGTCCTCTGATCATTCTCCATATTTTTTTTGTGTTTCATAGAAGTTGTGTTCTATCTGTTTTGAGAAGCTCTGCCAGTGTTCCCTTTTTATTTGTCTAACTAAAGTATTCGTTTTATTTCTGATTCGTTGTAGTTGTATGCCTGTTGCGTTTTTTATGTTCTGTATTGTAAAAAGGCTTTCTTTTTTTTTACATATTGTCCTTACTGGTTCTCTAAACCATGATATTTTTGATATGTGTTCGTTACTTTCCTCTCTCCAAGTGATTCTGTTGCTGCGTTAATTATTTTATTTTTGAGTTTTCCCAGCTTTCTTCGATGTTATCGTTTTCTAAGATTTCAGTCCCAATAATTCTGATATTTGTTTTCTATATAAGTATTGGATTTATTCCTTGGGTTATTCCGTATTTAGTCCTTCGACTTTGATTTTGTCAGCGGATAATATTGATAAACTAAACGATTCAGTGGACCTTTATTTCACTCTACTTAGATCTAATATGTTTTATATGTGGATATTTTTAAACAAAATTTAACAAAAAATCTAAGCAAAATTTATGGCCATCTTCAAAAAATGACAAAGCTCAGATTTGGAAGTACTCAGACTGAAGATGTCCGAAGATTTGAGATCGATAATGCCAATCTTGCTATATATACGAAGATCATTTTATGAGCGCTTGGGAATTGTGAAGCGGAAAAAGTCAGCAATTATTTAAGTTTTATGGTCGAGATAATTACATATTAAAACATTTTTGAATGAAAAATTATTTTCATTTTAAAGTCAGATATTCTCATTCTTTCTTATTAATATTGTCAGTTTTCTATGTACAGGCATTGATTATAAACCACCCATGGGTGGGTGGTTTATAATCAATGGTACAGGTTTATTATAAAGATTGACAAAGATTTTCATTGACCTTGACCTGGAGTCTACGCTCCTTATTCTCTGGAAATATTTATGCAATGACTTCTTGGAATGACGGTATCTTAAAATCTCGGTGAAGATTCAGAGCATCTCAGATCTTTATTTTGATATATGGGATATATGTATATTAATTGTATTACAGATTCTTAGTCTTGTATGCGAAAAATACATATCAGTTTTAGAATTTGGTTGTAAATACTAAGTTCATTTTTCGAATTCAGTACTATTTCTCATTTTTTCCTAATGTCTTCTGTACATCAGAGTATCTCAATTAGGTTTATCCCTTGATATTTGACAAATTATGATAATGTGGTACACGTATTTTACTTTTCTGGACTAAAAACGCAAATAAATTCTATAGATCGAATAACTATTCAAATGTCTCATCGGACAACAAAAAATTGCCTAAAAAAATAGGTATTATTATTTAGTTTTATTTGTGCTTTTGAACTCTGAAATATCAGCGGAAAACGCCCTCCTTGTTCTATTTTAAATTCATAAATGTTATTTTTTTATTTAGAATCGGTATGATATTTTTAATATCCTCTAAATTATCACCTTTTTATTATTATTTCAAACGAATATTATTTATACTTTAACATTTCAGTACGTTTATCGAACAGGAAATAATAAAAATTCTGATGATGACAGGTTACAGTGATCGTAATAGAAATTTTAATTAGGCAATAAATCCAATCGTAATGCACCTACTAAAACTGAGATTTGAAAATATGTGAAGTGTTTTCAAAAATTATGTTCAACTAAAAATCGACGAGAAAATGGGAGCGTAAACATTACAGCAAAACAACGTATGTTTTGTTTTTTTTTTCACTTAGAACTTGTAAGCTAACTAATGGCCATAGAGTAAAGTTAAAAAAGTTTATTTAGTTAAAAGTAATGTTACTCTTGTTGCAAACTATCAATAATTAACAAGAAATTGCAAAAAAAAGAATATTCTTGTAATTTTTTTAAATGTTAAGTTTATATAAATTGAAAAGAAAAATACTTCATATCGAAAATACTTCAAGCGAAACCGTCATATTAATCTCAGAAAAAATGTTCGATATATGTATTAAAACAGCACAATTGGTACAAGATTTTTCGCATGATAATTTGTTAATCCAATTATCGATACAGCCAACAATAGATTGGCTGGAATCCTGTCTTGTACAGAAAAATATACAAATATTGTACTAAAATGATGGCATCTCCTGAAGTAAGAAGCTTCGGAAACACAGAGATTCCTTCCGGATTTCCTGATTCGGACTATTTCAGGAGGAACACTATTATAGATTAGAAAAATCAAGAGAGGGTCTAGGAATATTTGACACATTCTTTCGATAGTTAGTGAAACTGTGAGCCAACAACATAAGTTGCTTGTACTGGACGTTCAAACAAGCGGCGTGTGGTGTTGGACAATCACACGCATAGCCCAACAGATTATCCATGTTTTACTTCGGAATAAATAAAGATTGTACTTTCTTTATTGATAAAATTAACAATACATGATAACCGGGTTAGGTTCACCGACGTAAATACAATACGGCGTCTAACGCTACTCGCATTTCAAAACACTAATAATAATATATGAGGGAACGGAAAACGCTATATACGAGAGGTGTTTGTAGCACTAAAAGAACAAAACTAAGTACATGAAAATAAGCACGCAACCACAAATCCTATGGCCACTTGTTATAGAAAACGAAAAACGACGTCATCGAAGCAGTGAACGAATTTATATAACTGGAAGCACTCGTTAACACTGAAAATAATACTGCTGCAAAGATCAACCGCAGAATTTGAACAGCCAACAGGTATTATTTTGGGCTCAATCTCCTTCTTAAACCCTCAATTACATCGAGAAATACAAAAGTAAAACTCTACATAACAATAATATGCCCAATCCTAACATATGGTTCAGAGACCTGGACTAACAAAAAGTAATGAAAACATGTTAGGATGTTTCAAAAGAAAAGTATCTATGGAGCGGTGAATGACAATGAAGTGTGGAGAAGACGATAGAACTTCGAACTTTATAGAATATATCAGGAACCAGATATCGTAACATATATTAAGATAGGACGTCTGAGGTGGATAGAGCGTGTAATGCTGATGGAACAAAATGACTCAGCTAGAAAAACTCTTCTTAATAGTTTCATTGATCAGAGAAGAATGGGAAGACCCATAACAATGTTCCTTGATAGCATCGATGAAGACATGAGAAATATTGAAATATGTGCTTGGCAGAGAAAGGAGATGGATACGGACGACTGGGGAGAAATTCTCGAGGAAGCTGGAATCCACACAGCGATAGTAAAGCCAGACTGATAACGATGATTTATAATAATATACTGTAATACCAAAAATTTCTTTTAAATACGAAATTTAAGACACATATTTTTTGCTAACTCTACAGGGTCGTACATAAGGTTTGACAATGTTTATATTCACGTTTTGTTTATATTTGACAATGAAGTATTAATAATGAATTGTTAATAATTAAAGATAATGCCCTATATATTTAAAAAATACCCATGTGGGTTACTCCACACGCAAAACGAAAAAAATATATATCAAAGAGGACTACAAAAAATCAAATGGTGGATGTTAAAATTTTGCAAAGATTTATTCAAGGCAAAAATAGTAGAAAATGGGTTAGAACGCGAAAGAAAATAAAAATAAAGGAGAAGACATATAGAGAGTGGTAAGAAAATTGGATTTTTGGGATTAAAACTATTCATGTGTTTATGAAAATGACATTTAAAAATACATCTAACAAAAAGCTATTTTTTCTTAAATGTTTCATTTTCATATTTTTCCGGGGAAAATTAAAAAGGGCGGTATATATTGGCCTGTTACGCTAAAACACATAACTGTGGTTAACAAAGATCCTCGTTCTTTTGAGGTGATAGCGCCAATTTGTTTTTTTCCTTTTTTCCCCAAAATTCTCAGATGTTTATTTTGCACAATGGTGAGACCGGTTTCATCACAATTGAAAATCCTTGCTGGATTGTAATTTATTTTTTCTAAAAGTCTCTCATATAAATCAAAAAGTGCCGCAACGTTTTCTGTGGTGAATGATTTAATACGCGCGTAGGATATTCCTTGAGGCATTCTTAGTGATATTTAATTGTGCCCTGCAAGAAATCCGGCAAACTATTTCTTCCCAGCACTTTCTTTGGCCACGCTGAATGGATTTTTTATATTATTTGCTTTGTATAAGCTATATGCCAATTTACGCACGTCTTAATGTCTAATTCCAAAAAAATCTTCTTTCCATTTCTAAGCAGTGATTGGCGAGCGTCGACTCCATTTCTTCCGAAAATACTATTCTTTGTCCTAAATGAGAATTTACTATGTTTTCAAAATTCCCCTCCATCTTAACGTACCTTTTTAAGGTTGTTTGAGGTATACTGTGAGTTCGGGCACTTTTCATGTAGCCCATTACTCCTTGCTAAACAGCTAAAATTGCGGAAATCATTTGTTCCTTATTCCACGCGTTCCGTTTTTTAGGCATCTAGAAAAATATCACACAAAATTATTCTAAAGATATTTCCTCAACTTTTTAAACATATGAAAATCGTGCATAGCGTGTGAACATAAGAAATTAATTACCTTATAATTCAGTCACATCATTGGTGTAAGTGATGACGCAGTGACTACTTTTGAGAATGAATTTACTTTAAATCCAAAAATTAAATTACGAAATTCATTTATAAGAGCATTTACAAGAATGCACTGAACAAATTATCTGTATCTGTATCTTCATTTGGCCAAAAATCTGTAAATGGAAGTAGTAATGAAATAGAAAATATAATATGGGAAATATATATATATATATACATATATATATATATATACTATATAAAATAAAAAAATTTTTTATTTCAAATCTTTAGTAAAAGGTATAAATAAAATACCCAAACGGGCTATATCAGTTGTTATCAACAGGTCCTTGAAGGCACTTTGTCTCAGAACCAAGTAACCGATGTACAGCCATACGTTGCCATGTTACCAATTCCAACGGTAACTTAAACATCCTAATTTTTAATAACATGTAATGTAACATATCTATAAATTTATAACATTTAAAGGGTTTTCACCCATAGATTTTAGTGGCTCATAGCATGTACATTTTGTTACACTGATGATGGAATTTACATTCCGAAAACGTTCTGTATTTGTGATATAGCCCGTTTGAGTATTTTATTTATACCTTTTACTAAAGATTTGTTACAGAAAGTTACAGGAACTTAGTTTCCTAGTGGATAAATAAAATAATTCCCTTTTGCTCGTAGGGTCTAGGTATGAAATGCACTTTCATTTCAACTGTGCACGAATCCCTACCATATCTTCCTATCTACCTTTGTGCTGCGTGTCTCTCCATGTAACTTATTTTTTGTCAAGTTGTTTTACATCGTTCCAAGTCTCCTTAGGTCTTCATATCTTCTCTTTCCTTAATTTTTTTATCGGATTTAATATTAACTTTTTGATAGTTTTCTAAAATATGAAATATCTTACTTTTTGAAATTGAAATTTGTTTGCAATAGAAAAATTAAACAAAATTAAAATTAAATATTGGGCCCTACAAATTATTCGATGTTAAAAAATCCAACGGTAGATATTGAAAAAACCGAACTTTTTAATTTTTTTTGAAAATCTTAGTTTTTCATCGAGGTTTGAAGTAATAGACCAGGACGGATCTGTGAAAAAATGACTAAATTTGGATATGAGAGGTGGCATTCGGATTTTTGCAGAAATAGTTTGGTGAAAACTTTAGAAATAATAATTGACTCATCCTCCCTCTCAAATAGGTCGGGAGCATTATTAAAAAAAATTTAATATGTATAAATTACTAAAAGAATCGATTTTTTCTACTTTCCTTGCTTATTACTTATAAACAGTTCATTTTGGAGCAAAGTGGTACTGAAATAAAATAACAATAATTGAATTTTCTATAAGATACGTCTGGTTAAAAATATTGCAATTTATTAACCTTACTGCAAAATGGCAATAAATACAAAACGAGCGCTAAACAAGCCTATTCTTATTCAATGTTTTTCAACCACTTAAATTGCACTTAGGTACGACTTTTATAATTCGTCTAGAAAATCTTTATAACATAACAAAACAGCTCACCATATTCCATTTAAATTTGCCTAATAATTTTGCAATTAATTTAATTTTAATTGGACGGCCTTAAGAATGTTTTAAAATTACAAACAATTTTTGGCTTATACACAAATAGAATATCTCGGTTACTATTAGCTTAAATTAAATTCAGGAAACGGCATTAGAAAAGACTCGGCAAGGCGTTTCCTACAAAAGAAAAAAAAAGTTAAATTACAAGCAGTGGTCCCGAGATATCAAAGTTGACCGGCATTTGCGACGAAGTTATAAACAATAGGCTGATAATCTTTAAACCATTACCTTTTTCTTTCGGAGCTCGTTCTCGATAAAAATTTTCGTATATTCAAGATACTTATAACTTACATTCTAATAATAAAAACTATCGGTATTGCGCGTGAAAAATACCAAAAAAAATAGGTTGAAGCAAATTTAATTTCTAATACCAAAATCGGTATACGTAAAACAAATATTTTCTCAACTTCCAATGACGAAATTGTCTTTTTTTTGTATTTTTTTTAATCCGAGCTCAAATAGAGCCATCTAAAAAATGCATTATCAAGTGCCAGAGATGCTTTAGTTTAGTTATAAATAAATTTATTTATTTATACTTTAGTCTAAAAATCATATGAACAAGTTAAATTGTTCTGAGAATGTTAATTTTGGGACCCTAAAAAATATGCAAAAAAGTTTACTATTCCTGGTCCCCTGCTTCTCCCTAAAACCAATCACCTCCTAGGGATAAACGCAAATAATCTATTTACCAAGAATCTGTGCGTCGTAGAGAAATATTTCAAATAAAAAATGTAACTGAGACAATTTTGAACAAAAATTTTTATTAACCCTTTTTTGTAAAATAACTGTAATAATTGGACAAAATAACTAATAAAATAACTAATATTGGACAAACTCAGTTCGGATTTAGAAATGCTCAAGGAATTTGTAGAGAAGCATTATATGCAGTAAATGTGCTAATACAGAGATGTTTAAATGTAAACCAGGACATCTATATCAGCTTCCTAGATTATAACAAGGCATTCGATACAGTGAAACATAATCCGTTAATAAAACTACTGGTAACAAAGAACATCGACACACGGGATATAAGAATAATAAATAATCTGTATTATAAACAAGAAGCTGTCATAAGAATAAATAATTTAAAAACTAATAAAATAAAAATCAAAAGAGGTGTTAGACAGGGCTGTGTCTTGTCGCCATCACTTTTTAATGCATACTGAGAGGAAATATTCAAAAAGGCATTAGAAGATCAAGTAGCAGGCATAAAAATAAATGGCCTACCCATACGTGAAATTAGATATGCTGAAGATACAATACTAATAGCAGAAAATAGTACAGATCTACAAAGAATTTTAGATAAGGTTGTTGCAGCGAGTGAAGAATTTGGTCTGTCACTAAACATAAAGAAAACAAAATTCATGGTTATATAAAAGAAAAATATTAAATACATCAATCTACACGTAAATAATAAGACGATAGAACGAGTTCAGAATTATAACTATTTAGGGGCAAACATTAATGAAATAAACGATTATACCAAAGAAATTAGAGTTATAATCGAAAAGGCTAGAAGTGCATTCAATAATATGAAACAAATATTATGTTGTAGAGAAATCAGCCTAAATCTTAGAAAGCGAGTACTAAAATGTTATGTATTTTCTGTTCTTTTATGTGGTGTGGAGACATGGACTTTAAATAAACAATGTCTCAATAAATTAGAAGCATTTGAAATGTGGACATATTGAAGAATGCTGAGAATCTCCTGGACAGGCAGAATAACCAATTAAGAAGTACTAAGAGGAATAGAGAACAGCAGGGAGATACTGGATTCGATCAAAATAAGAAAACTACAATATCTGGGTCAGATAACATGTGGTGACAGATATGAATTCCTAAAACTAATAATGCAGGAAAAGATTCAAGGAAAGCGCAGCATAGGTAGAAGAAGAATGTCCTGGCTGAGAAACCTCAGAGAATGGTTTGGATGCAGCTCAACTGAACTCTTTCGGACTGTAGTGTCAAAAGTTAGAATAACAGTGATGATTGCCAACCTTCGTCGCGGAGATGGCACGTAAAGAAGAAGTGTAAAATAAATATTTCTCTCAAAAATCAATTTGTAATAAATAATTTGTAAAAGAATAAAATTTGTATCAATTCGACGGTAAAAATGCCATATCTTTTGATTATTGCCATATCGACAAAAATCAAAAATCGTTTTAAATATGAACAGTGCAGCTTTCTTATGCAATTTTTGCATTTTGTCACAATTTCAGTCTATAAATGTGTTAAATAAACGTTGCGCGATTTTTTTACGATTTTCATGAGATCATCAAAATGCATCACTTTTTTATTAACCGATCACTATAAAATTTTCATTTTTAAAGCCCAATCTTCAAAACCTATGGCATAAAATTTCGGTTTTGATTTTTGGCAAAAAATGTGTTGCTTCACTAATGTGACGCATTTGAAATATGCCTAAAAAACGCTGAATTTAAACATCCACATTACAAACGATTTCCAATATTTAAAACTGCTTTTTTGAAAAACATAAGCACGTTTTTCTAAACTACACTACTTCAGCTACAAATTTCAGCTAATGCCGTCTTCGTGTAAGCAGCGGCGGCCGGCCAGGTGAAGTAGGTGAAGATGAGGTTCACCAAAAAAATATAATTAAATTGAGACAAATAAATAAAAAATTAAAACATTATTATATCTAAATTCTGAAATCAATTATTTATTCTCTTTTAATTAATTTAAAAATTAAAAAAGACAAATAGCTTTATTAGCGGTACGTACTTGATGGTCAAGTCCTGACCTGTGTCACTAGCCGTGTATAATAGGATTCAGTAAGAGGTGAATATAATTTTTGAAATGCAAAATCCATCTGCATCAGCGTTCTCGGTTGCCATGGCAACGTGACGTCAGCCTATCCTTAGTGGTAGCCATGGTACAATGAATACACAAGGTATGATATTGCGCATGACATTTGACAGCTGGCCCAGGAGTGTGACGTAGTTAAGATCGCCTGAACCACCTCGAATCCATTATTACAGCTTAACGTACACATTAATTTTGAAATTATGGTTAAAAAGTGATCTAATTTTTTTTTAAATGTTTTGTTTTGGTTATAATTGAATAAAAAATATATTTTCAGTAGCGTAAAACCTTTACTTCTCCTAGAGATTCAGGCAAAATATTTATTTTTGTTTTCATACATATACTAATAATATAAGTACTCTTTTTGTATGCAAATCCCTTGAAATTTAAAAATTTTCTGCAGAGGAAATACTGTGAATAGGTAAATAGTAGTAGATTTGCTTATTCTGATTCACTGTCACTCACTTCCAAGCAGTTTTACTGAAATAAAAACAAAATAGAGTACAATAGAGAAAAATCTGTTTTACAATTCAATATGGTATTTTAGATGAGTTATAATGAAATTTAGTAAAATAAAAAATATACACATTACTATAACCTACCGATTACTATATGCAAAATTTACTTATCAAACAATATAATAATATGAAAATAAGACACAAATTAGTTCAAACGCAAAACACAATAAATATCGACTTCAGACGACTTTACACCGGCAAGACAGAAAGCTTGTATAAAAACAAAAGTTCAACAATAATATCGGTTATCAATGGTGACTATTGCAAATTGCAAGTTATGAGATAATAAATATATTTTAAAGTATCTCAATACTGACTGAGTCATCTATTTTATAATAGAAAAATAATTTAGATATATGCTTATATATGTGTCTTTATACAAATGGTGTTTAGTTACTATTTATTTATACTGTATAGTATTTTTTTGTAAAACTGAAAGTTTTTATTTGCCATTGTATATCTGGTTTTGTACCTTTTTCAAAGTACGCTGTGCAATTGCTTGTTGCAATAGTGACAATGAAGATAAAATCTTTAGGTTTCATACATTTCCTAAAGATAGCGTGACCAGAAAACTGTGGATTATATCTTGTAGATAGGATAATTTTAATTGTAATACTGCAAGAATTTGGTATACACATTTTAAAACTGAAGATTACCAAAGAAATCTACAACAGGAACTTTTAAATTACGTTTCTAAAAAGGGTCTAAAACTCAAACATGAGGCAGTACCTAGTCTTTATTTGCCTAAATCAACATCGGCTACCCTTTTAACCAAACAAAAGAAACGCGTACAAGGAGGCGAACACAGAGAGTCCAAAAAGTATGTTGAGCAGCTTCTTACTACTTCTAGGTCAACGACGTAAGTCTAAATCTTTATTTTTATTAATTATTAGTCATGAAACCTTAATGGTTTTTTCATATCGATTTGTTAAGTAAGAAACTAGCCTCAGCCTGCTATGCAATTTGCAATAAGAACTGTTTCGGAGGAAATCAATTTAGCATCTTCCAAAATAACGTATTTTTCTTTGTTAAATCATGTTATCATTATTAAAATATACAATGTTATCATTATTATAAACAATACCAAGATAATTTTATGTGCAAATATTACAAAAATGTCATTTTAAATGTTGTGCAATATTGTGTGCCCTCACTACACTCATATTCGATGGCCAGCTAGCTCATTCGATATAAATAAAGTTGACTTTGTCATTATTTATTTTGATTTTGTGTTTAGTTCAGTAGGTATATATACGTACAAATTTTGTGTACCTCCATTACCACTTTTCTGTATCTTTTTAAACATCTGAAATATCGAACTCTGGAGTATAAGTTAATTAACCTGTACCTACGTGTAATAAAGGATAATTAAAACTTGACTTATAAAGGATATCTATGTTTTATAAAGGATAAATATTATAATAACATAATTTTATCATCTCTTTATAATTAATATAATTAAATTAGCCAAATTATATAAAAAAACTTAAAATTAAAAGTCTTTCCTATACAACTACATTCAAATGTTGCGGGAATAAGCGATCTTGACTACGTCATGCGCGAAAGCGAACCGATTTTGAAACATTATGTATCATACCTTGTGTATTCATTGTACCATGGTGGTAGCTGAGAAAACTGGTACGTGCAGCTCCGCTTAAAAATATATTATTCGTCTTCACCCACTGTTGGATGTGTATTTGGTATTCCTATTTTTCGGAAATTTCTCTAAGTGACAATATTTTGAAATTTAGTCCATTATATAGATATTTTTATATAGTATAGTGTATAGTATAGTATTTATTAGTTTAGTTTAGTCACAATATTAATTTTATTTGTTTAGTGCACTTTATTAATACATTTCTCTGTGGTTTGTTTCGGATTTCTGATATAAAGTGTTCTCGTGGATTTCGTTTGGACAAAAATAATTTTAGAGAGACACGAATCCAATTAATGACTTCTTCTTCTTCTTCCTATGCCGTCTCCATTAACGGAGATTGGCGACCACATTTCTAAAAATTTCTCGGTCTTTTGCAACGTGGAATAAATCGTCTACAGTCATGTTTGTCCAGTCTCAAATATTTCGCAGCCATGATTTCCTCTTTCTACCTATTCCCTTTTTGCCATCGACTCTACCCTGCATGATGACCTGCAGAAGACTATATTAAATGGTGGCTAAATTAATGACTTGGTGTGTAATATATTAGAGACTCCATGGAAAAATGAAGATAAAAGGGATGTTCTTTTACATTGTCGACCAACCAGTATTTTAAACATCTGCGTCTGATCCAGAGTGGTCGGCTGCAATCAGCATCTGACTTAGAGTGGGCGGCTGAATCGAAACTCACCAACCCGAGTCGAGGTTCAGAACTAAAATACCGGAGGCAAGCAGAACTGAACAAGAAAACTGTTTTCAAGTTATTAGGGCCATAAACTCTAAACATTTTTTTTAACGAATTTTTTATGAGATTTGGGCGCGAAGTAGGTACCAAAACTCCTTTTGGCTCTTGCAAGCTTTCCTCATCTTCACTACTTTTTTAGACCACGAGCCGCCGCTGCGTGTAAGTATTTTCGTGTAAGTATGAAAGTTTAAATTCAGCGTATTCTAGGCCTATTTCAAATGCCTCACATTTGTTGCCAGAAATCAAAACCAAAAGTTCATGCCATAAGTTTTGAAGATTGAGTCTTAACAATCGAAATTCCATAGTGACCCTTTAACGGAAAAGTGATAAATTTTAATGATTTCATGGGGATCATAAAAAATGGGAAAAATTGCGCAACGTTTATTTATTCAACACTTTTATAAAAACAGACTTTAATTGCGACAAAATGCAAAAATTGTCTAAGAAAGCTGCACTCTTTGCCTTTAAAAGGTTGTTTGATTTTTGTCGATAGGACACTCTGATCATCCGAACGTAGATGCGTCGCTTCAAGCGATATTTTTGAAACGGTTTATTTTACACAAAAAGTGCTAATAAAACTTTTTGTTTAGAATTGTCTGAGCTACATTTTTTATTTAAAATATTTTTTACTGCGACGCACAGATTCGACGGGGGTAGTTTTAGGAGGAAGCCGGGGAGTAGGAATAGTAAACTTTTTTGCATATTTTTTGGGGTCCCAAAATTAACATTCTCAGAAAAATTCAGCTTGTTCGTATGATTTTTAGAGGTTCAGAGGAAGCCGTCTCTGACGGCTAAAGTATAAATAAATTTATTCTTAACAAAACTAAAGCATCTCTAGCATTTGGTAATGCATTTTTTTGATAGCTCTATTCGAGTTAGGTCGGATTAAAAAAAATTGAGAAAACTGCTTCATTTGAAGTCGATAAAATACATTTTTTTACGTATACCGACTTTTATATTTGATATACGTATACAGATCTAAGGAGTGAGTTGAGCTAGCGAGGTGACAAGAGAGTATCCGGGGTACATATTTTCAAGGTATTTTATCAATATATTTTAATTGTATTGTTGGCATTTCTTATATTTTTTTCTATTTCTGTTGTATGTATTTAAAAGCCAAAGGCATTTCAAAACTCACAAAAGAACCCTGAGATTAAATTTTTACATCTTATTTACAATTTGGCGTCTGTAATTATGATTATTGAGATATTTATTGGATAAAAAACTGATTAATTTATTTTTATTGTTTGTTTTGTCAATTTTATTGAATTTTATAAAATCAGTAACTATATTTACTTAAATCTAGCATATATGTATTTCAATATCATAATAAGATATATTAAGTTATGTATCTATAAATCTTAAATATTACAGATTTGTGATTCGTCGTCATAAACTAATATTATTTGTAAACCAAAAGGCGAACATCCCTCTAAAATCTACAATCAATGTCTTCTCCGGTTCCTTTCTACAACCGCTAGAAACCCCTCTTGAAGGTTGTTGATAACGACGATTGCACCGGTATCAAGCAAGACAAGAGCTTTTATTCAATTCATTCTCAGCATGCAACGAGTGTAGTCACACACGTGAATCCCAATCGCTCATCGCGCGATCGTCGCCGTCTCGATCGTGTAGACATTACCGGTGCTAGGGTGCATTAAGAGGTACCGCTTTCGGTACCAGAATCGTGGATTATTAAATAAATTAACCAGCCGGTCAGTGGATGAATAGATAATCGGCCAATTTGGATTTCGTAAGAATAACTAACGCGTGTTGTGTGGTGGTTGATGATTATAGTTAATTTTGGTTTGCTGTATTCGAGGGATTATGGTGAGTAATGGCTATTAGAAGGATAATTTTATTTTGTACAGAATGGATTGCATCAAAAGCTTGTTTTAAATAATTGTATGTTTGGATTTGGTATTTGTCTTTTTCTTCTCTGATTGATATACTGTTTGAGGCGTCAGTTTGGACTTGTGTTTCGTTCTTAGCCACTTATTTACGTGTTGATATCATCGTAGATATTGCTAAATCCAATATTTTTATTTTTCATTAAATTATGGCAATATCTTAACACGTCTATTGATTCCATTTTTCCATTTTATTTACTTAATTCCTTATTCTAACGTCTTAATTTATTATTCAATTCCCGTTTATTTTCCATATCACCTTTCTTCAATATTACATTTAAATTTTGTTTTGACTATTTTGGTTATTTTGTCTAGAATTTTAATATTAGTTCTCACCATTGCATATTATGAAGAGGGTTTGATTCTGTTCAACTTAGCACATTTATATAAACATTACATAAATTATATTCTTCTTTATATGTCTTTGTACTCATAACAAGGGCTAATTTATCTACTTTAGCTTATAATCCACTTTTCCCATACTTTATGATTCTTCGAAATGTTCTTCTAAACTTTAATTTAATTTTACTCTCAATTTTTTTATTCTATTTTTTAGCCGTTGCTTGGTCTAAGTTTTTTTTTCTTTTGGGCTAGTCTTTTAGCTTCTACTACGTTCTTCAGTGATTGCTTTTATCCAATCTTACGATGTGTTCCAACTAAGTTGTTTGATTGCTATTTTGGTTATTATAGTTTCTTCTTCAGATATTCTTTTATCTTTATTTTACTGTATGTCTCACATTGTTTTCCATATAATATTTCTTAAGAAATTTTATCTTTGTCCCTCTTAGTTTACTTTCTTGATTTTTTTTCTGTAGCATCAATATATGATTCGCTAGCAGATGTCACTATAGGCAGCTATCGCATTGTAAATTTTCATATTAGTCGTCAAGTCTATGTCCCTTTTACCTAGAACGGTTATATTTGTTGCATCATTTAAATTGTTTGTTTTTTTTTTATTCTTTGAGCTATATCTACATAAAGCATAAATTGTAAACTTCTCAACTGCCTGTTCAATGTTCAATAATTTCCATTGGACTATCATCATATAGGTGTCCGTTTGTTTGTTTATGCTCATAGTTTTACTTGTCTATTTTGATTAGTGTAAGTTATACCTTACTATTTTCTTTGCTAGGCTAATTGTTTTCCACGTGTTTTTGATTATTCCGTCCATTAAAATGGACTCAGCTTGCAACTGTTTGTTTCTGTTTAATATAGCTGCAACACCCCTGGACCCCTGTTACAGTTTGTAAAGTACTGTACAGTACTTTTGTACAGCTTGTAATTTAAATACTAAACCTTCATTTATTTATTACCAGCTCTATAATGTTCGTTTCTAATTTATTTTATGTCACTTTCTTCAATTTTTTCTTTATTGTTCCTTTACCTTGACGTTGAAAGGCAACTAGCTCTTTAGTTTTCTGTAACTTTCTGGTCTCCTTTTTTATAGATCCCTAATAATATATTCTTCTTACTGTTTTGGTATTTTCTCTGTCCCATGCTTATTGCAGTATTTACAAAAACCCTCCTTTTTTTCTCGAGGTCTAGGAAGTTTAATCGGATCTATCCCACATGCTTTTACTATCTTACTTTGAAAATGTTTCCTAATAATTCCTATAAGAAATAGCCCTGAATACAAATGACGAAAAACAACATTGAGCTGTCTGTCTTTATTCTATACTAGCCTTTTTTTCTTTCTACTATTTCTTTTTTAAGCTCGTAAAATTTTATTTGCAAAATTTGTCCTTCTATTGCTATTTGCGTCTTTATTATTTTACCAATATTTATCTTCATAAGTGACTTGAGAACCACAAGTGAAAACAGGTGTAGTGTTATTATTACAACTAGCAAATTATGATAATTTATGATCTATAATGTATCGTATTTTATACTATTTATTATAATGTGTGTATACATCTAACATGTTTTTTACAATTTCGAGTATTTTCTAAAGACTATTCCCATTATGTATTTATTTGTAGTCCCAATTTTAAAAATTCAATAATTATTTTGCTGTCTAATATTAATGTTGAGAGTAAACGGTTCTCACTCTCACATTCGATATTTCTTAAATCAGTTGAGATGTAGGTACTTTCCTAACTTTCCTAACTACTTCCTACGTGGGAGTCAACGGATGAGAAAACGATAAACCTATGATAGAAATTTGGCTAAGGAAGCTATAAATCCCGTCAGAAGCTACAGGAAAGCGGATATAAAAAGCGATAATTTTTTAAGTAATGGAATTAAAACAGAAATTGACCACAAAACAGAAAGAAAACGAATCATAAAACAAGACAGAAACGAAGAACAATAAAGACAAGTTGGAAAAGGAATAAAACGTAGATGATGTAGACGAGAAAATACTCTATGAGATGCGGCACAAGAGGGAAAGTTGAAAAACTCCAAGGAGAGAACTGGTACAGTAAAAAATGTAAGAAAGTATGCCGGATAAGAAATAAAGCCAGGTTAAAACTTTCGTGAAATAGGACACTATAAAACGAAAATTTGTACAAGGAAAAGAGGGCTTCCTTAAAAACAACACGCATGGTACGATGGTACGAAAAAAAGCAGTTAGATAAAAAATTAAATGCTTTGAAAGACCACTATAAATATAAAGAGATATTAAGTTTTTTAAAAAATAAAAAAGTACAGTAATAAGAAATTCGTATAGTCGTATTGAGTAAAAATAAACAAGGGCATGTTAAGCAAGAATTAAACTAAAGAAAACAACATCTAAAAAAATACCAAAAGCCCAGACGAGAGCGGTATTCCGAGCGAGTTACTAAATGAAGGGGGCCATCATTACTAGGCGGTTCCAAATTTGATTCAGAATGTGTGGCGAGAGGAAGAAACGCCAGACAGATGGAAATCGACCGTTGTATGTCCAATATAAAAAAAAGTTATTAGAACACTGTACAATCATTATTATAGGCGCATCTTACTCTTGGACAAACACAAAGAATTAGGCTGAAGTTATTTGCCAAAACAAATACAAAACTCCACTAATGGACAGAATTTGGATCTAAATATTCTAATTATAGATATTCAACAAGCGTATGATAAAATAAAAGAAACAAACTAAATGAGACAATGAGAGAACTTAAGATTGGCCTATATGACACTGGAAAACACCACAATAAAATAGCCGTCAAACAGTAATTTAGCCGTTAACACCAATATACTGGGTGTTTCCTGGAGAGAGTGTTGGAGCAGGAAGTGTTGAAAACTACTTCCACGATATTTAATAAAATTGTTCTATGGGGATTAAAAGTAATAACAAATTTAAATAAAATATTTGTGAGGCATGCCACTTCCGGTTATACCGGAAGTGAACAGCAACTTTGTTATTTTAAATAAAATACCCTGTATATTATTACATTTTTAGATTCTGCGTAAGATTCCAGATAAAATTTGTATAAAGTACCACGGGTCAAAACTTCATATTTTTTGAGTTATTAATCTTTTTTCAAAAATTTTGACTGATAGAGACAAACTTTTCAAAGTTAATAGCTCATCTATTTACAAACATAAGTTCTTGAAAACTTTTGTACACAAAGAATAGGTAACGTTCTTTCAGACATTTACATCGAAATCGAATTTCTAAATACAGGGTGTTCACAAGTGATAGGCAATTTCTTTAAAGTTCAAACCATTCTAAGTCAATAATTTTAAATGAAAAAACACTCTGTGTTTTATACTTTTAGCGAAAAAAGAAATCAGTTGTCTTTCAAATAGTATTAGGATTCCCTATACTTAAAATTAAAAACTTTTGGAGATAATTGTGGTTTAATAGGAGAGATAGGATAGGCCAAGTTTTGACCTATGGTACCTTATACAAATGCTATCTAAAATCGTATGCAAAATCTAAAAATTCAATAATATCCAGGATGTTCCATTTAAAATAACAAAAATTCTCAAAATATTTTCTTTAAGACCGTCATAACTCCAAAAACCAATTTTCATAAATATCGTGTAGGTAGTTTCCGATATATAGATATAGATAGTGTTAGCTCGCCTGTATAACATACGCAGGGGATATGACATTATTAATAGGATCAGCAGAATAACTAAAGAGTGTATTTAAAAAAATTGAGAAGCAGTCAAAAGAATAAGGATAAACACGACAAAATTAAAAATTGTCATTACGCCGAAATTACAAATCCATGCAACATTAATATGTCAACCGATGATGTACCTACTATTTTAAATTATGGGTATTAAATCAACAAGAAGCAAATAACCTAGAAATATAAAAGAGAATCAAGGATAGAAATAGAATTTGTAGAAGACGAAGAAATTGAAGGTCTAATGGGAACCCAGAATAACGCAAAATAAATATAACGTCTGTAAAGAATTATTTCGCTAATTATTGTCCTACGACGGGATAGATTTTGTTTCCATTCAGAGCAGCATCATATGAGACTAAAGAGGTTGAAATACGTATAAGCGGCTTGCCGCTGCCCTGCATTGAAATAAAAATCTAATACCGTCATTATCTTTTATTTCTTTACTCTGTTTGGACTACCAGAAACTGAATTCACTACGAATTTTGACCATGATGAACGGCATGTGGAATGCATATTTTAGATTCCTTTGCCGACTAATTCATAAATCTGTCTGCTTTGCAACTTGTAGAAAGCACAATGGTAAAGATTTGAATTCAGTTTCGCCAAGTAGGAAATCTTATGATTTCTCTTAAATAAATAATTAAAGTGGAGGCGATAACTCCCGAAGAGCAGTAGTAGAAAAGTGAAAACAAGGAGCAGAAAATAGAGAAAAATGGAAGAAAATTCTAAAAAAAGATAAAAGTAATGGAGTACTAGGGCCTAAACAAACTGTAGAGTAGAGACTAAAACGCACCTCACAGTCCTTAAGAATCCATTTATACTTTATAGTCCTTAGAAAGTAATGTGGAATCATGTAAGAAATTGATAAACTTATTCACATGGTTTGTGGGAACACACGAACACACATACCTTTTTAATCGTTTATTCTATTATCATATTCATTCAAAGAAGAATAAATTCGACGTGTTCGTAAGAATAAGCATAGCACTATTAGAAGAAGACTACGAATCCAATCATTTATCAATTTTGTTTTTTTTTTTAATGATGCATGAAACGCTTTCATTAAAAATATAGATATTGTTTAAATGGTTTTAGTAACAATAGTTAATAACAATTTACTCGGTAGTGGTAATGAAATTCACTATTAATTCAGAAACATTGTTCATTTGAGCCGCTCTTAAACAAATATTTTAACGTTAATAAAAGATCTTAATTCTTTAACGAGAGTGTAAATATACCTCCCGAAAACACCTGTAAAAAATATTGTTTCCAGAATGCTACTGAACAAACACGTAACATAAAGAAAAAAAATCGCATAACCACTCTGTAGATTCTATACGAAGTACTTATATTATACTTTCGTACAGAATCTCAGTACTTACCTTGTTTGTTTTGATAACAATCAACGGAATGTGAGTTACCCGAATGGAATGTTTAGGAGATAGCAATAAATTAATAATAGTACCAGCTCGGTGCCACTAGGCACACGAGCACACGACACACGATTCGAAACAAAATTCTATTAAGTTGAAATGAGTAATAGCGGGCTTGCCTTGATCCACACGTAAAATACGGAATTAATTAAGAAATGTCTATGAATGTTTTTATGGTTTCTTGGAGTTATGATTTCTGTTGGTGACGAAGTCCATGTTTTTATAAATTGCTTTTTTATAAAGAGATCTAGAGATATTTTAATAGTTTTAATACCGGAAGTAAGTCACTTGTTCCACAGACTAACTTCGTTTTTAATATTTTACAATTATTTCTTAAAACATTTACCATTATTCTTCGACATAGTCCATCCCAAATACCAATTTCTTGGAGTCGTAACAGTTCCACAATAAACAAAAATGAATTTTCTGATAGATGTATTCCTGCAGCTGGGTACCTTTCTGTATGCATGGAAGGGTGGATAGTTGAAAATTATTCTGTCTTATGTAAGAGGTTTCGCTGAATATGAATAATGTGTTAAAATACCACAATTCCCGCCTTGATTTTAAAAGTGACATATGTCATGTCAGATTGTAACTATAGAATAAGTCAGTAGAGTTCACTTGTTTTTGTTTTATTATTATGGTATTGTAATCATAGACCATTGTAATGACCGTTGGCCATCAACATTATAACTATTAAAGGTATTCAATAAACAGTGAAATATTGTTTGTTTTACTGCTTCGAATCCAGTAATCACTTCATAATGTACAGTGGTGTTAAAAAGTCCTGCACCACCTTACCAAATACATGAAAATAGAAGTTTAAGGCATTTACCTTAAATATTTTTTAACAATTCACTATCTAGATCAAACAAGCACTTAAACACAGTATTATAAAATGGAAACGCAGCAAAAATTTTAATTAATAAAAAAAAATGTAGTTTGGAAATTTTTTTATTCAATATTACAAAAATTAGGCTATTTATATCAAGACGATATTGTACATCACATTGAAGTAATTGAAACTAATTTCAATATTTAATTGGCCAGCCCTTGTTTTTAATAACTAGTTCACATCTTTTGGGCATGGAATTTATTAATTTTTGCAGTTCCTCCATGGAAATACAGTGACGCCAAGCGTGGGATTCCATTTTTATTTGTGGGTTTGCTTTTGGAAATAATGTTTGATATCCTTTGCCACAAATTCTCGCTGGGATTGAGGTCCGGGGATTGCGCTGGCCAGTCCATCCTATCAATTTCATTACTCTCCATCCAAGCTTTAACCAATTTTGCTCTATGGCAAGGAGCATTGTCATCCTGAAAAATAAATTTTTCTTCATCAAACAAGTCTTTTCCACTACGCACCATCTTATTCTGTAGTACCTCAATGTATTTGGTAGCATTCATCATCCCAGAGACAACGTGTAGGAGACCAACTCCTCGAGCGGACAGGCAACCCCATATCATAACGGAGGTTATTAATTGTGGAAGAACACATTTTGGAGAAAATTCTTCACTAGGAAATCTTCTAACGTAGGCATTTCCAGCATGATTAATAATATTGAGGTTATTAATTGTGGGAAGAACACATTTTGGAGAAAATTCTTCACCAGGAAATCTTCTAACGTAGGCATTTCCAGCATGATTAATAATATTGAAAGTGGATTCATCACTAACCAGTACACTCTACCACTGCTCTGCTGTCCAGATTCGATGTTCCTTGGCCCATTTCAAACGGTGCAATTTTTGCTTTTCTGAAAGCAGTGGTTTCTTCCGTGCCTTACATCCTCTAAGTCCAAAACTAGCAGTCTTTTTCTCACAGTGGAAGTGCACACGCTTACACCTGTAGATTCAGACCACAGCTTCGTTAATTGGGTGGAATTAAGGCTTCTGTCTGCCAGACTTGTTCTTCTTAACGCAGCGTCATCCCAAACAAAAGTTTTCTTTGGTTGGTCACTACGCGGTCTGTCGTTGATTTTTCCTTGTTCAGCATACTTCTTATTGACTCTAATTACTGTAGATTGATTACAGTTTACTGTGGGTGCTATTTCGCGACTAGATTTGTCGTTTTTATGGTGAAAAATAATTTCAAAACGCTTTTCGTCCGATAATTTGTTTGTTTGGTCTGGGATGACATTTTGACCTTTTATCAAAAATCAAAGAGCGAATAAATGTGTTAGGGTAACTACAGTGTTATATAGTCAAAATATGTGGCAAATTTCTTATTAAGATTCAATTTAATAGTACTTTAACGACTTAATAATCACCTCATAATTTTCTCGGTTTATGGGAAATCCCTTCAATCAGATTATTTTAATTTTTTCTGTAGAATTTTGAGCTAATAGTAATTAAAAAAACTTAGTAAGTATACCGATAATGCTAATTACAAGCACAAACTTAAAATGAATTAGCGAAAATATACAAAAAACTTGTGTTAAACCTCAAAAACTATAAGGCGCTTAGGTGATGCAGGACTTTTTAACACCACTGTAGGTCCCCCATCTCAAAAAGTGGTACTAATTTTACATAAAAAAAAACATTAAAATGTTATATATAAAAAGTTTATAGTTTCAAAGTTATAAAAAATTGTAAGTGGTGAAATCGAAGATATAGCCTAACTTTTAGTCCTCATTTTTTACTTTTTACATGGCGCATATTTTTTTAACCGCTGCTCATAAAAGAAAGTTTGAACTCATTTTGACAATTTACTATTGAATATATAAAGATGTAACAGCACGCGTATGTGACTTTCAAATTCAATAGATATATGCATAAATCTCGATTATTACGAAACCGGGGAAACCTTACAAGAAAATAAAATATGTACCTTAATATTCCTCGACGTAGAAAAGACATTTGCCAACTTCTCTCAAATTACGTTAAAACAATAAGAAGAATCAATTGTCCAATAATTTAAATCAATAGCTTTCCTATGCCCACATTAAAGATCTGGGACTTTATCTCGGTCAATCAGTATAAGAATCAATAGCAAATGCACCCAAGCTATGTTACCAATGCAATAATCCACATTGGGATATCATTTAAGTGCATGTTGTCACTCTACATGCAAACAAAGCCAAAGAAATTAATTCCGCTCATGGTAATCAAATATAAAGCAATGTAACCAGTCGCTCCTAGTGGGAAGAGACAAAAAATACTCATTTGCCAAATACTCTGTTTTGTAATTAGAGCAGTTTGTAAAAAGAATTTTTTTCGATAATTGTTATTCCCAATTATTTAGATTTTTTAACTTCCCTTATTTCTTCATGTATTCCTTTGCCATTGCAACTATTTTTTTTGGTGATTTTGGTGGTGGAGATTCCAGAAAATCAGTTCGGTGCCTTCCATAAATCTTACATTGTTGATCAGTCGATTATTTCCTTTTATATCCGTCATTGATTTTTCTTATGTGACCTGGAATATTTATTATGAATATATGGTAAACACGATAGGGAACCGTTCACAAGCTTGCCTCAGACACCTCTACAATCTCTATTTCTTCTGAAAATTTATTTTATTTTTTTAGTACAATTTTCTGATTATAAATGACGTAGCTGATGGTACAAATATCTCTCTTATTACGTTTTTTCTTTCGAGTAATTGTATAGACTTTATATAGAAGATTTTGTTGTAATCCAAGAAACACGCGTATATTGATTGATTCAGTGGTTGATTATAAGTCATTTGGTGTTGTCAGTGTTTATTAAATAAACATAAGATATTGTCATACTTCATATATGTCAATGTTAAACAAAAAAATCAGATAATTATATTAATACCTACTTTGAAACTGGTTTCTTGTGGTATTTCAGTATGTGGTATAAATTTGCACTTAACTTTTTTGCTCTCCAAGTTACCTGTATTTGGGATAAAAAATATTAAAGACACCTACATTATTTTACCAAAAAAAAGTTAAATTTGTTAATAACTTCAAAACTCAACAGTTTTCGAGATAATCGCATTTTAAAAATCAGCTGCATACCTGCATAATACCTTTAACTAAAGTTAATAGTTAACGAAATATTAAATAAAATAAATATATCAACAGGATAATTAATAATAGAATTTGACAAAATAACAGAATAATAGGATTTTACATCAAACATTTTACGTTTTATGTTGTCATTTAAATATATTCCATAAAAGATCGTCTCGTACCTATTAAATAGCATAATTGTTCTAAAGAAACTGCTGCAGTATTTATTTCTTCCCATAGTTGGTTGCGAATATTTATGGGATTCTTATAGACACGTTGTTTTAATGCGCTCCATACACCAAAATCAAGCGGATTAAATTCGGGGCTACATGGTGGCTATAATGTGTAATGGATGAATATATTATTTTGGATACGTATCCAAATCTTATGGTATATTATGGAACTATGTACATCTTATTTGTCGCAGAAGTTAAATAATGTATTAAACTGTGATGTATCTCGTTCATTGGTTACTTATATACATACGAATAACCTATCGATGACATTACTTATTTATATGATTACAGCTTACGCGTAACTATAATTACATCTCGAACAAATGGACTATTATGATTTACTAACGAACTAATATTATGTTAAACTAAATTGCCTGTGTGTTTACTATATTTATAACAATATCGGTTATTAGGACAACGATGATGTTTTTGTAAAAATGCTTAGAATAACTCAGGTTAGATTTGTAGCAAAAGTATTATAAAACAGGACACATATGTGGTATTTAATACCTGTGCTCTAGTTTCTATTGGTCCTAATAAAAATGAGTAAACAATTTACGTAATGAACAATAAGTATTCTTTTCGGATTTTTTATGAATTAAATAATTATATCAATATCTCACCACATTGCCAAGGAATATGACTACCACGACCAATCCAACGTTCGGAAAAGTTGTATTTAAGTACGTTCTAACTGCCTTCTCTCTAGAATGTGGTGGTGTACCATCTTGCATAAACCACATATTTTGGGGTTTTAGCATTTTACAATAGAGGAAAAGTAATACAACGCCATTATAGAAACTTAAGAAGCGATAGCAAAGGGAAATTGTAAACATGATGAGGCCAACGTCTGAATACGGACACGGCACCTAAAGAAAAAGATGAAATATCTTTTCTCCAATAAGACGTTTAGCACCCATAACAAAGCATTTTGTGATGTTACATTATCATCTTTGAGTTGTTTTAATAAGAATAAACTATGAATTATGCTTATCTACGCGTATTCAGTGCTTTACCGCACAAATATCAAACTAAGAATTATTGAGCAGCTGACTTATAAAATGCATTTATCTCGAAAACGGTTGAATTTTCAGGTTACTAACAAGTATACCTTTTCTTTGTAAAAATAATGTATCTTTGATATTTTTTAACACAAATAGAGGTGACTTAAAGAGTAAAAAAGTTAAGCGCAAATTTATGTCACACATGTGGCATATGTGGCGCCCTCTATTAGTTACATTAAAGTAAGTATAAAATTATCATTTATCTTACTCAAAAGCATCCAACTGTAAATTTTTGTCCAAAAATATTTACAAACGTAAAAGTTAAGCGAAAAATAAAATTTTAAATTTCCACTTTAACACCCTGTATCTTTCTTAATATCAACATATAATTAAAGCAAGTTGACTTAAATCGTAATATTTTAAAGTGCAGAATCTACGCTGCCGTCCTAACATGAAAGGTCCTATCTGCAAAATTTAGGTTTTGAGAAAATCAAGTTTTTGTTTCTTTTCATTGTATAACGCTTGGTAATTTAAAGAAGTCTTTATGTTTTATTTTATATATTATGTCAGAGAATAGAATTTAATTGCTAGTCAGAATTTTGTTTTATTCTTTCCAGATTAGTCGATTTTTGATTAAATTGCCACTTAGGACAATTTAGCTTAGTGTATCTGAAGTACGTTTTTTTGTATTACTTACTAAAATTGTCCTAAATAAAACTAAAATTCAAATTAACTGAACACTTTTAATTTTATTATACTAAGTTTTATAAAATAATAGAACAAAAAATAGTATTCCTCAAGAATGGAGATCAAGGGAATGGGAATTAATTTATGAAACACAACACTAAAAATTAACAACCAAAGTGATAACAAATAAACTGAATGAAATTATAACACAGCCAGAAGAACCACAAGGATTTAGGTCGGGAAGATTATGCATCGACGCTATATTTATAATGAGGCAAATGCAAGAGAAATCATTAGAATACAACAAACCGGCATATCTATGTTTCGTGAACCTTAAGAAGGCATTTGACTGGGTTAAACTAAAAGACGTTATCCACTTACTGTACGCAAGAGAAATACCTCCAGGAATAATCAAAACGATCAAAAATATCTACCAAAAAAACACAATAAAAGTAGAAGAACTAACCGACCCTATTGTAACTGGCAATGGGATAAGGCAGGGATATTCTATGAGTCCTTTATTATTTAACCTGATTATGGATGAAATAACTAAAAAAGGATACCAAATGGTAGAAAAACAACTTAAAATAATCTACTATGTAGACGACGCAATACTGATCTCTCAAAGTGAAGATGATTTACAACTTAAGCTGCACCAATTTAATATAATCGCCAGAAAAATGTTAATTTACCCAAAAAAGACAAAATGCATGCTTACAACAGCAAATTTACTAAGATGTAAATTGGAGCTGGAAGGTAAGATAATAGGAGAAGTGATGGAGTTTAAATATCTAGGCATCACATTATCTAGCTACGGAAAGCTCGAAACTGAAAAGGAAGTTCAAGTGAATAGAGCAAACAGTGCCGCATGCTGCCTGAATGAAACAATATGAAGAAATAAAAATATCGGAAAAGAAATGAACGACAAAATTTACAAAACAGTCATCAGACCAATAATGGCATACGCAGCAGAAACAAGACATGACACAGAGAGGACAAAGGGGATGTTAGAAACAGAAGAGATGAAAACACTTAGAAACATTGATGGCAAAACACTATGTGATAGAGCTAAGATAAGATACAGAGTACAGAGATACAATGTATATGCAAGGTGAGGTACATCAGACAAAGTAAGAACTGTGTAAGAAATAGAAGAGTAGAATGGAACGATCATACAAGCCGAATGACAACAAATAGAGTAGTAAATACGGCAAGAGACGGTTCCCCAATAAGAAGACAATCAGTTGGAAGACCACGAAATCGATGAGATCAGTAGGAAGACCACGAAAACAATGAAACGGTAACTTACTGGAGGTACATTGAAAAACAGACAGAGTCATGTCTATATAAAAAGAAGAAGAAGTTTTAAAACTTAGTACACAATTTACATCCTAATATATGTAACATAAATGATAATAGTTAGATTCGAAACTAGAATCCGACTCATTTCCATTTATATTATTATCGAATTTATTGGACGTCCCAGGTGCATAATCTGGATCATTCTCGCTTTTGGCTAAATACCATACGTTTACACCTATCGCTGTTCTGGCTACTACATGCTGCATTGCTACAACCAGAAAATATTGACGCATGTGCGTCTATATCTTTTGCTACTACTACAAACAATAATTACGATCAGTTATTGCTTATACCTAAGGTAACATTATTAAACTTACCCTTCATCCATTTCTCACAATATCTTTACTTAAAATACCAAAAAGCATGAGAGTATTCCCAATGTCTGACAATAAAAAATTTTTGTTTCCCCTTTCCTTAAAATCCCCTTTTTAATTAATTATTTGAAGTTATGTTACACACATGCTTATATCATACTAGGCAAAAATTGTCCTAAATGATGCCGCTCAGTATAAAATACTAGCTTAAATAGTCCTAACTGCATTTTTAAAGTCAAAACGGACAATTTTTCTTAGTATATGTGAGATAGGACAATTTATATTAGTAAACATGGCTTTTTAGTCAGTTAGGACAAACCATTTAGGTATATAATAAGGCACTTAAGACGCTTATAGGACAATTTCATTTTGTACATACATAGATAATATGTTTACGAATGCCGTGAGCCAATAAAGTCATTTTACCAAATTTTGCAGATAGGACTTTTCATGTTAGGACGGCAGTACGGTGTCTGTTTGTACAATTACTTAAGAACCACCCTGTATAGTTTATACATAAATATATTTATAGTTTAAATACATTGAATTCTTATCACTTGACATGAACATGAAAACGGAAATTGGTGTCGATAAAAATATATTTCATAAAAAGCATTAATAATTTTTTTCATACACAAATATAAATAAAGATAAATCTAGGAAGTTTGTATTAATAAATAACTCAAAGCGTTAGATGATGATTATCGGTTATTTCTAGACATATTTGCGGTAGAACTCGCTTTATAAGAGATATCATTACTCTGAACTCTGCCATTACTTTGAGAAGTTATATAGTTTTTATGATTGGAAAACTTATTGCAAATTTGGCGTAATAACGTATTATTTTATTATTACTGTATAGACATAACTACAAAGTGTTTTATTAAATGTAACAGTTGCGTGCTTCTCTGCATATACAACCTTAAAAATATTGTCATAAGTTTGTCAGTCTTTAAACCCTCAAACTCACAATGGAATTATCTAGCTAGAGAGACTATAATATGTACACTGACTACACCAAATTCAAAAAATTCGCATCACTTATTTTTAATATTAAATTTATAAGTTATTATCCGAAAATAATTAAATCCGCACATCGTTGGGCGTATTAACTCCGTGCATAGTTTGTATATTATTTTTCAGGTTCATTTTTTTATTAAAACTTGTTAAAAAAACTCAGAAATAAATTTCTACAATCATCACAAATATAATCTTCAGGTCCATCTATATAGGAGCAGTCAACATATGCCCATCCAAAACACACCGTGCATCGGTACCGTAGTTCATTGTCTTTACCAAATCCCTCACATATAACACACATGTTTTCCGTATAATTGACATCTACATCATCAAGTTCATCAACGTCGCAAAATTTGTATTTTCATCCAATGACTCTTCCGTAGTTGAACTGTCATCAAATTTTATTTTTCGTACATGTGATTTTTCTTTTTAAATTTGTTTTTTGGTTTTGGTTTTTGGAATCCCTTTACTTATTATATTTTTATTTTTTAAAACATATTTGGATTTTATCTTTGCACTGATGCCGCACTTTTTATCTGGTTATATTATTATTTTTTTCTGTCTTTTTTTTTTAACACTCTCCAATTGTTTTTTCATTGGAGTTGATGTTAATATCTTAGGATGTAGGGATTTTCTTTTATTTGGATTTTGGCTGTTTGTAAGTTTGTAATATCTGAAAGGGGAGCTATTTCTTCAATTGAGATATCAAAAGTTGGAGACGAACATTTAGACTAAACAACATGTTTACTAAGAGTTAGATGACTCAGCGTTATTGAGGACTAATGCTGAACAAATATTAAAGTGTCTATAATTTTTGGGAAATTACTGGGAACAACCATTAGATAATGATTGAGAATGAATGTGAGATGTACCAAGACCCACTGGAAACCCACTAACGTATTGAGCTTTTTTATCGATTATATTTGGTTGAACATGTTCCTCTGATAAAATAGAAACAAATTTTTTATCTCATTTACCTAATTCATCATGGTATCTAAATCTAACGAAAAATGCTTGCAGCTTTAGAACCAGATATGGCTTTATCCATTGTCGCCACATTTAAATAAGCCAAATTAAATATTTCAGCTAATTTATAGTGAGATATCTTTTCAAACTGATGTGCTCTTATGTATATGTCACACTGTTTATAATAGGCGTTATGAAGGGAGCATAAAATGCCAAATATAAGGGTTGTACCCTATGGGCGATATGACGAGATATAGATACCAACACAATGCTATTGTTTTATTCAGTCATTATCTAAACATCTATAGAAAGCTAAACCTGCTGGGCCATTTCTTTGGAGTTCTTCAGTCATTCTTTCCCTTGGGAAAATGAACATTGGTGGTAAGACCCTACAGCACTGAATACACAAAAATAGTGACCGTTTTACCTCTTTCCCAAGAAGTCACTGAACCTACTCATTTTGGCCTGTTTCTCCCAAAATCTTTACAGGCTTTTATAGATAGGATGCGTTTCTCTGAAAATCGAATTTTCCGCAACTTTTCCAAGGTAAAATTTTTCGTTTTCAGTACCTGCCGTTATGCCATTTTTTTGCAGGTTCCTTTTCGTGGAAACTAACAAACTTTCAAGTGGCATGAACCATGATAAAATTTTTAGAAAGCGAAAAAATGTTTTTTACATTTTTTTCACAATTTTAGCGGAAATTTCCCCAGGAAACTTCACAGTTTTCACATATTCTACTCTCCTTGAATTCATCTTTCAGCACTCACAAAGGCATAAGGGATAAAATCGTAGTATTTTAGTTTATATAGTATAGATATTTTTAGTTTTTATAAATCAATTTGAGGTTTAGTATAAATTTTAAAGGTAAATTAAAGATTATTCAATTTCTTTGCGCTCTTATTGCTGGTTTGGACCTCCCCAAAACTAGATCCTATCTATTTATCATTTCCTTCCATATACCACAGTATAAAGCGAATTCCTTTCCTTCTCTTTCCTATAATAAGCCTCTTACGCTAGACCATATTTGGCATTCTTGCCGCTGACATTCTTTGTATACATGCCGCAGCCACCCCATTCTTTCTGCCTTGACATATGCCGTAATTTTATGTTCCTTGTTCTGCTCATATACTTAGCGGTTGATTCCTCACCCCTCCTTTCTTCATCCTTATTCTTTATCATTCCCAAAATGCTTCTCAGTAATTTACGCTCCTATCTGTCTAACCGCTCCTCTTTAACTTTATTGAGCTCCCACGTCTCGCATGCATATGTAGTAGTTGGTCTTACTACTGTTCGATATATTCTCAACTTTGTTTTTCTGGATAAAAACTTATACCTCAATAGCATTATAGAATTTTCAGACTTCCATATTTTCTGTTAACTTTTATGAGTCTTGCATTTATCTCGTTCTTCTCATAGCCGCTCTTCTAAAATTACTCCCAAATAAGTGAATAACTGACCTTCTCAATAATATACACTCTCATATTCTTCTGAATTTAAGTTCAAAATTTTCTTTTTCTTAATCTTGGCACCTTACATTAATCATGTATTTTTTAATATTAATTTCCAAGCTATATTTTTCGCTTCCCTTTCTATTTTTTAAATACCCTCACTTCATTCCCAAGAGCTAGTCATTCGTGCTGCTTGCTGAAAATTGTACCATTACTTTCTCAATTATTTTAATCGTTTGCAAAAGTAAATTAAACAAGCTTAAAATGCTATAATTTCCGGGAGTTGGCTGTATACATATAAGATAGAAAACTCGAACATCGTAGTAAAAAACTTCTGTTGTAAGTTTAATTAAAAAATTAAATTCAAAAATCCAAATTGATTATAAAGTTCAGAACGTTTTCTGACTAATCGGTCCATCTTCAGTGAACCTAAAAAGCAAGTAATCCCACCCAGTTAAGAAAAACATAAAGTAAAATATTGACTGGTAGATACACAAATGTGGTTAGTTCACTTATTTTTGAAGTACTTGCGTAACTACCCGCAAAACTAAACAGTGGTTGGGTTTACATTAAAGAAGGCAATTATTAAATTATACAGCAATATGCCGATACCGGCAACCATAAGTCCCTACTCGAAGTAAAATGCCTACATCCGAATTTTCGTACGGGAGTTTGCCAGCTGACTTGCGATGCCGGAATTAATAATTGACTATTTCAATGACAGGGGCATTCGGGACAAGATTGATAGGTTTTTAAAAAGTAAACCAGGTCAAGGACCCATCTGTTGATATCTATATTATAATTGACGTCAGTAGTTATTATTATTTTTATTTATTTTCCTATTTGTTTTAATTTTATTAATTGACTATAAAATTAAATTGATCACTCGTATTTGAAGCTGACTTTAGAAAAGAACAGAAAGAGTATACTATGTGATAATAAGAGAAAGGGGTTGAATTAAGAATGAGATAAACGGTTGAATAGTAAAATGTGGAAAAATTTGTCTTATAGACCAATGGTGAGGGATTTATAATTAATTGTGTGAAGAAAGTAAACTTAGAGATGAATAAAGTAATATGAAGAAAAATATGTTAAAGCTTAAAGGTAGGATGTAACGTTGGTTATATATGTCTGAGGGAAAGTTGAATTATATTTGCTATTTATAAATATTTTTTGGATTGGATGAAAAATTGGGGGTCTTCTAAAATTTTAATACTAAGAGAAAGTTGATATTTTATAAATGAAAGGAGATTATGTTTTTAAATGTGCTAGTGATGGGAATAAAATGAAATTAGTCAATAGCATAAATTGGTAATGTAAAATTGTCGATGTTCGGATTGTTCTGATCTAAAAATTTTACTTCGAGCTGGGACTTATGCTTCCCGGTTAGTCATCCAATTACATCGGCATATTGCCGCATAATTTAATACTTTTAAGTATGCTTTCGTCAATGTAAACCTAACCACTGTTTGGTTTTGCAGTTAGTTACGCAAGTACTCCAAAAGTAAGTAATCTAAACCACATTTTTCCATTTAACAGTCAAATTGTTCCTTAAGATTTTGTTAACTGAGTGGGATTACTTTTTTAGATTCACTGAAGATGGTCCAAAAACGTTCTGAACTTTATAATCTGTTTGGATTTTTTAATATAATTTTTAAATTAAATTCACCACTTGCAACAGAAGTTGTTTACTTTGATGGTCGAGTTTGTAAATTAAACAAAGTTATTGATAGTGGATTTCCTTGCCTTAGTTCTTTTTAAACTTCAACAGTATTTGATCTTAACCCATTTCACATAACTTTATTTTTGGTTCTACTTAACGTCAGCGTTGTTAGTTTTTCCAACTTACTTGAGATACTCAGCTGGCTAATTGCTTCAAATACTTTTTTTTTATTAATTATTTCGTATATTTCTTTAAAATAAATAAATATTGAATATAATTTTATTTAAACTCCTCATAATTATGTTAAATACTTTATAGCAAGTGTTAAGCAAAGCGATGCCTCTATAGGTCTTGCAAAGCATCGGTTCTCTTTTTCTATGAATTGTGAAAATACGTGCATCAGACCAGTCTCCTAGTACCTTCCCGTTTTTCTTAAATACATCCAATTAATTTGTTTTGCTTTGCTAGTAGCTTTTCCAATAGCTCTCCATCGGCTTCCTATCCCATTAACTCCAGGGCTTTCACTGCTTTTTAGGTCTTGAATTGTTTCCGTTATTTCCTTCTTCCTCTTCCTGATGTTCATTGAACAGCGCATCAAAGAAACTTATCCATTCGGAGATAAAATGATTAGCCTAAGTTAGCAGAACTTCTCCGTTTGATCCTATCGTGATCTTTTCTTTTTCTTCTGTTTTGTACGGTCCTTGTCGCTGCATTTAATATTTCTATCTTTAATTCAGTCCAATATTCTTCAGTGAAGGTTATATGTTATTAGTATTTCAGGGTTCGGTCTCGTAGTTTATTTTTTAATCTCTGTTAAAAGTGCCATCTATATTTAAATTATAAGGATTTTTTCGTTAAATTGAATATTAGAAAACTAATAAAGTATCAAAGAATGAAGTAAAAAAACTATAATTTTCTCGTACTCCTGATATAATGTTCAGTAAATATTACTTTTATAGTATCTAAATAATTTTTTATCGAGACTTCATTCTGCTGTAACAAGTTATTTATTATTATCTTTGCAACGTGTAATGAATGTTTTTATTTATCTGTTTCATAACATGACCCACTACGATAAGATTAATCGCTGTTGACTATTTTTTTTATAGCACAAATCTTAACCCTTTTGTTTGTCTTCTGTTATAAATAAATAAAAGTGGAATTCGGATTCATGAATCATTGATATCTTTCTAAAAAAGTAAAATTAAGATATTACCTGCAATTTTTGTTTAGATAAACTGTATAAATATTCAGTGCAAAATCATATTACACACTTTCATTGACCAAAGCTATATATTTTTCTATATCGCAATTTTTGAATGTGAAACAGTTTTTAATGTGAAACTGTTTTACGAAATTTTTCAGTTACAATAATTTTACTAAATAAAAAATAGAAATCGAATTGTAAAGTATGTCGATGTCTGTATTTTCTGACATATATCCCCGTTTGAGCCAATTGTAAATTAGAGTAATAAAGTTTAAATAAGGTTTAAAATGCAGGCTAAATGATAACTAATGCGATATTAAGGGAAATGAAGGTTTAAAAATAATTTACTAATGCTTTAAATAAACTTACAGAAACAAACTCATAGGAGATAGACAAGAAAAATTACACAACATGGAATGAATAGAATAGATAAAGAAAAGAAAAGATCATAAAGATCGAAAAGATCGCCAAGTACAGAGATCTGGAAATACAAATAAGGAGACAATGGAGAATGGAAAGTACCCAGACGATACCTATTATTCTTTCTACCACTGGAGTCATCCCAAGAACCTCCTAGAAAACATAAAAAGCTGGGTCTAAATGAACATCCCATGGGATGAGCGAATATTCCCCTTATAGGGAGTGTGAGCCGTATGGCTAAATCTGGATAATAATAATAAATGTTCCAGAGCTCAATCCTTTTGATACCGTAGGTATCTGGGATGACTGAATTTTCCCCTTAGAGGGAGTGTGAGCCGTATGGCTAAATCTGGATAATAAAATAGAGATGTTTTAAGTTTTTATTTTAGTTTACCACATTTTAATCTACATCAGACTTGGAGGAGTATCACTTTGGGTCAATAATAATGAGATCGATTCAATCATTACAAATCTTTAAATTTTAAACGTATGCGAACAGGTTTACCACCTAAGCAACATTTATGGTAAGGATTTACAGTCAGTTTTTAGAATTATGTTATTACTTGACTAATTTTCGTACCACTGGGAATGCATCGATTTTGAAATAAGAATGTAACACTACCAATTATTAGAATATCGAATAAATAATTATTAAAAATGTTGATTACGTGGAAACACCATGTTTGTATATACAGTTACATCTATTTACATTCAAAGAATTATTGTTACATTTCGACAACATATATCTACAATAGTAATTTTTTGGACATTGTTAACTTCAGATACTATGTCCACGTGTCTAACTAATTAAATAAATTTTAAAGTGTTCACTTTACTGGGAATACTTGAATCACCTCGAATGCGAAGAACGAATCCTGTTCACAGTAGGAATGTTTCAAAACTTCCTGAATCTTGGAAATACGCATGCCAAACAAAATTACATTTATTATTTTAATTTCATAATGAATTCAATATAAAGTATTAAAAACGACTGTTAGAAGAAAAACAATAAATACTACAACTATTTTAGTGGTGAAAAATCTAGTTTGACTCAGTCTTGCTATAAGAACGCAGTGCAGACAATTATGTTTTCAGTAATGTCGGCAGTGGCGGCTGGTGTGGTAAAATTTTGGGTAGGCCAAGCCAGCAAATTACATAAAGCTATGTGTAATCAGAGAGAGAGGGGTCACGGGGTCATGACCCCCCCCCTTAAAAATATTTGGAAACCCACTTATCCTATTGGTGGTAAGACTAAAAGTGACCTTGCATCAGAGAAAAGTAATCACCCTCAAGATCCATGACCTCCCCAAAAAAAATTCTGTACCCGCCAGTGTGTGTAATACATTTTTTTTGTGTGAGAGTGGGAATCTTTTTTTTTTTTTTTTCGAATTTTACGATTTTTTTTTAATTTATTTGGGCAACCGTGCACTTGTTTGCAATTGTGTTTGTTTAAAAATATGTTACAATTATAGATTATATTACATATTTGTTTATCATAATTTAAAAGATAATTTATATTACAATTCGATAATTACGTTACAAGTGACAACGATGGACGACGTAGGCCCGAACAGCAAGCATAAACACGACAATATAAATCGTTGTCCGGCAAGCTGCTTAACTTCAAACGCTTATTGTACGGGGATCTTATGTGAGCTGGGTCAGCCAGTTCCGATCGGACCTATTATCCTATTAATGATATTTAAAATGCGTGAATACGATTCGATGTTTTCTGTGGGAATATAATAACATAGTTGTTTTAACGGCCGCAATGTATTGAGTGATTTAGTACATTTAAAAGTTATTTATATGCATTAACATAATTTTTGAATATATTTTTTTCAATTTTAAAGCTCTTAAAATTATTGGGTAGGCCCGGCCTATCCTGCCTACCCCCAAAAACCGCCACTGAATGTCGGATTTCATAGTTTCATTCGTAGATTGTCGTCACCAAATGAGTGAGTCCGGTTCATGAAATCTTGTAAGACCAATACCACCGAATCATTACATACAGTAAAAATGAAATTTAACAGTAGGTACATGTACTAACATATACAGTGATGAGTGCCTTAAGAACCGGCAAAATAACGCAAAAGATAGAAAACATAACACGTTGTGAAATAAAAAGAGATGAAAGTAGTAGAGGTGGGAAATTATCGATATTAACCTATAATTTACATTAAATTACATTAGGACTATCGATAGTTTCCCACCTTTGGACGTTAGCTTATGAGCTAGTTGACTTCAGTCATAATATTACAAGTATGACGTCGAATATTTACATTTTTTAAATTTCGCATAAAGTAAAAACTGATGGAAGGCAATAAAGCAAATGTAAGTAAACAGTTTAATTAGTAGTAATTTGATAATTAATTCTGTGTTGACGAATATAGAATAACAAGCTATGATAATTCTGTATTGGGAAGAGTATATGCGACGTCTCAAATCATAGTTTATTATTGATCAATACTTTAATTTTGGATAAAAAAATACTCCTACTTAAACTGTTTTTACTTACATTACGTGATACGTATGACTGAAGTCAACCAGCTCATAAGCTAACGTCTAAAGGTGGGAAACTATCGATAGTCCTAATGTAATTTAATGTAAATTATAGGTTAATATCGATAATTTCTCACCTCTACTACTTTCATCTCTTTTTATTTCACAACGTATTATATTTTCTATCTTTTGCGTTATTTTGCCGGATCTTAAGGCACTCATCCCTGTGTATAATATGCATAAAAAGGAAATGTTTGACATTAACCATTAATGAGTTTTGAATGTACATAGTTTGTGAGTACTTTAATGTAACATTGTTATTGTAGACATAAGTTTGGAATGGAAAAAAATAGTTTTTTATTGTAAATTTCCTCCTCTATATTTTCTCCTTCGTAAGGATGTAGTGGCGTTATGTAATTTGTTTGACTATTTCTGTCCAATTATATCTCTCCTGTGCGTGTTGTTTTGCTTCGGAGAATGAGTAACCAGTCATGTACTTTATTTGGTCCGACCATCGTACTGGAGATGTTCCTCTGGATCTTTTACCCGCTACGTTACCTTTAACTATCATTCGCTCCATGCCTTCTCTTCTTCTAGTTAAATGTCCAAAATATCTCAGTATATTTTGGTTGATAGTTGTGAGAGTATGTTAAGTTCTGCTAGAATTGAGTTATTTGTGCGATGGGCGGTCCATGGTATGCGCAACATTCTATGGTAGACCAACATTTCTAATGCTAGTATACGCGTTGAATCGGCTTTTTTTATTGTCCAAGTTTCTGAAGCATAGGTGGCGATAGAAAATATCAATGCTCGAACAAGGCGTAATTTTGTGTTTTTTGTGATGTCAGTGTTCTTAAAATTTTTTATGAGTTTCGCTGTTGCCGATCTGGCCATTGTGATGCGTCGATGGATCTCGTCTTCGCATCCTCCTGTCATCAAGTGCCACCAATCAAGCACTTCGATGTTCATCGCCCTTCCTTCTGGAACATATAATTAAATTTAATTGGTTGAGAAATGAAAAAGTTTCATATAAAAGTTAATTTATCTTTAAATATGGGACATTTTCGGATCTCAAGTCAGTCAGTGTCAACACATGGTTTTACCCGTGTAGGGTAGCTCCCTAGAGCACTTTGCTCGAAGGGCTCTGAATCTTTCTAAGACTCTGAAGCTGAGTTTTTTTCTTCTTAGAAAGAATGTGTTTTATTTCCACCTCTAATAAAACCATAATGGCATTGTCTCTTCAAGATAATGCCACAATAAGAGCGTACCGGCCAACTACGCAATATTACACCATATTGCGCAATAGTTGGACAAATTAATAAACATGGAAACTTACACCGAGTTGCAAACACATTTTCATACGTTTATTAATTACACCGGAGACGACACTCCACTGTTAGTAATAACGGAGCCTAAGTAATTAAATTGCCTGACCACTTCGTAACCTGCCATGTTTCTTATCTCTGCTTGGCTGTTTCTGATTTTATCGATGATCATCACTTTGGTTTTTTGCATATTTATTTTCAAACCATATCCCGTACTCACCGTGCCTAGCCTATTCATAATTTGTTCCAGTTCTTCTGGTGATGACGCCAATATAACGGTGTAATCAGCATAATGTAGGTTTTTCATTTTTCTTCCTCCTATCGTTGCTCCACCTTGCCATTTCTCAAAAACTTGACGCATGATATGTTCACTATATATATTGAATATAATAGGGGATATTATGCATCCCTGTTGAACTCCAGATTTTAATTTGAAGTTTTTCGAAACCACATTATTAACTCTTACATTAGCAGTATTATTTACATATAGTTTTTGTAATAAATAGATTAGATGTTCTGGCGTACCCATTTCTCTAAGTATATGCCACATTTGATCCCATTTTACTGTATCGAAGGCCTTGGAATAGTCAACAAAGCATAAATATGTTTCTATGTTAAACTCTTTGTTCCTCTACCTGGGACGAATCCGCATTGTTCTTGGGGAATTTGTGGTAAGAGAATTGATGTTAGTCTTTCATTGATGATGGTTCGAAGTACTTTGCTCGCGTGTGATATCAATGCTACTGTACGGTAATTACTGCAATCTGTCGATGAACCTTTTTTATATATGGGAATAAACGTGAGTTTACCCCAGTCATTTGGCCACTTTCTTGTATTCCAGATCTCATTGCAAATTCTAAGCATTACTTCCATCCCTAATTCTCCCAATTCTTTGAGTGTTTCAGCTGGTATTCTATCTTCTCCTTCTGCTTTTCTGAATGTTAGCTTCTTAATTGCCACCTCAATTTCTGATTTTAATATTTAAGGTTCTTTTCTCTGTATTATTGTCTGGCTCGTTGTTAGAGAATAGTATTTCACAATATTATTTCCACACCTGGTATGGTATTTCCACTATTATCTTTGATGATCTGTGTCTGCGGTTTGAATTCTCTCGCTAGATACTTAACTTTTGAGAAAAGTTTTCTAGATTCTTGGCGGTGAGCATGTTTCTCTAGCTGTACACATATGTTTTTAATAAAAATTTTATAAGTGTCTTTTATTTGTGATTGTTTTACTGTGTAACTTAATGCGAAATTCAGCTTGTAACATTTTTTGGTAGGAACCACCGCCTGCAGCTGATTTTGTCTTCACGTTGATTATTCAGCTCCTCCATCGTTTAGTAACAAGAATATAATCTGTTTGGTTCTTGTATCGTCCTCCAGGCGAAGATCATGTTGATAATCTCCGCGGATGATGTGTTTACTATACTAAGATCCATATCGATGACAAATTGAAGGAGCCATGAATTGGAGAATTGTAAATTTAGGCAATTGTATATTTTTTGAACGTGGTTTTAGCTTTTTAGTTATAACCAAATTTCTTTATCATTAATTTCGGTATTGTTAAAAGCTATTTAACTCTTAAGCACAATTTATATCTTTTGACAAACCTCGTGTACGACCAAAAAAATTTACACGATTAATAGGCTAGTGATTACGTTCAAAAAAATAGAACAAAAAAAACCACAATGTTAAATGGGTTTTATTGTTTCATAATGATCAATAGATCCCCAAATATGAAAAAACATGCTACCGTTTAAAGGGGTGTTTCTGTGAAAAGTGTAAATTAGTGCATTTGGGTGAATTCTATGCACTTTTTCTACATATACATTTAAAGAAAAGTTGTTCAAAATTAAATCTCCTATCGAAATGTCACCTTTAAAGTCAAAAATAATGTTTTTTGACAAAATATATCCAAAAACGGAGCAAAAAACGCGATTTTTCTTTTTTGTCCCATAAAGTTTTTTCATAGAGTATAGGTAAAGGTATTGCTTCAAAGGAAAATAAATTCTATCCTTCCTCTTTAAAATGACGTTTGGTAGAAGTTTTTAGGATGCATAGTGTCTAAGATTAGATTTTTTAAAGTTCGCTACTCACACCATTTTTGGGCCGTTTTCCCTATTTTTTCGTAAATATTGTTCTATAACTTTTTTCTACGCAGTTTTCGGTATATGCAATGGTACATTTACTAGAAAGAAAAATCATTTACCTTTAAAATGGTCTACTGTAAAAGTTTTTACCACTAATTTTAAGGAAGATATGGTTCTTTAATTTTTCTACTGTTAACGTTGCTAACTTTGACAACTATTTTTTAAATTTCTCATTTTTACTTTTTTCTTGTACATCTAGGTGTATGCATTACTAAATAAAAAATAATTTCTTTTTCACAATTTTTCGTGTTTTTTTTTTGCTTCATGTTTTTAATATATTTTTGTTAAAAATAAATATTTTTGACTTTCGAAGATGACATTTCGATAGGAAATTTAAATATGTAAGCTAGTGCATAAGGACTAATTCACCACTCACCTCTTTCTCAAAAATGCACCATTTTAAATGGTGGTACTCCGCGTTTTTTTCATATTTGGGGCTCTAATGACCATATGAAGCAATAAAACCCCTTTAACATTGTAGTTTCTTTCTGAAGTACATTCAATAGCCCAAATCTTGTTAATACATAGACACTCATCTAACTATAATGATAACAACAAAGATATTTTAACGGATCTTTTTATTTCCCACATTTTTCAATAATCAAAAAAGTATTACCATCAATTAAACAGTCAAAATTGATACCTAATTTTGTATACCTTGTAAAATGTTTTATAGCACTTAATTACTGTTAAGGATGTTTCCATATTGTTTTGTTTTGAGTTCCCGGACTTAAAAACGAATAATAAATAACTTAGTTTGAGGTGAGTCAAAACTTGCGTTACGGAGATATCACGGTATGATTAAGAAAATGTGTCACACAAATAATCTGAGAGTCTAAAAATAGTTGTACATTATTTTATTATTTTAATCATCAATGTTCAAAAAATTCAATACAGCTGAACGTCTCTATATTCATTGGTATATAAATACAGCCCAGTTTAATTTGAGTTATGATGATAAAGTAACGGTAAAGTACATTTGACATTTACAGGGTTTATTAGTTTATTAGAGAAGGTGTAAAGGTGTAGTCTGTTTAGTAGTGTGAAAGTGCAAAACCTTGTTTCGCAAATAAAAATATTGAGATTTAGTTTTATAATATATATATATATATATATATATATATATATATATATATATGTATATGTATATATATATATATATATATATATATATATATATATATATATATATATATATATATATACTCCAAACCGCAAGTCCTTGCCGTATGATCCAGCAATTTTATATTTTACAATTTGTAATATATCAAAATGGATAAGGACAGAAATAATTATTTTTATTATTTTATTGCCTACCTAGAAATTGAATATTTGCAATAGTATATCTCGCTTGATTTTTCGATGAAACTCTATTGTCATTCATCTTCTTTTAACATATTTCTACACTAATGGAAAAATGCTTATATATCATCTATTCAGAAAAAGGACATAAACTTACTGTGTGAACTATAGAGGAATATCAGTGACTAGTACATTCAGCCGTCTGTAAGGACTATTAATTAGAGACTTCACTGAGAATGAATACAAGGAACAAGAGGAAGAGGTTTTCGCAAAGAAAGGAGTTGTAATCATAATGTATTCTGCTTGAAACAACTTATAGAAGAAAAGTCAAGCACAAACCAAGAAACCCACCTTATGTTTGTGGACTTACAAAAGGCTTATTATACAGTTTCTATAAACAAGATCTAGAATCTCTCTAATCAAAGTGTTACGGAATTTATATGAAAGAAGCACAGCGCAGATTAAAAAATTGAAATAGATTATCACATAGATTCCTTGTCAATAAAAGTTTACGTCAAGGATGCTGTATTTCGCCAACCTTTAAGATATAATGTTGCGTGGCATTGAAACAATGGAAACGCAAATATAGAGGTATGGGTGTAATATGTTTATATATATATATATATATATATATATATATATATATATATATATATATATACTTTGCAATCTGGTAATGTCCATGTCATCCTAGCAAATGATAAAGACAATGTGGAATATATGGCAAAGAAACTTCAAGAAGAATATAGAAAAAAGGGGTTGGAAATTAATACAGTAAAAACTAAGTATCTGCCAATAGGATTAGAAAATAATGACATAATTATGCCCTTTAACCAATACACGTACCTTGGAGTGGTTTTCGACTCGACAGGGAAACATAATCAAGTAATAAAACGAAGATTAACGCAAGCTAGAAAAACGATAGGCTGTTTGAACAGTATGCTCTGGAGTCAAGAAATAGGGAAAAGAAAAAATATCATATATAAGAAACTCTTATATTAAAAGTAGTCTGTTATACGGAGAAGAATAACAAAAAAGACAAAGTCAGTCGAAATGGACGTCTTTAGGAAGTGGAAATGGAATTTCAGTCGAAATGGAATTGGTAACGGTGAGATAAGATGACGAATGGGAGTTAAAGATTGTGCAGATGTGGAGAGTATCATATCAGAGCAACTGATATGATACGGATATGCCCATAGGATGGAACAAAACTACCGAAAAAGATTATGGAATGAAGCAAAAAGTAAAAAACCGAAGATTTCTACTACATGTTCGAAACCAAAATTCAGATTTTTTACTTAGATATGTACTTTCTATGATATTCAAAGCTAACAGACGATGAAATAAATCTACATGGAGAATATAAAATTGCATTCAACATTATATCGTTTCATCTAAGTAAGAACCTTTAATGAACTGGCTCCTAATACTCAAAACTACTTCCTTTGACGGAAATAATTTGATTTCACGTTTAGACCTCCCTACTGAGGCGCTCTGATGAGTCCTAAATAGGACGAAATACGTTTAAGAGAATTGCAGAAGCACTACACGTGAAATCAATTCTTAACTGTCTTTTCTAAATCTTTATTTACTCATATTTTGAGTATTAAAAGCCAGTTGATCGAAGGTTCTTACTTAGATGAAACGATATGATATGGAATGCAATTTTATATTCCCCATGTCGATTTATTTCAACGTCTGTTTGCTTTGAATATCGTAGAAGACACAGATTTAAGTGAGAATCTGAATTTCGGTTTCGAACATGTAGTAGAAATCTTCGGTTTTTTACTTTTTGCATTATTTTTAGATGTCGCTGTATGACTCTCTGAGAAGTTATTTTATTATCACTTCCTTAGACGGAAAAGACTTGATTTCATGTTAAGGGTTTCACGAGGAAAACCTCAAAAATCCTAGGTGGAATAACTAAGGTAATGACCACAAGAGACTTTTGCCCTTAGAGGGAGCAAATGGAATTATCGAGTGGCATATATATATATATATATATATATATATATATATATATATATATATATATATATATATATATATATATATATATATATATATATATATATATATATATATATTATAATCTTTAAATACTTTAAGTCTGGAGTGTCTGGACCGTGTAAATTATTAATAGACGGTTATTCTACGTTGGCTATTTTCATCATCATCTTTGGCTCGATAATCCTCTGTGGATCTTGCCCTGCTCTAAGATTCGTCGCCATTCTGTTCGGTTTCTGGCAACATGTTGCCATCTTCTGATTTTTAATATCCGTAAGTCGGTTTCAACTCCATCTAACCACCTAATTCGCGGTCGGCCTTTGCTTCTTCTTTCTACAGGTGTTCCTGTGGTTAGCTTTTTAGCAATCGTATTTTCTGGCATTCGTATTATGTGTCCAGCCCATCTAAGTCGCTGTGTATTAATGAACGTTATGACATCTGGCTCATCAAAGAGCTGATACAATTCAAAATTATATCTTCTGCGCCACTGCCCTTGGTCGTTTATAGCTCCAAATATTTTGCGGAGTATTTTATGCTCAAATATTCCCAAAAGTCTTTCATCTTTCTGCGTTAGAGTCCATGTTTCTGCTCCATATGTGAGGACCGGCCTCAGCAATGTTTTGTTGGCTGTTTTACTTTTTGGAAATTTTAAAATCAAAAAATATTCATTCTTTACCCTCTACTGTCCAAATAACAAAAGTTAATAGATTTCTCGTTATATATGAAATTTTCAAACTGTATATATACAAAGATGTGGTGAAAATAGAAGGAATGTCGTTTACAATGGAGAAAGTCCGTAGTAGAATATAAATTTTAGTGAATGTGTGGGTGATATCATTGAAGATTATTTAACTGAATTAAATTGATGGATATTGTACACAGATGTTTAAAAAAAAATGAGCCGAGTTAGACCTCAATTTTGGCGTCATTTAACACTAAAAGAAACACTTGCATGCTAGCGACCTGTTATCTAGGAATTGAAGGAAGTCATTAATGCACTAAACCATCGTCGAAACATGTGAAGTTTTAACAAATGATTAATTTACAAAATTTTGTGATTTTCAAGAGATTTAAAGTTATTTCAATTATACATGTATTTATTTCATTTTCTACAAAATTTCTTCATCGTTCCAAAGTTATAAATAATCAAAAAGTTAGCGCTTTCTTATTTATGTAATATTTTCATATTTTTAATATCTCCTTGGGTGCCTTACAATATTATCGTCAAAATAATGAACGAATACATTAGGATGGCAGCTGTATTTGCTTCTCAACGGCTTCGATAAATTCACAAATTCCTAAATCGTGTATTATTGATAGTTCTTGTAGTTTTCAACCTGATTTTAATAATAAATAGTGATAATAATGAATACAAAGCTTTCTTTTGTATTGCAGTTTACATCAACGGTTATTTTGAATTTGTAGTAGTTTAGTAGAAATATTGTTTTAAATACAGTCAACGACGCGACGTTAAAACTATGCAAAGTTTTTTAGACTAAAAATCGATCAATTTTTTTTTCGTTTACCTCTTGTCATCGTTCAACATATTAATATAAGCACATGTTCGGTTTGTACAAAAAATGTATTGTCCAGTGTATCACGGTAAAAATATGGTATAACGACTTCCATCAACACTCATTGATTTTGATGAAATTTTGGAATTAACCTCTATTTACCCTTAAATTCAAAATGTCTAAACTACACCTTGTGGCAAATACTCAATATAAGTTGAAAAACATTTATAGGATTTTTATTAAGGTGGTATGACACTGTAAGATTCTATTTATAATTTGTCAACGCTTTTTGAGTTATTTTAACCCCTATAGAGCTTTTTCTGTTTCCAAATTGACAATTTTTTATTGCGTTTAACTGAAATATATATGCGAGTACACTCCAAATTTTTAATCCATAAAAATCATCCCTTATTACGAAAAAATTGAAAAAATCATTTATGAGCATAGTTATGCAATTTAATACATCATTTATATTATCCCATTATCTTCTACCAAGATAAATGTGTATAGTTTTTTTTATACATTTTTCTTCCTTAAAAACTCCCCCTTATAGGTGAAAAATGTAAACAATTAGAAATTGGTAAAGTGGAAAGATATATTATAATGTTATTTTTGTCGTGTATTCAATGTAAAATACATAAAATAAATTAGGGTTGATCATCAGCATTATCACTGTCGGTATTTTCGTCTTCTTCCTCTACTTCATATGTTATTTCGAGAAGGAGAACGGAGAAAAGCTTAGCCATCTAAGGTTTGCAGATGATATTGTACTAATAGCTGATAGGATAGATGAGGCCAAAGAACTTTTAAATCAGCTCTACCTTTCTTCGCTAGAAAGGGGATTGAAAATAAATATATCTAAAACCCAGATGATGACAAATCTTGTAGTCAGCGAAGATATATACGTAGGAACAAGATCCATAGACTAGGTCATGAGATTCGCATAGGAAAAGATAACCAAACCGTTGAGCTTCTCCGTCGTATAAGACTGACTTGGGCAGCCTTCGGCAAGCTGAACCATATTTTCAAATCATCTGATATACCAATATGCCTTAAAAGAAAAAAGTTTAATCAGTGTGTTTTGCCAGTGTTAACTTACGGTGCGGAAACGTTGACTATGACAAGGAGAACAGTTCAAAAGATCCGTGTGTGTCAAAGGGCGATGGAGCGTGCTATGTTGGGCGTTTCACTACGAGACAAGATCCCAAATCGCCAGCTATGACAAAGAACAGGAGTGGCTGATGCTGTAGAGAGAGTAGCAACACTGAAATGGAACTGGGCAGGTCACGTGGCTCGAATGACAGATAATAGATGGACAAAGCGGATACTGGAATGGAGACCAAGAGATGATGCCTACCGAAGCAGAGGTCGTCCACCAACACGTTGGACTGACAATCTAAAACGTTGTCATAGGAATTGGATGCAAGAGGCACAAGATCGGAATAGATGGAAAATTATGAGGGAGATCTATATCCAGCAGTGGATAAGCCAAGATTGAATGATGATGATGATGATGATTTTGATTCCCACCACAATATCCATCACAAGTTGAGTTGCAAAAAGATCAACTTTCAGGCAATCACATGATGCACCGCATCCTTTTTTGCAGTTGCAAAATATAATTTGCAAGACTTTTTGCGGTGTCGGACTTTATTGCAGTCTGATGGGTTGCAATGATCCTTCAGGTGTAGTCCAAAGGAACAATTTCGGACTTGGTAGAACGGATGAAACGTAACCACTAGTACGAAAAAATGGATCACAAACTTTCAAATGCTTTTATACATGAACCTTAAGAGAACCGAGTAAGAGATTCAAAGATCTACCAGATATGAATAGAAATGATCTGCGAATTATCATAGGTCTCCTAACAGAAAACTGTTGCATCAAGGGACACTTGAACAAAATCCGATGACAGAAAGTGCAAATTTTAGATTCTGTCAGACTGATGTCGAAACGGCGGAACACGTTCCATGCAACTGCCCGATATGATAAGGTTTAATACATTTGAGACTTTTTTAAAAAAGGCTGGGCTGAAGGAATAATATAACCTGATGATGCGGAAGAGCCACAATAGACCTCTTAGGTCGGGTTGAAGGGTGCTTAAGTGCCCATTTATATTAAACCTAACCTAACATGCGTGTAGTCTAGCCCGAATCAGTTAGATCAATGTTTTTGTTCAATTCCAAGCCAAACTTGAATCTAATAGTCATCATCATCATCATCATTCTGGATTTATAACCATGCGTGGGTCCTAGCCTCCTCAAGAATGTCTCTCCATTCGTCCCTATCCATCGCCTTCCTCTACCAAACACGTATTCCCATATTTCTCATGCCTTTATCGATGTTATCAACTAACCTTGTTCTCGTTCTTCCTCTTCTTCTCTGACCAATGGGTCTATCGAGGAGCCTTTTTCTAGCTGGGTTATTTTGTTTCATCCGCATTACATGCCCTATCCACCTCAGACGTCCTATCTTAATATATTTTACGATATCTGGTTCCTGGTATATTCTATAAAGTTCGAAGTTGTATCGTCTTCTACACACTCCATTGTCATACACTGCTCCATAGATTCGCCTTAGTACTTTTTTTCTAAACATCCTAATATGTTTTCATTCCTTTTTATTAGAGTCCAGGTCTCTGAACCATATGTTAGGACTGGGCGTAGTATTGTTTTGTAGAGTTTTATTTTTGTATTTCTCGATATAATTGTGGATTTAAGGAGAAGATTGAACCCAAAATAGCATCTGTTGGCCGTGCAAATTCTGCGGTTTATCTCTGCGGTAGTATTATTTTCAGTGTTAAGAAGCGCTTCCAGGTATACAAATTTGTTCATTGCTTCGATGAGGTGGTTTTCTATAACAAGTGGTCGTAGTATTTAATTGCGTGCTTATTTTCATATACATCGTTTTGTTGGTGTTTTATTATTAAATCACAATGATTATAATTTGTGACATACGTATTACTTTTTCCAGAGCCAGACTGAACAGTATACAGGAGAGAGGTTCTCCCTGGCGCAGCCCGTTATTTGTTTTAAAAGGTTCAGACTGTTTCACCTGAATTCATACTCTACATTCACCTTTTCAAGAGTTAGTTTTGTTAAATTTACCAACTGATTTGGTATTCCTAGCTCTTTCATTACTTTGAACATTTCTCTTCGATTTACAGAGTCGTATGCTACTTTGTAGTCTATAAATATGTGATGAGTATCTATGAATATAATAGTAGCATCTTTTAATACGCTCATTCAGAGCAATCACTATAGAAACAAGGGATAATAATTTGATGGCATTCTTTAAGTGGTTGCCTTAATGAATGACTCATATCGCATTTGTTCAAGAAATACTTGCAAATCTTCAATGTTTAGCATTTTATTTACTTATTTATATTTAGAAGCTCCGTATAAAATAATTGAACAGAACCTACGGGCTTCTACAATTTTCTCTGTTTACTACTGTAAAACATAGGTATCTGCCTGTTCTCCTAAATCCGGCCTTGTTCCATAAGCTCAAAAATGAATTGTTACCTTTCTTATAAATTGTTGACATTGGACCACGGCCAGTGAAGCAGTGCGAAAAAGTTATAAATTTTGCCCTGCTTGGATAGTCTACTGCGAAGCTTTGAAATGAATATACCCAAAAGGGACATTTTGTTTTCCTAATTGTAGGAAAAAAAATTTTTGCTCTGCTTTAGCTCTGGCAGTCAAAATAACTAATACGTCGATATCTTCTGATACAATATTTACTTTGAAGTCGACTCATCTTGAATGGCGATTTCCATAATTAATTCATTGCCTTCACTTTTTCTTTGCTAACAGTTGATTGATTTTTCCTTTAACTTTCTCTCGCCCTTTTGAATATATTTACAGTAAAACGAAATAATTGGGGGAGGCCGTTTCGGATAACAGGAATTTCGGTTAAAAATAACATTGTCTTTTATAGTATTCTTGTTCAAAGTATTGGTATTAAAAAATACTATGAGGTGATTTCGTAACGTTTTCTAATAAGTAAATACAGAATAAAGTCATAAAATTAAGGAAAATGAACAAGTTTAACATGCTTCTTTAAAGAAATCTTCTATTTTCTTTTGCGTTTCCGTTTGACAACGATGTTTTGCAGCTATATCTTCCATCGTTCATTTGCAGAACGTCATGAGTTTGCTTCATTTGATTGTCCGACGAAACGTAAAGCAATCTGAAAATTGCAAAACTTTATTCAATGACAACAAAAATTAAAAACCTAGTCGTGTCCCTAACTAATAAGGCCTACTGTATAAAATTCTTACCAAAAGAGTCATATCAATGATGTCCTGGACGATGAATTCACTTTCTGAGTCATCGGCTGCTAACCACTCACGTATCTCTTCTTGGTTAATTTCGACACATTTTTTATTAAAGGTTTAATTTCTTCCGTCGTTTCTTACCATTTTCTTCTTCAGGATCGTTAATAAAAATCCCATCAAAAAGTTTGTTTCAGCATTTTTCCAAAGTTGAAGATTTAATCTTGGCCCACGGCTCAGCACACCAATAAACAACATGTTTCATTATTAAAGATTTGAGAATTGCGGAAACACTTTTGGATTCATTCGTCTCCTGTAATAACAGATGTCTTAAGAATGCTCCTCTATAATGTCTCTTGAATGTCTCTATTACTCCCTGGTCTAACGGCTGAATTAAGCTCGTGACATTCGGAGGCAAAAATATGACAATTGTCACTATTTTGTATATTTTGGGGGTGAGTTGGCGCATTGTCAACAAGCAACAATTCTTTGACGGGAAGGTTTTTTTATTTAAAAAGGATTTTACACTTGGGAATAAAATTAACTAATAAATAAAATAAAGTGGTCGACATCCATGAGCTTTTTTAGCTTCTATAAGTGCTTTTTCGGAAATATCTTTTAGAGTTCTTGGTTTTTTGATTTCCCAACACACGTAGGCACAATCGGTGAGTGAAATTAATGGAATTGTTACGTTTTGCGATAAAAATTTACATTTTTATTTACGAAATTATTGAAACTGTCAGCCGTTTCGGTTAACCGATATTTCGGTTAAGGGAGGTTTTAGTGTATATTATACAATATACACATTCCTCCATACTCAAAAATCTACCTGCTGCGAAACTAAAAAATGTTTGTTTTTTTTTGGCTCTATCTCGCTTAATTTTTGACATAAACTGTGGATAAAAAAACCATTTTAAAGGGAATTTTTGTAAAATATATGCTTATGAAAGTGGAGAATTTCTTAAACCGTTTAAATTTAAAACGACAACATACAAATGTCTCCAATACGGTACCAGTCACACACTAATGGGAACCTTAAAATTTGTTAAGCTACAATTAAAATTTTTTGTAAAAAAATTCTATAGTGAACGTTTTGTTCTGTAGTAAATTTTATGGTATTCTATTATCTTCCGTTGTATTTAATCTCTGTTACAAAACAATAGTTTTGTACTTATTTTAAAAAAAGATTTTAAGAATGCTAAAAATCTTTTTTCACTGTAACCATATTTTTTTAATTATTGATTTTAAATTGTTAAAACTTTTGGATCCCATTACTGATGCCTAAATAAAGCGAATTTTAAAGGATACCGTTTAATATTAATTAGAATCTTTCAAAAAAAACTCTATACAACATTTTTTGCGTAGAATATATTTTTTTATCGATTCTTGAGGTTATTTTCAATATGAAGATTCCCACCCCCTCCCCTTCTCAATGGGTTGAGAATCTTTATATTGAGGGTATTTTTATTGAGTTTTCCACAATACAATTGTTTCCACTTTTGTATAGCTGTTGTATTTATGTATAATACTATGTATAATATTCTATTATGTGTTAAAACCCATTTTTTTCGCTGCTTCTTTCCAATTTTTCAATTTTTGTGCTCCTTTGTACCTTCTTGTCGTTAGTACTGGCGACGTCTCCACATTGTCTTCATTTTGATTATTCATTTGTTTTAAATTGTTGCAACTGCCGTTTCTTTCGTAACCACTGCAACCGGTGATAGGGCAAAAGTATATACTGTATAGCGCATGACTCACATGAGTAATTAAAAAATACCAAGACACATACATTGTCAACAAATTATTGACCAATCAAATTCCACAACTTCTTTTACTATTTGTCATTTATGTTTGATCATCAATTGGACATTACTAGAAACAATTAATATTCAGTTTGTATACATTTTTTCTTGAAAGAATGTTGTATTGTTAAAAGCCGTTATTCAGAAGCTTCTGATAGTATTTGTAGGTGTACAAAAACTTAATTCAAAGCCAATTATTTGTTTATTATTTGAACGGCATACTTTTTTTAGTTATAATAAATAATAAGTGCTGCGTTGAATTTTTTAAAACTATCTATATACCAGGATCGTTCAATGTTTTTTATATAATGGGGTAATAATCATCATCATTCTCTTTTCTTTTATAATCCCTCATTAAATTTGTCCACAAGCTTCTATCTTGGATCATACTAATATTAATCCACTTCACGCGTCTTTTGGCTTTCTTGTCCTACTTTTTACAGGAATTTAACAGTCAACGATTCTTCCTATTAGGTGATTATAATATGGGAACCATTCCTATTTTATTCATATTTTGGCATCATATCTTTCTCCCAATAATTAATAGTGTCCCTGTAAAATCTATATTGAACGGACACACATAAAAGACGAACCTATTCATTTCAAGAGATCCTTATATCTAAAACTTAGTCCAAGTCCACAATCTAAAATATGAATGATCTAAATCATATTATCTGATCCAGTGCTATCACATGAAATGTATATCTCTCTTACACCTGTTCCAACACTAATTGTTTCTTCAGTACACATATATTGATGAATTTCACATATTCACATAATCAGAAATCTTATTTGACATGATAGACAATGATATATTACATTTTTGATGTATACATTTAAGTATTTTTTTTGTTTTTAAAAAATTTTTATATACACAATAGTCACATTATCCATACAACAGTTATTTTCTATTCTTCTACTCCCTATTATCATCATGTCATCTCTACTCCTAGCGGAGTGATTGCCGCCCTCTTTGGGCTCTTCCGATTCATTTGTCGCAGGGAATCAGTCCACATTAATATTTTGGTTTTACAATTGTAAAGTGGAATAAGTGGTTGCCTCCCAGAAACCATATGGAGAAACAAACATCTAACCACGGAAAGCAAAATGAAAGTATACAAGACAATAGTAAGAGCAATCCTAACATATGCAGCGGAGACAAGGACCGATACAAGAAAGACGAAACAACAAATCAACAATATCGAAATTAAGGTATTAAGATCAATAGCGGGCATATCATTAAGAGACAGACAAACCAACAGAAGTATACGCGAACAATGCAAAATTCAAAATATTAACAGGTGGATAAAATCAAGAAAAAAAACTGGAACGAACATGTCAACCGAATGGGACCAGATAGATTAGCGAACATCTGTAAAAACAACAAGCCGTATAGCAGAAGACCCGTTGGAAGGCCGCCAAAAAGGTGGAAAGATAATGTACAGTCAACAACGACTGAAACAGAATAAGAGGCAGACAAACAGGAGTAATCCTAGTCGCGCGAAGAAGAAGAAGAAGTTTTACAATTGGTTGAGTGTCTTGGCGTCTTCTATAATATTTCTACATTCTTTTCTGTTTTTGCTTATGGTTTTCCAATCTCCCATTTTCTTAAGGTTCATAATTATCTGGTTCTCCCATCTCGTCTTCGATCTTTCTCGTAGTCTGCCGGGTACTGGTCTCCATTTGGTGATTTTCTTGATCACTGCTTCTGGATTTCTCCTTTCTGGATGTCCCATCGATCTGAGTCTCTGTGCCTTGATAAATCTGACGATGTCTTCTCCTTTCAAAAGTTGTCTTACTTCGTAGTTTATCAGTTTTCTAAATTCATTATTACACAAGTTTAGTGGGCCTGCTATTCTCCGAATGATTTTTCTCTCTAAGATCCTTAATCTTTCTGTATCAGGCATATTACTTCAGCATCATATGTGATTACTAGTCTGATTGCTACTCTGTAAATTTTTAGTTTAGTATTCTGAGTAAGCTTCTTATCTTTGAGGGAGTTGCTGTGTTTCCAGTAAGTTATGTTTCCTGCCAGAATTCTTTCATTAATTATTATGCTAAGGCGAATCCAGAAGAGAGAATTTCAAAATTTTAAAAAATATAAATTTAAATATTTTTAGTTCAATTTTTTTTGTAAGTGTGAGTTAACCTAAGCTATGCGTGTATAACACAACCGCACTCTGTTGGAGAAAGCAACAGACTGAGCCTCTGCGTCTGCCGTCTCCCTTCCATCTTTCCATCTGTGATAATGGCCTTCAGCTTCTAGACGAAGATGCTGGACCTAGCAATGAGAGGAATTTCAGGGAATTGTTAAGGTTTAAAATCGCATCAGGAGATGAGACTCTTAAATAACACCTATCCAGAGCATCCCGAGCAACATACATTAGTAGGACCAGTCAAAATCAATTGATAACATGATGTGGTAAAGAAATAATTGAACAAACAATGAATCAGGTTCAAAGTGCAAATTATTACTCTGTCATATTTGACGAAAAGACCGACGTATCCCACGTGGAACCGCTTTCTCTAAATTTGAGAAACATACACAATAACAACATTCGTGGAGACTTTGTCAACTTCATTGACGCTTATGAAAACATAAAAAGAATTAGTTAGAATCAAGGAAGAGGGGAAGAATAACGCCTGATAGGAGAAACCTTGGGGAAAATAGTATTAAACTTGTTCAAAGAACTGCACTTGGATCCGAAAAAATTTGTAGGAATCGGTACTGACAGTTGTAGCGTAATTAACTGTGAAGCAATCGGTGCAGTAACAGAAATAAAAAAGGTCGCAACAAATGCAGTTAGATGTACTTGCCTGATTCATATTTTAAACAACTCCCTTTCAACTTCTTTTATTGTATCGTCCATCAGAAACACAGTGGGGACAATGAAGTCAGTAATGTCATTTTTTAACACTTTTTCATTTAACATGTCAGCCAAGAGAAATGAAGTTTTAAAACTGAAACTTTGAAAAAGTTTTTGCGAAAAAAAATGGGTTGAGCACCATGAAAGCGTACTCCCGTTCAGATCTGGCATTTTACTTATAATTAACGCACTAACATCTATCTCAACATGGAATGATCCCAAGACTGCTACACTTGCATCAACAACATCTCTGGATGCTAACCTGGCGACTAAGGCTGTTTCTAATAGCATGTCGACTTTAAAAGATAGAAGATCTAACTGCGAAGAAAGTTTTAGTAAGATCTTTACCGAAGTTAAAGAATTTAGAATACAAATTGGACGTTGAAGTAAAGTTACCTAGATTTGTGGGTAGACAGACTAAGAGAGCGAATCATCAAGGTGGCCCAGAAGAACATTACAGACATTCAATTTACATTTTATTATTTTTGAGTCAGTATGGCTACAACAGAGAGGTCCTTCTTTACGTTAAAAAAAGTGAAGACTTGGCTGAGGGCAAAGAAGGGGAAAGCCCGACTTACGGGTCTTTGCCACCTTCATGTTCACCGAGGCATTGAAGTAGACACTGAAAAAGTAATAGAGCGATTTGCACATCAGCTAACCAGACGACTCCAATTGGTTGTATTAGGTTTAGTGTACAAGAATAATTTTTGTACTAGATAAATAAAGTAACTTGTCCAATATTATTCGTCTTTTATGTATGCTATTTTAATTTCATAAACTAAACTACATTTCTTTCTTTGCACTTGTTGGACTTCATGGAGTTTTAGGTTAAAATTTGCTAATTTTTCCTTGCTAGACAAATAAAGATACTTTAATATCGATAAGTTTTGAATGTCTTTATGGCACTCAAAAGTGTGCCTTAAAACTCACCATTATAACCCAAATTTTTAAAAATTTTATCCCTAGACCTCCCGGTATTCCCCAAAAAAGTTCATGGTCCCCCTAAAATCAGTCCTGGATCCTCCCTTTTTACTACGCTTCTTTCATTAGTTCAAATAACGGGGACCCAAGCTATTTAAAGTGTTCTGTCTTTTCAAACTCATATTCTCCAATATTTAACCTTGTCAGATTACCTTTACTTTTTCTTGAGCATATTAGGTATTTTGTTTTATTTTGATTTATTGCCAAACTCCTCTTTTGGATGCTTTCTTGCACAACTTCGCAAATTCTTCCTTTAAACTGTTTAGGTTTATGCTAATCACTGTTATATCGTCAGCGTACGCCACAAGTTGCGATGTCGATGTTATAATTGTACCTTTTATTTCAATAGCTCTTATTGTTCCTTCTATAGCGACGTTAAATAGTGACGTTGATAGAGAGTCGCCCTGTCGTACTCCAATTGCTATTTCTATACTTTTAGAGAAGCAGTCATCTGTTATTATTGCTACCGTCGATCCCTTCATTGTCATTTTCGTAAGCTTTATTGGGATATCTAGGTTTTTTCATGTCTTCTATTAGGTCGGGTCTTATTAGGCTGTCAAATGCTTGCTTGAAATCTATGAAAATGATGTGAAAGTCCACATCATGTTCGTAACATTTCTTAACTGACTGTGTGATTATGTGTATTGTGTCTATTGTTGACCTTCCCTCTCTAAATCCTTGCTGGTATTCTTCTATTTTAGTTTCAATGTATTTTGAGAGTCTTTATCTGATTTCTACTCCCCTATCTTCTTCTGGAAATGGAATTGGACAGGCCATGTAGCGAGAATGCATGGCACGATGGACGAGCAAAATTACATATTGGAGGCCAAGAGCAGACAAACGTAGTAGAGGAAGACCACCTACACGTTGGGCTGACGACATCAGGCGTATCACGAAAAATTGGCAACAAAGAATGAAGGAGTTTAAGGAAGGTCTATGTCCAGCAGTGGACGTGATAAATGAAGGCTGGATGATGATGATGAACAGCTACCCTTCATATACATTATAGAACCTTCAAATATCTGTATAGGATTTTTACGAAAAATCAATGATTTTTTCACAGATAGACTTGTGTATATCTACATGCCATGCCGCAAGTAATGGAATTAAAAAATAATATAAGTTTTAAGGTTTTTTTTATTTTTAATTCCACAGTTGTGTTACCTCTTAAAGATACTATTTGAATGTACCTCGTATTTATTAAATCATCAAGTGAAGTACAATACTATTTATTTCAAATCATTTTGGTTGGTCCACTTTGACCTTCTTCTTTTGGAACTTCCTTATATTAAAATGACACCATATTAACCAATTATCTGTATTGTGTAGTACATAAAACTATTTTATTAAATATAAACTTTTTGTCCATGATCTAGGCCGCAGATAACTTGTACAGAAATATATCTTTTTGAAAGAATGTAGGTCAGAGCTAAGCATATTTATTGTAAAAAGATGTTCTTTTATGTTGGTGTAAAAACTATTTCACGAATTTTAGTTTGGTCGTTAATTTTAAGCGCGTTTTGTTACGAATGGAGAGCTGAGAAAAACATGACAGGCAATACATGTCGAGAAGTTACATGATTTGTTAATGTCAAATATTTTTTACTAAGTGGTCCTATAAAAACAATTTTTGGTATTGAATATTAGAATAAATACACTAACTTTTATTTGCATAATTAGACGTGCGGCTAAATTATAGCATAGCAGTCATATTGAAAAACGCAATCAATCTGTATAGAATAAAAAAAGTCTGTGTATTATCACTTATCACTAATATGTTTTCTAACGGTGATAAGTTGGGTTGTGAAAATAATAAGAATAATTAGAAATATACTATGTATATCCGATATTTGGTTGAATTTTAACAGAATACACATGTCCTAGTAAGATTTGTATTGTATTCTTTTTTATTTTATATTATTTATGATTTTATTAAAACTTCTTTTTATTTATTACAATAAATTATTTTTTGCAGAGCTCGACTATAAATATGACCGAATTTAAACGAAGCCCTAGTAAAGTTTGGTGGGGAAGCGAGACGATGGAATGGCGAGAAGTATCCGCCAGTCCCGGTAGCCAAGACTCGGGATTTTCAGACACAGAAACCTCTCCCAACCTTCAACAACAAAACACCAAAAACAACACGTCCACTCCGAAAAAAGACTCACCCTCACAAAGAATCCCTAAAGATATATTTAAAGAGCTATCATCGGAAAATGCGAAACAAAACTTGAGTTGCAACGTTAAAGAAAAAACTACTCCGGAAAAAGATAACTTGGTGAAGAGATTAGTCCATTCGGAAATAAAACTACCTCCCAGAAGTCCCCGAAATGAGAGGGCGTCAAGTTTAGTGAGGAGCGAACCTGTAAGGAAACAACGTTACACAAAAAACTCGCCTAAGGTTAGCAGAAATTTGTTTATTTCGAATTCCAAACTGAAAACACCTAATCAGTATGCAGAGGAGGTAGCCGAGACACACACATATCTTAATACCAGCGAAGAAGTGACAGTCGACGATAGTTATTCATACAAAACAGAAACTACACAAGATACCTTCGAATACACAACAAAATCGTTGCCTCCACCCTCACCGTGCGAGGATCACTCCCTGGATGAAAAAAGCAAATCGGCGCCGGCTGTTTTAGAACGAATTAGAGAAGATGAAGGTATAACTAGTTTTAATTCGCTGTCCAGTGATTGTGAAAGTGAATTGGAGTGTTTGTTTAATGGTGTGGAATCACCAAAACATACGTCCACGCCAAAGACTGATTTTAGCGGGAATATGCGACAAAGGAAAGAGAAGCTGCCGCTAAGTTTGTTCTTGAAGTATCAGCAAGAAAGGTAAGTTGCTAAAAATTTTTTTCGAGGTATTCTAAATTAAAACACTTTACTTAGAAGTTCTAATGATAGTTTTAATATGGTCATATACTAATAATAAAAACATTTTTTAAATAATAATTGCTATACATATTAGAGGAAGTTAAATTTGATTTCATGTAAGCAAATCAACTATCCTAACTCACATAGTCATAGTTTTTCAGATCCTCAATCCGTATTATATAGGTCTTTCTTTTTCTGTCTTGTATTTTTATAGTCACCACTATATTCTCTTCAGTCCATCTCTCATCATACTGTTAAATTTTAATTTCTGCATAGTTTTATTTAACTTTTACAAATTATTCTATAATATTTCCCATTTTTTTTATTTCTGTAACCCTAATTTTAGAATTTTTTTTACCTTTACGTGCAGAAACCTTTACGCAAAAGAGCTTTTATATGCAAAACTTGTCTTTACTTTCATAGTTACGATTTTATTGATATTTACCTTGTAAGTATCAAGAAGTTTGAACCGTAAATAAAAACATGTAGTATATCCTGGTCAAATATTCTAGTTTTAATATATTGTCGGTATCATTTATTTTCAATTAATTCGCCCGATGTTGCCAAAGCTAATCTGATTCGTCTCTTTATTTATGAACCCTTTTCCCTACATAATTGTTTTTTTCTTGTTATTTTCATATAGAAATACTTGTAATAGATATTTCTTAAATACAAAAGAACCTCCTTTTTATTTTTTCTAATCCAATATTTGCTATTTACGGAATTGGCAGTTACTTAATTAGTCCAGGCAATTATCAAAAAGCAGACCATAATGGATATTTTCTATATTAGTATATATTTGTGCTGGAATCATTTCAGGATGTACCTTGTATCAATAATCACGATATGCGCTAGTCGCAAACCTTGTGCTTCATTCTTAATTTAACAAAATTTGAAAAAAATTGAAAATTTTTGCTTTTTGCGCCCACATTTTCGTCTATAACTCGAGAGATATTGCTCATACAAAAAAAATTATACAAAGTAAAAGTTTCGGTTTTCAATTTTACGTAATATATTAGAAATTGAAAATGTAATGTTTAGTATTTAAAAAATAGCAATAATTGGAAAAAAAGTGCAAAAAAATAAAGCATGTACTTTAAATTGTTTCGACCCCTTAAACATAATTTACAGCTTTCATATTCCTTCTATAAAAACTATATAATACAACTACAACGTGTGCTGAATTCCGTTAAGATCAGTTTAATTATTTTTGCATAATAATTTTGCTATCCAGGGTCCGCAAAAAAATTGGAAATTTTCAAAATTAGGCTGGGCCAAATATAAGCACTTTAAATAGTCAAAAAGAATTTTACATATAAACAAAGGACCAGTCTTCAAACACACTTTAAACATTTGAAATCGGTCAACTAGGACAGCTTAGGGATTTTTTTAAAGTTATAAACAATTTTTTGGCTTTTAAATAAATAAAATAGTTTCGCCAGTTTTACACATATCAATTTTAAAATGTGTACACTTACAGAAGTTTGAAAGAGGCTTCTTAAAAAAACAATGCATTTGGTTTATTGGTTGGCGAGATATCGAAGCTTAAAGCCACGTAACCACGAAAACCTGCAGTTGCGTCAAACTGCATGGGCTCAAATGTTCGGATTATTATCTGTACTGCAACGGTCAGACATGTAAAAATATTGAGCTAAATAAACAAATAGAAGAAATTGAACAAGATATGGAATCTTTGGAATTTTCAGGAATTTTAGATGAAGAGGGGGAAAGAGAAGAAGAAGCCATATTTACTAAAAGTACAAATTCACTTCATTATGTAGTTTGCAAGTTCAGATACAAAAACCGCATAGAATAAAAATGCACTACTGAATGGCATAAAATTTTTTATTACAAATTTCCCGTTTTGTAATTAAAATTAATCCGACACCCTGATAGGGTAAAAGGAAGGGGAGAAAGAAAGAAAGTAATTAAAATTAGTTGTTTGAAAAAAATATATTTAAAATCTTTGTCGTCCGAGACATCGATTTAAAAAAAAAGTAAAATCGGATGATAGGAAGTCGAAAAACTTTTTGGAGGATGACAGAAACCGGGAAATTTGTTTGAGGATGACAGGAAGCCGAGAAAATTTTTGGAGCGCTTTGTGATTTTGGACTCGCTTTATTTTTTGCTCCTCACCCACCCTAACTCTCACAGACTTCGACTGACTTTTACGCGAAAACGATATTTTTTGTCTTTTTTATGCATATTGTTACGAGCCACATCAGGCAAAAAATGATATATATTAAGTACTTGACAAGACAAGGGTTTTTTTTAATCGAGCTCTGGTTCAAATGCATCGTTTTTTTTTCGAAAGAAACGTCTTTTAAAGTTCTATAAGTGTATAGGGTGTCCCAAAATGGTATGTTTTACAGGGTATACCGAAAACTAGAGGAGATAGAAAAAAGTAGTTAAGATGTAATTATTTCTTTTAACTGCCTAAAACTATTTGTGTCCTCACTTAGTTCAGGGGATTAAGAAGTAAGGAAGATTATGTTTTGACGTTATTTTTTTTTGTCAAGCATAATAAATTAGTTTATCATATATTTGATGATAAACTAACTGCTGTCATTCCGGAGGACATTTAAGGAGGTTTCATCACATAGACGGCACCGTGGGCTTTCCTCCAATCCAAGCCGATGTAGATACCGCCTGAGTCTACGGTGTTCGGTAAGCATACTGACCACCAGAGAGCATCTTCTACGGTTTTGAATAAGTTGGGCTATAAGACTTTTGGATGGCCTAACTACGTGAAGCCTAGCCTGTCTCATACCTCTATTACTGGCCAGGAGCCCTAGAATCTCTACCGAAAGAAGCTCCTTGAGACTACCTCGACGAGTACTGAAGGACACTTCAATCACAGGTTCAGGTCTCACAGGCAAAGTGGATGAGCCCCGTCTTACCAGGGCGTCCCCGTTCGTTCCCTTACACATATGTGTGTCTCGGTACCCATATCAACTTGTCCCTATTGACCAGCGCAACATCAGCCAGTGCTCTGTTGCACCCAAGATACAGCTTAAAGCTGACTTTGGATGCGTCCAGAGTCCTTATCGCTGTTTGATTGTCAGAGCAGATAGAGTTGGTAAGGATGCGTGGGAGCCGAGAGCCTGACTAGACTCAAATCCGATACCATTAGCATATATGCCAGCGCCTACCCGCTCGTCAATTTTGGACCCATCTATAAACCAGGTGAGCCCGCTCCGATGAATCAATGCAGGTTCTCGTTCCATCCACTCATCCTCGTCAGGAGGATGAGAGCTTAAATTGAGGGGCCATGCTTGTGACAACATTCTATAATCTACAACTTTCACTGCACAATGGCAGCATATGTCAGTACAGGCTTTATCATGGATTGATATATCCAATATAGGATTTTCGGCTTCAGACCCCATTTGGCTGCAAAAGTTCTTTACATGACAGTTTAGAATCCAGAATAACTCCTAAGTACTTCACTGACTTGAATACCCATACAGCTTTACGATATAAGGTAAGCTGGCCAATCTAATAGCTCTTCTCCAAGTAAACGGGACCAAGGAAGTATTCTCCAGATTAACCCCGAGTGACTGTTCCCGCCACCATTCCTCAACGAGACCGATGCCTTGCCTGAGCGACTTTGTGCACCGTTCCCGGGAAGGACCCTCAACTAGTATAACTACATCATCGGTGTAGGCTTGTGCATACATATATGTCTTCGTTACTCTTTAAATTGTATTCAGAAACTCTTATGTGGCACTGTACTATGGTACAACTATAGAGATAGTTAATCCTTAATTAATTAAGTTAGTTAATTAATAACTTGTATCTAATATGCGAACTATACCGTGTTAATGGCGGAGAATATTGGTGATCTACTAACAATAGTTCAAAATATTTTTGCAGGATGCTGATTATGGCTTAAACATAAACCTAGATATAACCATTTTTTTTTTCTCAAAGAAACCAAATAATAATGCTCGAGTCAACATTACCATCCGAAACATAAATATTGATATTTTAGAACTCTCATAAAAGAGTGATTATTTCATAATGGAACATGAACTAACATTCCACGTGTATGAAAATGTAACTATTCTGTTTCAATAGAACTTAAAATATCGGCTTGCTCAAATTGGGATGCTAAGATGAATCGATTTAGTGGCAAATCGTACAGTAGAGAAACAGTCACAATGACTTAAGTACATAGAGTTACAAATGAACACTAAAATATCTTAAGAGATACAAATGAACAAGTCTTAAGAAAATTTTAAAAGAAAGAGAATCAAATAAAGATAGGAAAACTCTTGGTTACGTAGTGAAAAGGATAAAATACCAACTTCTCCAAGTTATCATGTATGGAAAAATTCTAGAAAAATGTAACGTTCGAAGAAGATCATGGCTCATTAGGAGGAGTGATTTATTTGTTCGCCCGATCAACTTTTTAGAGCAGCAGTAAACAGTATTGTTGTGAGGCTATTTTTCTTGTGTCATTTTAATAGTATTTACTATACCTATTTAATGGGAATTAACCACTATTTTAGTTAAAAATACGTTTATTTTGCCGATTCGATTTTCACTTCGGAAATAATTCTCAAAATACCTAAAAAAATTTAATTTAATAAAATGTAAACAGAATACAAATAGTCTTGAGGATCACTAGCCTTCGAAATAAGATGGCACCTTCGGAAGAAGAATAAGGTGATTTGAATTGTAAATTAAATATCTTTTAGTGTATTTTTCATTTTAATTATTTATTGCTTCAGAACAATAAATTTCGTCTCATCAAATTATCTTGAATCAATGTTTTTATTAAGAAAAATACATGTTGCAGTTTATTTTTTAATATAAGGTCCTTACCAAATTTCAGATAATTTAATGATCTCTTTTACTATTGATAGCCATTCCTCATCATTATTTGTCTCAAAATCTGTTTTTTTTTATAAAATATCAACCCTGTCGTACCTCGTAACCTAAGCTGACTTTTTAAATTTTGGTGTAATTAAATATTTAAAATGAAGTTTTTAAATTGATAAAATCGATTCAATAATAGTTTAATTGAAATATAAACCGAATTTAAAATAAATTACCATACTGATTCATCTAAACCGCTCATTTTCTATTTATGACACATTATCACGAACGTCTAGAATATGCAAATGAAGAAGTACGCAGAAATCCCACAAATTATCCGTAGCGATTTTTTACGCTGAAAAACCAGCTCCGTGTGTAATTGGAAGAAATCCATACAGAAATAAATTTACATAACCGAGTGCGAAGACGAGAAAAATTTGTACGGTGTGGATTTACCTTGTGTTTTTTCGTCCGTTTTGCGGAAATTCACACAAGAATTTCTAATAAGCGAGTTCGTGAAACTAATCGGACTGTTAATGATGACACCAACGTCAAGAATTTTAAATAAAAAGGCCTCATAGTTAATTAAAAATGCACACACATATATGTATATATATATATATATATATATATATATATATATATATATACTACTATTTACTATTTAACTAATCTGCAAAGATTAAATTTCTTTTCTTTTCTTTTCTATATATATATATATATATATATATATATATATATATATATATATATATGTATATATATATATATATATGTATATATATATATATATATATATGTATATATATATATATATATACATATATATATATATATATATATATATATATATATATGTATATATATATATATATATATATATATATATATATATATATATATAGATTATACTTATAATAGTGAAGTGGAATAGTGGAGCGAGGTAATAAACAGACGTAGGTTTCTTAACTGGTCATAACAAATGACGTAATAGTGACAGATGACGTTACAGCGCCACTGCTGATAATTTTAAATAGCAAGTGATACCTCGTTTGAAAGGTATTAAAAATACCTATTCAACCATACTAATTGTATTTGAGTTTAAGCTGATTTTGATGAATAAATTAAATAAATACTAAAATTTTAGTTTCGCATTTAATTAATAAACATTAAAACCTCCGCCTCTGGTTACTTCGTCAAACGTCACTACTAAACGTCAAAAAGTTGACGTTTTTCAATTCTCTTATTGTTTTTACGTCAACGTCAACTTTTTTGACAATTAACCAGGGGCGTTAGACGTTAGAATATTTATTAATTAAATGCGAAACTACAATTATTTTAATATACCTATTTAATCATACTAATTTTGTTTGGATTTAAGATGATTTTGACGAATAAATTAAATAAATACTAAAATTCTAGCTTGAAATTTAAATAATAAAAATTCTAACGTGCGCCTTTGGTTATTTGTCAAAAAAGTTGACGTTTGTCAATTCTCTAGTTGTTTTTAGTTTGCAAAAGCATTTATAGCTCAATATTTAGTTTCTGTTTCTGCTTTGCAAACGCGTTTATATCTGAATATTTAGTTTCTGTTTCTGCTTAGTTTAGTCAATTCAAGTTTAGTCAAGTTGTTTTTGGTTAGTTGTTCTTAGTTAATATTTAGTTTAATTATTGTTTAACGAGACGTTTAAATTTTTACAAAGGCAGAATGGTACGTACTGTAGCCGACAAAGTAGCAGCTATGTTAATAATTGGTGAATGTGGAAATAATTTCCATGCAACGGAATATCTTTTTAATGAGAGCTACCTAGATCGCCCTACATCGAGAGCTTATTTGAGGAAACTTCTTTGGAAGTTTAAACAAACAGGTAGTGTTCAAGATGTCAAATGATCTGGTCGACCAACAATTAATGATGACAAAAAAATTTACATAATACTAACTACAATAATAACTACAATATTGACATTTTGAAATAACTAATTGTTAAATAATGTAGGGCAATTTCCCCCGACAGATTTCAAGGAGTACGGCAAGAGTTTAGAAATAGGATGCATTACTGTCAGGAAGTAGATGGAGCACATTTTGAACACTTACTATAAGAACTGGTTGTTATATATTTATTAATTAAATGAGAAGCTACAATTTTAGTATTTATTTAATTTATTCATCAAAATGAGCTTAAACTCAAACAAAATAATTATGACTGAATAGGTATTTTCAATACCTTTCAAACGAGTATCACTTGCCATAAGGCCCCATTTAAAATTATCTGTCACAGTGGCGCTGTAACGTCATTTGTCACTATTACGTCACCTGTTATGACTAGTTGAGAACCTACGTCTGTTTATTACTTCTCTCCAAATTTCACTATTATAACAATAACCGTTCAAAATATACGAGAGGGGAACGGACTCTTGACTAGCACTGTATATATATATATATATATATATATATATATATATATATATATATATATATATTCGCCATAACTAGAGTCGTATAGATTTTTTAATAAATTGTTTATGATGACATACAATGTAATGAAGTACTTTTCATAATTGCTAGATGTAGTGTATATTCCAGTATATGTTTTCTATATACCACCATAAAACTACCTAGTTGCACCGTTAAAATATGGGAAGTAGTAATTGATAGACGAATATGTGAGTAACAGAAATATCGAAAAATCAAATTTGATTTTTGAAGGAAGATCAACTATAAATTCATTTTTCATGATAAGACAGCTCATATGGTATTCATTGATCTTGACAAGGCAGTTTATAAACAAATGTGCATATGTGAAGATTATGAGAATTGTATAATGGAACAACAACTATTGTGTGTTGTGAAAAAGACTGACAAATTTCATTTAAAAACAGAACTACATCTTAGCTCAGTGCTTAGTCCTTATTTGTTCTCATTAATATTGGATCAGATAACATGGAAAGTTTAAAGTAATATTCGTCTCTTCTTATGGTGTGATGTCCAAGTAGCCTGTCGATATTAAATAGTTAGTCGTTTTAGAAATGTTATTTTATTACTCTACAAGGACTACGATTTACGATTAGGTATGTATTCTTCGTGCATGCCATACGAAAGGATACCTGAGTTTTAAGACAAATAAACAATATTATTATCTAAAATAAACATATTCCGATGCATATGGAAATTAATGCATTGCTGTGGGAGGTAATTGAAGATATTCAAAATAATACCAATCTGAAACAGCACTGGGATACGTTCTATTAAACGATAGTTTGAGAGATTTAGCAATATACGTTTTGTTTGTTTGCGATATTATATAGAATAGATTTATGGATACTAAAAACTTAATACCAAACTAAAAACTTTCATCGCAGAAAAAGTTTCGATGAACTTCCTCAAACAAAACCTTACAGTGAATTACGGTCAATAACGGTATCACTAACAGTTTATTTATTTAATATAAAACAATCTTTGATAATGAAGAATCTATATGACTGTATTAAGTATTTTTTGGTACGCCACTGCTATGACTGTTAACATAGTTGGTCATACATAATTTACATCATTTCTTGGAATTATCCGCCTCTCGATCATTTTTAATCCATTGTTAAAGACATATATTAAACATTTTTTATTAAATAATGGTTTACTTGAACACAAAATTTTTCTCACAGTCGAATTTCCATTCAAAACCTCATACCACCCTTCCCGTAGAACTAATTATCCCATTTCACAAACATCCCTGTCCCACTTTCAGTAACTTACCTTCACCCTTATCGTCACCGTTTTACCCTAGTTTCTCACAAATATATACGCACTTCTAGGGTTCCACCAATTCCCAGCGACTTTTATAAGGACGTAGACAACAAATCCGTAGAAATGTGGCTAAAGGAGGCCAGACACAACTACGAACAAGAGTGCATGACTACCCTTCAATGCAAATCGATAGTGGGGGAGCTTAATCAAAAAGTCTCTCATCTCGCAGCCTGCACCACGACTATAGTACGAGGGATTATATCACATTCCAGATGCATAGAAATGGAGTACAATAGTTTAAACAGCAGGTAAATAGGATACATTTATAAACTCTTGTTAGATATATGCAATAGATCTCCCTCCATAGGTTGAAACTATATTGAAAATGATTTTTTAATCATAACTAATTTTAACTAGATGCAGTCATTAAATATCAAACATCTATCAAAATTAAAATTACATTGAAATTTGAAACTACATCTGTTTAAATATTTGAAAATGTCAATTTAAATTAATGAATTAAAATGTCTAAAAACGATTGTTAATGATAATGCTCAGAGGTAATGCTGTCTATTACGCAATATCGGAAAACATCATTGCACAAAAAAGTCATTGGTAGAATACAATAGAAGTAAACATTGATGATATTTTTACTAAAAGAAATGGACTTTAATGAGAGTCATACTGTTAATATATTTTAGCAATACGAAATGGTTGCATGCATATATAAAGAAACCATCAGAAAAGGACGCACTCTTTTATAAAATATATTGGCAGCTCAAAGGTTTTGTAATTCGAGACATTATAGACACGATAACATTTGATTCCAAGCATACCGTCGACTACCATGAGGATATGATAGATCTAACTACATCCTCGAAGATACTCATTAATAATACAAGGACAGCATGGTAACACACGTAATGTAATACAACATTGGAAAAAGTGCGTGAAACATTTTATGGAGGAAGAAAAAAAAAGTAATGTTCTGAATTATTTTGAGTTAACTAATATGACTTGTTGAGCATTGTTAAGATTTTTTTCGTGAAAAGTATGCCAATGTTTTTTTATTGCCCTCTCGTATATAAAGATGTAATATAATGCTTAAACAAATATATATAATAAAAAAAAACAATTTTACAAATATCGTTTTTGTTTTAGCGATCCAAAAAACATACACCCCCTAATCCAAAGCTTGGTCGGAAATATTTCAGATTTTTTAAAAAGCCACAATCATCAACTCAGCCTAAACATACTAAAACTGTGCGACGAAGCAAAAACTGCCAAAGGAGATGTAGCTTTAAAACTGATCTCAGTACTCTTCAGTCACTGGCAGGAAGCTCGTAAAGAGGCACTTACCAAAGAAATAAAAAATTTAGTCAATAAACTCGAAAGTCCTACTTCTGAACTAGATCTTCGAGCCACCATAACGGGAATCACTTCGATAGCTCTAAGGAATGAAGAAGTTGTCGAAATTTGTATCAACGCTGATATTGTGCCAATTTTGCTAATTTTGTGCGAAAAATGCGAGGGATCTTCTATGAGGAGTCTCTTACTACGAGCCTTGAGCACTGTTTGCTGCAGTTCTTCAGCGGTAAGACAGTTTGAAAAATTCTCAGGCGTACAGATTATAGCAGATACTCTGGAGGAATATTCGAGACCAGAAACGGAACGGTCCGAAGCTGTTGCGTTACTGGCTCAAGTCACTGCTCCTTGGGTGGAAGACAATCATTCTGTTAAAGGTAAGAAACCAAGCTTAAAATTTGTTATAACCATTTTTTTTTTCGTTATAGTGTTTCTATTTGAATTCACTTTGACGAAGTACTTGTGAATGCCTTGTTTTCAAATATGTATTATTTTATCGAGATCTCTTGTAATAGAAGCTTCTTCATTGTAACTATTTGTTTATATTCTATTTAAACTTACCCAAAAGTGTAATAATTTGACTATAATTGCAACTGGAATATAGTTATTTTGAACCTTTTTAAAAATTCTTTAACTTTTCTTATAATTCTTTTAACATTTATTAGTTACTTTTCATATTCTGTTTTAGGTTTACAGGACTACTCCAGAAAATTAGTCAAATCTTTAACAAAATTCGCAGCTAACACCAAGTGCTGCCAAAATTTGCTCTTATGTGCAGCAGCTCTGGCAAATCTGAGCACCATGGACTCGAAAGCAATAAAATACATGATCCATAACAACACAGCTAAATTTCTTATGGAAAACATTCAATCTCGTGGACCAGCAGCTTCAATATACCTGCTAGAGCAGATGGCAACACTTCTGGCAAATCTCTCGGCTTCTGATATCGCTAGAAAACAGCTGACTGAAATGAAAGCACCTACAGCACTTTTGTGTTTCCTAAAGATGAATCTAAATGGAGAAGACGTAGAAAAAAGACTGCAACAGAAGAGTATCATCGCTTTGTCGAGGTTATGTGGGGAACGAGCTGCGGCAATGCAAGTGGTTGAGTTGGGGGGAGTTGATAAACTAGTCATGATGTGTAGAGAAAAGGAAGAACGATTCGATAGTGACGCTGTATTAGTGGCTGCATTGGTAAGTTGACGCTTTTTTTAACTTCAATAATATTTCAAATTATCGACGACTTCTTAAAGAACTACAATTGGACGAAAGCAGCGAGCCTATTTTTAGGTTCAGAAATATATGATAACCGCTGGAAGCCAAATCTGGTAATCAGAACCGCTGAGGCACTAATTCAAAACCCAATTGTGAAGTCAGTCTTATAGAATTTTAAGGAAAAGAAAGTATATAATTAAAAAATTGGTAGAAAGTGGTTAAACATAATACAGATGATGTATTCGAATAAAGGAATTTTCAAAATGTACGAATTTTTGTATTTACAAATACTATAATGTTTGTAAAAAAAAACAAAAAGAAAAAGAACAAAACTAGGATGGAACAATAATAGAAAGGATCTAAAAACATACATACACTTTAATAGGAAGACAGTGGTGATTGGTGGACAAAAATTAGTAACTTATGAAAAAACATACCTATAAACTAAACTAAAAATAATATTACTGGAATATACCGATTGCATTAACAATAATGAATCAGTTCACTGACTCCCAAATCAATTTAAATAATGCTCATAAATACTTTTCCAACTACTTACACCAACACCACTCCAAATTCATTATACTTGACTTTTTATTTTAGGCAACTCTTAGAAAGATCGTCGATACGTGTGGAAGTGACGTCTTGAGTGCCCAAGACGCTCAAGAGTTAGTCGAACCGAAGCTACTTGACTCATTTTTAGCCTACTCATCTCAGAACGAGAGCTATGTATGATATTTTTAGAAGGCTTAATGTATTTTGTAAAACCGAGCTTAGTGGCTATTTATTCAAATACATGTATTTATATATATGTAGTATATATATATATATATATATATATATATATATATATATATATATATATATGTAGTATATATATATATATATGTAGTATATATATATATATATATATATATATATATATATATATACAGAGCGCAGCTAAATTATGGACCAAATCCATTATTTTTCAAACAATTTATTTTAGACAAAAATCCTGATATACGTCGATTTTTAATCTTAAATGCCTTTTTTTTTTTAATATGCGAAAATGATGATGTCACCATTTTGGACACGGTGACGTAATTGTTGATTTTTTAAATTAAAATGTGAGTCTTGTAATACCTAATTTGAAAGGCCTTTTAATAATGTATTTAGCAGTATGATACTTAACTGACTAATGCTTATACAGGTAAAATAAAAAATAATTTAATTTAATCAGAGAATAATTTTACAATAAATGAACTGCAATAGTAAATTAACTATAACATAATATTTTCAGCTAAATTAAATGCTCAAACTGCCATCCACAGGTGTCTTCACAATAAACAAATCGACGAACACATTTTTTTGTACATTACGGAGTAATTCTATTAACATCTTTTCGAATTCGGTCTTGCGACTCCTATAGATGTTACGACTTATCTACAAAAAACTTTGATTTTAAATATCCGCATAAAAAATCTAGAGGTTTAAGATCTGGAGATCTTGGGGGACTCTATTATTTCTGGTCTATAATTCAAGTCCCAGGAAAACACTGGTTTAAAAATTCGCGAATATTACGTGCATAATGCGGGGGTGCACAATATTGTTGTAACCAGATACTGTCATCTGGTAAGTTAGGATTTTTGGCATTTATAAACATATTGATAAAGAAATTGCAGATAACTCATTATTTATTATATAAATCAATTATTATTTTATGGTGTTGACTAGGTTACCTTCAGTCATCCAGTGAGAATTATTCTTACTACAGTATTTTCAATTTTAATGACTGAACCATTTATGCAAAATGTAGGCTCTTCGCGGTTACATAAATCCTGCAAAATGTCATAAAACTGCATAAAGCGATGAGGATCATCTTCGATGAGTTCTCAATGTGAGAAGAACACCCAATACCGACCGTTGTGATATACCTGTGTCCGCTCTAATTGGCGTAAAGTATTGTCAGCAGTATCTTCAACACTTAGTACAACGTAAGTTTCACGTTTTCTGATACCTTAGGACGTCCAAAATTTCGAATATTCTAACATGACCAGTTTAAATCTAAATAGTTAAAATGATGACCTAAGTTTTTTCTAAATTTTACTGACTTTTGATTGGCTGAGAGGTATGTCACATCCTATAAAAATTAAAATTTCGTTCCGTTGGGTTTTACTTAAAGTAACCATAATTTACTTGTAAAACTTTTTTACTTGAAATTTGCTGTATCTGATAAAACTCCAACTGATATTTTAATTGACATTACGGAGTCAACTTGATTTTTATCGATTAATAGCAACTTGATTTTTGACGATTAATTGCTGTTGTGTATTTCTTTAGCTTTTTCTGTTTTTACTTAAGTTTAAAATATTAAGATAAAGTTTATGAAATACTGGATGTACCTATCACCTAAAATATTGTAGCAATAAATATTCAATAATTTTTAACAGTAGTAGCAAATTCTAAAACTGAAAATTAAAATAAATTTTTGGTCACCCCGCAGAAATAATAATTGACCAAGTATGCCACTATTGAATAGTGTTAAAAGACCTTTAAAATGGGTTATTATAAGAACCACATTTAATTTAATAAAAATTAACAATTACGCCACCATGTCAATACTGATGACGTCACCATGTTCGCATATTATTTAAAAAATTGGCATTTAAAATTAAAAAATCGACCTATATATATATATATATATATATATATATATATATATATATATATATATATATATATATATATATATATATATATATATATATATATATATATATATATATATATATATATATATATGTGTGTGTGTGTGTGAATATATAGGGTGATTCCTTGGGAGTCTCAATTGAACGAGACTTAATATAATTAATATCTGAAAAAAGAGTTGGTCACTTTTATTTTGAAACCTTCTGATTTAACACCCTGTTGTAACAGTTAAAGTTCTTTCTAATAAAGTCATAACATATAGGGTGATCCATTTAATATAGTTGAGAAAATTTTAAGTACGCGTTTTGAATCACCTTATAAATATTACTTGATCTACAAAATGTTGAAGCTTCATCAAATTATACGATAAAAAAATTTTACCAAACAGAACGGTAGCAATTTTAGTTTTCATAAAGATAAAAGGGTATCAAATCGGACGCTGTTCCATAATAAAATTGGTCATAGCTCGTAAAACAATCAGTGTACAGTACTATAATCTGATGTTCATGGAATTCTTAAGAGCTATTCTATCGAAATGTGTAATAATATATAGGGCATTATATGTAAAATAAGGAAGTTCTAGTCAATTTCCGGTATAACCTACATTATTGGTGGTAGGCTTTAAATATTTTAGATGAATTCGGCTTCTCTAAAAACGCCTCAACCTAAATTTTTAGATATTAGTTATGTCAAGTTTCTGTAAAACGTCTAATTGAAACTCACAAATATATATATATATATATATATATATATATATATATATATATATATATATATATATATATATATTTCAACGCGACCTCTTGGTACTAAAGGTTCTTGAACTATGCCACCTATTTATCATTTTAATGACATTCGAGTGACGTAGCTAAACACATATTTTGTAAGATGATTTTCAAAAGTGATCATATGGCAAGTTGTACCTCATTTGAGTTCGTTTTAAAGTCCCTTTCAACGATACTTATAAGATTAAAACTCTTGGGATTCCATTCAAAAATGAACTTACAAAATTGCACCCATCAGCCAAGTTTTAGTGTTCAGAATATAAGATGCAACAATTGTTTAGTTTGTAAAAAGATGAACAAAATTTTATGTAACAATTGTTTAGAAACTTCAGAATTTATATCAAAATTTTGATTTGAAACATATAATTACCCAATAATGAGTTTAATAAGATTAATACACATTTTGCAACGCTGTATAAATAGTATATATCGGACAAATCATTTTGCCGCTGTAAGATAAGGGTCAATATATATCTTAAATGATTGAAAAACTAATAAAATTGCCCATTCCACGGTAATACTATTTGTAACTGTATAATATATCCCTTAGTACCTTGACATTAGGCAGAAAATTGTTGCCATCGTCAAACAGGAATTGCACATACTAGTGATACGCCCTCTATAAATATTATGCACACTAAGCTATATTTTACAAAACATTCTTTTTATTTATTTTTTAGAGTGAAAAATATATTCAAATTATCAAATTTCTTCATTTAAAATACATTTAACAATTTCATTTTTTATGTGAAATATTTCTGTTATGTATTTCAGTATCTCTTGATTTATATTATTTTATTACCTATTCTTCTGCAAATAGAGACCATTGCTAAAATTATAAATCCATAATTCTATTAGTAATTCATCTATTCCTGCTCGGGAATGAGGAAAGTTAAAATTTATTTTAAGGTATGAACTTGATAGATCTGACTTTACATAACTTTGTAATTAGTACCTACGTCGTACAAGACTTAATCAAACTTCTTTTGAACGTCAAAATATGGGGCAAAAAATTGTTATGATCGTTTGTATATTGGGTGATGAAAGGGGTTAAGTCAAAGGGTTGGAATTCCGGTTGATGTTATGTTTGTCAAGGATGCATTCAAGAATCTTCCCGAGGTATTGATAAGGTAAACAGGTCTATAGAATTCCACATAGGTAAAAAAATTCTAGAATTTGCTACGTTGATTGTTCATGTTCAAACAAGGTAGATGCTCTCTAGATATTGTTTTAGACATCTTCTGCTGATTATCCTGGGTCTCCACCCATTATCCATCGTTGGGACTTTAAAGGTGTTCCAGAATTTCCCGTCATATCTGTAGTCCAGTTTTGAAGTCTCCCCCGTGCATTAGTGAGCTTGTAGGACGATGATTTCCATTTTAATCCTGACTAAGATGCAGTTTTACTCGTTTTGATTATAGAGTCCTTAATTACTTTATATTGATGCCGTCTTTTGTGCGTGGTTGTATTCAATCATTGTGTGATGAAAATATATTGTTAAAGTGGTTTATACTTATCTCTTGGAGCGGCGTACACGATTACCTTTTGTATAAAACTTTCAATTTGGATAATGCTCGTATTTAATACCAAGCTTTCTTTCGCAAACTCTTTCTTTATTGGAATATCCAGTTCTTTACCACGGTTGGGTGGTTTATATGTTTCCTGTCTGCATTCACTAATGTGATGACAGTTTATGTAACATTTGTTGCATTATTATATAATATTTTATTTGTATATGATCTTTTTCAGAAAAAATATCTGCATTTTATTTTAAGAGACTCAAGTAGTACTATAACCTACCATAAAATGACCATTCAGACTATTTAAATATAAAGTTTTAATATATTTTTCACTCATATATTTTCGTTCTTTTGCCATATTAAGTTTTAAGTGTTCTTTTTTATTTTTATAAAATGTTTTTATTTAAAATGTTTTATATTTGTTGACTATTTTATTTTCAAATTCTTTATTGAGATTAGTAAACTTTGTATCTACATTGATAGATAATTTAGTGAATTTACTTTTGTATGTACTTTTTGTGTACTTATGTTCTGATGTTACCAAATATTATGTAGTGTGTTTATAAGTATTATGTAATTATACTTGAAAAATATAAAATTATATATCAAAATTGTTTTTTCGCTTATTTCTACCCCAACCCAGTTTAGCTGGTCTGAACTTGGCTAAAGTTAATTAGTCAAACTTTTGAAGCTGATGACTACAAAAAACGTGTAATCTAAAGCATATTAGTCATAAAACCAAAACAAATTATATATTAAAATAAACTTAACCGCAAAAGTTTTGCACCACCAAAAATTATGCTTATTTTGAAGGTTGATTTTCTCGTGAACGTATTAACGGTTTTTACACTGTTGGGCAAACGTTTACTCCAACTTCTCTTTTGGGCTTATGAAAGAAAGAAACAACGTAAACTGATATCACTTGTTTCCCCATCTACTTCTAATGGCCGCTTAACATCGCCTAAGCATGCTGAATATTAAGCGGGCTATTTGATTTTGGTCTTTGGAGTTTCAGGTAGCAATAACCATAGTTTCTATATCTTGCAGGGAAGCAGAATGTGACTGACAAAGTCTTAATTGTCTACCGACAATATTCCATAAGTGTTCAATAGAATTCATGTCGGGACTGTGAGGGGCCAATTCAATGTCTGAATATTTACCTCACTTAAATATTCAGTAACGTCACGCGATACGTGGAGCCTTGCGTTTTCATGCGTTAAGTTGAAATTATTTCCTATATAAGGTGCGAGAGGAACAACGTGTTTACAGAAACAAAATTTCTGTAATGTACCTTTTTTATATTAAAAAGCCACCACGTAAAAACACGAAATCCGTTCTTCCTATCAAGGAAATTCCACCCTTGGTTCTATTGTATTGAACAAATTGAACATAAAACAACATTTATTTCTTCCACCCGGTATAAGCCCAAAAGAGAAGTTTGAGTAAACCTTTGTCCAACAGCGTAAATAACAAAGAAAAAGTCTAAAATAATAAAAAAAATTAGCAAAAGCCGTTTACGAGAAAATCAACTATCAAAATGAGCATAATTCTTGGTTGTGCAAAGCTTTTTCGGTTAAATTTAATTATAATAAGTTTATGTATATAAGCTAATGTTAGGTTCTACTAAATCAAAATTATAAACACTTGGAATAATTGTGGCATGAATTTGAGGTAGAGCATCTACTAAAGTTTGGACACACCAAGAAAATCAATGTGAAAATTATTAAGTGCTTAGCAATGACCACTTAGATTATAACTATTACTGAACTAGCGTGAAAAGAAAACTAGAAAATGAAGAATCTAAGAAAGAAATAATCTCTACAGAATAAAGGATATTAAATATGATAAATGTGCAGTCTTTCTCAAGGCAAGTTGGCAAAATAGTTTTAAGAATTAACACTATAATCGTAATTTTCAATGAAACAACTAAAAAGAAAAAGTAAAGGGATCGACTGGTTTTATACATTCCTTAAGAGAAATAATGTTCTAACAGAACGTAGCGCCCAAAATATAAAGCGGTGCAGGGCAAATGTTACACGAGAAACAGTTTTAAACTATTTTAACAAGCTAAAAAACACACTTGAAGGCTTTCTCCCGTCTCACATTGTCAATTACAACGAAACTAATTTAACTGATGACTCGGGTAGAATAAAAGTGTTGTGCCGTCGCGGATCAAAAAGGGTCAAAAAAATAATGGATTCGAGCAAAGTCAGCACATCAGTTAAGATGGTTATCAGCGGATCAGGTGTACTTTTAGCTGCATATGTGGTGTACAAATCGGTACACTTATATCCATCATGAGTAGAGGGAGGACCAGAAGGGTGTGTCTACAATAGAACAAAGTCAGGCTGGTTCGACTCTCCAACATTCGAAGACTGGTTCGATAAAATTCTTCTCCCATATTTTAAAAAATTGTCAGGGAAAAAAGTAATCATAGGCGATAACTTAGCTAGCCATATATCTATACATGTTGTCGAAAACTGCAAAAAGTATGACATTCAGTTTGTGATGCTGCCTCCGAATGCAACGCATTTGTTACAGCCGCTAGACGTCGCTTTTTTTGCTCCATTTAAAAAGTCGTGGCGCAATACCCCTACCGAATTGATAACCAAAAATAAAGGATGTATTCCCAAGTCTGAGTTTTGTGGGCTATTTAAAAAAGCCATTGAAGTCATTGTTCATATCAAAGATAATATTACGTCTGGTTTTAAATATTGCGGAATTATTCCATTAAAGTCAGACGACGTCATCAAAAAGTTACCAGCTAGTGAACCTTCAGAAACTGAAAACCAAGACCACTGGACCAACACTCTTCAAAACTTTCTTCCTGAAAGTAGACAGGGCGCAACCCAAGAACGTTTAAAAAGACGGAGCAAAAAGTTATAGGTGCCTGCAGGTAAAGGGGTAAGCGTAAGAGATTTAGAACAACCATTAATCGGAGAAGAAAGGGAAACTCAAGAATATAGAACAAGTAGTGAGGATGACCAAAGTGGAACAGAGCTGCAGACTGAAAAAGAGGCTGAGGTTGAAAGTGAACAAATTGAAATGGGTGAGACCGATTGTTCTATAGACATTAATACTTTTGTACTTGTTAAATTAGTTTCACCAAAGAATGTAGATAAATATTATGTTGGGAATGTTACAGAGGTAATTGATAAGAAAAAAAAATTATATAAAGAAAGTGGCCACAATATCATAATAGCACTACAGCAGCTTATAAAAGAAATATGGATACAGAAGTCCCTTCCCAGTGATTGGAATATTGGAATACTTTGCACCATACACAAAAAGGGAGATATCTTTGAATGCTCTAACCATCGAGGAATTACGCTCCTAAATGCAGCGTATAAAATATTCTCCAATATACTATGCCATCGTATGGCACCATATGCAGAGCAAAGTAATAGGACAATACCAGGCTGGTTTTAGAGGTGGTAAATCAACAATGCATCAGATTTCAACACTGAGACAAATTCTAGAGAAAACACTGGAATACGGTGTAGACACGCACCACATATTTATAGACTACAAGGCAGCCTACGACTATATAAATAGAAGAGAATTGCTTAGAGCAATGGTAGACCTAGGAGTTCCAAATCAGTTGGTAAGTCTAACCAAACTAACCCTTGAAAAAGTTGAATGCAGAGTACGAATCCAGGGGGAACTCTCTGAACCTTTTAAAACAAATAACGGGCTACGTCAGGGAGAACCACTCTCCTGTATACTATTCAATTTAGCTCTGGAAAAAGTAATACGTACGTAACAAATCACAACTACCGGTTCAATATATAACAAATCTGTGCAAATCCTAGCATATGCTGATAATATCAATATTGTTGGGAGAACGGAAAACGCAGCACGAGAGGCGTACGTAGCACTAAAGAAAGCGGCTACAAAAATGGGTTTAATAATAAACACCAATAAAACGAAATACATGAAAATAGGTACGCAACCACAAATAATACGGCCACTTGTTATAGAAAACGACGTCATCGAAGCAGTTAACGAATTTGTATACCTGGGAACGCTCGTCAATACTAATGACACTACCGCAGAGATAAACTGTAGAATTTGCACGGCTAATAGATGCTATTGTGGGCTTAATCTCCTTTTTAAATCTACAGTTATATCAAGAAATACAAAAGTAAAACTCTACAAAACAATAATACGCCCAGTCCTAACATATGGTTCAGAAACCTGGACTTTAACAAAAAACAATGAAAACATGTTAGAATGTTTCGAAAGAAAAATACTAAGGCGAATCTATGGAGCGGTAAATGAAAATAGTGTCTGGAGAAGACGATACAGCTACGAACTCTAAAGAATATACCAGGAACCAGATATAGTAAAACACATTAAGATAGGACGTCTGAGGTGGGTAGGCCATGTAATGCGGATGGAGCAAACCGACCCAGCTAGAAAAACGCTCCTTGATAGACCAAAGAATAGTCATAGTCAAAGAAGAAGAGTAAGACCCAGAACAAGATTACTAGATCAGGGGTCACCAAATGGCGGACCTCGGTCCGCATCCGGATCTTGAGCTTGTTTTTGCGGACCGCCGTTAAATTCAAAACATAGTAATAAAATTATAATCAAATTTAAATATATTATAAATATCTTTACATGTTTAAAATGCAGAGTACTCAGTGGCGCACCCAGAATTTGTCTTAGGGGGTGGGGGTTTTGAAATTTTTTTATGCTACCTCCATTTTGAGTCCCTAAAATTTGGGTTTTAGTTTAATTTAAAATAGTAAAGATAGCAGTGCCAAAGATTCAGGTATCTATTATCCTGCCTACCAACCAAAACCACCCTCTCTTACTTGTGCGCAGTTGACTGTCGCACGTACCGTAATCCGAAAGTGGGGTGGCCACTATAAGGTTGACGACCTTTTTGGAACACTCTCTTCTCTTATCTGGATCTTATCTATTGTTCTGAAGCTATTTTCTTGTGGCATTTAAAAGTAATTACTAATTTAATGGGAATAGGCCACAATTGAAGGTTAAAATAAGGTTATTGACGTTTGACATTAATCCAACTTGTAAATACAATACATTTTGAAGACGGCTATCGCCGTATTCGCGTTCTCCTCCGCCAATCCTCCCGGTCCAAGGCATTCTCCTCCTCCAAACCATCGCTCTTCTAATTCCTTCATTCCATGAGCGTCGAGGTCTACCTCTTTTTCTTCTTCCAGGGGCTTACATTTGTGAAGTTTTTGGGGCCAGCGTTCGTCAGGCATTCTCAATAGATGTCCAAACCATTTTGAACCTCTTCTTTCTATTCTGTCAATGACCGTTTCTGTAGCATTCATGTTATTTCTTATAATTCTTTGGTCTTCCTTTCCTGCCTTAATGTTCCAGCACTCCTTCTCAAATAATCCATTTCCACTGCCAACAATCTTCTCTTCAGGTCTGTATTAATTGTCCATACTTCAGAGCCATAACAATGAACTGATTCAACCATGGTTTGCCCTATTCTTTTTTTGTTCCTTTTGGAAGTGTTGTGATCCCACCATAAGGAGTTCAGACATCCTACAATGTTACGTCCCTGATTAATTCGTGTTTAATTTCGGTTTCTCCCAAGCCATTCTTAGCAATGAGTGGACCTAAATATTTAAATTTTTCCACTTGTTTGATTTCCATGTCCTCGTCTATCAACACTTCAAACCTTGCATCTGAATTGATAACTAAATATTCTGTTTTCTTGATTGCTGACTTGTAACCCCCATTTTAAATATTCTCTCTATAGATGCTTTATCATAAATTCTAGATCATAAGAATCTTGAGCTAGGATGACTTGGTCATCCGCAAAGTTCAGGGAGAACAGTATGTCATTTCCTATGGGGATTCCCATTCCCTGGCAGTGGTTTTTCCAATTTTCGAGGGCTCCCTCAATATATAAATTAAACAGTAAGGGTGACATACTGCATCCTTGTTTTAGTCCTATAGTTACTTTTATTGGCTCTGATAGTCTATATCCGATTTTTAAGTAAGTAGTGTTATCCCTGTATACTTCTGTGATTATTTCTAAAAGGTATGGACTAATGTCGAGTTGTTGTTAAGCGTGCCACAATTTAAGTCTTGGAACTGTATTATACGCCTTTTCTAGGTCAATGAAGGCTACATGTACTTCGGTACCAACCGCTATTCCTTTTTCTATTAATTGTTGAAGTATAAACAAGTTATCGGTGCAAGATCAAAGATCAAAAATTCAAACGTCAATAAACTTATTTTAACCTTCAATTGAGACTTTTTTCCATTAAAATAGTAATCAGCTCTTATCTCTGTCGTTAGCCCGGTTGGTGTTTCTCTTCTTCTTCTTTCTTTTTAATGACTGCTCGGATGTAATTGTGATTCCATCCCTCCGTATTTCCCGTCATCTTCACGATCATTTCTCTTACAGTCACAGAGTTCATACCTATTTCTTTATACATTCTGTTTCTCTCCACTGTACATCTATTACACTCCAGCATTGTGTGAGTAACAATGTCGGAATATTCACACTATAGGCATTTATCTGTATCTATCTTTCTGAACCTATGAAGATACGTCCTAAAACAGACAATCTATCCAGTCCCTCAGGCTCGGGATCAGCATCTTTGTCCACTGAGCAACATCTTCCTTGTTGTTCCACTCTTCTTGCGTTTTGGGGGTTAAAACCCTCCCCTGGGTGCGCCACAGAGAGTACTAATATTATATAGAAATGTTCGTAATCTAAACTAATGTTTCATAAAATTGTTTAACACTATTTATAGTTGCAAAAAGAAACAAACCAGAAACAGTATCATTAAATGATTAAATCTATTAAAGATTCTAGAAATTAAAGTTCTAAGATACAAATATTTTAAATTACGCCGCAAATATTTATAAAACTGTAGTGTCGTAAAAATGCAGCTACACAATGTGATTTTATGGACAAACTGATGTATAGAGTCCAAGATAAATTTGTAACAGGCATGAGGCCAGGTCATATATTGGACCGTTTGTGTGAGGAGAGTCCGTCCAAAAGTTTTCAAGAACTGTTAGAGATAGCTTTGAACAAAGAGCCTTGAGAGAACAGTCCAGAAATAATGCTGAAGTGAATAAGCTACAAGAAGTTAGACAAAAAGCAAGTAGTACTTCTAGTAGTAATATTTCCAGAAATGGTGAGAAAATAGTGGAGAGACATAGTGATAAAGAGAGACATAGTGATCCAGAAGACTTAAGGTGTAATTTCTGTAACAAAACCAAGCATAATTTTAGTAAATGTAAGTACCGAACATTTATTTGTAAAAAATGTGGCAAAAAGGGTCATATTATGGCAGCATGCAAATTAGAGCAGAATCGTTTGGTGGAAGAGGAAGAAAATGAGAATATACTTTCATTGTACAACTTAACAGACATTCAACAAGTTAATTTTATAAAGCCACTGTATATTCCAGTTGTAGTAGATGATAAGGTGTCCACACAAATGGAATTGGATACTGGAGCAGGTATTTCTTGCATGCCTCATAAGTTTTATTTAGATAATTTAAGCTACATTCCTTTGAATAAAACAGGTATTAAATTAAAAACCTACTCTGGAGAAATTGTGAATCCAGAAGGGAAAATTACTGTAAAAATTTCTATACAGAATGTTTCAAAAATTTGTAATTTTACAATAGTCAAGAAAGCTACTAAAATGTTGTTAGGTCGCGATATAATTAGTAAATTTAACATGTCTTTAAAAAATTCCAAAATAACAATTAATGACCTAGCTATTCAAAATAAAAACAATGAATTGGATAAAATATTGTCAAAATATTCAAAGCTGTTTCAAAGGGAGTTGGGTAGGTACAATGGGGAAAAAGTTACTTTAGAAATAGATGAAAATGTAAAACCAGTTTTCCACAAACCTCATCCCTTACCATTTGCTTTTCGGGAAAAGGTGGAGGTGGAACTAAAGCGGTTAGAGTCAGAGGGTGCTATTGAACGGGCAGATAATTCTCTGTGGGGAACACCATTAGTACCAGTTATGAAACCTAATGGCAAAGATATTCGTGTTTGCGCTAACTATAAAATCACAGTAAATAAATATTTAAAAGATTTCAACCATCCATTGCCCCGTATTGAGGACATTTTCGCCGCGTTACAAGGAGGACAAAAATATTCAAAACTCGATTTTCTCAATGCTTATAACCAGTTAGTACTAGATGATACAACTAGTGAGTAATTATCTTGGAGCACACCTCTAGGTATATATAGAATAAAGCGGTTACCTTATGGCACGAAGCCAGCTTGTTCTATTTTTCAAAATGTAATTGAAAAGGTTTTGCAGGGGTGTCGGGGTACAGTAAATTTTCTGGACGATGTAGTAGTAACAGGGAAAGACGATAGAGAGCATTTAGAAAACTTGGAGGAGGTGTTAAAGCGACTAGAAAGAGTCGGGACACAAAATATCACAAAATGGGTTGGAAAAAGACGAAGAAAAGGTAAGGGCAATCATAAGTGCTCCTAGACCCTAAAATATTACAGAGGTTAGGGCATTCGCGGGAATGATAAATTATTATTCTCGTTTTTGTGAAAATTTACAAGGGAAATTAAAACCCTTATATGAGTTAGTAGGGAAAATGAAAAAATTTAAATGGACAAAACAATGTGAAAATGCTTTTCAATATGCAAAGACTGAGTTAGCTTCACAAAAGATTTTAGTACATTATGACCCAGATAAACCAATTCGTTTAGCGTGTGATGCGAGTGATTATGGAATCGGAGGAGTTCTGTCTCATGTTTTACCAGATGGGAGTGAGAGGCCTATATGCTATATCTCGAGGGTATTAAACAAAGCAGAGCGAAATTATTCTCAAATTATGAAGGAGGCTCTGGCTGTCTACTGGTCGGTATCTAAATTGTACCAATATTTGGCGGGACGGAAGTTCGAAATATTAAGTGATCACAAACCATTGAAATCGATCTTTGGTGAATATAAAAGCCTACCGAAAATGGCGGCGGGTCGAATTCAAAGATGGTCTTTATTTCTAGCTGGTTTTGATTACACTTTTAGGTTTATCAGAGGAGTGGATAACTCAAGAGCAGATGCGTTGTCACGATTGCCTTTACAGGATGATTATGAAAATGATGAGCCTGAATATGATTATTTAAACATGGTTGAGAGTTTAATACCTATAGATTCAATAAAACTGAGATCAGAATCAAGAAAAGGTCCAATTTTGGGCAAAGTGTTCAATTTTATTAGATATGGATTTCCGAAGCATACAGAAAATGAACTATTGAAACCATTTATAGCTAGGAGGCAGGAGCTTTTTATTGAGCAAGGAATTATAATGTGGGGGTATCGCGCGGTAATTCCTGTTGCACTGAGAGGGCAGTTACTTAAAGAATTACACAGTAATCATGAAGGTATGACGAAGATGAAGTCCAGCGCCCGTTCCTATTTCTGGTGGCCATCGCTAGATAACGAGATTGAGCAGCAGGTCAATAACTGTAAAGTTTGTTGCCAATTGCGGCCAGATCCGCCTAAGGCTAAGCTGATGAAGTCACTGGAGTCTCACTACATTTATGAAAAAATACATGCTGATTTTCTAGGGCCCATTAGGACAAAGACAATTTTAATTATTGTGGACACATACACTAAATGGCCAGAGGTATTCGTGATGAACACACCTGATTCAGAAAATACTATTAGTAGATTTAGGGAATGTTTTTCATGTTTTGGTATACCGCGTATAGTAGAAACGGATAATGGGACCCAATTTACATCCGAAAACTTTATTGATTTTTTGAGTAATAACGGAGTTAAGTTTGTAACATCTCCACCCTCTCATCCCTCAACTAACGGGTTTGCAGAAAACTGTGTTAAATCGGTTAAATTAGGATTAAAAAAAGCTCTTTCAGATGAAAAAAATAAAAATGTGCAACTGGAAACTGTGATTTACAGATATTTATTTTCATATAGAAATTCGATACATGCTACTACTGGTATGTCACCTAGCAGTATGATGTTTAAAACTAAGGTACGTACACGTTTAGATTTATTGTCTCTAAAAGGGGTTTCATCCAAAGAAAAAGCTGAAAATCAAATTTTAAATTATAAAGGAAAAAGAGAAGATAGTTTTGTAGAGGGGGATAGAGTTTGGTGCAGGGACTATCGAAATCCAAATAGAAAAATATGGGTAGAGAGTGTAATAGATGAAGTTTTAAATAATAGGATTTATTTGTGTAAACTGATTCATGAGAATTTGATTTGGAAGAGGCATTTGAATCAAATTCGGCGGAATCAATCGGATGTAGTGGAGGATCAGGTTGAAAAAGTTTATAGGGAAGGTCTTGAAAATAAGTGGTCAAGTGGCGAACAGGGGCTTAGTGCTATACATTTGAATGTCCAACCAAAATTGTTATTAAACGAGTCAATAAACGAGCCCTATTCTCAAACGAATGAGACTCTGGGACAGGAAGAAATTAAAATCAATGAAAGTTTAGCTGATCAGCCTTATCCTCAGACTGCATCTGAAGTTACAACTGAAAAGGGTCAGGTTAATATAAGTGAACGACCAAAGCGTAATATTAAACCACCCCAGCGCTTGAATTTGTGAGGGGAGGTATTGTAGTGTCGTAAGCTTAGACAGTGTGAACCCGACCTTAGGGTGTTAGCTGACGGCTGTCTGGCAACCGTCAGCTGTCAACCTAAAAAAAGGACACTTGTAAAATTGCTGTAAAAATATAAACATTTGTGTTCACCCTTTTAGCGGGTATTTTAGTAAAATAAAACTATTTACCGTAATTGTCGTATTATTACAAGGATACTACAAAAACAAAGACGAAAAAACAATATAATAGCTTTATAATCATCATTTTCCTTGAGTTTATTTCATACCCCTCCCTAAACGAGTAACCGAGTAACCGAGGTGGCCTAGCTGCCTGGTTTCAACTACGTAACCAGGATGATCTCCTGAGGGGAGGTTACAACTACTAAAAGGTTTCTCTGGGTAAGCTCCCCCCCCCCCCCGGTTACGCTACTGCCTGGTTTAGTGCTGAGTGTCCGGACCGAGGAAGTGTAGTAGGTTTTTGAAACGGACCCTCAGGGAATATAATTGGTGACCCCTGTCCTAGATAACATAGATCAAGATATGAGAAATATGGAAATATGTGCTTGGCGGAGGAAGGCGATGGATAGGGACGACTGGAAAAAAATTCTTGGGGAGGCTAGGACCCACACAGGGTTGTAAAGCCAAAATGATGATGATGATGTTACAGAGGTAATTGATAAGAAGAAAAATCTTTATCTTGTCAATTATCTTAGAAAGCAAACATCAGAAAAAATGGGGGTCTATTTTACGTATCCTCAAATAAATGATCAAAGTGTAATTGAGGGTAGTCAAATTTTTAAAATTCTTGAAAAAGTGACGGATATGTGACGTCAGAGATACCAATTTCCCATTCTATTACGAATGGAAAATATTCGAATCGAATAAATTTTTTCTAGTTTTTAGTTTAAATGTGGAATTTTGAGTTTTTTTTTGTTACTCTTATTTTATAGAATGTGTTTAGATTTAAGGAGTCCTGTTTTAGTTTATATTAATGCTGCTTTGTCGAAATAATTGAAATAAATGCTGCTATTCACGATTTATAATACAAAATAATGCTATGTCCGGTTTCACCCCACACGTAGGGGCGAATTCGGACACTAAATAACGAAAAAAAATTAAAGTGTGGCAGTAAAATTTTAAAACTTTTATCAGAATTCCTTATGCTGGAGATATTAAAGTATTTAAATTATTTTTTTGTAATTTTTTAGAACTACTTCAAACGATTTATTGTCAAAAAACCGCTAAAATCGTCCGGATTCATTCCGAGATTCCATTCCGACGGTAGGTACATAAATTTGTTAATATTTTCCGGCCCATTTGGCAAAATTAAAAAAAAAATACATTTGAACTTGAAAAAAAAATATAAAATCGAATAAGAAAGGTTTGGTGCAGTAGAAATGCAACAAAAAATTGTTGGTTTATACTCCGCTTATAGGGATGTCATTGGGTAAACGTCTCGCCTACAGAGGTGGGTTTTAACGGAAAACCCGATGGTAGGAGTGGAAAACTTTTTGTATCTTTTTTTGGTGCCAAAATTGAGATTATCGGGAACATTCAGCTTGTTCTCATTTTTAGCGATCATTACCTGACAACTGAACTATAGGCCTCTCCACATTGGAGTTTCCACCTATGTAAGATTCACTCGTCTAGTATTCATCATATAGATGGCGATACTAATCAGACTAAAAATATATAATTATCTAATACAATTTGTACTAATAGTAATTGTCAACGGATATTTAGGGTTTAAAATATAGAATATAATTTTTATATTACTTATATAAAATGTTTAAAACCAGAATGCAAATACGCTCTTTTTACTTAAGATTAGTGCTGCAGAAATCCGCAATACATCAATTATTGTTTCTATTGACGCGGTTGTCAATGTCAAAATGACATCTGTATAAAAAATTCACAAATTTTTTCCTCATGAAATAGGTTTAATTTATTAACTTAATTAATAATGGTTTTAATCGGCAAATTCTAATCCATAATCAAAACAATGAGAATACTACGTTTGCAAATAAGTTACCTAATTCACCTGGCGATATTAATTATAGGTTGATACATTATATATGTGATAAAAACTTTGGGACACACTGAAAAGCAACTTAAGGACTAGATGCCGCCCTGGCGGCACACCAGCCAGGACTGTGTCCAGAATGCTCAGCCTTGATCAAGAAATTGGAGCGTGGGATTCCGTTTTGCTTGAACCCTTAACTGAAGACTCCTTTGTAACAAATCTACAACAACGTTTTAAGAGAGACCATATCTATACTTACATAGGAAATGTTTTGGTCTCGGTTAACCCATATAAAAAGCTTGCCTTGTATTCAGCAGATCTTGTGGAGGCCTATGTTAAAAGAGGACCATTCCAGTTGCCACCACATATGTAAGTTCTAAAACAATTATTTATCAAAATAACAGGATCATACTTTTGCTAAACAACTAATCTATAGTGACATCTAAAACTATATCTAGTATAGGATTAAAGTGAATTCAATAAACACAAAGTATTGTGGGTTTAAAAGACAAACTGTATCTTTTTTTGTTTTATCTTCATTTATTTAATATTATACACAATAATTTTGCAGTTATCAGATATTTTAATAATCTCCTGATGTGAAATATAATGTTTTAGATATGCCATAGCTGGGACTGCATACAGATGGCTCAATGATAGAAATGAAGACCAATGTATAATTGTAACAGGTCAGTTTAACCCTTATGATAATGTGTCCATAATTTACACTAGCATTGTAAAAAATTCATCTAACTGTTTATAATGTCTCAGTACTTTTATAACACAGATAGATTCAATAAGGTGGATTTTGGCCTAATCCATTGTGACCTTTTCAGATCCATTGTGGTCATCTAGTTCTAGATTCTAGGTCTAATAACTTTGAGACTGAACCTTCCATGTAGCTATTTTACAGTGGCTTTTCTTAGCCTAATTCAAACAATCCCACATTTGCCAGGCTGTCACACTGACATAAAATGTGCTCTGCTGATTCTTCTTCTAGCTAACTAAATCTCTATAGGTCATCATCTGCCAATCCCATCAGCTTTAACTGCCTATTCAGCTTACAGTGACCTATTAGCAGACCCACTATGGTTTTGACTCTTTTCCTATCTTTGCTTATTAGGTCTGCTGTAAATATTGGCAAATGTTTTGTAGTGAACTGTTTTTCCCATCTTTGTTCTGGTGAATTCTTCCACCATTCCAGAAATTTGTGAGCTACCTGCTTTCTTTGTAGCCCTTCTTGTTCTGCCTTTCCAACACTGTAAAAGGCATTGATGAGCCTTGTTTGGCCATTTCATCTGCTTTTTCATTTCCCTTATAACCCCAGTGCCTGGTACCCAGACTACTGTAACAGCCTCCTGTTTACTTAGGGCACCCACACTATCCCATAGTAGCTTGGAATTGACCTCTACAGCATTGAGTGCCTTAAGCACAGCCTGGCTATTTGTTAAGTTGGCAATTCAACATTATGTTAAATTTACTGGGAAATAGTATACTGGCTAGTACCCCCTCTGATGTTTTTGAACCATCAGTGTACCAGGTAGTTTTGGCTTGTAAGGGTATACCATTCTTCCAGTCTTACCTTCCTGGTACAATAATTTTGAATTTATTATCAAAACTATATCTCATAGCAGTTGCATCTCTAGGTTGTCCCATTATAATATCTGCATTTAGGTCCTTGATTAGCTTTCTATTAATATTAATCTGTGCATCACTGATTTTGCTTCATACTTTATAATGATATGATATGGTGGTAGATTCAGCAGGACTTCCAACACTGCTGTACGAGTTGTTTTTATGACCTCAGTAATACACAGCCAAACTAATCTTTGTATACATTGTATACATTGAAACTCTGTATACATTGTTGTTTGCAGATGATCAGGTGGTGGTTGCAACCTATGAGGAAGATATAAATTATATGAATCGAAAATGATTTGAAACTGTACTGTAAACATAAGCAAAACAGAATATTTAAAAATTGGAGGAAATACCACAGATCTGAGGCTTGAAAACACAGTCATAAAAGGCTGCAACCAGTATAAATATCTAGGAAGCATCATATCAGCAGATGGCAGAGTTAAGATAGATGTACAAAACCGAATAACCGAAGGGAAAAAATGCATACGAATACTGAATTCATTACTTTGGTCTAATAAAATAAAGATGCATACCAAACTTCGCGTATACAGAGCAATTGTAGAACCAATTACCACATATGGTGCCGAATGTTGGACGATGACAAAGAATGAACGAGATAAAGTAGATGTTGTGGAAATGGATTATCTTAGGTCATGTCGAGTATCGAGAATGGAAAGAATCAGGAATGAGGAAATACGAAACTGTACAGGAATTAGAGATACTCTTTCAGATAGAATACAAGGAAGGCAATTACAATGGTATGGTCACGTGATGAGAATGAAGGAGGAGCAGTGACCAAAGAAAGCCTTAATGTATGTTCCGCCAGAAAGAAGGAAAAGGGGAAGACCACCAAATTCCTGGAGAAGAGAAGTTACAAAAACAATGCAATCTAGAGGCTTAGAAGAGGGAGATTGGAGAGATAGGATAATATGGAGGCTGAAATGTGGGAAGCGGCAATCGTCGTAGGACCCCTGTTATATGATGATGACTAATCTTTGTGTATTACTTAGCAGCCTTATTGCTTCCACTTGTTTCTTTGTCCACCTTTTCACAGACCCATAGGTTATCATTGGTCTAATAACCCTTGTGTATAACCATAAGGTCATTTTGGGGTTGAGCCCCCAATTCTTACCTCAAATTCCTCTACATTTGCCTAAGTACATAGTAGTTTTCTGTGTGGTTTGTGAGTATTCCATGTAAGTCTATAATTAAAATATACACCTAGGTATTTTGTTTCTTTGGCAAATGAAATCTCTGTTCCTCCCAGCACCAGTGGTTTTAAACCTTGTAAGACTTAATGCTGTCTTTTTGAGCACTGATTATCAGTCTCTCTTGTTTACATCAGGTATCAATTACAATTATATAGAAGAGCTGCTTGCATTGTTCCAGTCACCACCTTGTCAAATTTGCTCCTGATAGTGAGTGCAATATTGTCAGCATATCCTAGACAGTACAAGTCTTTTGTGGACAGATATTTGAGAAGATCATCTACCAATATTGCCCAAAGTAGAGGTGACAGAACTCATCCTTGTAGGCAGCCTCCACCTTTGATGGCTGCTTTACCCAGAGTGGATATTACTATCCTATTCTCCAGGAATGCCCTTATCCATCTGCTTATTACCGCAGGTCTGCCTCTTATACTCATTGCCTTTATCAAAGAGTTGGTAATAACATTATTAAATGTCCCTTCAATACCTAAAAAAGTAGCCCTTAGTATCTCTTTTCTTCAATTGACTTTGAGATAAGCCTATTTAGATCATCTAACCTTGAGTATGTAGATTTAACAGCTTATTATGTATATTGACAATAAGACTAAAACTTGTAAATATTTATAAATTAAGTTACCTTCTGGAGTGATAATGGCCACACATGAATGAAATGATGAATTGGTTTATAACATTAAATTTAACTGTAGAGAAGCAAAAATAAAGTTTTGTTAGTTAGCTAAATGTTAACTAGACTTACAGTATATTTTTCCTAGTTTATACAATCTTTTAACTTGTCTATTATTTTTTTAACAAGCTCTACATTAATTCTTTTAGGTGAGAGTGGATCTGGAAAAACAGAAGCTGCTAGAATAGTACTACAATTTCTAGTTCTAGTCTCTGGAGATAGCCCAGAAACAAAGCTTGTTAAAGATCGTTTAGTTCAAGCAAATACACTGTTAGAAGCATTTGGAAATGCTAGAACTATGAAGAATGATAATGCCTCTAGATTTGTAAGTATTTCCTATCATTGTAGTAGAAATATTATTATAGAATAATATAATAGAAATATAGAAATATTATGGGCCTGCGTAGCGCAAGCGGTAGGATGCTTGACTCGCAAGCCGGTGGTCCGGGGTTCGAATCCCACCGCCGGCAAGAACATCTAGACATTTTAAAAATGTCTATAGGCCCCAGGTCGACTCAGCCTGAATAAAAATGAGTACCTTGGGTAAAACCAGGGGTAATAATAGACGGTTGAAGCGTAGCACTGGCCATGTTACCTTCCTTGTATACCGTAGGCCCTAGATATAGCAGACTACCCTGCTATACTCCCAAAGCCGCGACAGCGGTATAAAACGGGAGACTATTATATTATAATAGAAATATCTAATTGTTTAATTTGGTTTTCTAGGGGAAGTTCTTAGATATTGAGTTTGATTTTAAGGGAGATCCTATAGGAGGGCATCTTACACATTGTAAGTATAATTAATGGTTTTTGTAGGTATGGATAACTTATTGATTGGTTAATTAAAATTTTTTTCATGTTCTTCAAGTTATATTTGGCAAATTGCTAGTTTGGCTACCAGTGCCTGCTCTTAATTACTTTCTAATATTTTTAACTGATGTCTTGTACATTTTTAAAACTATAGTTTTATTTGGGTGTAATTTTACATTCAAATAATAGGAATTAGATAAGAATAATAAAATTTAAAAAATAAAAGAAAAATATTAAAAAACAAAGTTTTCTTATATACAAAAATAGTAGTTTTGATTTCATCCTCTACAAATAAGACAAGGCTACATCTTAATCAGTGGACTGAATAGATAACTCAATGATTGTGAAAATAAATATTTAGAAAATATGTTTTTTTTCGAAAGGGTGTTAAGAGGGACTTCTTGTAATTTTTTTAAAAGAAATAATAAAATATTTATTATAAATTAATAATAAAAAAATATTTATTCAATAATATGACAAAATTGCGATGCTGTAGCTATTCTCGTGATGCATGTTTACTTTAACACAGCCAGCAGATCTCAATATAACTGACACAAATTTTAAACTATAGAGAAAATAAAAAAATCTGTTATACTATATGAGAATAGCTAGAAAAATACATAGGGAATTTTGAAAATATTAATTTTTATGTAATTAGCATATGGTATTTGAAATATACTTTTTAATTTTTTGACAAAAAGACAATCATTTGTTAATAAGTAATGTTAAAATCAACTTAAAATACTGTTAAAATACAAGTTGTTTTGTAGTTGTTAAATCATGGTACAAGGAAAACATTTTAAAATTTTGACGTATTTTATAGACTGACCCTATAGTAACATGCTTACATTTCAAAATGCTGGAACAGAACACCAACTCCCTCTAATAATCTTCTAACTTCTAATAACATAATATTAGTGTATCAGGTTAGGTTAGGTTCAATATGAGTGGGCACCTAACCAACCTTCCACTCGACCTAAGAGGTCTATTGTGGCTCATCCCTAGGTTAGGGTTGTCCATTCAGCCCAACATTTTTATCAAAGTCTATTATGACTTAAGGTGACACTTTTACAAAGTCGTATAGGGCTCTACTTGATATTGCTTGAATGTATTGAGTCTTATCCTATCCAACCCTGGGCAGTTGCACAGAACCAGAACAGAATGTTCTGCCGCCTCGTCGTCAGCCTGGCAAAATCTACAATTTGCACTCTCTGTCAATGTTCCCTTGAGGAGACACTGTCCTGTTAAGAGACCTATGATAATCCGCAGATCCTTCCTATTCATGTCTAGTAGATCTTTGGATCTCTTCATCGAAGTATCATGTATAAACGCTTTTGAATGTTTAAGACCCATTTGTTTATACCAATGATTACGCTTCATCCGTTACACCCAGTCTGATATTGTTCTTTTGGCTTCTTGTTGTGCCAACAACAGGTTCTGAGTCTATGAATGTTTTTTCACTCTCTTGGCTAGTATGTCCGCTTTTTCGTTCCCTTCAATTCAAGTATATCCAGGCACCCAGAGTAGTAAACTTACTTAGTTGCTTTTTCCGATCTGAATCAGAATGACAACAGGAGGGGAGAAGCAAATAAATAAATAAATAATGCGCTTAACGTAATCTCTCTATTATTAATGGAGTGCCTGATTTTCTGAACTACTTCATCCAGTGCTGTTTCTGTTGATTTTCCTTCTTGATATGCATGTTGGTTGCCATTGAGAAGAGGGCCCCAATGGCCCCTCTCTAATATGTCTTATCAAGATTTTTTTTTATTGTCTTCAACAGAAATGATGTAAATTATACACCCTTACAATTGTCCAAGTCTTTAGTATATAACCTAGTGCTATGCTAGCCTAAAATGTCTTTGTTAGGAGGGGCAATAAGATGTTCAAATCCAGAGAATTCTCAGTCTTCTTTCCGAGGACTTTTAGGTCTTTCTAGGTTTTCAGCCTGAGTCTGCTCATCAATAATTGCTAATGGGAAGTGGTTGTATAGTAAGAGCTCTAGTGTTTCCTTTTTACATTCGGCTGAGGTGCCATCAGGTGTTTTAAGTAGGCCTGGTCCCTGTGCCTAATTCTTGAAAAGAATCCTTTGAAAAGAATTTATTAAAAACTATACTAATGTTTTAACATATTTAGTTAGTTCTTTAAATTTTTTAAGATATGTCCAGAACTTTTGCAATATTGAAACCCATATCTATAAAAAAACTAATGTTTAATTTTTTTCTTTTCTTGCTCGCAGATTTTCTTGACAAAGTAAGTGTTTATTTGATGTGTTTTATTTTTTATTATTTATATGTATATTTAGAGCATTACCTACATAAAATTTGTTATCATACAAGGAGATTATTTATTACCCACATTGTTAAATTTGATTATGGATGGATTAAACATGGTAGAAAGGATGATTAAAAAGAGTAAGAATTAGCACGGAAATATATGATATAGGGCAGAAGATAAAACAATCAAAATCCTTTCAAAATGGGATGTTATATATCTTACCCTCAATATAGAGTATGGTGCAAATGAATAAAATCATTATTTCGAAAATTGTTGACTTTTGGGAAACATCCTATAACTAGTCGATTTTTATTTTGGAATGGAGGTTCTATCACACTTTTTTTTGACGTCATATCGATGTGAGCGTAATAATGTAATCTATAATTTTTTTAAATAGAAATATATGTTACAATACGCAATTGGAAAAACCTTTTAAATGTCTATTCAGCCATATAAATACTTCTAAGTAATTGACTTTTGCATATTGTAACAAAATATAATTATTAAATTCCAACAGGTTTATTAAAATAGATTATTTACCTTGATAACAAGTAGTATCATTTATTAATTGATACTCAAAAATAAATTCAGTAAGGCCGTCACTGGCCATGTATTGTTTGCAACTGCAGGTAAAGTGCTCAAACTGAAATCGCTCAAAATAATATCCTCTTCTGTTGAAATGTAGTTTTAAATATTATATTTCACCCTGTTCACATAGAAATAACAATACAAATCCATGGATTATATACCTAACAGATATGAAAATCATAGATCAGTGTTGGAGAATTAAAAAGGGACAGGTTTATATGTTAAATAAAATTAAAGCGGATATATCGTATTGATATCTAACATTTAAGCAATGTATATAGATTAAATGTAATAAAAATATAATGCCAAAATTAGAAAAGCTTGTGATCCAGATGATACACCAACTGAGTTACTGAAAATAATAGAGGATGATAAAATAAAAGTAGTAGTAAGACTTTTGAATTCAATATATATAACACCGGAGTGATTCCCACAGATTGGCTCAAATCCATCTTAGTCGCAATACCTAAAAAACACAATGCGAGAAAATGCTCAGAATATCGATTAATTAGCCTAATGAGTCACACTCTTAAAATTTTCCTAAGAATACTTCACAACAGAATTAGACGCAAATGCGAAGAAGATCTCGAAGATACCCAATTTGGTTTTAGAAATGCTATGGGAACTAGGGAGGCACTTTTTGCGCTTAACATGCTATTACAAAAATGCTGTGACCAAAGAAAAGATGTATTTGCATGTTTCGTGGACTTCGAAAAGGCATTCGATAAAGTACAGCATGTAAAATTAATGCAAATACTGAAAAATATCGGAATAGATGACAAAGATATTCGTGTCATTAAAAATTTGTACTGTAATCAAACTGTTATCGTAAAAATTGGAGATAACTACATCGATGAAATCTCCATACAACAAGGAGTCAGACAAGGTTGCATTTCATGGCCAACATTGTTCAATGTTTACTCGGACCAGTTATTTAAAAAGGCACTTGAGAGACAACCATATGGAATAAAAATCAACGGGGAACTACTTAATGTGATTAGTTATGCAGACGATACAGTAATTCTGTCAGATAATATTGAAGGTCTCCAAATTCTGCTTGATCGTATTCACGAGGTAGGAGAGGGAATGGGCATAAAAATAAACTCTAAACAAAAAAAATTTTTAGTGTTTAGTCGGGACCCACATCCCAATACAAAGCTTCAATAAACGGAGTCCAAGTTGAGAAAGTTCACAAAATGACGTATTTGGGAACTGTGATAACGGACCAACTAGATCCAGACATAGAAATAAAACGTAGAATAACAATGACTTTTTTTTTAATTACCGTATTGCCAGATTCCAGTAAGAGCCTAAAAGAAGGTATCCATTGAATTCTGACATGCAACGGTGGGGGAAATCTTTTTTGGATATCTACGTCACGGAACAAGACACCCTGGCATCTTTCGGCCGAGTAGGATACTAGGCCAGAAGACCCCAGGGTAGTGCCGGATTAACCGTGTTCCGGCTAAAACCTTAACCACCGTTCCAGAGAGGTGGTCTTGCCACTCAATGAACATCTAAAATAAAAAACTAAAAATTTATAAATAACCATACCTATTACCGTAAATTAGAAAATGTTTCAGACGTTAGGCCATAAACTAATAAATAATATTAACCATAAATTTCAGATCTCTGGCTCAATTTCCTCCTCTGTCCTCCTGCTCCTTTTTCTTCATCACCCCAGAAATCAGACAGTGTACTTCTCTCCATTCTTTCTCTCCTCTCAACATTATGTTTACAACGTTTCTTTCATCCAGCCCGAAACCCATTCGCCTCTTGAAATCTCCCCTCTCATTTGCCCATCTTTGGCAGTTAAAAAAGTAGTCTAGTTTCCTGAACTTACATTCCCACCACGGCCTCAGATCGGGAATAAGCTCCTTCGTCCACCTTGCCTTTCCGCTATCATTCGCCCATTCTGCCACTCTACTACCCTTCTTTCTTTTTCATTTTTATCTATATTTATATTTAGTAGAATAGCAATGACTAAAACTACTTTTATAAAAATGAAGTCATTTCTTTGCAATAATCATCTCAGTTTAGAACTAAGACAAAGAATGGCTAAGTGTTATATTTGGTCCGCACTTTTGTATAGTGCAGAAGTGTGGACGCTAAATGTATCGATCATGAACAAAATTGAAGCATTGGAAATATGGGTTCATAGACGAATGCTGAAGATACTAAGGAGCGTCAACAAAGATGGAGAACTGCTAAAGACTGTTAAACATCGAAAAATGTCTTATCTGGGACATATAGTAAGGGGAAGTCGATATAAAATATTACAACTGGTCCTTAAAGGCGAAATAGAGGGCCGTAAAGGTGTAGGAAGGAAACGGGTTTGTTGGTTGAGGAACATTCGTGAATGGACACAGATATCAAATGCAGCACAATTATTCCATATTGCAGAAGATCGAGAAGCCTTCGCAATGGTGATCTCCCACGTCGGATAATTCTGATATGGCACGCGAAGAAGAAGATATAGATTAAAAACTTACTGATTTAATTATAAATTATGGATTTCCATCTCTTCCTTTTCTTCTGTGCCAGATTCGTTGCCCGGCCCGATTGGAATGATTATATATTGACAAAGTTCTTCATAGATTCTTCATTATCACCAGTCCACAATCTTTCTTCCTCTTTTTTTACGTGGCTTACGACATTTGTCCAGGTATCTTTCTTTACATTTTGTATGAAATTTAATAAAAGTTGTTTCACATCCTTCAATTTAAAAGTTGTATTTTGTCTGGCTACTTGTTTTTGCCAATTCGTCAATGACATATTTTTTATAATACGATTTATGTTGCCTTGCAATTCGCAATAATTCGTTTTAAGCATAGTCTATCCTACGGTATTAATTGGGTTGGAACCAGTCAATTATATCTACTTTTTTCCATGAGACCTATAGAAAATCAATACCTGAGAAAAGTAATCCTCAAAAGCATCGGAGTTACTTTCTTTGTGGTAATCTTTAGTGGATTTTGAAACGAACTCAAATATACCATTCTCCACAAAACCATGTTCGCTACCTTCTCTCTAGAAAGGCATTGCCACAACTTTTAATATTTTTATCTTATATAAGTATATAATAAATACTTATATAAGTATCTAAAACGACATGATTTTCGTTTAGCCAGGTTTAATCTAAATAGAAAATGCATCTTCCTTCTAATTTAAACCTTTTATTGTTCTCAAATATTTATTTCGCCAGCAAAAATTCTCTGTATATTTTTAATAAACATCCTTTTTCCTGATGAACCTATATTTCTCTTAAAGAGTCGTCTCTATTGTCAGATTTGTCGGTATTGGGATATGGAAAATTTACACAGGATGCTGAAGTACTGTACCCAATACCCAGAGAAAAGAATGTTTGGACAGGAATACTAGGCAATAAAATTATAAGACCATACTCTTTCGACGAAACCTTAACAGGTCTTCAATATTTAGAATTACTGCAAAACTTCTTTCTCCCCAAATTTAATCACTTCTTCCTAAACAGAAATGATTTGTGGCAAGATTTTGCGCCTCTCGTCTTGGCCAGAAATACCTACACAATGTCTTCCCTAATCAGTGGATAGGATAGAATAACCTAAGCCACTAGATTTACCTCTTGATTCCTTTTTATGGGAGTACTTGAAAAGAAGTGTGCAAAAATAGACGAAAGACTACTACTGAACTCAAACAACTGATACGAATTTTATAAGGTAGCCCAAATAACTTCGGAAGTCATAGGGAAAGTTTTCGCTGCTCGTCTTTCTCATTGTATTTTAACTTTTGAACATATTCTGTAATTTATTTTTGTTGTTAATAAACAATAATATTTATCATATTAATTAAAATATTTAACGTAGTTAAATAGATATTTAAAAGATTTTTCAAATATTATATTTCAATACCCTCATTTCTATTTATCATGCCTACATGGTGCTGTAAAAAATAAAAAAGCAATTCTAAGAGAAGGTCTATTTAGGAATGAAATAGACGGGTTTTAGGATTTTTATTTAAAGCCACCGGTTTTTCAAAATAATGAATTTACCTTTCAATTGCACCATACAATATACACTGTAAGCTAAATTCCAGATCAAAATTTGGGAGCAGTGGTCAAGGCGGCAAACACAATACCAATGTCGTAAAGATTTACTATGGTAGAAGATGTATTCAAATAAAGAAGCAAAAGATAGAATTTACAAACCCCAACGAGTGATAGCAAAGTAACCTTTATAAGAATAGGATGTGAAAAACTCTTGGAAATAAAATAACATGAAAATATTACAGTGAATTGATGGGAATAGAACTAAATACTAAGTTTAACACACCACCCTGTATATATAACGAGCAAAAACATTATATTATTAAAATTCTGCTTAAGTAATTAAGTGAAAAGTGATCGAAACAAACTCATAACTAATTAAATGTAATTAATTAATTTTGGACCTAATTAATTTTTCTTTTAGTCGAGAATTACAAATTTGGCATCGTCTGACAGAAACTTCCACATATTTTATCAACTCCTCTCTGGAGCCGACATTCATCTATTAAGTAAGTATTAATCCAATATTAACGTTATTGTTTAAGTAATCAATAAATGGTGTAATTTCTGCCATGGACACCTAGGAACCAGAGAAAAATTGACCAAAAGCTATTTTTTAGGAGCCTCCTAATTAGTTAACCGGTTAAAACACACATAGAATTAAATGATATTATGATACTTCTTAGTTCAGACAAGACACGTTAATATTTGGCTCTTGGTCATAATACCTCTGTACCATACCCTGTTTTTTTTTCATTAAACTCGAATAAGTCCTTAGTGACAACAAAGGTCAACAGTTTCCTCATTGGTAGTTTAAAAATCTCTTATGATTCAGGCCTCATTTTGACAAGTGAATTCCTGCCTATCACTTAGCACTTTACAATGGTATAGGATGTGCATGGCAGTCTCTTCTTCCATTTCGCATTTTCTACACCATTCGCCTTACCTATTTTGTGTTTTCTTAAACGACAATCTCCAGTCATCAATTCGATGACCGGTTTAATCTTCCGTTGATTGAGGTTCATCAAACTGCCTGACAGTTTTTTATCTGATTAATTTGTTAGGCTGGATTTGCCCTTGGGTGACTTTTCATTTTTTTAATGATTCCTTATCAGCTACTTCTAAATCTTGTTTCTTGTAGCATCTTTGGTGATGTCACACAGTGATTCTAGACCTACTAAAAAATAAGTAATAGTATAAAATGTATAAATTAACGTCTTACATGTTGTTGCGTTGAGTTATTTTAAATATTTATAAGCGTACAATCACAGTACTTCTGTAAAGCTATTTTACAATATTTAGCATAAACTCTTTAATCCTTAAACTATTTAATTCAATAATATAAGCCTTTCTCTTCAATTTGGTACTTTCAGAATTCATGTAGGCCCAATAGTTTTTGCATAATAACGTTGTAGATAAAAGCTTTCTTTGATAAACAATTTCAATTTTGCAATAACTATCTTGAAATTTTTATACCTGAATACTTGTTAGCCAAAGATCCCACTGCAGGATCACTACGTTCATAATTTAGTTAATCAAACTCACATTTTTACATACATTTAAAATTAGGCGAACACATTGATAATAGGTTGCCATTCAAAAAGTGGCCGCAAATATTTTTAATTCAATTAATAGTAATTAATTCTTGACAAAAATTTTATTTCGTTCATTTATTTTTTAAATAAAATTAAAGCTGTTTTTTTCTTCTTAATATGATATAAGTCTGCCTGAGAAAAAATGATCGAAAATAAGGTGTCAAAAATAAATTAATGAAATAAAATATTTTTCAAAAACTTCTTCTTCTTGTGCCACTCCTATCGGAGATTGGAAATCATCAAGGCTATCCTGACCTTGTTTACAGCTGACCTAAAGAGTTCATTGGTGGTACAGCCAAACCACTCTCTCAAATTACGCAGCCATGACATTCTTCTACGGTCTGGATTCCGTTTTCCTTCTATTTTTCCCTGCATTATATTTTGAAGTAATGCGTATTTATGTCCTCTCATCAGGTGACCCAGATATTCGAGTTTTCTTCGTTTGATCGTTGACAAAATTTCTGGGTTTTCTCCTATCCTTCGCATTACTTCAAAATTTGTAACTCTTTCAACCCCACTTATCGTCAGCATTCGACGGTAGCACCACATCTTGAAACTTTCAATATTTTTTATATTGTTCTGCTTGAGAGTCCAGGCCTCTACACCGTATAATAGCGTGTTAAATACGTAGCCCCTTAGCATTCTTAATCGGAGAGGGATGCTTATATCTCTGTTGCAGAAGAATTTCCTCATCTTTATGAAGTGGCCCTGGCAATTTGGATACGTCTTTTTATTTCATTGTTTTGGTCTCCAGTTTCGTTTATTGAAATAAATAATTTTTTCTTCTTCTAATTTTAAATATATGTAAAAATGTGGGTTTGATGAACTACGTTATGAATTTAGTGATCCTGCAGTGAGATCTTGTACTATGTTATATGCTCATCCGAAATTAAAGTTTTTTGTACATTTTTAGAAAAGCTTTTAATAATTTTCAAATAATCGACTTTTGAAGCTATTTTTGCAATAATTCAATAACAAATTTACTAAAATAACTTAACAAATTCTCATTTTACAGGATTTTCTATGCTTTTTTAGTAAAATTGTGTCACTTTTCCATATACTTTACCAGCCTTTACTTTTAAAATAGATTTAATACATTTCGCATAATAATTTTGCGATCTAATTTTTTTTTAATAAAATTTGTTTAAAATCATTCACAACAAAAATTAGAGCATACAGAAGTTTGGAATTTTTTTTTCCTTATAAAAACGCACTTAACCTATCTAACGCACTTTTAAAATTAAAATTGGATTATGTGGACAGCTTCAGGAATGTTTTAAAATTATAGACAATTTTTTGGCTTACAAACAAATAGAATATCTCGGAAACTATTAGCTTAAATTAAATTCAGAAAACGGCGTTAAAAAAGACTCTACGAGACGTTTCTTGTAAAAGAAAAAAATTGAATTACGGGCAGTGGTTCAAAAGTGGTGATAAATTTTCATATCTTCAAAATGTTTATAACATATATTATAATAATAAAAACCATCGGTATTGCGCCTGAAAAATGCCAAAAAAATTAGGTTGAAGAAAATTGAATTCCAAATGTCAAAATCGGTATACTTAAAAAAAATATATTTTCTCGGCTTCCAATAAAGCAATTTTCTTAATTTTTTTTAATCCTACGTAATTCGAATAGAACCATCAAAAAAACGTTAATTAATATTTTATTTAAAAAATGTTTGTAATATAAATATATGGTTTACAGTCAACTACAGGAATTTAGTTTCCTTGTGGATTATAAATTAATATATTTATACTCCAGTCGTCAGAGACGAAAATGCCACTGAACCTCTAAAAATCATACGAACAAGCTGAATTTTTCTGAGAATGGTAATTTTAGGAGTTCAAAAAATATGCAAAAAGTTTACTATTCCTACCCCCGGCTTTCCCGTAAAACCACACCCGCCTCTTAGAGGAAAAAACGGAAAAAATCGATTTACTAAGAATCTGTGCGTCCTAGAAAAAAATATTTCAAATAAAAAATGTAGATGAGACACTTTTGAACAAAAATGTTTGTTACCACTTTTTCTGTAAAATAAACCATTATCTCAAAAATGTCGCTTGAAGCGACGTGGCTAAGCGCGCGAAATCAATTTTAAATAAAATTTGTATGAATTCGTCTTTAAAAATTCGATATCTTTTGATCAGTCCTATCAAAAAACATCAAAAAGCGTTTTAGAGGTGAAGAGTGCAACTTTGCTCAATTATTATTACTGAAACGTCAATTATTATTACTGAAGTTATCACCTAACTTATTTCTGCAAAAATCCGAATGCCACCTCTCACGTCCAAATTTAGTCTTTTTTTCACAGATCTGCCCTGGTCTATATGTTATGTTGGGCGGTGTATGATGATAATTTTGTTTTTATTCTTAGTCTACATATTTCCTCATTTAAAATACTTCAAAATAAAATATGGCGTGTTTCATCTTATTATCAACTATGAAGGCTACTCCGAACTGTTAGTTTCCTCTATATTTTCCTGTATATAGTTATGTATGCGTCTTTGTGACTTTTATTCCGTGTCCTAAAATAGTTTTTTATATTGCGGCTAGTTCTATTTTGTATTTTCGGAGCTTGTTAAGGAACTATACCTGTGCTCCATATTTCTTTGCTTAAGTCGTTGTTGATAAGACAACACCGATCTATCCGAGGCTTGTTTTGTTATATTGACAACATAGACGACATACGGATAAAAAACTTAAAAACTATGAAAAAAACGTTTTTCTATCTTTCGTTATAAAAAAAAACTGAAAAAAACTTAATTTAACAAGTTTTGTTATCTTTGTTGGTAACTGTCCAGTGGATAACGGAATCTTGAATTCTTCCAGTTAGTTGTTGGTTAATGTTATTAGGACTTCCCTTGGTTTTAGTAAAGAACTCAATACCTTAAATGAAACTGTTTAATACTTCTATGTAAATGTAAATGTAAAAATATAAAAAACTTCTCTCTCTCTTGTCGTTTCCTCATTGCTGAGGATCGTGATTTCCTACAATGCGGGCTGTCAATTCTCTCCATCTCTTGCGATTTTGGGCTGCTCTCATGGACTCGGAAAACGTCTCTCCAGTGGCTTTCTGTACTTGATCTGACCATCGGATAGGTGAGCGTCCTCTGCCTCTACGTCCTTCTACGTTTCCGCATACAATTAATCTTTCTAAGTTGTCATTGTCTCTTCTCGCAATGTGGCCAAAAAACTTTAAAACATTTGCAAGACACTGAGAGGAGAGTCTGGTCTGAATGTTTAGCTCTTCGAGAATCGACTGATTGGATCTGTGCTCCGTCCACGAGACGCGTAACATTCGTCTCCAGCACCACATTTCGAATGCGTCAATCCTTTTCCTATCCTCTGATTTTATTGTCCATGTTTCGGCACCGTAACTGAAGATTGAAAAAATGAGTGTCCGTACCATAAAAAACTTAATTGTCTGTAATAATGAAATAAAAATAAATGGTTACAAATATATATTATTGTTAACACATGTTCTTAGTTTGACGTTTTGAAATAGAATGTGTTTTCTTTTCCGACAGGATGGTTGATTTAAGCCAGATATCTTCCCGATAAGCCGTGGCGGAACTGTTAGGTTACCTTCGCGACAAGCTGTCGCCGGAACCAAATTTTGCAAACGACGACAGGGAGGTCATTTAGATTTTAACAATATTTGCCAACTGTGATGGTACGGATAGTTGCAGCATGAAAAATATTTCATTTATGACTATAAAAAAAGTTTCTAAACAGGTAGATTTATGGAAACGATCCACGAAGGTGAGGTTTTGAAGAAAATGACACTTAATTTAGTCACTTGTCCTATCATTAAAAGAAATACGCCAGAAAATTTAGACCTAGAAAAATATTTCGTAACGAATTGAAAAGTGTTAATAGTAAACCCAGATTTAATGATGGACAAATTTACTGACAAAGAAAGCGCATCTGAGTCTACTGAAAATGAAAAATGTCATCTATGCAAAATATGTGTGAAGCTTATGAAAAACAGAGGGACATAAAACATTTTTTATTGAAAATATACAGTAGCGATTTGGCCATTGATATATCCCAAATCTTGATGAGATTATTGGCCAAAGCTCTCCCTCCTCTCCCACCTCTCTTATTGGCCAAAATTGCGTGTTATTTTTTATTGAGCACTAATGAGAAGTTTTAGTGTAATGTACATGTGTACATATTAAAAGTAACTTGATCTTCTAATAAGGATCCGATATATTTTATAAATCGTCTGTCCGTCTGTCTGTTTGGGCGGTAACTCTTTAATGAGAGTTTTAGTCTTTCACTTTTCTTCAACTTAGTACAAAGGATCCTCTTCGACAAAAAAAGAACTCTATTGAATTTGGGGTGAATAGGTCAAAAGCCACCAAAGTTACAGTTCCAGATAAAGAGTAGAGCCTTGAAACTTGATATATAGTTTCTATAGGACATAAATATACGGTTGGTCAAATTTGGAACAAAAAGGTGTAACATTTATAATAAAAATACACGTCCCATATTGTCTAATTGCGCCAGACCCATAAGAGTCTATACAACTAGTATTTTGCAAGTTTAACAAGTTGCGCTTAATTCAGTGTCGGGTTCATTGACACTGACACTCCGTTTTACTGCTTCATTTAATGAACTAATTTTTCTCTTTTTGCTATTTTCAGAATCGCTCAAGTTACAACGCAACGTCGAGCTGTATACCATTTTACTAACCGAATCCAATCAACCAACCTTGTCAGATGATGACGATAAAAACTTGTTCATATATACAAAGAGCGCTTTGGAAGTGCTCGGATTTACAGATAGCGAAATAGTAGATATTTTTCGCGTTATAGCGATTATTTTGAAATTAGGTAATTTGCAGTATGTGCCTTGTAGTAACATTGATGGTACTGAGGGATGTTCGATTAACAATGATTATGGTGAGTGTATAAGTACAATTTACATATTTTTAAAAACGCTTCATATAATGATTAGTTCGTGGTGCATTTAAAGTGTCAGCAGTACAAGTAGAAATACAAATCTTATATCGTGCAAATTTTATAAAATATACACTAAGATAATTGTCCTCATTTTCCTCCTCAATACCGGTTTCTTTTAAATAATTGAATAATCCTTTTAACGGATTGCAAAATGAAGTCAAAGGAAAATATTATAAAAGTCAATTTAATCGAAAAATTTAGCAGATAAATGATTCCTTACTTACGTTCCGTTTCCGAAATACATCCCATCTATCACAAAATTCATATTTTATTACATCAGAAGTGTCCAACTTGCTTTGTCCGGTCGTTGCCAGCAAAGAGATCCTCGTAAGTGCACTCAGAGTTAAAATATGTACAGACTAATAGATGATATGGAGCCACAACGGCTATCCACAGCAAAGTCACACTTAGCTATGTTACTCTCTTTTTCTTCTTCGAATGCCTTCTCTTATTCAAGATCCTGTCTTGGGTCTACATTACATGACCAAGATATGCAGTTTCCGCTTTTTAATGTTTTCCATAAGCTCATGTTCCCTGTCGATTCAAACCAAAACTTCCATGGGCAGTCTAAGGTATTCGCAACATTCTCCGGTATACCCACATTTTAAATGCCTTAGGTCTGGTTGCTAACTTTTAGCGTCCACTCTTCAACCCCTCTGATTTCTAAGTGGGCATTAAAATTCTTATTGGTCCAGCTGATCAAGTACTTGAACATGGAAACTTTAGTTATTTCTCTATCTTATACGTTTACGTGTACTGGTTTTCGATTTACCACCAGTATCTTTGTTTTTTCGGTGTCCAACTTTTTAGTCCAATATATCTTCTTCAGCTGATATTTTGTTAAATAAACGTTGCAAGCCCTCCGAACTGTCTGTAATTATAACTGTGTCATCGTCATATTTAAATTTATTTTATCAATATTCCATTCAGTTTTATCTTTGACATAATAACTCACGTACAGGTGAGAGTCACTCACCTACTAGTTGTAGGTAAATGTTATCTGGTACAATTTCTCTACAAATGCACAGTGCATTTCGTCTGTACTGAGAGATTTAATTTGTGCTATGGTCATTTGTATGAAGCTGTCTTGATTTGAGACAAGGCACAGTATACTTCTTGAAATTATTTTCTTGTAACACGTGTGTATAACTTATATTAAAGTTCATTGTGGTCTATTCCCATATATAAAATATTCAGTAAGGCGCAGGAATAATATAAGTCGAGTGCCTCAGCTCTGTTGTCTGCTTCTTCCTCTCTATTTCAGCTGCCACTTTTCTTCTTATATGTAGTAGGGCTATGCCAGTTAGTACGTATAGAAACCGAACCTGAGTAGGTTTCAAACAGCCAGTAATAATACAGATTACAGAAAAATTTAAAGATAAAAATTACAGATACAAAAAAATGTGTCATTTTTAACATTCTAGAGGGTAATAGTACCTTAAGAACTCTACTCAGCGAATGGCAACATTTACTTACTTTACTTAATCAGTAGACCCATTTGTACCTTTCGGTGTTGGGCCGTTTAAAATACAATTCATTACATTACAATATTACAATATTTGACAGTCTTCTGAGGTGTCCTAGCTCTTGAAGAACTTTCTCCATTCCTTCCTATTGGATGCCATCTGTGTTGCTTCCTGCCAAGTCTTACCCTTACTCTGCAGTATCTGCGAGATGTCACTGTTCCATTCTTTAATGGGTCTTCCTCTTCTGTTCTTCCCTATTGGTTTGGCGTCCCACACTCTTTTAACTTGTCTATTATTGTCCATCCGGGTTAGATGTCCGAACCATGCCAATTTTTTCTCTTTGATTGACTCGAGTATCGGTTTGATTTTGAGTCTTTCTCTTATTTCTTCCTTTCTGATTCTATCAGTTCTTTTTACTCCTATCGTTCTTCTGAGGTATTTCATCTCTGCTGCCTGAATTCTGCTCTGATGTCTTTTGTTTAATATCCAATTTTCTGCTCCATATGTCACTGTAGGTCTATATATTGTTTTGTATATTATCATCTTGGTCTTTGTTGATATTTCTTTGTTATTAAGGAATCCTCTATTTAGTGCTTGGAATAGTTTTCCTGTGTTTTCCATTCTGTTGTTAAGATCATCCTCGATGTCTCCTTTGTTGTTAATTACTGTTCCTAAGTATTTGTATGAATTTGTCTGTATTATTTTTTGTTGGTCTATCATTACTTCTATTTGATCTTCCGTCCCTTGTTTCCTTGATATTTTCATTATTTGAGTCTTCTCTTTGTTTACGTTTAAGTTGTATTTGCTTGCTTCTAGGTTCCATTTCTCTAAGTTGTATTTCAGTTTTTCTGCAGTTTCCGCAATTAATACTATGTCGTCTGCAAATATACACATCTCAGAATTTATCATTTGCATTCTGTTCCAACCGATGCAGTATTTCTTGAATGTTTTCTTACATTCTTTCACTATCTCATCTATTACATTTATGAATAGTACTGGGCTGAGACTTCCCCCTTGTCTAACTCCTTGGGTTGTTTCAAATGGTTCTGACTGTATATTTAACATTCTTACTGTATTTGTTGTTTTCATGTATATACTCTTTGTTGCTTCTATCAGTTCTTCACTTACTTGTTTCTTCTTTAGGCTTTCCCATATATCTTTTCTTTTGACTGAGTCGAATGCTTTTTCCATGTCTATAAAGCTCAGATGTATTTCTTTATTTTTCTTTAAGGCTTTTTCTATTACTTGTTGCATGGTGAATATATGGTCTTGTGTGTTGTGTCCTTTCCTGAATCCACTTTGTACATCCTCTAATTTATGTTCTATTTCTTTTCTAATTTTCCTTTCTATTATGGTTTCGTATACTTTTGCTGCTACACATAGTAGTGATATACCTCTATAGTTCCTACAGTCTCTTGTGTTTCCTTTTTTGTATATAGGTATAATAACTGCATTTGTCCATTCTCTGGGTATTACTTTTCTCTTCCATATTAGGTTATATATGTATAACAATTTTTCTTTTGCTTTTACTCCTATATATTTCATCATTTCTGGTGCTACTCCATCGCTTCCTGCTGCTTTTCCAATCTTTATCTTTCTTATTGCTTCTTCCAGTTCTTCTTTTTCTATAGTTTCTGGATTTTCCGTGTTTCTCATGGATACTCTCCTATTGTGGCTTTCCTTCTCCATTGTATTCGCTTGATTTCCATTCAGTATCAGCTGAAAATGTTCCCTCCATCTTTCCATTATTGTCTTATCGTCGTTTATTATTGTTCCTTCCTTGTTCATTATTTGTTTCAGTTTCGTTTCTTTGTTGCTTCTTAGGTTTTTCAGTGTTCTGTAAAATAATTTTACGTTTTCTGTGCTGTTTTCTTCCATTTTTTCCCCGAATTTTTCCCAACTTTTCTTTTTCTCTTTCTTAACTATCTCTTTAACTTTTGTTCTTTGTCTCTTATAATTTTCATATTTTTGTTGTGTTTTGTCTTGGATGTATTCTTTCCATAATTTCTTCTTTTCTTTTATTTCTCTTTTCACTTCATCGTTCCACCAAGATGTTCGTTTCCCTCTGTTGTTATTTCTTGTGGTTCCACATATTGATTTAGCTGTTTTTATCATCGCATTTTTAAATTTTCCCCATTCTTCTTCTATTGTTTCTGTTATTTCATGTTCATTATCCATCTCTTTCTCTAGTCCTTCTGAGTATCTTATTCTCGTTGTTTCTTCCCTTAGTTTATAAATGTTTATTATTTCTGTGTGTTTTCTGTTTATGTTCTCATTTCTTTTTATTTCTTTTCTTTTGCTTTTGAATGTGGTTTCTAGTAGATAGTGGTCACTACCAATTTCATAACTCCTTTTTACCCTTACGTCTCTTATCCAGTTCTTCTCTGTTTTTTGCACTATAGTATAGTCTATAATTGATTGTTCGTCTCTTGATTTGACTTCTCTTGTGATCTTGTGTATCCTTTTATGTTGGAAGTGTGTGTTCATAATCACCAGGTTATTGTCTAGACAAAATTCGAGTAGTAATTTTCCATTTTTGTTTAGTTTGTCCTCCCCATAAGGTCCGACGACATTGTTCCATTTTTCTGTTTCTTTCCCCACTCTACTGTTCATGTCCCCTGTGATCACAATTTTCTCTGTACAATCATTTATCACTTCTTGTAATTTGTCCCAGAATTCATTCTTTTCGTTTTTTGTTGCGTCTTCATCTGGTCTATAACATATGATTAGGTTTGTATTGGTTTCCTCTGTATCCATATCTATGTCTACTCTTAGTATACGTTCGTTGTAATATATCCAATTTTTTATTTTGTTGATACTCTCCTTCTTTATCATGCACGCTACTCCTGCCTGAGCTCTCTTCGTTTCTTCCACTCCACTGTATATTAGTAACATTCCGTTTTCTAATATTATTGATCCTTTTCCTTTTTTCTTTGTCTCTGTTATAGCTACTATTTCAATGTTCTTATCTCTAATTTCTTCCCCATTTCCTTCCCATTTATACCTCTCACATTCCATGATGTCATTTTCCAAATTGTTTTGTTCTTTTCTGTGTTTAAGTTGTACTTCAATTTGTTTTTACTCCCGTTTGTGTTATTATCTTTAGATCTGCTCATGTCCCTGTTCTGTGCCTGTTTTGTTTCTCGGACCGTTATTGTGTTTTCTTCAGCTAGTTTTTTTAACTAGTTGGTTCTGTATTGTATGTTATTTTTTCTATCTGGCTTGTTTTTTGATTCCATTTCCACTTAATGCCTTCAATAACTATGAAACCATATCCAATTTTTGTCCTTTTCCCATTAGTCTTTTCATCTGCTGCTATCTTCCTAAGATTTCTTTGTATCTCTATCTGTTTTAATGTTAGATCACATTCTATATATACTCTATGTTGCTTATAGTTTATTAGTTTACCCTTGGCTTTCAGTATTTTCATTTTATCTTCGAATTTTTTACATTCGATAACACACATTGTTTCATTTATCTTTTGTACCCTATTTATTTCTGATTTTACTCCCATTTTTGTTTCTATGAAGTTCTCCAGTTGCTCTGCTTCTATTGTGTCTATTGGTAAGCCTCTCATAATTAGGTTATTTTTCTTCTTTTCTTTCTGACATGCTTCCAATGCTATTTCTATTTTATCTATTTTTTGTTTCATCGTTGTCATTTCTTTCTTTAGATTTTCATTTTCTCTTATTATTTCTTTCATTTGCAATTTGTATTCACTATTTTCCTTCCTAATTTCTTTTAGTTCCTCAATCATATTACCCATTGTATTTTTTATCTCTTCCAGGTCATTGTTTTTCTTTTTATTATCGCTTGCTATTTGTCTCATTAGTTCCATCATTTCGTTCTGGCTGCTGGTTTCATTCGTTGTTGGTTTCGACCTGTCTGGCGTTCAGCTCACTTTTCTGCTCCTGCTAAATATATCTATCTCCTCTTTGCTTTTTCTTTTACCATCTTCATCAACCTTACCATCCGCCATTTTTCTTCTTATTCAAATAATTAAAGTATTTATAAATATAAATATTATAAGTAACGGTTACAAATCTCGACAAGCGCCGCGCCTACCTCTACAGTTAAATCTTAGCTATTATTCTCGATCCTAATCAGTTTCGACTGCCATTCGTAAATACAAAAATACAATCAATATCAAAACAGCAAATAAATTCAGCCTTTATAATTCTGTATAGTTTTACCGAAACCTGAATAACAGACCTATTGTTTTTGTTGATAATTATTATTGTTTATCGTTCTTAATCACCCGTCCAGCGCAAAAAGCTCAACTCGTTTCGACCACTCAGAAGTTTCACTTTTATCCGTCGGGCAATTAAAACTAACTATTAATTTAATACAGTTCAAAATCAGATAACTGATTATCTACTTACATAAAGGTCCTTTTTAAATATACTTTACACTAATTTGCATGCAGATTACACTCGAAACCACCCAAAATTGGAATTTAATTTCGGAGCGACACTACACACGTCCAACTAGTCTGACCGCCAATCAGTCAATCGGCAACATTTAAAGTTTTAGTCCAATATATCTTCTTCAGCTGATATTTTGTTAAATAAACGTTGCAAGCCCTCCGAACTGTCTGTAATTATAACTGTGGCATCGTCATATTTAAATTTATTTTATCAATATTCCATTCAGTTTTATCTTTGACATAATAACTCACGTACAGGTGAGAGTCACTCACCTACTAGTTGTAGGTAAATGTTATCTGGTACAATTTCTCTACAAATGCACAGTGCATTTCGTCTCTACTGAGAGATTCAATTTGTGCTATGGTCATTTGTATGAAGCTGTCTTGATTTGAGACAAGGCACAGTATACTTCTTGAAATTATTTTCTTGTAACACGTGTGTATAACGTATATTAAAATTTATTGTGGTCTATTCCCATATATAAAATATTCAGTAAGGCGCAGGAATAATATAATTATAGGTCGAGTGCCTCAGCTCTGTTGTCTGCTTCTTCCTCTCTATTTCAGCTGCCACTTTTCTTCTTATATGTAGTAGGGCTATGCCAGTTAGTACGTATAGAAACCGAACCTGAGTAGGTTTCAAACAGCCAGTAATAATACAGATTACAGAAAAATTTAAAGATAAAAATTACAGATACAAAAAAATTGTGTCATTTTAACATTCTAGTTAAGAACTCTACTCAGCGAATGGCAACATTTAAAGCTTTCTAAAATGGCGAATATCAGAGATTTTGATCTTAACCACATATTATCCAGAACCAAAAAATATTTTTAAAACAGCTGCCGCTATTGACGTTATCCTTACTTTCCGTGGAAGTCATTTGATCCTTTATTTTTTGTAACGCTTGAGTCACTTCCTCTTTTGTTATTTTGGTTACTATTGCAGTTACTTTTTTTTTTATTTTCCAGAACTATTTGAGATCTGCGAACTGTTGGGAGCAGAACCCAGATGGCTCCAGAGGGCGCTAACAACTCATCAAATAGAAGATGGCATTATTACGGACCTAAATGCGGCGGATGCCACCAAAATCAGGGATACTCTTTGTAGAACTTTGTACAGTCGTCTTTTTACGTGGCTTATCAACAAAATAAATGACGTCATCAAGGTAAGTCGTTTTACTGCATTAAAGTAGATTATATTTAATCGTGTACGTCATTTGTATTTCAGAATATATAATAAACTAAAACTAAAAATAGAAATTGATTTACCTACCACTTTGCGCGTGTTTTCCTTGCAAATTTCTTCTTTTTTGATTTGTTCTTCTGGACCATATTTCTTAGGTATCTCTTCAAAAATTTTTCGCAGTCTTTTTCGTTCTTATATCTTTATTTTCCCTTTTACTCAAACTGATTTAACTTTTCAAATCGTATTGTTTATTTTAGACTAAAAATTTTGTGAATTTGTTTTATTCTGTCACGTCTGCTCACCCCTCTTTGTACTTTATTTTGTTTTCATTCTAAAACCAGATTGAACAAATGACAACTCTACCTAAGACCGTTTTTATCGGTGAATTCATCGGAGTACCTTCACTTTAGTAAAATTTTATTGTTTGTTTTGGCTAGAGCCATTTTGACTAGTTTTATTAAGTTTTGTGGTATTTTAAACATTGTCACTGTCTGACTTAATTAACTTCCACTGATCGTACTCTTATTTGTATATAATTGATAAAAAGTACATTATGTAGACCGAGGTTGTCTTTTTAGTTGCCATTCTGAGATATTTTCAATATAAATATTTGGTGTCTCTTAGATATCTATTTATGTATATGGGGGGTCCTACAGCTTCTTGTCAAACCCCGTAGGATTAATGGAGTGAGTAATACCGAGACGCAAGGTCTCATCTATTGCCGTACTACCGTCGACTTTTTGTTTTCTGACCAGGGTTTGAACCATCTATCCACTAGATCACTCACAGTGAAGTGAGTACTATTCGTCCTACTGACCCGCTGGACTATCTGACTGACATGTCGCTTGGCTACTTAATGGACATTTCTTAGATATCACAGCTGCATATCATCCCTAATACTTTCCAAATACTTTATTCTCGTATTTTTAATTCTTCTACGTATGACTTTTTCTAAGATCTTATGAGACCCAAAAAAATATGCAAAAAAGTTTACCACTCCTACCCCCAGCTGTCCCCTAAAACCCATCTCGTAGGGGGGGAAACGGAAAAAGTTGATCACCGAGTAACTACTTCGAACTGATTTTGTATTGAATTTCCACAAAACTCTAAGAGGTGAGGCCTGTCCTGGGCACCAGGTGCCTCGCACATCATCGCCGACATGATATTAGTGTTCAGCGACCTCAAAAATCCCTGAGAAATGAGTTTGCACTAATTTTGTATCGAATTTCCAAAAAACTCCAGGACACGAGGCACAGGTATCGGAGAACATCTCCGCTTTGATATTCATGTTCAGTGACACCAAAAACCCCTGGAGTAGTAATATTACTGATTTCCGTCAATTATTTCCGATTTACAAATTTATGATTTTTTATCACTTCGAAATGTATTTTCCTTGTAATGCAATTTTTATTTCCACATAATCATTTTCGTTCACAACATTTCCTGACATACCAATCGAATTTGAAAAGTTTCATTAAGATCCATCCTACTGCAAAAATTTGGTGGGTTTATTGCTAAGACATTCTTTCATTTTTGTGGTGACATCAGCCAGATCTATTGATTTGTCCAAAAAAGGGTTTAAAATCCATCTACGCCCATTGTCAGCTTCAGAGTGCAAGTCTGGAAAATATGTCAATGTCTGTATCATGCAAGGGATGTGAGCCGATACTGCAAAACTTTGGTCTGTTGCATTATCTTCAACAATCTTCTGAACATATGGAAAAAACTGAAACATTTTGTTTTGCAGAGAGGTTGACCACAAACGAAGTTTTGCGTGATATGCTTTTACTTTATCTTTAGCTGTTAAAATATTTTCTTCTCTTCCTTAAAGGTTCTTGTTCAGATTGTTAAAGTGACCAAAAAGATCTGCCAAAAATGCTAATTTCAAGGGCCAAATAGGGTCAGAAAAACGAAAATCATATCCAGATTTTGCATCTTATAAGAACATTAATAATTCAGCTCTCAGTTCCAGAACTTTTATCAATACCTTTCCTTTGGATAGCCACCTGACCTCTGTGTGATAAAGGAGATTTTGATGAAGCGAGCCCATATTTTCACAAACCATTCTGAATAGCCGGGTTTGCAAAGCTTTACCTTTGATAGAATTCACAATTTTTATTGCCTCCTTGAGCACGTCAATTAATTCAGAAGGTACTAGCTTAGCAGCTAGAGCCTGTCGATAAAGAATACAATACAATATGATGAAGAATACAAATAGCTATACATTTTTTCCAATTAATATTGTACTTGCAAGTACTTTCTAAAAACATGGCCAGTAGTGTTTGTAGGAAGTGCTTTGCAAAATAAGATATCTTCCGTGATACTGTCATCTGCTTCAAATCGCACAAGTATTACAAACTGTGCACAGTCGGAAACATCTGTAGATTCGTCAAACTGCAAAGCAAAATGTAGGCTGTTCTTTAATTTTTCGACTACTTGTTCTTGAATATCTTTGGCCATATCATTTATTCTGCGTGAAATAGTATTGTTAGAAAGTGATATGTTTTTTAATTTGTTTGCCTCCGGCTTACTGACCATAATTTCAACCATATCAAGTGCTGCTGACAAAATAACATTTTCAGCAATTGTATGTGGTTTTTCTGCTTTAATAACTCGATATGCGACTTTGTAGCTAGCTAATAATTTTGACTCGTTGACACTGGATGCCTGAAAATAAACCAAACAATATAAAAGTGAATAGTCTCTAAGTGAATAGTGAATAGTCTCTAAGTGAATAGTGAATAGTCAATAAAAATTAAGGACGCGGAACCTTTGCACACCGAAATTAACTATAATCAAAAGTTGTATGCAAACAACAAAGAAATAAACATCATAAAACATTAACAGTAAAAATAGCAACAATTAGAATAGCCTTAAGCTTATCCTTTTTGATAATGTTAAACACGAGAAACCATTGAAAATCTTGCAAAAACTAAACATTTATTATCGAGATGTTCAAATAATATCAAGATTATACTGGGGTTAAGCGGCAAGAATAAAACTCGAAGGCTCCCTGTCGGTGGAAATAAATATTCAGAAAAATGTACGACAGAGATGTATTCTCCCACCAATGCTATCCAATTTATACTCAGAATATATTTTCCGTGAAGCATTGGACGATGAGTCAGCTGAAATAGCAATAAATGGAGTTCTTATCAACGACATCATATTATGCTGACGATACGGCAATAATAGCCAAAAATTTGCCAGAGCCAGAGACTCTTCGATAAAGTATCTATGGTTAGTATAATACATGGTTTACATATCAACAGCAATAAAACCAAAATGATGGTTATTCAAAAAAAATTAACAATAATTGCGAACAATTAGTCTCTAATTGACAGATCCTTGAGTTAGTTTCTCGGTACAAATATCTTGGAGCTGTCGTCAACGAGAAAAACCAACATTCTGAAGAAATTCGTTCACGTATTGAACAAGCACGAGCTGCGTTTGTCAAAATGAAAAAACTGTTGATAGCACCATCTATCTCTATGACTCTAAGAAGTAGAATGGTTAGGTGTTATGTTTTTTCTTTGAAATGTGAGTCTACAGACGAATTCCCAGAGTGTTCTGGATGGATACTCACAAATCAGGCAGTGCTAGAAAGATTCAATATTGAACTTGAAATTATATTTACTATAAAGAAGAGAAAACTTAAGTTCCCTGGTCACGTCCCTGAATTCCTTTAGCTTACATTGCAAGAAAAAATAGCTGGGCGAAGGAGCGTTGGGCGTAGAAGAATTTCTTGGCTGCGTCACCTTCGTGAATGGTTCGGAATGACATCGGTCGAATTATTCCGCGTAGCAGTTTTAAAAGTGCAAATAGCCATGTTGATCAGCAACTTCCACAGGAGACGCTGAATGCAAGAAGAAGAAGCTTATCGCTTAAGTGCATTGAGGATCTTAACAACACCTCGTGGAGACTAGGAAGATATTATTATATTATTACTTACCTGAATTATAGTATTTTGCTGCTGATTAAGAGCTTGCAACTTTCGTTCAAAGAAATCCAACGGCTTATCAGCTTCTTTTTGATACTTAGTTGTGAAATGCCGCATAAGCTTTGATGGATTAATACTCTCACGTGATAAAACATTGCCGCAAATTACACATTCAGGTTTATTATTTATGACTGTTAACCCTTATTTCAAATAACTGTCATAGTAATGTCTATTTTTTTTTCGGGTTTGATTCATTACCACCGCTATTGACACTCGTACCAGATGTTGAAGGCTGCGATGTTTTGAGAAATTTATCCAAAGGATGTATGTATGTATCTAAAAGATTGACATTCGTACTCATCCGTGACTGCGCTTAACTCAGTGAGATGAAAGTTGAAACAAAAGAACATTGCGGGTGGCGGCAGGTGGCGTGCCCGGGGCGCTTACGCAGTTTGGCTCGCGTGAATAACAGATAAATGTACCAAAATAGGAAAAAATCTTTACCTAACGTATGTAGTCTTTTAATTAAATTATTTCTTTGGCTTTCTATGAAACAAGGGGGTCGCCAGAATATTTTAACCTGTAAAGTGGTCGCGAAATCAAAAAGATTGAAAAACACTGCACTAATGCACTACCAATAAGAAGCTCAATGGCCAGCTTGCTGTACCACTTTATCCCTCTGCGTAATGAGGTGGTATGCGACTTCATTTAGTCTGAAAGGTCAATTACGGTTTTATGCTTGTTGTAATCAACAGCAGCAACAGGTTTTTGCAATTCTTTATTATTGCCAGCTCTCAGTAAATCATCAGTGTGTTTTATGGATAAGTTAAGCACATCTCTTTTCTCCTTCCACTTTTGGATAATTATACCTGAGTTGCTTTTTTCTGCCTCGGTTTATCCTTTTTTAAGCATTTTTTCAAGAACTTGTCTAGGATTCATCTTTCGATTCGATCGGAGAGTCCCTACCAAATGAGTATTTCTGGCAAGTAAAACATGTGTCAACTCGACACTTGTATAGTAATTGTCAGTAAATGTTGTCCTTCCCTTATCAAGTAAGTCCTTTGCAAAAGTTGGTACTACTTTTTGGGATGAAGATTGGCCCTCTACTCGGTCTTGTCCACAATAAATCAACATATTGTTAGTATATTCCTTTTCGTTGCACATTTTGTACAGTTTCATTCCAAGCTTGTGCCTTTTATTATTTTTTTGATATTTTCTGCAATCTGTCTGTGGAAAGCTGTGGACAAATTTTCATTATTGTTAACATGCCACATTTTTAATCCTCTACTGCATAATTATGTTTTAAATAGAAAAAAAAGATTTTTAAAGATTTTAAATAGAAAAAAAAAGAAAGAAAAAAAAAATTTTTTGCAAAATTTAAGATTTTGTTGTTGTAAAGAAGTATATTTACCAAAGAATTTACAACAATTTTCTGCTAATTAAGAAAATAAAAAAATAAACCATATATGGCTTCCTATGCAATAAACCTAAAATGTAAAAAAATAGACAGGTCCAATTAGCAATTAATCTGTGTTTAGAACAAGAAGAGGATAAATTTGTCATATTTACAGACTCTAAAAGTTCGGTAGAAAAACTTAATAATCTGTATTTGAATCCTAATTTAAATTACATCCTTCTTGATATTTTGGAATTGTATCAAAATGTATTAAGTAGAGGAAAACAAATTTATATATCATGGATAAAAGCCCATTCAGGTATAGAAGAAAATGAAGAAGTTGACTCTTTAGCAAAAGATGGTGCGAAAAATGGAAGAATACTCAGCTTAAAAATACCAGAATCTGATTTTATTCCAATTTTTCGAAAGGAACTTACGGAAAAGTGGCAGACACAATATAAATGTGGAGACAAAGGACAGTTTTTTAAGAATATACAACCAAAAATACGGGACAAACCATGGTTTGAGAATACACGTAATCGTTCAATTATTCGGAAAATAAGTCGAATGCGATGCAATCATGCACTATTTCCAGTGTACAAACATTTCACTAGGTTTGGTAGATAATAATAAAGTTCTATGTGATGAAATTGCCGATTTACAACATATTCTTTTAGAATGTCCGTTAAAAAAAATAGAAATTGATAATTTTTATCAAAATTTAATATCTTACAAAATAAAATTTACAATAAATGTTTCAAATCTATTGACATTAGAGGATAATAGTATCTACAACATCATATATCAGTATGTAAAATCTACTAATATTACTTTGTAAGCAGAAAAAAAAATCAAATCAATAAATGAATAATATTAAACAATAAAAAAAATAATAAAAAGAACAATACAATAAAAGAAAAGTTACAATGTTATATAGACTTATATAAAAAAAAAACAATAAAAATGAAAATAAGTAACCAAAATATTTAGGCATTTACTAACACACTAAAATTATTGTATCCCAATTTAACATGTTTATAATATTAATATGTTTATAATGTAAACAATGGAAATGGATGATTGAACTATGAGAAAACATGACTGGCCTTTTGGCTTTGCCAGTGCCATTAAGCTAGGAAAAAAAATATGGCTTCTTATGCACTTAAACTAGTTATTGTTTTTAGGAGTGAAATTCTACCAAACAATTTCTATCTTTGTTTAAACATAAAAATACGTTACATTTAGTACATCTAACAAAAGATCTAAATTTACAGTCATTATAGCACAACAATCTTGTATCGTTCCACTGGGAAAAGTGGCCAATGGCGTCTATACGAACTTCATTGCTTGGATAATCTTGACGCAAAGTAAGCCGCTTTTTGGATCTGGGCATTTCTCCTTCAGTTATGGAACTGCTTGGTGAATTAACATTTGATAATGGTCGACCCCTTTTCTTTGGCAAACTATTCTTGCCCACCTTGCATAAATTTTCTGCAATATATTGTTTAAAGTCAAATAATGGCACATAATTTACACTCTTTTGGCGCCACAGGATCCATGCATTCGCAATGCACATGTCCAACGGGTGAAAAAATATTTTCTTGTACCATTTTTTTGAACGTAACTGAATCCTATAGAGCCCTAGCTTGGAATCTAATAGATCAACTCCTCCCATATGCTTGTTATAAACATCTATTGATTTAGGACAAGGAATTTCACGATGTTCTTTGGCTTAAAGAAAGTAATAGGAGAACTACCTACGTATGTTGAGAGCATGGTAACTAGTTTGTTGTCGTACCAACAAACACAAGAGATTTCTACTCCATCTATAACAGCAGTTTTCTCTACCATAGTACCTCGACCATGTTTTTTTAACTCTTTTGGTATAGGCATTTGGCAGTTTGCTACTCTGTTAATTGTAGCTGTCCCTAAGGGCAGCAAACCATTTTGTGAAAGATAAACTTGTAGGTTAGGGCTGTTGAACCAATTATCAAAACATACTTTATGATTTTTGTGCCATGGGATTGTACTAGTTAGTTTTGTAACTATATTTCCACTTGCTCCAAGATCTGGTGCACCATCAGGTATAAAATTACTTTGCTTTCTAGCAAATATATCAAAATCGTAGCTGAATCCTGAAACTCCACTAAGTACCAAATTTTTGAATCCCCATTTCTTGGGTTTCTTAGAATTGTATTGTTTTACACTGTGTCTTGTTTTAGTAGGTATGATTTATTCATCAATAGAGAGATAGTCTTTATCTTTAGAGAGATATTTAAGTTTGTTGACGTTATCCTGCACTGATTTTAAATTTGACTCATTAACTATTAACTCCAATAAGTCGTCATTAAATAAGAATTTAAAAAAGTCTATAGGACTCTCCAATCTCTGCATGCATTCTGGCCATTCAGATTCTTCCAAGAAAGCATAATCATGTTCATAATAACTCTTCAATTTTGATTCCTTCCATAATATTTTCTCTTTCTTGTTTTTAGATGTAGATATTGATTTATTTTTGTCTGCTGGTTTGAGTCCTATTGAGGTAGTTGCCCATAACATCGTCAACTTCTGATTCGGCATCAGATGTCTCTACGTCAGAATAATCAGTTTCAGATACTACTACTGAAGGACTACAGGACTGAAGACGTTGATTTGTAGACGAAGAAGGTAAATATTCTTCGTCTGAATCAGTATAATCATCGTCGCTTAACCCTCCATCACTGGGAATAGTGTTCACATATTTAGAACTGCGATAAAACCTTTGGGGATCCATTTCTGAAAACAAATAATATCTACATAAATTACTCTTCAAATGCATACAAAGGCATATATGGCTTCGACAAAATCTGTATATTTTTTACGATAATGCATAAGAAGCCATATATGGATGATCACTAAATGTCGTTTTTTCTGACAAACCCAAGTAAATAATCACTAAATATCATCTTACTTATAAAGAACAAACACCAATTAGACATGAAATAATAAAAAAAAATAGATTACCTGTAAAACTCCGATGTTTAAAGATACATTTTTCACTTGTTCTAAAAAATCGCAATGCACAGCACGTTGTAACTAAAATGATTGGGTTGACTTAGGGTCTAGCAGAGTTGACAGATTTTAAAAATATATACAGGCTTCCAAACAAATATACGGTTCACGTTATGCTATGCCTGCGTATGTGCTGAACATTAAACTTACAAAAAAAAATAGTAAACTACCGAATCCATATATGGATTTTCATGCGGTAGAGGGTTAACATTATTTGGAATCGATTGCGAGACATTACAGATTTTATGGCATTTTGGTATGTCTTCTATGTATAGGTTTTGAAGATTTGTCTCTAGCAATCGAAATTCCACAGCGACCGGTCAATGGAAGTGGTAAATTTTATTGATCTCATAAAAATCGTAAAAAATAGCATATATCGCGCAACGTTCAATTATATAACGCCTTTATAGAAACTGACTTTATTTGCGACAAAATAAAAAAAAATGCATACGAAAGCTGCGCTCTTCTCCTTTAAAACCTATTTTGATTTTTGTCGTTAGATCAAAATATATTGAATTTTTACCGTCGAGTTGACACAAATTTTATTTAAAATTGTTTCGCGTGCCTAACTGACATTCAAAATCGCTGGTCGCTTTACGTGTTATTTCTAAGAGAACAGTTTATTCTACATAAAAAATGCTAATTAACATTTTTGTTCAAAATTATCTCAGCTACATTTTTTATTTGAAATATTTTTTCTACGGCGTACAGATTCTTGGTGCGTTACAGAAACATTCAATTTGACTAAAGCGGTGATGAGAATAGCGGAAGTTTTCGCGATGTGGCTTTACAGAAGAGTCCTGAGAGTATCTCACGTAGACACTCACGATGAAGAATTTTTGCGCAGACTTTCAAAAGAAACAGAACTGAATAATGGAATAAAGATACGAAAACTACAATACCTTGACTGCGTGATGAGGGGAACAAAATACCAGCTTCTGCAGAGTATTATATATGGGAAAAACTAGGCAGATCAAAGTGGAAAAACTTTGATCTAAAGAAACCGATTTTTAAGGGCAAAACGCTGATTATTTTTTATTCTGGAGAAGAGACTGGATTTGTACCTTACGCTGTGTGCGTTTATGTGCGTGTAAATTTTTAAATCAGGTGCATGTTTATAATTTAAAAATCAATTGTTATAACAATAAAAGTAACGTAAGCCATAATCACTTTTAAAGTTTCATAATAAATCAAATTCTATTTTTGATAAAAATTTCGTAAAAAGCTTATTAACGACTGTCTACGAAACTAATAACGAGATAAAGGTCGTTAAGCAAAAATATACAATGATTATTTTAATTCGCCGAAAAATCCTCTAAAATAATTTGTACGATAAGTTTATGACATTTTTTCCACCTGTTTATGTATTATATTTTGAGCTCAAACATCATGAACATCAAGTTCTTCGTTTGCCTCCCTATCATCTAGAGTTAAACCCTATCGAAAAAATATGGGCTTTGTAAAAGGTAGAGTGACAACTCATAATACAACATTTAATATAAATTATGTTGAAAATATAGGAAAAACTAAATTTTCTGGAGTGTTATTAAAGGAGTGGATTAATATATGTAAACACGCGCAAAAATATAAAAACATTCAAATCGAAAAAAAAAAAAAATATTTGTTAGACACTACGCTGGACCACTTACGCAATTTGTTGCTAATACTGGTTTATCCGAAGAAAGCTTTTCTGAGGATGAAGATAATGATTCAAATGCAGGAATAGAGATCTTAGAATCATGCGAAGAATCATAACTAACTTATAAAAAGTAACTAACAAATAAATATATTACTTAATTAGTTAAAATAAACTACTTATTTTTTTGTATTATAAAAACCTTTTCTCGGGGTAATGTTAATAAAGTGTAAATATTGAGCAATTTGTTATTTATTAAAGTACTCCTAATATTTTACTCATTATTTTTCGAGTGCAACTAACTATAAACTTCATAATGATTAAAAACTATGAAAATAAAAATTAACAAATTTATTTTTAACTTAATAGGATATACTTTTAAAAAATTATTTTAAATCTTCCTGTTTCCGCCCGCCATTGGTAAAAACAGTCCGCCCACCTGCGCTAAACACTACGTCACATTCCCAAACTTAAATCTGTTGCACTCTAAGCGAGTACGAGAGTGTAGACAGGTACTTTATGCAACTTCGCTTCGCCTCGTTCTACTTCCGATCTGTGTCGGTTTTTCGCGTCCGTGTCAAAGGGACGGAAGTTCGAATACGAAGATTCACACTACATTACTTAACTTGACCTATGTATGTAGAGAGTCACCTCGCCTCGATTAACTTCACTTCGACACTTCGTCAGAAGCACTTCGATCGAGAGTGAAGACGGCGTTTAAGAAGAAGAAAGTAAAATAGACAATATATTGAACAATTATTATGGTAGTGCGTGAGAGCATAATTTATTTAACAAGGTTATTCTTATAAAGGAAAAATAACTGAAATCGAACGTGTATCGTGTAGACTACATTTTTTTGTGTTTTTCTAACTAACATTTCAACTTATAGAAGCCTCAATAAAATAATTTTTATTTACATAATAATTTTACAATCATTAATGTCAGTGCAGGTAAGTTTTAATTACTTCTGTATCTTTCTAAGGTAATGTTTTAGAAACTGGTGAGCAAAAAATATATTAGGCTACCATTAGAGAGAAAATTAAACGCCCTTTAAAATTATGTGCCACTTGATCTCTATTCCTATTTAACATAAAAACGAACATAAAAAGATGCCCAAGAGTTTGCTGGGGAACTCTGAGAACTTTATCATCTTGTTTTTATAGAAGTATAGATACAAAGGAGATAATACAAAAAAAAAGAATTTTGAATTATATTATGTCATTAAGTGTTTTTATATTTGAGGTATTAGTCATATTGCAAATGGCTGATTGACACCTAGTCATTATGCCATTAAAAACACCTTGAAAATATAACATTCATCCTTGCTAGGTGGTTGAACCTTAAAGGATAAAATATTCACTGAAAGCCTTTCCATCGAAAACACAATTGACCCATCTTTTCGGTGTTTCATGATATTTCCGGGAATGAAGATATTGTGGTGGGAAGTTTCCAATTTGGCAACAAAATAGCAAACATAAATGAACTTATTCAACCAAACACTCTATTTGGCATAATCATGGACGAAATAATAAGTAAAATGCATAAAATAAAACGATATTAAATTGGAGAAAACGAGAAACTCGCTTTATGCCACGCAGACGATGCAGTGCTAGTAGTGGACAACAAAAATGATCTGAAACGACTTTTTCAAGAAAATGGTTGCAGATTTTATTTGCAAATTCTTTCAACAAGTTAATTTCTGCATTAGAAAACTACACAGGAAACAAACACAAATGTATATACTTCGAAGAATCGCTGGAAAGACACACAAAGACAAAAAAGAAACGAAAACTTAAAACACACATGTAAGGTCGAAAAAATTGGCTATTAAATAAAGAGAAATAAACACATTAACATAATGAAAGAAGAGATAAAGGTGAGAATTGCTCAGAACGTGGGCCAACAAAATTGGAGCGATTATATTAGCACTAAGGGAGCAGATAGTGGCGTCCAAAGCTTAGTGGCTAGGAACTGGCTTACCTAGCCGAACGGCCCGGGTTCGATCCCAGCGCAGTCACAAGAAATTTTTCCTATGTAAGTAGTCGTTAGTGCTAAAACCTGAGGCAAAAGGTTACACAAATGGAAGGTGTTTAATAATGAACTGGCTGCAGTACGACCCGTTATAACAACAAACCGCTTCGAAAAAAGGGGCAGGTGTACGTAGATGAAAAACCATTTTCATAAAATAAAAAAAGGACGGAGAAGACAAGAAATAAATAATTACGAAAACAAGAAAAGTGAATTTATTTAACAACAACAATTAGCTGAAAAGTCAGAAAATTGGATTTATAATAAACAATTCAACTCCAATAGATAACAAATAGTCTTAATTTATTTTAAATATTGATGTAAATGTCTGGGATGGTATGACAATAGTTGGTATGTGAATATAGCATGATTTTAAGTATTTTATTTTATCCACAGATATATATCAATTTTCGAAAACTGGAAATAATATTTCTAAAGTACATATTAAAAAGCAAAATTTGTCAACATCGTGATATATTAATTATTTAATTCCAGATATAATAATAACAAAGTCTTACTAAAAACAATATTAAAAAAAATACAAAATCTTTACAAAAATGTCGAATATTATCATTTTGATTCCAACGGCAATACTTATGTAAGGCTAACACCCCTCACACCAACATTTCAGGCTAGCGCTGCAATGGCCACTTAATCTTCCATTTCCCTCTTCCTTGCATATTCTGCGGCAGGCTTCGTTATCCCATACAAAACATGGGCCTGAAAATCTTCCGGAAGGGCAGTCACCGAAAGCCAATTCGGTGCCGATGGTGAGGATCAATAAGATGGCGAAGATGAAGTAACCTTTCATTTTGTAAATCTTCTGTGTAGATCGGTAGTCTACTGTTTGCTTGTAGTTTTGGCTTATTTGTGTCAATGAATAGGAAAATAGGCAGTTTATATACAAATTTCGAAGTGTGTGTTGACGATTTAGGAATTTTTGTTGGTTATATATTTGTTTAGTTATTTTTTTACGCGAAATACAAGAAGTGGTTTTTCCGTATTATAATAATCAGTTGATTATTAATTAATGTTTAATTAACTTGTTAATATTAATAATATTTAATAGTTAAAGTTAAAATAGCAAGGCTGTGGAAATACAAAATGTCTCATACGTGAAAAAATATTTTTGAAAATAAATTTAATATTTTTATCATTTGAATGTTTTAGTAAACAAAATATGATAATGTACAATCATTTTTTATCAAAAATATTGTTTGACATTGATTTACAATTGGGAGGTGTAGAAACGTTGATAATATGGAGTTTTATTTACTATTTTGGTATTTTTTTGAAATTAAAAAAAAGTCACTAAGACGCCACAGATATAACAATTTCTGGAAAAAACAGTTTTCTTGTGCCATATCTAAGGGAAAATATAATTTTTAACTACTGTTTGACGTTTCGATAACCAACAAGGTGTTGGTTAAGATATTAATGTTAATTTTATACATTTTGATAGATTTTGACTTAATATAAATTTGTGTGATTCATTTTTATCTCAATTGAATTGAATTTAATTTGAATAATTTATTATATTAATTTCATTTTTTTTAACTAATGGACTTTTTAATTTGTCTATTTAATTTCCATTTCTTATACGATCCCCCATAATGTTTGCAAATATATTCAAATTAGAATTTTTGATCGGAATATAAAATATTTTATATCATCACACGCAGCAAAATCACGAAAATGCCTGAATAATTTTGCACGTGGAAGGATTAATCACCCGATCATGTGTTGACTTATCAAGAATCTCGATCAACGTCTGCACTAGGAGCGACATTGAGAAAAAACTTGATAAAGACGTGTATCCAAAATAATAATTAAGGTAGTAGCGATTAAAAAAGAATAATAAAAAATGACAAATTTTTAAGGGGGGCGGGGGGGTTTATTTTGAATATTTAACATTTTTTAAGATTTTTTTTTTAAAATGTTTAATATAAATTTATTTATAACATTAGTACATTATAGTAAAACATTTCAAGAGTATTATCTGAAATTTTGGTACAAAAATATTGAAAATTAAGAAAATGAGCAAATTTTTCAAGACGAATAAAAAAAATTTACTTTGCGATATTCATCGTAACTTTTAACTAAATCATCTGTTGGCAAAAACCAAAAAGATTTCGTTAGTTTATGAGTTTCCCTCGATCGCAACGACGAGATATTGTTCATTTTATGTTTTTTTTTTTTTCAAATTTTAGAAATAACAAAAGACGAATTTTTTGAATTTTCGATCAAATTGGACGAATTTGATGTTGTAAACTTAATTATAACAAAAAAATGATCAAAATTTAAGAAGGATCGATCAAGTAGTTTTTCAGATACAGTGAACACTGACTTGAAAAAAATTGTTCTGAAAAAAACTCGTTTAAAAAAAAGTTAATTTTTTATACTCACTCGTGCTTTCTGCTAAAATATCTAGAACATCTTTTTACTCCTGCTTTCGACGAACTATGCCTTTTTTTGTTGCATCTGCAGCCATTTTATCCGCTCTAGTAATTCGATTGTTATCTGCCGTGAGTGCATAATGATGAGAACTTATTCTCTTATACACTGTACTTATTCCAATTTCTATGTAAATGCTCACTCACTTATCTCACTGACTCACCTCACTCACTCACTTACCTCATTCACTCATTCACTTCACTAACTCACCTCACTCAATCACTCACTCACTCACCTAACTCACTCACCTCACTCACTCACCTAACTCACTCACTCACTCATTCAACTCATTCACTCATAAATGCCTATTTTGCTCCGATCACTCTGAAATTTTAACTGGATACTCTTGAAGGGTTATACTATCGAACAAAAAACTCAAAATAAAACCCTATCCCCCTTAATGAATGACGTAAGGATCCAATGAAGAAGATGAGATAATTTGTTAAAATCAACAAACCTCGATTGGCTTTCACTCTACGAGTATCGTTGCGAACCTTGATTAAATTAAGTTCACGAAGAAATTGTTAGGTACATAAACTCATCAACGAATGGCACTTTGTTAGTTATGAATGATTTATATTCGTCAGGATTCTCCATCGACGCCATCGAAGATACCAAAAGATAAAAAATACCAATTTCGGAATAGATTATAAAAAAATATAGAAGAGTTCATAAAAATAATACTATATAATATAATAATAATATAGTAAGTTTGGAAAGTTAAAAAACATAATAGAACCAAACTATAATTCAGTGGCTAAATTCTTGCCAGAAGTATGGACTGATTTAATAATTAATATAATCAAGTATATATAAATCAGAGACAATTTATAGGACAAATTACTTGTTATTTCAGACAATGAGAGAACATAGTATTATTTAGAAAAATACAGATGTTCGAATATATATGATATAATGTAACAGATAATATAGGTTTACATATTATGTATAAACAAGACACAGATATTGAGAAAGGAATTGCGATTAAAACATGAAATGGAGCTTTGCCAAATTTTTGTAAATTTACTGATACCTCAAGAACTGCAAAACGAAATCTAATTGAAGATACAGTGCTGTATGGCAGCGAATGTTGAATGTTGAAAAAAAGAGTGCACTAGAAAAATATTCCGGAGAGTAAAATAGTAGAAAATGAGCGACAAAACCGAAAGAACATGAGCAGAATAAAGTGGAGAAAGGCAAAAGATTCTCTCATCTCCCATCTGCTCTTAGATATGCTTCCTTCTAAAGCGATTTATTCGCTCAGCGGACGTCAGGTATCATACTGGCGATTATTTCCTTATTACCTACCACCCGAGAAAGAGATTCATCCAAATATTTCCTTGTATCACTAGATGTAAGTTGTGTTTTCCGTTTGTTAATGATGCCTTATTACATGCGCAAAATGCAATAATTTTAGGGTTTTAATGATTTTTATGATGTATTAATCTTTTCTCATTATTGTAATAATATCTTTTTCTTTTACTGTATTCTTATATATATATATATCGTACTGTATACGATTTGCATTACGCATTGTGTTAATCCAATTAATGCACAATATTCTCCAGTAACACCCGCCTCGAAAGTTTCCAGTTTGTTCTAGTTCAGTACATCACTTCAGTATTCTGATCAGATTCAACTTTATATCGCGCCCACAAAGAATTCAGTCGCACATAAACAAAGTTGGGAAATAATATCATAGAAGATTGCTGGTAATGAAATATTAGAAAACGATAACATCGAGGAAAACTGGGAAAAACTCAAAAATAACAATTAACGCAGCAACAGAATCACTTGGAGAGAGAAAACTATCCAACAATAACATATAAAAAAGATAACCCCATTATTTACAGAAGTGAAGACAAAATGTGAAGTCAAGAAGAAAGGCTTTTTAGAGTACAGAATACTACAAACACAACTACTATAAACGAATCAGAAATGAAACGAATACTTTAGTTAGACAAATAAAAAGGGAACACTGACAGAGCTGCTCAAAACAGATGGAACACGACGTCTACGAAACACAAAAAGAAATATGGAGAATGATCAGAGGACAAAGAAGAAAGATGAACGAGCTAATAAAAACGAAACAAATTTAGAAGGAAACATGGGCAGACTACTTTCGATCCCTATTTGCTATGAGCGACGATAATGAACCACCAACACCAGAAGTGACGACAAACTAAGAAATAAATTTTGAGGAGGAAGACGTAAAGGGAGTGTCATCAAGTGCCTCAGCCTATGGTCCAATGAGCACGTTAATGCGGATCACCCCGCCTTAAATGCCTTTCTATTGGCTAATCGACCTGGAAATTCTTAAAATATTATGAATAAATATTAGTGAATTTCAGGCCACAAGTCCGTTCTTTCTCGGGTCTCCTAGAGTTTCTGACACTCTAGGGCTCTCCTGTCGGGGCTCTGCCGCATTCTACAACCTAAAGAATCTGCGTTTGTTTCTATTTTACTTCATTTGGTGTTTTATTTATTATGTAAGAAATTAAGCTGTATTTATTAAGGCTAGCTAAACATAAACGTCAATAGTCGTATCTAAAACGGATAAAAGCAAGAGATACTTCGCCCATCTACACACGAAGTCCCTTGCAGAGCATACGAGGTAGAGAGACGATGTTAGAAGTCTTTTCTCCCCCGAGACGACAGGAGCATTAAGGAAATTAAAAGACAGAAAATCACCAGGAGAGGACAGAATACCGCACGAACTCCTACAGTACGGAAGATCAGATTTGACCAAACAAACTACTAAAACTAATCCAAAAAATAATAGAACAGAACAGAATTCCTCAAGAATGAAGATCAAGTTTCTTAATAGCTCTTTTCAAAAAGGGAGACAAATCGGACCCGGACAGTTTTATAACACTAGCAAAAGAACAACAAGATTTTAGGTCAGGAAGATCCTGCACCGACGCTATATTTATAATGAAGCAAGTGCAAGAGAAATCATAAGAACATCATCATCAATACAACAAACTGGCATATCTATGTTTCGTGGACCTTAAGAAGGCATTAAACCGAGTCAAATTAAATGACGTTATCCATTTATTTTACGCAAGAGAGATACCTCTGGTAACAATCAAAACGATCGAAAATATCTACCAAAACAACACAATAGAAGTAGAAGAAGAACTAACTGACCCTATTGAAGCTGGCAATGGGATAAGGCAGGGAGATTCCCCGAGTCCTCTATTGTTCGACCTGATTATGGATGAAATAATAAAAAAATTAAGAACTAAAAAAGGATACCAAATGGGAGAAAAACAACTTAAAATAATTTGCTAAGCAAACGACGCAATACTACTCTCCCAAAGTGAAGATGATTTACAACGTATGCTGCACCAATTTAATATAACCGCCAGAAAATTTAACATGTTACTTTCACCAAAAAATACAAAATACATGGTTATAAAAGCAAATTTACGAAGATGTAAATTCGAGCTAGAAGGTCAGATGAAATGAAACAATATGGAGAAATGGAATTACCGGGAAGAAAATGAAAAGCAGAATTTACAAAACAGTCATCAGACCAATACACGACCTGGCACAGAGAGGGCAAAAAGGACGTTAGAAACAGCTGAAATGAAAACGCTTGATGAAAATGAATGGTAAAACACTATGTGACAGAGCTAGAAGTACAGATATACGATGTAGATGCAAGGCGGACAACATCAAGAACTGGTAAGAAATAGAAGAGTAGAATGGAACGATCATATAAGCCGAATGAGGAGTAGTAAAGACGGCAAGAGACGGTTCCCCAATAGGAAGGCCACGAAAACGATGAAACAACGATGGAGACACATTGAAAAACAGAGTCATGTATACATAAAAAGAAGAATATAAAGAAAGCTTGTTTTTGTGTCCAATGCGGCAACAAATTTCTGAAGATCGGTCTCAATCACTATTCATTTTGTAACCCTAGTACGTTATATCGGCCATTCTATGACGTGGCTGACTTATAACTTGTATTCTGCTATCGAGAATTTTATCTTTAGATATCATATAATTACGATTCTTGGTGTTTAACTGTGTTAACTGTGTCTGAAGTGGAAAAAGCCATTTCATCGCTAAAAAACGACAAAACACCAGGTCCCGACAACATACAGGGCGAGATCATAAAACTACTATGCGAAACGGATGACCACTTCCTCGATTTTCTGACAGGCCTTTTTAACACCTTTTACGACAAAGGGGGGATTCCGGAGGAATGGCTTCGATCGACCTTTGTAGCCATACCTAAAACACCAAGTGCAAAACACTGTGATCAACACCGCTTAATAAGCTTGATAAATCACATTACCAAAGTTTTCACCAAAATCATACACAATAGAATATATAACAAATGCGAAGCAAATATATCGGAGTCACAGTTCGGATTCCGAAGCGCATTGGGCACAAGAGAGGCGATCTTCAGTCTGCAAGTTTTAATTCAAAGATGCAGAGACATGCACAAGGACGTCCACTTGTGCTTCATCGACTTCTCCAAGGCGTTTGACAAGGTCAAACATGATAAACTCATGGAAATGCTCAGGAAGATGCATCCACAAGGAATCTACGTTCCTGTATTTGGCTGTATACCATATATTAAAAATTAATTAAAATCCTTTGTAAAAGGTATATACAGTAGACTCCCTCTATAACGAGAACTGAAATGGCACACAAATTACCTCGTTATAAGCCGATCTCGTTATATCAAACAACAGTAATACTGAGCATACATATGAATATGTAGTTTTCTAAAACATTAACTTCCTCTAGTGAAGCCAATCGGAGCAATATAAGATGCTAAATATTGTTTGAATGGTGTTTTTGAAAAAAAGTTCATTAAAATAAAAAATCTGTATTCTGTAAATCTGTATAAAGCGTACTTTCAAGGATAACATAAACTATTGCTTCTGCAATAGAAAGAAGTCTGTCATTTTTGACTGCTTTAAATTCTCCAGTATCATTCTGTCTATAATACCTATTTTCTAAAGATGTGAAACAGTTGTATGCTTCTTAATTTCCGTTTTGTCTTTGGATAAAGTTTCTTATAACGTTTACAGCACTTTCCACATGTTGTCTATTAGCACCTTCTTATTATTAGGTGCGAATGGTCAACCCCATACAATGACACTTGTGAATCATAAATTGTAAATTTCCGAACAAGTTTATTGCGGGCGGCAGTTAAAAAGGGTATTTATATATAGCCACTGCCGGGCCAAAAACGTAAAAAAAACACATTTTTTGATCTTATTTTCTCTCGTTATAACCAAAATTGTCTCGCTATAGAAGGTTATAGTTCAATAGAAATTTCACGGGACATCTAATGTACCTCGTTATAAGCGAAATCTCGTAATAACCGTGTTCGTTATATAAGGAGTATACTGTATTTAAAAACCCAAACGGGCTGTGTTAGACAGAACGTTTTCGGAACTAGAAAATATGTAACCACTTAATTAAAAAGAACATGAAGTTAAAATTTTGACCAAGGTTAAAGAAAAGTGTGGTTAATACTTACTAGGAGTACATGAATGTAGCCACTAAATATATGGGTAAAAACCCGTTAACAAATAATTAGTTACATTTGTTCGACATTATATCTTATAAATACTTATGATGTTAAAGTTACCGTTGGATTAGGTAACATGGCGACATATGACTCCACGTTGAAGTTGCAAGTCCTGAGACGGTGTGTCTACGAGGACTTTATGGAAGCAACTGATTGAAATGACAATGTTGACAAGTTAGGACGGAAGTCGTAACAGAGTAGTCAATATAACTGTATGTGTCTACTTAAGACAAAGATGCATATTGATGGCAAGGATCTGCGCATAATAACCAGTCTCTATTGGAACCAAAGTGCTGAGATAAAGATGGGCAACTTACACAGAGGGAAGATAGATATTAAAAAGGGTGTACGACAGGGATGAGTCCTCTCGCCGATCCTGTTCAATATATACTCTGAACAAATCATCAGACAAGCACTGGGAGAAGTTTCGGAGGGTATCAAAGTAAACGGAGAGGTAATCAATAATATTAGATATGCTGACGACACAGTTATTATCGCAAATGACTGCAACGAGCTTCAAAGACTCATGCAAAGCATACACACAGCAAGTCAAGAATATGGTTTAGAACTCAATACAACCAAAACTAAATGCATGCTCATCAGCAGAACACAACAACCTCCGATGCAATTGACATTAAACAACCGAAAAATAGAACAAGTGGAGACATACACATACCTTGGAACCACAGTCAACACAAAATGGGACCAGTCAACAGAAATAAGATCACGAATTGAAAAAGCGCGAAACGCGTTCAACAATATGAAAAAGTGGTTCACAAGCAAAATGTCAATGGAACTAAAATTAAGACTGGTCAAGTGTTATGTCTTCCCGGTCTTGTTCTATGGAGCAGAGGCATGGACCACAACGGAAGCCACCCTGAAGAAACTAGAATCCTTTGAGCTGTGGATATATCGCCGTATTCTTCGGATATCCTGGACATACCACATCACTAACGTGGAAGTAATGCAGAGAATAGGCAAAAGCAAAGAAATAATCTTCACCGTAAAGAAACGGAAGCTTGAGTACTTCGGACATGTCATGAGGCATACTAAGTACAGGCTGCTACAGTTAATAGTCCAAGGAAGAATCGACAGTAGAAGGGGACCGGGAAGAAGACGACACTCATGGATGCATAACCTGCGACAATGGTTCGGACTAACATCGACCGAACTGTTCAGAGGTGCCGTAAACAAAGTCAAAATAGCCTTGTTAATAGCCAACGTCTGAAACGGATAGAGCAAAGGAAGAAGAAGAAGAAGAAGGTGTTTAACTTCAGCCCATACTCGTTACATGCACTCTCACGTAATCTAGTAGATATCGCACGTCATTGTCGCTACTATTAGGAGAACTGTAATATCTACATATATAGATGTTGTTAATAGGGTTATCTTTGACTTTTATTACAATTGGATTGTCAGTGTGTGTCAGTTCAGTGCAGTTTATTTTTTTGGTTAATGTTTACAGCTTTCTGCTACAGCAATTCTGCTGTATTAACTTTATCAAAAGCCTTCTAAAAGGCATCCCTGTCTAACTCTTTTTCTTATATCAACGGCTTTCAAAAGTTCATAGATCCAATTGAAGATTTTTGACCCAGTGTAAGTTAGCAATCATTCTTGTATCTTTCAGTAGTTGCCAAATTTTATCAAACAACTTCTGGACATCTAGAAAGCACAGAAAAACATCTTCGTTTATGTCTCGGCTTCGTTGTACTAGGAGATGGAGACTGAATAATGTCTCTCTCGTTCCCAGACTATTACTAAATCCAAACTTGCTACTATCTACCTCTTTTTCCAGTTGTTTATGAATTCTACCATGAATGATCCTCAGAAATATTTTGAGTACCTTTCACATTAGGCTGATGCTCCTATGATCTAACCATTCTTTAGCCTGCAGTTTCTGTCACAAAGGAATAGAGGTGGACTATAGCCAATCGTTCGTAATAATGCTGGTACTATATATGCAACTTTGAAGAAACCAGTTGGTATTCTACCCGTTTGAAAAAGTTTTATAACTTCTATCGGTATTTCATCCGAACTCACAACATTTCCTTTTATTGTTGGCTTTAATGACATTTGTCAACTCCTCTATTGTAATTGGAGATATTCTACTGTGTATTGTTTTCATCTTATAAGTATTCAAGTATGTAGCACTGTGCTAGTACAATTATCACCATTGTAGTATACAGAAAAGAGATTAATGGTAATACAATGATAAAACTGATATAAGAATTATGCATGGGAGAGGAAAAAAATAAACGTGTATAAAACTACATTGTATAGATAAGTAGTAAACTATATCACGTCACTTAATATGGTAAGAAGTATCCAGAACTGTTTATATCTATACGTCAAGTGATTTTTTATTAATTTTTTGTAAAAGATACCAAAACAATAAACAACTCATTATTATTAACGTTTCGACAGCTTCCAATATTAAGTCATTATCAAACCATATTTTTGATTAAAAATTATTGTACAATATTTTGTTTAGTACTACATCCAAACATTAAAATTATCAAATTTATTTTCAAAAAAATTTTTTCTGCAAAATTTTTTTTTCACTTATCCGAGACATTCTGTATTACCAAAAACTTGCTATTTTAGCAACTAAACAATATTAATATTAACACGTATTAACATTGACTATTATAAAACGGAAAAACCACTTCTTGTATTTGACGTAAAAAATTAAAAAACAAATATATTCTTCTTCCTGGTTAAACCCAAAAAATTCCAAGCTGGTCATCAAATACTTCGAAATTTGTATATAAACTCCCTGTTTTCCTTTTCATCGACACAAACAAGCAAGAACTACAAGCAAACAGTACTATATAGAAAATTTACAAAATGAAAGGTTACTTTATCTTCGCCATCTTATTGATCCTCACCATCGGCACCGAATTGACTTTCGGTGACTGCCCTTCCGGAAGATTTTCGGGTCCATGCTTTGTCTGGGACAACGAAGCGTGCCGCAGAATATGCAAGGAAGAGGGAAATGGAAGAGTAAGTGGCCATTGCAGTGCTAGTCTGAAATGTTGGTGTGAGGGATGTTAGCCTTACAGATTTTAACGTTGTAATCAAAATGAATATATTCGACATTTTTGGTAAATGTTATGTATTTTTTTAATATAAGTAGTTTTTAGTAAGAATTTGTTTTTAGTTGGTTATTAGTTTTTAGTAAGAAATTATATCTGTAATTAAATAATTAATATATCAGAATGTTGACAAAGTTTGCTTTTTAATATGTCCTTTAGAAATATTATTTTCAGTTTTCGAAAATTGAGATGTCTGTGGGCAACATAGAACACTTAAAAACATGCTATATTCACATACCACCTATTGTCTAACCTGTAACTGTAATACCATCTATTACTTATATTCATTTCAGCTAATTATTGTTGTTTTCTAAATTCATTTTTCATGTTTTTGTAATTATTTATTTCTTGTCTTCTCCTTTCCCCTTTTTTATTTTGTGAAAATGGTTTTTTATCTACATACACCTGCCCCCTTTTTTCGGAAGCCCTTTATTGTAACTGGTCGTATTGCAGCCAATTGGCTTATTGTACATCTTCCATTTGTGTAACCTTCTGGCTAAGATGCCACTGCAGGAGTGCAGGATCACTACACTACGTTCATAAAATTAAACTCACATTTTTTACATACATTTAAAATTAAGAGAATACATTGATTATAGGTTGCTAGTCAAAAAGTGACCGCAAATATTTTTAATTCAATTAATAGTAATTAATTTTTGAACAAAAATGGTATTTCGTTCATTTATTTTTTAAATAAATCACGCTGCTCACGACGGTTTTGCATGTTTTTTATATCAAATTAAAGCTAATTTTTTTTCTTAATATTGATGGCCTTAAAAAAATGGTCGCAAATTAGGGTTGATAGTTGTTAAAAACGCGAGTTATCAAAGATAAAGTAAAATAGAGTTAGTTTAATCAAATAAAAAATGTAGCTAAGACAATTTTGAACATGTTTATTAGAACTTTTTGTGTAAAATAAAATGTGTATCAATTCGACGGTTAAAATGCGATATCTTTTGATCAAAGTGTCGTGTCGACAACAATCGAAAAGCGTTTTAAAGGTGAAGATGCAGCTTTCTTAATCAATTTTTGCATTTTCCCGCAATTAAATTGCAACAAATTTATTTAAAAAATTTTATAAACGCCATTTGGGAAGTTTTTCTATCTTTGACAGATAAAATGTTTATATTTAATGATAAGAGAAAATCGCATTTTTCCCAGTAAAGTGTTAAGAATTAAAAAACAACGCCAAAATTTCTGTAGAAAACCTGTCGGTCTGTTTACTGTGTCCTGAGAAAAACTTATTTCTCTTGACTAGTCGACAAGACGAAAGGTGGCACTCCTTTTTTAATGAAAGACATAAATCGTGATGTAGGTTACACCTATAACGCCAAACGCCATAGTATTATATACGTAGGCAGTCAGATAAGTACTTAGCCCCATTGCCCGATGGCGCATTATCTCAAGAGAAATCTACTATGTATCATGTAATACATTCTCGTAGACGGCTAATGTCAAAATTTCAGCCGAATCGGACTCGCAGTTTTGTTTTGACCGCGTGAGAAAGCGTTCGTATCCGCGGATTTTAGAAAAATGGAAAAAGAGCAATATCGGTTGGTGATTCAATTCTTGTTTTTGCAAGCGAATTCGCGCAGCGAAAGTAAAGAGCGCTTGGATGCTATGTACGGTGACTCTTCACCTTCGATGGCAACCGTCAAAAATTGATTTAACGAGTTCCAACGTGCTCGCACGTCTGTCACAAAAATTCACGATCTCATATTGGCACACCGCCGACTGAAGGTATGCGAGATAGCTGAGACAGTAGCCATCACAAAAGACCGAGTATGTCATATCCTTCGTGAAATTTTGGGCATGAGAAAGCTGTCGGCGCGATGATTACCGCGTTTGCTCACTCCGGACAAGTAACTGTGAGACCACTTCAGAGCAGTGTTTTTAACTATTTAAACGTAATCTAAAGAAGGATAAAACCAAGTTTCTAATATTTACCAACAAACCAAACAATAATGCCCAACTTATTGACGGCCAAAAATTCGGACTTCTCAAAATATCTTAGATCTTTAATAAAATAATAATTTTTTTTGTAAAGGAACTAACACAGAATTGAAATTACACATAACTCATTTATGACAATGAAACATTTTTTTTTGGAATAGAATTTTGAGGGTCAACATAAAAACGCGCATGCCTAGATATTACATATGCAGTGTCCTTCTAGACGATAAAGAGGCAGCCACTCTGACTAAAGCGATGATGAGAATAGCTGAAGTTTTCGCGATGTGGCTTTACAGAAGAGTCCTGAGAATATCTTACGTAGGCAGTCACGATTAAGAACTCTTGTGCAGACTTTCAAAAGAAACAGAACCGTATAATGAACACCTTGGTTGCGTGATGAGAGGAACAAAATACCAGCTTCTACAGAGTCTCATATAGTGAAGGATTTTAGGAAAGCGTAGAATTGGAAGTAGGCGAGTCATGGCTGCGCAATGGCAGAGAGTGGTTTAATTACTCGTCTATCCAGCTTTTTTTGAGCAGCAGTGGAGTTCAAATAATCATGATAATCGCCTTGTTAAGGTAGTGTGTGAGTGCACACTTAATTTTTGATTGTATTTTTCGCTAACAAGGTTATTCTTATAAAGAAAAAATAACTGAAATCGAACGTGTATCGTTTAGACTACATTTTTTTGTGTTTTTCTGCTGTTACAACGGTGTCAACTAATCGTCTAACCATTTCAACTTATTGCAATAATTTTACAATCATTAATCTCAGTAGAGGTAAGTTTTAATTACTTCTTACCGTACATAACTTTCTTATGTACGGTTTTAGCAACTGGTGAGCAAAAAATATATTAAGTTATCATTGGAGAGAAAATTAAACGTCCTTTAAAATGATGTGCCACTTGACCCCTATTTCTATTTAACATTGAAAAGATAACATTCAGCCTTACTAGGTGGTTGAACCTTAAAGGCTAAAACATTCACTGAAAGTATTTCCATTAAAAACACAATTGACCCGTATTTTCAGCGTTTCATGATATTTCCGGGAATGAAGATATTATGGTGGGAAGTTTCCAATTTGGCAACAAAATAGCAAAGACAAATGAACTTACTCAACCAAACATTCTGTTTAGTATAATCATGGACGAAATAATAAGTAAAATGCATAAAATGAAATGATATAAAATTGGAGAAAACGAGTAACTCGCTTTATGACACGAAGTCGATGCAGTGCTAGTAGTGGGCAACGAAAATGATCTGCAACGACTTTTTCAACAAAATCGTTTTCTGCATCAGAAAAGTGCACAGGAAACAACACAAATGTAGATTCTTTGAAGAATCTCTGGAAGACACGCCAAGACAAAAAAAAAGAAATGAAAACTTGTAAGGTCGAAAAAATTGACTTGAAAAAAAAACACATTAACATAATAAAAGAAGGAATAAGAGTGAGAATCGCTCAGAACATGTGCTAACAGAGTTGAAGCGATTATATTAGCACTAAGGGAAGGGAGCAGATGGTAGCGGCCAAAGCTTAGTGGCTAGGAACTGGCTTACCAAGCCGAACGGCCCGCGTTCGATCCCAGCACAGTCTCAAGACATTTTTCAATTTATAATTTAACTGAACCGCCACTTCGGAGGATAAGCCGTCAGTCTCGGCTACGTAAGTAGTCGTTAACACTAAAACCTGCAGCAGAAGGTTACACAAATGGAAGATGTTTAATAAGGAACTGGCTACGGTACTACTGGTTATAACAACGAACGGCTTCCGAAAAAAAGGGAACAGGTGCTAGTAGATAAAACCATTTTCTTAAAATAAAAAAGAAGGACGGAGAAGACAAGAAATAAATAATTACAAAAACACGAAAAGTGAATTTAGATAACAACAACAATTATCTGAAAAGTCAGCAAATTGGATTTATAATAAACAATTCAACTCAAATAAATAACAAATAGTCTTAAGTTATTTTAAATATTGATGTAAATATCTGGAATGGTATGACAATAGTTGGTATGTGAATACTTATAGCATATTTTTAAGTGTTCATCAATTTTCGAAAACTGGAAATAATATTTCTAAAGGACATATTAAAAAGCAAATTTTGTCAACATCGTAATATATTAATTATTTAATTACAGATTTAATAATAACAGTCATAAAAAAAATACAAAACTTTTACCAAAAATATCGAATATCGTCATTTTGATTCCAACGGTAATACTTCTGTAAGGCTAACACCCCTCACACCAACATTTCAGGCTAGCGCTGCAATGGCCACTTACTCTTCCATTTCCCTCTTCCTTGCATATTCTGCGGCAGGCTTCGTTGTCCCATACAAAACATGGACCTGAAAATCTTCCGGAAGGGCAGTCACCGAAAGCCAATTCGGTGCCGATGGTGAGGATCAATAAGATGGCGAAGATGAAGTAACCTTTCATTTTGTAAATCTTCTGAGTACATAGGTAGTCTACTGTTTGCTTTTAGTTCTGGCTTATTTTTGCCAATGAACAGCAAAATAGGCAGTTTATATACAAATGTCGAAGTGTTTGTTGACGATCTAGAAATTTTTGTGGGTTTTACCAGTAAGGGTAAACTATATATTTGTTGTTTTTTTTAAGCGAAATACAAGAAGTGGTTTTTCCGTATTATAAAGCCATTTGATTATTAATTCATGTTTAATTAATTTGTTAATATTAATAATATTTAATAGTTAAAATAGCAAGGATGTGGAAATACAGAATATTTTTATCATTTGAATGTTTTAGTAAACAAAACATGATAATATACAATCATTTTTTATCAAAAATATGGTTTGACAATGATTTACAATTGGGAGGTGTCAAAACATTGATAATATGGAGTTTTTTTATTATATTCGAATTTTTTTGGAAATTAATAAAAAAAAGTCACTAAGACGCCACAGATATAAACATTTCAGGAAAAAACAGTTTTCTTGTGCCATATCTAAGTTAAATATTATGTTTATATGTAATTAAGCCACAATTGATTGTAATGAAAATATAATTTTTTTCCACTGTTTGACGTTTCGATTTCCACTGCGGAAATCATTTTCAAAAGAGAATATTTAACTGTGCGAAAAGTTTAATTAACAAGGTGTTGGTTAAGATAATGATGTCAATTTTATACATTGACTTAATATAATTTTTTGTGGTTCATTTTTATCTCAGTTGAATTGAATATAATCAGAATGATTGAATATATTAATTTCATATTTTTTAACTAATGGACTTTTTAATTTGTCCATTTAATTTCCATTTCTTATACGATCCTCCATAATATTTGCGAAGATATTGAAATTAGAATTTTTGATCGGAATAAAAAATATTTTATATTACAACACGCAGCAAAATCACGGAAAACACTAAATAATTTTACAATTGAAAGGATTGATCACTTGATCATGTGTTGACTTTAAGACACTATATAGGAATGAAGAAAATAGAAATCTTCGAACATTAGTACATTATAGGACAACATTTCAATAGTATTATCTGAAATTTTGCTACAAAAATATTAAGAATTAAGAAAATGATAGCTAATTTTCCAAGGTGAAAAAAAAGTTACTTTGCGGTGCTCATCGTAACGTTTTTTTTTATTTTAGAAATAAAAAAAGACGAATTTGAGAGGATCGATTAAGTAGTTTTTGAGATACAGTGAACAATTTAATGAACCGTCTTGAATAAACAGTGAACCGTCTTGAAAAATTATTTCGAGAAAAACACGTTTAAAAAAAGTAAATTTTTTTTGATACTCACACAGTACCGTCCAATCCAGGCCCATATAGCGACGTGCTTCGTGCTAAAATATCTAGAGCATCTTTTTGCTCCTGCTGTCGACGAACCATGCCTTTTGTTGTTGCATCGGCAACCATTTTATCCGGTCTAGTAATTCGATTGTTATCTGCCGCGAGTGCATAATTATGAGAACTTGACACTGTACTTATTCCAATTTCTATGTGAGAGCTCACTCACCTCACTCACTCATCTCATTCACAAAGTGAATCACTCATCCAACTCACTCACTTCACTCACCTATCTCACTCACTCATCTCATTCACTCATCTAACTCACTCATCTTATTCACTCACCTCACTCACTTAACTCGCTCACTCATAAATGCTTATAACTCAGTCAATTTTGCTCCGATCACTCTGAAATTTTTACTCTTCTTCTTATGGTGCCGTGCACCTATAGTGCGTTGGCGAATTATCTTAAGGTCAGACGTCTGTCTTTTGCGGCATGCAAAAGTTCGCCAGTGTTAGTTACGCCTGTCCAGTTCTTTATATTTCGCAGCCACGACATTTGTTTGCGACCTACTCCTCTCTTGCCCTCAATCTTTCCTTGGATAATTAGTTGAGGGATTGCGTATTTTTCCCCTCTCAGGATGTGGCCCAGGTATCCAATCTTTCGTGCCTTGATCAAGCTGAGCAATTCTCTCTCAGTATTTGCTCTTCTTAGGACTTCCTCGTTTCTCACCCTACCTGTCCATGGTATGCGGAACATTCTTCGCAAGGTCCACATTTCGAAGGCTTCCAACTTGTTAATGGAAGATATTTTCAACGTCCATGTCTCCATGCCGTATAACAATATGGACCATACATAGCACTTAACCATTCTGTAACGGAGATTGAAGGAAAGATTGCGGTTACAAAGTAGCGGTTTAAATTTAAGAAAAGCTTGTCTTGCTTGTTCGGTACGGCATTTTATTTCTTGTTGAGGATCCCATTGGTCATTCACCATCATTCCCAAGTATTTGAATGTTTTCACTTGCTCGATTGGAACATTATCTACGTGCAGTTGTACTTTGAAAAATGCGCCCTTTCTTATTGTCATGCATTTTGTTTTTCCAGCATTTATCTTCAGGCCATATGTTTTTCCTGTGGTGTTTATTTTATTTAGTATCAACTGCATATCATGTTCGTTATCTGTGATTATTGCGGTGTCGTCAGCGTAACGAATGTTATTTATCGGGTACCCGTTGACCTTTATACCACAATCAGTGCCTTCAAGTGCCTCTGCAAAAACATTCTCCACATAGAGGTTGAACAGCATAGGAGACAAAATACACCCCTGTCGCACCCCTCGTAAAATTTCGAATTCCTCTGTGTTTGTTGATTTGTTCAGCCTCACACGTGCCTTTTGATTCCAATAGAGATTCTGGATAACTCTTATATCTTTCTTATCAATATCAGCATTGTGTAGCATTTTTATTATTTCATCGTGTTTTACGGTGTCAAAAGCTTTTTCGTAGTCGAGGAATGTGATGACTATATCTTTTCGTTGGTCCATACAGTTTTGTACCAGGGTATTCAAGCAGAATGATGCTTCGCGCGTCCCGAGTCCCTTCTTGAAACCAAATTGTGTCTCGCCGCTCAGCTCTTCTAGTTTTCTGAACATTCTTGTGTGGAGTATGCGAGTAGTGGAGTATTGGAGTATAAATTTTTACTGGATACTCTTAAAGAGTAAAACGGCTTACACACCTAACGATTTATCAAACTGCATGCAGTACTGCATCGGTTAAAACTGCCGCAGTAACGATAAATCGTCACGTGCGTAGGCAAATTGGATGCTGCGCAGTACGTAGTAGTCGTGTTGTTCGCAGTACGGAGCTTCTATAAAATATCATAACAACGATCGTGTTTAAACGCAAGTTGTAACATGTGTAGAGTCTTGACTACGGCAGTATTGTTGTTGATAGCCAGTAATTGGGACATTAATCATGGACATTAAACAAAAAAAATTCTGGGAAGAGTTTATTGGAATATATAGACAAAACAGCTGTCTATGGAATGTAAAATCAAAAGACTACGCAAATAAAATAAAGAGAAACTCAAGTTATGATATTTTATTTAAGAAATTTCAGGAACTGTTTCCAGAAGGGACAAAAGATGTAATGAAAAAGAAAATAAATAATATAAGAACATCTTTTAGGCGTGAACTGAAGAAGGTAAGATCCATTAACAATTATTATTATATCATAAAATTTCGTCTTTTGATTTTTAAAAGCTTTTATTTAACTTGTAGTGTATGTATCTATATATGTATGTAAAGGTGGAAAATTGTAAAGCTAATTTGGCGCACTTTCCGTTGAGCTATTGAGTTGAAATTTGGACCACATATGTACTGTCGGTGACAATACATGCTTTTAATTTTAAAAATTAAAAATCCGCCATTTGGATGCGCCATTTTGAATTTTTTGATTTATGAAGCGACTTGCCTCAAACTCGGGATACATTGACGCCGATTAAAAAATTTTTAGCGTTAGCGACGCTAAGTCTATTCATTTCATTAAATGAAATAAATAGACTTACAAACATATCCAACGAATAACTAACCAAGAACTAAAAAAAAATAAATTTATTGTAAAAAAATCTTTTTTAAAAAAGCTTTTATTTCGATGCACTAAAAAGACGAAAATAAATTTTAAGAAGAATCTATTTATTACATTACACAATTTATATTATATAAAAGCTTGTCGCGAGAAATACCAATTTTATATAAAAAACATATAGTATTCATTTTCATGAATGCTTTTTCATCATCTTCATCAATTAATACCGCAGTTATAAGGGCTGCAACTTTTCTTTTTGAAAATCTTGATGACATAATCCTCACTCTTTTAATAACAACACCACAAATACGATAAATGTGAACTACTGTAGTACGATATGTGTTGCATTGTATGTACAGAAAATGACAGTACTGCAAACCTTACGATTTTCTCTACGACCTGCAGTATAAACACGCAGTACAATAAATCATTACGTATGTAAGGCGTTTAATACTATCGAACAATACTATCGAAAGAAGATAGTATTGTTGAAGCTAAAGAAGATGAGATAATTTGTTAAAATTAACATACTAATGATTTATATTTGTCAGGATTCTCGATCGACGTTCTAAATGTTTAGTCTATAGTTTATTTTTATGAACGAGAGAGTAATTAGCATAATTTTAACTGGTAGCTCCGACCACTCCATGGGCGTGCTCAAGATTAATTGAAAAATTGCTTTGAATAATTGTAAAAAATAAATGAATTATTTCAGTGTTATAGAGTGTTATGTGTATGTAAACAAAAGTGACCTCTTTTATCACACACTATATTAGAACTGACTGGCCTACATTAAAAAGGGTTTTAAAAAATTCACATTTTTTTAAATTTTTAAAAATTACAAAAGAGAAAAAGAGTTTTTAAAACCGTCTAAGGTATGTTAAATAGATGAATAAAAATATTAATATAAAACTTACAGCTACTTGTTACAAATCCAAATCAGATTCAGAAGATGAACTTTCAGAACCAAGATTTATAATAACTGGCTCGATCATTTTATCAGTAATATTGTCCAGCTTCCACATTTTTTCCTCTTCTTTAATAGTGTGATTTACTGCCTTTTTCCCAGTTTTCAGGTTTTACATTATTTACGGCCTCCAAAAACAACTGTTTAACATCATGAATTTTAAAAGTGGTATTTTTTCTTGAAACTTCACTCTTTATCTGTGCCCATACCAGTTCAATCGGGTTTAATTCACAATGATATGGTGGGTATCTAAGTACTGTCATTCCACGATTTTTGGCAATTTCATCAATTTCGTATTTTTTAAATTTTTCTTTATGAAGGGCACACAACGAATAAAGTTCCTTTCTTATAGATCCGGGATGGTACGTAATATTTTTTGAACTCAGCCAATTCTGCAAGTCTTTTTTTAACCACTTGGTTGTGGGCAGTCCTTCTATAAGTCTGGAGTGATAACTTGCATTATCCATTACTATTACACAGTTCTTAGGAAGAAGATCTATCATTTGTTCGAACCATTCTTGAAAGACATTAGCGTTCATGTCTTCATGGTAGTCACCGGTACGAGTTGATTCAAAAGTTAATAAACCACCTTCAACAAAACCGTCTGAACTGTCAATGTGTACTATTATCAGCCTGCCTCCCTTTCCTGATGGTGGGTTTAAACCGGTAGATAAGTTATTTACAAAAGCGTGCCTTTGACTTGTAACAGTTTCATCCTGCCAAAATTTATTTGGTGTATGACCCACGTTGATCCATGTTTCATCAAGATAAAATATTTTTCTTTTTTGGTTTCTCATTTCCTTTATGGTTCTTAGAAAATGTCTTCTCCATATGACAATATCGCTTCTTTCTAATAAAATAGACTTTATGGGATTCTTTTTCCAGCGGAAGCCTATTTCTTTTAAAAGTTTCCATAACGTACTTCGACTCATTTCTGGGTAATCCTTATCATCTCGAACTGAGACAAGAACTTTATCCAATGTTGGAAATTCTTGTCTAAAGAAGAATTCATGCACTTTCCGTCGAAGTCCTTCTTTAAAATGATATTCTATTTGAAATTTTGGTTTCCCTGGAGCATTACGTGGCATTTGAAAACTACCACATTTCTCTTCTTTAATAACTCTGTAAATCGTAGATTTCCCAACACCAAGTGTACTGCTAACTAACTCAACGGTCTCATCAACACTTTCACATAAACGTTTGTCTGTAAATGATTTAAAACAATTAAATATTAATGTTTTTTCATTAACTGTTAGAGGACCAATTTTTCGGCGTTTACACGGCACTTCCAAATTTTCCATAACACTAGTATATACAATAAACTGCACCTTTTAGTGAACTGCAACTGAAGTACCTACTTTTAGTGAACTGTTAAGAATTTTGAATACGCCACTTGGACCTTCCTATATACAAAATGGATCACATTTTCTGTGGAATAAGTTTAGAAGGTAATTATCTAGTCAATTACTGTCGTAGATTCCTGGAATTAAAGAATTAAATGTTTGATTGTTGAAACCCTTACTTCGTGGAATGCACTTATTTCAGATAAAATAAAACGTTTTATTTTATCTAAAGAATTAAACTTTATTTTGCAAATAGATAAAATAAAACGTTTTATTTTATCTAAAGAATTAAACTTTATTTTGCAAATAGGTAGGTACTTATTAAACTTTTATTGGTTATATATAATCAATAAAATAAACATCTTACATTTCTTGCAAATTCATTAGTACCTGTTAACCTCCATCACTCCGACACTGCAACCTTATTTAGGGATTAGTAACCCTCACAACTATTGTATTCTATTCTGCTCCAACCTTTATACCTGGTGGTCATACTCAATTTAAAATTGTTTTCCTATATACTTCTGTAAACTTGTTGACAAATATCTGTTTTTCATTGAGTCATCCGTATCAACAGTTTAGGGATTTGCATACATAATTTATTGTTTTATTACTCTCTCATACATAAAAATACACTATAGAGATCTGCAATTTAAAATGGTCAAAATGATATATTTTACATACATTCTCAAAAGGGAAATGTAAAAAAATATAATTGATGAAAAACTTAGAAGAGTAATCAAGTAAAAGAAGGTATCAAATGGTAAAAATACCAATTTCGGAATAGAATATAAAAAAAATAATACTTATATAATATAATAATAATATAGTAAATTTAAATAGTCAAAAAACATAATAGAACCAAACTATAATTCAGAGGCTAAATTCTTTGCCAGAAATATGGACCGATTTAATAATTATCACAAAGTACGTATAAATCAGAAACAATTTATAGGACAAATTACTTGTTATTTCAGACAATGAAAGAACATAGTATTATTTAGAAAAATACAAACGTTCGAATATATGGTATAATGTAACAGATACTATATGTTTACATATTATGTATAAACAAGACACATACATTGAGAAAGTAATTGCGATTAAAAGATGAAATATTGGAGCTTTGCGAGATTTTTGGAAATTTACTGATACCTCAAGAACTGCAAAACGAAATCTAATTGAAGATACAGTGCTATATAGCAGCGAGTGATGCATGTTAAAAAAAGAGTGTACTAGAAAAATATTCCGGGGAGTAAAAATAGTAGAAAATGAGCGACAAACCGAACGAACATCTGCAGAAAAAAGTGGAGTAACGCAAAATAAACATTCCACGCTACGTTCTCTTCAGGTGTGTTTCCTTCTAGATTAGATCTATTCGATCAGCGGACCTCGGGTTTCATATGGGCGATCATCTCCTTATTAACTACCACCCGGGAAAGAGATTTGTCCGAATATTTTCTTGTATCACTAGATTTACGTTATGGCTTTCCTGATTATTAATGATGCCTCATTACACGCGCAAAATTCAATAATTTTAGGGTTTCAATGGTTTTTTATGATGTATTTATATTTTTTCATTATTCTAATAATATATTTTTCTTTTACTGTATTCTACGATTTGCATTACGCATTGTTTTCATCCAATTAATGCACAACATTCTCCTGTAGCACCCGCCTCGAAAGTTTCAGTTTGTTCCAGTTGTTGTAGCACTTTAGTATTCTGATCGGATTCAACTTTATATCCCGCCCACGAATTTACCCTTTTGATTAATGTTTACAGCTTTCATCAGTTCTATCATTCTGCTGTACTAACTTTATCAAAAGCCTTCTAAAATGCATCCGTGCATAACTCTTTTTCTTATATCAACAGCTTTCAAAAGTTCATGGATTCAATTGAATAGAAAGCATAGACAAACATCTTAATTTACGTCTCGACTTCATTGTACATGCAGACTAAATAATGCCTCCCTCGTTCCCAAAATATTTCTAAATCCAAACTTGCTACTCCATACTTATTTTATTTATGAATTCTGCCATGAATAATCCTCAGAAATATTTTGAGTACATGAAACATTAGGCCGATAGTCCTATGATCTCGACATTCTTTAGCCTGCACTTTCACAGAGCAATAGAGGTGGACTCTAGCCAATCGTTCGGAATATTGCTAGTACTATATATGCAACTTAGAAAAAACCACTCAAGGTTACTATTCCACTCGTTTGAAAAAGGTTTATAACTTCTATCGATCCAAACTGACAACGTTTCCTGTTTTTGTTGGTTTTATGACATTTGTCACCCTTCCTCTTTTGTAATTGGTGATCTGGATCATCCTTCTGATATCACTTGATTTATAGATAAGTTATTATGAGCTAATTCTTCTGTGTATTGTTTTCATCGTATAAGTGTTCAAGTGTGCAGCAGTGTGCTAGTACAATTATCACCATTGTAGTATACAGAAAAGAGATTAATGGTAATACAATGATAAAACTGATATAAGAATTATGCATGGGAGAGGAAAAAAATAAACGTGTATGCTACATTGTATAGATAAGTAGTAAACTAGATCACGTCACTTAATATGGTAAGAAGTATCAAGAACTGTTTATATCTATACGTCAAGTGTTTTTTTTATTAATTTTTTGTAAAAAATACCTTCTTCTTCTTCTTCTAATGGCGCTACAACCCTTTGTGAGTCTTGGCCTGCTTAACAATGTTCTTCCATTCTGCCCTGTCGGATACTTTCCTTCGCCACTGCCTGATGTTCATGGTTTTAAGATCCCTCTCTACGTCGTCTATCCATCTTTTACGGGGCCTTCCTCTTGTTCTGTTTCCTTGGGGCTTCCATCTCTGGACTACTTTTACAGCTCGATTATCTGGCATTCTTTCTAGGTGACCAAGCCAGTTTAGTCTTTGTGATTTTACAAATCTGACAATATCTGCGCTCTGCATTAGTTCATCCAGCTCGTGGTTCATTTTAATTCTCCACGAACTATCGCTGCATTGGGTTGGTCCAAATATCTTCCTTAGTATTTTGCGCTCAAATATTCTCAGTTGATTTTCATCAGTGGTTGAGACGGTCCACGTTTCACATCCATATGTGACCACTGGTCTAATTACTGTTTTGTAGATTCTCAGCTAGACTCACGATTCAGTAACTTACTTTTCATTAAGTCTTTGTATGCATAAAAGCACTTATTACCGCTAAGAATCCGTGCTTGTATTTCTTGACTGATGTTGTTGTTGTCATTTATTATTGAGCCTAGGTAGGGAAAAGTGGAGGCATATTTGTAGGTATGGTTGTCTACCTTCAGATTCTCATGTTCATTCGATTTTGTGCACTCCATATATTTTGTTTTGCTTTCATTTATATATAGACCAAACGTAGCAGCTTTTCGTTTCAGTTCTATAACTTTTTCGCTTAATACCCATTTGTTGCGGCTTATTATGGCAACATCATCCGCATATGCGCATATTTGCATAGATCTTGTATTAATACAGCCGTTTATATCCAGTTTTCTAACAGCTTCTAAAGTTAGATTAAAAAGTGTTGTTGATAAGGCATCCCCTTGTCTAACTCCATTTTCAATATCAAAGGCCTGCGTCATATCTCCACCTATTTTCACCATAGCTTTGGAACCCTCCAGAGTCATTCGTATAAGATTAATTAACTTATTGGGTATCCCTAACATAGATAGTTGCTTTAACATCTTTTGTCGATCTACTCCATCAAACGCCTGTTTGATTGTAAAAAATACCAAAACAATAAAAAAACTCCTTATTATTAACGTTTCGACAGCTTCCAATTTTAAGTCATTATCAAACCATATTTTTAAATAAAAATTATTGTACAATATTTTGTTTAGTACTACATCCAAACGTTAAAATTATCAAATTTATTTTCAAAAATATTTTTTCTGCAAAATTTTTTTTCACGTATCAGAGACATTCTGTATTACCAAAAACTTGCTATTTGAACAACTAAACAATATTAATATTAACACGTATTAACATTGACTATTATAAAACGGAAAAACCACTTCTTGTATTTGACGTAAAAAATAAAAAAACAAATATATTCTTCTTCCTGGTTAAACCCAAAATATTACAAGCTGCTCATCAAATACTTCGAAATTTGTATATAAACTCCCTGTTTTCCTTTTCATCGACACAAACAAGCAATAACTACAAGCAAACAGTAGATTACCTACTATACAGAAGATTTACAAAATGAAAGGTTACTTCATCTTCGCCATCTTATTGATCCTTACCATCGGCACCGAATTGGCTTTCGGTGACTGTCCTTCCGGGAGATTTTCAGGCCCATGCTTTGTATGGGACAACGAAGCGTGCCGCAGAATATGCAAGGAAGAGGGAAATGGAAGAGTAAGTGGCCATTGCAGTGCTAGTCTGAAATGTTGGTGTGAGGGATGTTAGCCTTACAGAAGTACTAACGTTGTAATCAAAATGACTATTCGACATTTTTGGTAAATGTTATGTATTTTTTTAATATAAGTAGTTTTTAGTAAGAATTTGTTTTTAGTTGCTTATTAGTTTTTAGTAAGAAATTATATCTGTAATTAAATAATTAATATATCACAATGTTAACAAATTTTGCTTTTTAATATGTCCTTTAGAAATATTATTTCCAGTTTTCGAAAATTTATATATGTTTGTGGGTAACATAAAACACTTGCTATATTCACGTACCAACTATTGTCATACCATTTCAGCTAATTATTGTTGTTTTCTAAATTTATTTTTCATTTTTTTTTTTATTATTTTGCATCGTCTTCTCCTTTCCCCTTTTTTATTTTGTGAAAATGGTTTTTAACTACATACACCTGATGGCATTAAAAAAATGGTCGCAAATTAGGGTTGATAGTTGTTAAAAACGCGAGTTATCAAAGATAAAGTAAAATAGAGTTAGTTAAGACAATTTTGAACAAAAATGTTCATTAGAACTTTTTGTGTAAAATAAACCGTTTTCTCAAAAACATCGCTTAATGCAACGTGGCTTCGTGCGCGAGGTCAATTTTAAATAAAATGGGTATCAATTCAATGGTTAAAATTCGATATCTTTTGATCAAAGTGTCCTTTGATCAAAAGCTTTTTAAAGGTGAAGATGCAGTTTTCTTATTCAATTTTTGCATTTTCCTGCCATTAAAGTCAGTTTCTATAAAAGTGTTAAATAAATAATTGTTGCACGATTTTTGCCATTTTTTAGGATTCTCATGAAATGATTGAAATTTATCACTTTTCCATTAATCAGTCACAATGGAATTTCCATTGTTTAAGCCCAATCTTCAAAACCTCTGGCATGAATTTTCGGTTTTGATTTTTGGAACAATGGCAACAAAACAAATTTTCTCCCCAATGGTAACCTAATATATTTTTTGCTTACCAGTTATATAATATTGGAAAGTTACGGAAGTAATTCAAACTTACCTGCACTGAGATTAATGATTGCAGTTATTATGTAAATAAAAATTATCATGCGCTTATTTGATGTAGTGCCGATTAAAATGTGCTCTTAGTAAAACTTGCTTTGGATCGGTTTATAATCAAGAAATACAAAATATTGTTGTGTATTTAAACAACAAAGTTTCATCAATAAAAAATAAACAGTAAGCAGTTTTTAAAAAATTTAAAATAAAATAATCAAATTAATTAAATATAACCAATAATTCAATACGACACAGTCGATAAACCTGTTTCTGGTTTTTCGACAACGTCAATAAATCGAATTAGTTAGCCGATACAGGACCGGCTCAACAAACTTATATTAAATGAAGAAAATAAAAATTAAAAATGGATGATTTTGAAAATATTAGCATACCTACTACATCATCACTATTCACATGCAATAAGCAACTCGGGGTGAGTCTTCCCCGCATCTACTATAGCCCTCCTATAGTAGACAAATCCTTTCCAATCCTAGATAAATCACTAGGCCCAATCAATGTAAACTATTTAAGATATTAAAATACATGAATACATAGTAGCCAAAGGATCTCTACTCATACCAAAAAATTTTACCTTTGCATCTCCAATAGCCAACAACCGAGTGTATATTTAACAACTAATCAATACTTATAATAAGCACATTGACAGTAAAATCATAAAGATAATCCAAACCTTACATTGAAACCAAAGTGCCATAGTTCAAATTGATAGGTAACAGTCAGAAGAAATGAAGATCTGTAGAGGAGTTAGACAGGGATGCGTTGTATCCGCAACTATTTCCAAAGAATGTCGCAAAGTTTGAAGTATAAATAAATAAAAGAGCGCTTAGTTACAGTCGTCCAAGATTATGATGTTGAACAGCGTTGAGATTTCTAAGAAATATAACGTTTTAATTTTTAGAGTAAATAAATATGCGTATCTTCAAAATTGTATACCTGGTTATACTATACGTACTATTAGAGATATAAATTGCATTAATTATTATAATAAATATATTATTCTTAAAGTGGATTTATTGGTTCCATTATTATTCAGACCTAATTTTACTACTTTAAAATGATAATTCAAGATAAAAATAAAAAAAATATATAAATATTCTTTGTCATATTAACAAAAATATGTGTGAAAAAATAGTCTTAAAAAAAGTATCACTATTTTTAGTGTAGAAAAGTATGCAAAATACATTTTTGTCTTCGTCCAGTAATGCTAAATTTGCTAAAAAAACTAAATGTTGGCGTTACGAATGTTTGAAGTTACGAACCATCGATGCTACGAAGTGTCGCCATTACGAATTAACAGCTTTACGAATTGTCCATTAATTGGCTAACTCCTAGGCGAATGTTAGCCTAATCCGGTTGCATCCGATTGAATCAATTTTTTTAATATAATTATCAATATCTAGGTGTAAGGTAAATAATATTTCACCTATCTTAACTGCATTTAATGTGCCTGTAAAATTTGTATCATTGTTTTAAATAAAAATTTGAAATGGCCCTAAATCAATTTTATCATATAAATATACAGGTCTGCTTTTCTCTGGTTCATAAAAATTTATTGGGTTATTTTGTTTATCTGCTTTTAACGATCATATAATAATATTCGTAAAGTCGACTGCTTCTGATTAAGACTGCTTATCGAGTTCTCTAGCTGATTGGATGGAAATCCTTGAAAACCATTTATATAACTGCAACTATCCATCGCATCCTCATCCCTTGGTACTTTATCGGGGGGTTCTTCCCCGTTAGAATACTCCATAAATGGAGTTTTTACGTACCACTCAAAGAATTTTGCACTTTCAAAAAGAAAACGAAAGAAGAAAAACTTAACAACACTGAACAAACGTGTTTATTTGGTTTAATTAGCCTTAGTTTAGTTTTCTCGAACCGATCGCTTCGACGACTAAACTAGTACTGTATATACAAATAAAACCATAATAACGAAGATGAAACTAGACATCGCCCCATGGCATCATCCTTATATATATATATATATATATATATATATATATATATATATATTTAGGGATTCTACAGTATTCACTGCCTTCCCTCGCTCAACCGTTCCCATCTCTCTCTGTTGTTCCATTCTCCATCGTTTAGGCCTCTCTTACTCATGGCGTCGTCTACTTCGTTCCTCCAGGATTTTCGGGGTCGTCCTCTTTTCCTCTTTCCTATGGGGCTCCATTCGGTTATTCTCTTTATCCATCTGCTGCCGCTAGTTCTTCTTACATGTCCATACCACTTTAATCTTTTTTGTTCTATATATGTTAGTATGTCTGTTTCTATTGATGTTCTTTGCTTTATTTCGTCATTACTTCTCCTATCCATTCTTGTTACTCTGTAGCATCTTCGCAGGCATTCCATCTCTGTTGCTACTATCTTACTGCTGTTTTTCTTGTTTATGATCCAATTTTTAGCCCCATATGTCATAATACTTCGCACTAATGTTTTATAAATCTGCGTTTTTGTCTTCATATTTAGGTGTCTATCCCACCATAGGGGAGAGTGTTGTACCTCGGGTCAGTTGACTTTCTTTCTTACCCACTGCAGATTTCTCTTCGATTTGGTTGAATTAGTGGTTTAATAATATCAGCGGTAGATGGCATCTAAATACACTTATCAAAAAATTGCAGCGTGGTGACTTGCAGAGCGTTTTGTGTTTTGTTTGATCGTAAGTAAATTATTTACCTATTTGTTATCTGTTAAAATCCGCTTCAAATGTAAATATATATATTTTATTATTATCTGTAATAGACAATATATATTTACGCTTGATAATCATGAATGTATTTTTTGTCTAAACGCATAACCTAATATTAGAAAACAAAAAACAGCTGAAATTGTTACGTTGTGTACCTTGGGTCACCGGTAGGTCGTGTACCTTGGATCGGACCAAGGTACAATCTTATTGCGAATTAACATTATTTTGACTTTTATTTAAATTAATTGGTGTGTCTGTTACCAAAAAAACCTTTTATTATTGTTTCAGATAGTCATTTTAAAATGCCGAGAAGTAAAGTGGGTATCAAAAGACCACATTTAAATGCCCAGGATTTAATTGCAGCCGCAAATAAATGCATAAGTGGTGAATTATCAATTAGGGAAGCAGCAAAGTGCTATAACATATCAAAAACCACGCTGATCAGGCACGTAAAATCCTTCAGGCAGTCGGGGGCTTCAGAATTTTCTTATGTTGCTGCCAATAATGTAAAACAAGTTTTTAATAACGAAGAGGAAGCTGAGTTAAAAATATATCTTCTCACTGCTGCACGCCTCCACTATGGTTTGACGAAAATGGAAGTTCGTACTTTAGCATACCAGTATGCAACTGCAAATAACAAGTCTTATCCGCCTTCTTGGGACCAAAAAAAGATAGCTGGCAAGGAATGGCTGAGGCAGTTTCTTAGAAGACATGAAGATTTATCACTTCGTAAACCAGAACCTACAAGTTTGGCCAGATCAACATCCTTCAATAAAACAAATATATCTTCCTTTTTTAAGAACTACAAAGAAGCTTTGTCTCGTGGAGATTTTTCCCCAGAAAAAATTTGGAATTGTGACGAGACAGGGTTAACGACTGTCCATGTACCACCAAAAATTGTAGGACCTAAGGGAATAAAACAATTAGGTCAAATGACAAGTGGAGAGCGAGGTCAAAATGTAACCTTGATAGCCTCAATAAATGCAATCGGAAATCATATTCCGCCAATGATGATATTTCCGAGGGTTAATTTTAAGCCTCACATGCTAAAAGGTTGTCCAGTTGGAACTATAGGAGGTGCAAATTCGTCCGGCTGGTCAAACGAAATATTGTTTTTGGAATACCTACAACACTTTAAAAATCATGTGAAACCAACAGTTGAAAATCCAGTTATATTACTTTTGGATAATCACGATAGCCACGTGAATGTAAGTGTCATTAATTTCTGTAAGAAGAATGGAATTCTACCGATAACGTTTCATCCCCACACCAGTCACAAAATGCAACCGCTCGATCGAACAGTTTTTGGACCGATGAAAACTTACTATAATACCGCCTGTAGTGAGTGGATGATTATGCACCCTGGACAACCTATTACGATTTACGATATAGCCGAACTTGCAGGTAAGGCATTTCCAAAAGCATTTACTACATCTAATATCCAGAAGGGATTTGAGGTGAGCGGTCTCTATCCCGTCAATGAAAACATTTTTGAAAACATGAGTTTCTGTCTTCGTATGTAACTGATCGTCCTTTAAACCAGCTTACTGACAGTCGCGAGCAAGTCAATGTTGAACAGGACGGGGAAAAAACTAAAACTACAGTTAATGAAATGGAAGTCTCTACTCCTTCTACCTCAAATATTCGTCAAGCAGGAACTTCAGGAAGTTCTATTACACCTGAAATGTTGCGATCCTATCCAAAGGCACCTGTTCGCAAAAAGAAGTTAGGAAGAGCAAGAGGAAAGTCACGAATACTTACCGATACTCCAGAGAAAGATGAAATAGCTACGCTTAAAAAGGGAAAGACGGTAGGTATCATTTGAGAAAGTGCAGGCAGTTACAAAGCAAATAGAGACAGAAGATATACAAAATGTGCCAAAGAGAGCTGCTAAGTATGATAGTGAATCAAGTTCAAGTGATGGAGGTACATTTGAGGACTTGGTATCTAGAGAAGAAGAATTATTAAATGACCAAAAAAGATATGACTTATCTGAAAATAACGAGATTAAAAAAGGAGACTTTGTTTTAGTGAAAGTGGCAGGGAAGAAATCTTTTGTTTATTATGTTGCCGAGATACTGAACAGTGGAATTAATAATGAACTTAGATATTTACGTAGAATTCTAGATTCCAATAAGTTTATAAACGACTCAACCGAGACTTATGATTTTTTACGCAATGATATTGTACGTAAACTTCCACAACCGCACAAAATAAGCGGAACTGCACGTCACGATGCGCACCTGAAATTTAATGTTAAATTTAGCGGATATAATGTCAAATAAGTTTTTATTTACTAAATTAATCATTAGTTAATCATAATGTTCTGATTATTTTGAGATATTCAATAAAACATTTCAAGATTTGTTCTATTTTTTTTATAACTGACCCAAGGTACAATATAATGCTGGTCCAAGGTACAATATATGCTAGTCCAAGGTACATTACCAGTTTGTACCTTGGGTCAACATGCAAGGGCCTGCTAAAATATATTTTTTAACTAACTGCTAAGCTTAAAATGTGTCAATAAAATGAAAGCATGTAGCCAAATAGGCAAAGTAACTAATACATTGGATAAACTTTGCAAATATATAATTTTAGGATTTAGAAAAAAATAAAAACTAAAAATTCGGCTGTCCCAAGTAGAAACACTGTAAGCGCCAATTCGAAAAATTGTTCACCAGAGCAGGAAACGTGAAGGGCTCTGCTTTTTAAATTTCTATTTTGTTTAAAATAAAAGTGAATACACATTAATATAGCATAAAATACTCTTGTTTTTTAGCAAATATTTTTATGTCTGTATTTTATGCCCTGACTAGGTTTTGAACACATACAGTGTTTTTATTTGGGAAACCTAAAAATATAAAATAAAATATCCCAATTTGCAATGATACTAAGTACTAAAAATTATACTTTATTCACGTTAATTTAACAAATATAGGTATAATTGGTTTAAAAACATTTTAATGGTCATTGTCCTCTAATTGCTGCAATCCACGGTTATGGAGGAGATCGTCCACTGCTGTCTCAGCGACCGACAAATTAAGCCAAAAGGATCTTCTGTTCTCGGGCATCAAAGGAATAAGTTTCTGTATTATTTCATCTTTTTTGCTTTTACGAATACCTCGTACGTTGGTGCTTTGTGGAAAATTTGACACCACGAACCTGACTTGCAGGAAATCAAGCTCCTGATAGTTTTCATCTTCGAAGTTGGTTTTGAATTTAAGGGATCTAGAGCCTCGTGAAAAGTTAGCTTCTACTATGGGATTTATTAAAAATGTTTTCAAAGGATCATTTTCATCTCCCTTTCGATGCTGCCGTTTCTTTTTTAGCCATTGGAATGAAGTTTGTACTTGAAGTACATTTAAATTTTTTCGTGATTGTCTTATAACAGACAATAAATCTTGAAAGTCAAATACATCTCGTGCTTTTTTAATTTGTTGCTCAATGTTGCCATGAACACCATCTGCAGTCATGTGTGTATGACCTTTGGTAAGATACTTGAATGTTATGTTGTTTACATGAGAGGTATGGGTATCATTATTTACCATAATCGCTAATGCAGTAAACAAATACCAGTTTTTATTTTGGGCAGTGCAATTATCTGCCCAAAAAACAAAATTGTTCGTATCACGCTCTTCTTTAATTAAAGCGTATATTGCATCGATGATGTTAGATGCGTCACGACCGCCAAATGCTTCATGCCAATCCACTGAATAGTTGGAATTTGATTTCTTTTTTAAAGAAGCGAAGACTTCATTAAAAACAACTAAACGACTTGTAAAAAAGACATCTTTGTTTCCTGGCATAACTGGTAACAATAATACTTTTTGCAAGTCAAAAGAAAAATACTTAGTTTTATTAGTTTCTGGTAATTCTGCATCAATTTTGTAATATCTATTAGCATCATCTGCTTTCTTTTTGTGTGCCTCCCATTGAGTTTTTTCGGTAGAAGATTCGATCGAGTTTTCTGTGCCTGTGCTGCTTGCTTCTACAAAATTTTTGTACTCTAAACAATCAGAGCATGAATCCATTTGGGGCATGTGTAAAGATATTTTCATTGTCTTCATCATTTTTCTGTAAGTTTCAATTTGACATATACCTGGGTGCTTTAATTTGAAGTCATTAAACATTGAAGCAACTGTTAAATTTGAAGGCAAATATCTAGTGAAAGGAGCATTTTTGCGGCGGTAATGACTCACGCAGGGATTATAAGAGTTTATATGGTTTACTATTATGTCCCTGTTACGGATGTTACTGGATTTCTTACCTCGATTTTCCTTTACATATGCGTTAAGCGGCTCCTTTTTGATAGCATATGCTAATTCATTGATAACCGAATCACTGGTATAACCAAATGTATTGAGTAAAAATAGCTTGCATACTGGCAGAAATTCGGTGTTATCCTTCTTAGCTAAATAAAATACCCTTGTTTCATTTTTCTTATACACATTATTAGCAGCTGCTGGAACTCTTCTACGGAAAACAGGTCTGAATGAAACACATTTTGCAAGCCAGATCCTTCGAGTTGTGTAATTTGCATCCCAATATGCATTCCAAATATCTGCTCGGCATTCTTCGCTGAATTGAGAGCAAGACTTCTTACACTTCGCAGTGCATCTAGGCAAAATGGGATGTTTATTTTTGTTATCTATACTTTTTTCTATAGCTGACATTTGTCTCCTTTTCTTAGTGACTTTTCGTTCCGTAGGTATGCTTTGGCGTTCAGTAGGTATGCTTTCAGATGTCGAATCTGGATGATCACTCACGTTTCCAGGATTCGAGTCAGGTTGGTAATGTGGGTCGGTAATGCTATCATCACTATCCCCTTCTGAAGATGAAACCTCCAAATCACGTCTAAGCATTTCATCAATCTCTTGAGGGTAACCATTATTGCTATCAGCTTTGGTATAAATCGATTGCTCCTCCCTAAAACCAAAACAATAATGAGAATAAAGTTTTGAATATATTATGATATGTAGTTTTATGTTAGTTTTATTTTTAGTTTTATTTATGATGCTTCATTCTGAAGCTGCCACAGGCAGATAAACTGATCGAATGATCTCCAAGAAGCAAAAGAAGAAGAAGAAGAATAAAAAGTTCTATATTATCTATAAAAAAATCGTTTACCTTTGAGTATCATTTGTGGATGATTCTCCCCAGTCATTGTTGTCCAGATTTCGACTCATATCTAGTATTAACTGAGTTCTTCGATTTTTATTCATATTTATAATATGCCGACAAATTTGTACTTCACTTAACACAAACTAACAAACGACTAAAAAATGTGTAATGATTGCAACTTCAACGGTCTCAGAGAATATAAACAACATAAATATAATTTTGATGATATCGACAGTATTGAGTTTTGGCAAATGTAAACTCTATGATTCCCACGGTAAATCGCTGTAAATCCCAAAACTAAATAAAAACACTGTATATCCCGTATATACAGTGTTTATACTTGGGAATATGGATATAATGTGTTTTAAATTGGTAAAATGAAGTTGGAATGTGATATACAGTGTTTCATAGCAACCATAAATTGTGGTTCTGCAAATTTTTTTATTTTTTTTTCTTCGTCAAATGGTAGATAATATCACCCCATATCCAAAAATGCAATAAAAGCTATTTAAAAAAAAATGGATATACAGTGTTTCTACTTGGGGCAGCTGAATTGACCCAAGGTACAACATTCTCCCCTACTGAGTTAAGTTGTCGGATTGCTGTTCTTGTTTGTCCTAATCTTTGTGTAATTTCTTCCTCTGTTGTTGCCTTTTTCGTGATTATAAACCCCAGGTATTTGAATTTATCCTTTCCTTTGATTGTTACGTTGTCATCAATCTGTAGATCTTCTATGTCTTCTTAACTTGTAGATAGGTACTCTGTTTTCGCGAGGTTAATATCTAGGCCAGCCTTGGTATATTCTTCTTGTAGTTTCTTCATCATGTAGCTGAGGTCGTCTTGGTCTTGTGCAATCACTACCTGATCGTCTGCAAAGCTTAACGTATATAGGTATTCGTTCCGTACCGGTACTCCCATGCCTTCGCATTTTCTTTTCCATGTAGTCAAGGCTTTTTCTAAGTATATTTTGAATAGGGTTGGAGATGTGGAACAACCCTGCAGGAGCCCTTTTGTTGTGGTGAAGTCTCCTATGATTCTTGTTCCCATTTCAATGGACACTTTATTTTCTTTATACAGAGCTTTTGTAGCTTCTATGAGCTCCGTCTGTATTTCTAATTTGTACATTGCCTCCCATAGTTCTGACCTTGGTACAGAGTCATACGCCTTTCTCAGGTCCACAAATGCCAAGTATATATCTCTATTTTTTGCTTTTTTCTTTTCCAACAGTTGTTCCAGTGTGTATATGTGGTCTATGCATGATCTTCCTGCCGTGAAGCCTGCCTGATCCTCCCCGATTTTGCCTTTTATCGCTTGCTCTATCTTTTCTCGCAGTATCTTCCCATATAATCTTCCTATTGATGATATTACGCTTACGATCATCCGTATATTTTAAGGAAATTGTTAATAATCGCATAAAATGCAATTTGAAGTTAATTAATACAATCGTAGTATGCTGTGTTGATTTGACAAATAAATCTATAGATAATCAAAAATTGGAATTTAACCGTTACCATTTCATTAAATTTCTTTAAAAAAGTCCACGATATTGGCCCCCAAATATACTTCATATGTATAATTGACACATTTATAGCAGTATTATTATTTTATTTCGGTCTGGTATAAGTTATGATTATAATCTGCAGTATTCGTCAATTTTAATAATATCTTTTTTATTTGCAGACCAAAACATTAGGAAAGCGCAAAAACCTAGGCGTTCTAGATCTCTTCGGCTTCGAGATACTGGAAAATAACGGCTTCGAACAGCTGATGATCAACTATTGTAACGAAAAACTGCATCAATTCGTTATTACCTCAACTTTAAAGGAAGAACAAGCCGAAATAATAAAAGAGAGTTTGGAATGGGTCAAAATAGATTATTTTAATAATATGTAAGTATATACCATAAAATAATTGAGAATTTAAGGGAAGCAGATTTGGTGCGTCTAATTTACATGAGAAATTGTTTCTGTGTATCATATATCTGTAAAATAGTTAAAGCAATGTACACGTAAAGGGGACAAATGTCCAAAAATAAAACAACTCTATGTAGATACTTAGATTACATTTAATATTATTTTTGTTGTAGAGCCATATGTCAATTGTTAGAACATGAAAGTCACGGCATATTGTCGTTGCTAGAAGAACCCCACGTTCAATGTGATGCTGCATATCTTACTAGATTAGAACAATGTTGTGCTGGTCACTCCCATTGTTTAGCAGCCGATTCCTTACTGCCAGTGCATAGTTTTCAGTAAGTAAAACCGTATTCGATATATTAATTTATTATTTTGATAAATATATTCTCATCTTTTGGTTTTAATTCAGTTTTAATCGACAAATATCATATCAAGTGGTGATTCTTGAGGATGCAATCAGTCTATTTGGCCCACAAGACAAAGAAAACTCTTTGACTTACTGTCAAGCTTTCGAATTTATTTTAATTCTTTTTCAAGACATCTGTGAACAAATCAATATAAAAATTATCTAGTTATAACTATTATCGGTCCCGTCAGACATATTTAGTAAATATAATTATTCTTAAATTTCAATTCCCGAAGGTCTTAGTGGCCTTTACCCCTAAAATCTTAAATAGAAAGGTGTTAATAAGATCAATACACACACGATTTGGCCTGAATCCTATTTGGTTGAGTTTTAATTTTTGATTTATGGGCTGGTCTTTGATTCTCTTCAATAAAACTTTCGCCATAAATCTATAGCTGTTCTCGCATTAGTTATCCTCTCTTTCTATTTTTTGAAGCGAAACTTCTATACGGGCGCTGTATTACTTTTTTCTTCTTTTTCTTTTTATGTAGACATGACTCTATTTTTCAGTGTGCCTCCAATAAGTTGTCGTCCCATCGTTTTCGTGGTCTTCCTACTGATCGTCTTCCCATTGGAGAACCGTCTCTTGCCTTCTTTACTACTCTATTTGTTATCATTCGGCTTTTATGATTGTTTCATTGTACTCTTATATTTCTTACCCAGTCCTTGATGTTGTCCACCTTGCATCTAAATCGTACATCTGTACTTCTAGCTCTGTTCCATAGTGTTTTAACATCAATTTTTCTAAGTGTTTTCATCTCTGCTGTTTCTTCATGCTTTTTGTCCTGCCTGTGTCAGGTCGTGTTTCTGCCACGTATGTCATTATTGGTCTGATGAATTTTGTAAATTCTGCCTTTTATTTCTTTCCCGATATATTTATTTCTCCATATTGTTTTATTCAGGCAACCTGCGGCTCTGTTGGCTGTATTCAACTTGATCTTCCACTTCTGTTCCGAGCTTTCCGTAGTTAGATAATGTGATGCCTAGATATTTAAACTCCATCACTTGTTCTATTATCTGACCTTCCAGCTTCAATTTACATCTTAGTAAATTTGCTGTTATAACAATGCATTTTGTCTTATTTTGGGAAAATTAATATGTTAAATTTTCTGGCGGTTATATTAAATTGGTGCAGCATTCGTTATAAATCATCTTCACCGAGAGAGTAGTATTGCGTCGTCTGCATAGCAGATTATTTTCCCCATCTGGTATCCTTTTTTAGTTCTTACTTTTCTATTATTTCATCTATAATCAGGGTGAACAATAGAGGACTCAGGGAATCTCCCTATCTCATCCAATTGCCAGTTTCTTCTACTTTTATTTTTATTGTGTTGTTTTGGTAGATATTTTCGATCGTTTTGATTATTCGTAGAGATATCTCTCTTGTGTACTATAAGTGGATAACGTCTTTTAATTTGACCCGGTCAAATGCCTTCTTAAGGTTCACGAAACATAGATATGCCGGTTTGTTGTATTCTAATGATTTCTATTGCTCTTGCCTCATTATAAATATAACGTCGGTGCATGATCTTCCCTACCCAAAGCCTTGTTCTTCTGCTAGTGTTATAATTTCATTCAGTTTGTTTGTTATCTCTTTGGTTGTTAATTTTAGTGTTGTGTTTAATAAATTAATTCCTCTGTAATTTTCCGGGTCTGTTTTGTCTCCATTTTTGACGAGAGGTATTAGGATGCTTGATCTCTATTCTTGAGAAATTCTGTTTTGTTCTATTATTTTTTGGATTAGTTTTAATATTTGTTTGGTCAGATCTGGTCCTCCGTACTTTAGGAGTTCGTTCGATATTATGCCTCCCCCCCCCTGGTGATTTTCTATTTTTTAATTTCCTTCATACTTACTTGACCTCTTCCTCCTCAATATTTATTTCTTCGTTTGTTGTCACCGCTGATGCTGGTGGTTCATTCTAAATGTGTTTCGTTTTCCGTAGAAGTCGTGTTCCATCTGTTTCCTGAAGCTCTGAAAGTGTTCTCTTTTTATTTGTCTAACTTAAGTATTCGTTTAATTTCTGATTCGATGCCTGCTGTATTAGTTGTGTTCTGTATTGCAAAAAGGCTTTCTTCTTTTATTCACATTTTGTCTTCACTTCCTCTCTAAACCATGGGGTTTTCTTTATTGATATGTTAGTGTTCGTTACTTTCCCCCCTCCAAGTAATTCTGTTGCTGCGTTAATTATGTATATTATTTTTGAGTTTTTCTGAGATAACGATGTTATCGTTTTCGAATATTTAATTCCCAGCAATCTTCTCTGATATTCTTCTTCTGTATAAGTATTTCGTGGATTCCGAATTTAGTCCCTCGACTCTGATTTTTGTTTGTGCTTGCGCCGCTCTCTTGGGTGTGAAATATTCCATGATGATTCTTATTTTACATAATACTAGGCTATGGTCGCTACGAACATCTGCTGAGTTGAGGCATCTTACCTCGATTATTTTTGATGGATGTATATCTCTGTTGGTTATAACATAATCTATCATAGATCTTTGCCCACGAGTGTTATTGAATGTATATTTGTATTTGTCTTTGTGGTCAAAAAAATGTGTTCGTTATTCGTGCAGAAGTTTATCATCAGTTCTCTATTTTCGTTTTTAACATCCTCGTTATGTTTTTGCTTAATTCCGCCAATATTATCTTTCCTCTGACTTGATCTACTACTTGTTGTAATTCACGATAATACGTTTCCCTTGTTGTTTGAGGTTTGTTATTGTCTGGCCCGTATAATCCGATGATGTTCACGTCTTCCTTCTCCAGTATTATCTTTGCTGTTATAACCCTTTCTGATATGTATTGACACTCTTTGATGTGATTTTGGTACCTTTGGTGTATTAGTAAGTCTTCACCTTCTTTGACCCCGTTTTCTTTTGCTACTCCACTGTAGATTAGTATGTATTCACCTAATTTTGATACTTTTTTCTGTATAGTAAAATACTGAGGATAGCGTCATGGATAGCGTCACGAAATAGAGGTTCATCACATTGATTCACTACTCTCAATCAATTCGTTTCTAATTATCATGTATTTATTCTAAGCAGAATAAATTAAAAATTGCATGAAAAACAACTAACAACAGTGTAGCTTTGACCGATCCATCAGAAGTAAACAACGTATGCTTTGTTGATACATTAGCAGGTGGAGTTAGAGCAAACATAATACTTTATTGAATTATTTTAATATAATACATTTTTTTTTTAACATAAATAATAAATGAATATTAAAATTCCTTTCTTTAATTTTAAAAATATTATATTTAAATTTTAAAAATACAGAAAACAAAGTATGAAGCTTCGCGCTAGTCTACTGTACCACTTTTTTTTAGGTCTTTTAAGCACTCTGTTTTCGTCCATTCTTTGTACATGTCCGTACCAAACAAGCTAATATATGTTAATGAGCCGTTTACTCCCTTATGCTCTATGGCATCATCATTTCTAATATTGTCCCTACTTGATATTATCTAAGATCTTCTAAACACATTATCTTTCGTCTGTCATGTGTCTGCACTATAGGCTAAATTACTTTGACAAATATTTCATAGCCTGTCTCTGTCTCTTTAGCTGTTGTATCAAATTCTTGGTATATGTAACACTACATGCTCCAATTTCTTTTGTTTCTAGCATGATGTTTTCTAGCTTAGTTCCTATTGGAAAGTATTTAATTTTTTTTCATTTTTGAATTTTTTCAGACCACATTTTTGTATTCTTCGTGTAATTGGCTTGCCCTAAATTCAAGGTCCGCCCTGTCATTGCTTGACATTTTCTTCTACGGCATACAGATTCTTGGTAAATCGATTTTTTCCGTTCACCACCGTGCGTGCGGGGGGTTTTAGGGGGAGGCCGAGGAGTAGAAGTGATTGACATTTTCAGCAAAACTCAGCTTGTTCGTATGATTTTTAGAGGTCAAATATCTGACGACTGGACTATAGAGCCACATATTTTAAATAGTCCAGCACCCTTAACTGAGACCTTCTTTTACAGAGAATTTTTTTGATAATTATTTTGTTACCAATTTTTATTAGGTATATATTTTGTTTTTCTATTTGTTTTTCAAGCAAAAGACGTCTTTATAAGATCTTCCAGTGCTGAAACTTAACACCCAATAGTTCGACTTCTACCTTTTCTCTATATTTAAGTGTGATTACTAGGGTGCTAGTTACTTATATGTCTAGAGTTACAACAGTTCAATTTATTATAGATTCGAAGTTAGGGATTAAATAAGTAATTAAAATAATATAAGGCCATATATGTTAAATATAAGGCCATATATGTTAAAAATATAAAGAATGTTAAAAATAAAAGATTGTCAGCACTAAATACTTTCCAAACACATTTTATCTGAGAAATTTAAATTTTATTTTATTAATTTGTCTGAGATTCCCTCTATGTCAACTGCTTTATCGATTTTTAGACAGATTATTGTATATTTTATTTCATCTTTCACAATTTCTTCTTCGCTAATATTCATCGTATCATCAACCTCTGGTGCATTTATAAGAAGCTGAATTTCAGTATTTTCTATAAAAATTACATAAAACTGTGTGAATCTGTATTGTATTTTATTTGCGTTGTAAGGATTTGTCACTCTATTTATTTTATTTTCAATCTTTATTGATTCCAGAATCCCTTTAGACCTCTTTATGTCATGTGCTCTAACTGACCTAAGTTTCATGCATGTTCTGGCTAACTTTTCTCTTTCTCTTTATTTTTATATATTATTTTATTTTATTTATTATTTATATATTATATTTTATTTTTATATATTTATCTTAATTTCTCTTTATGTATTTAGTTTGTTTTTATTGGATTTTTTGTTTCAATTAGTTCAATTTAAATTTTTCTTCTTCCTACTATTTTATTTTAGTGTTTCTTCTTCCTCAGCTGTTCCCTTTTCAGGGTTTCTGTTCCAAAGTCTTCTTCGCTACTCACTTCTGCTCATTGTGCATTCCTTATTTAAACCTTTCTCCCTCAAGTTCTCTGCCTCACAGTCCTTTTCTTTGTTCTTGAACCTTTTTTGAGACTGTAGTCATCCCGGGTGTTTCCCTAATCACGTCGACACAAGTTCTTACTTTAATGTACGCTCTGTCATGGATATCCTCCATGAGTCTTACGTACTTCTTAGGAACCCTCACTCTCTCACACATCTCCGTAGCTCTTATCTAGGAACTGTATGGAACGTCTTCTCAAGATCTATAAATACCAAATGTAGCTCTCTTTTCTTCTCGCCGTATTTCTTTATTAACTGTATCAAAGGTAACTAGCCATCCGGTGTCCTCCTTTCTGGCATAAACCCAAACTTTTCTTCTCGTATCGATGTCTCTGTTCTTAACCTTCGATCTACAGTTCTCTTCCAAATTGTCATTGTGTGTGACGTCACACTTCTTCTATAGTTTTTACAGTCCTGAATGCCCCTTTATCTTTATACAGTGGTACTATCATGATCTTCCTTCTTGCATTTGGCATCCTTCTTTCCTCATATATTCTACTCATTATCTGCCACAACACATCAACCCCTTCATCTCCTAGATCCTTCGAAACTTCTACAGGTATTCTGTCAGGTCCTACTGGCTTGCCGTTCTTTAGTCTATTTGAAGCTTCAAAAGTCCCACATGAATGTTGGTGTCCCACATTTTCTGTCTGCCCTCTGGTGTTCTTCATTTAGCAACTTTCTAAAGTACTCATGGCATCTTTGCTTTCTGTCATGATCTGATCTTAACCCTCGAGCGGACGAGCCTATAATTATCGCGTGAGTGGACGCGTGGTGCAAATATGCTACCAACAGCAAATTAAAGTTCTAGAACTGTTTAAATGACTTATAAGTAAATAAAGTTTTAGGAAATTGTTTTAAATATTTATTAACCGTATATTTTACATAGCAAACAAATAAACAAACACTGTAAATATAATAAGTTAGTCACTTTCATCAGTTTCCACTAAATTGGTTTGTCGGTGACAGGTAATCGTAGTTTCACTGTGCTCTTGACAGACAAAATTATCACATTTGTCACACAATTGTGACGTAAATTTATTTTTTCTGTCTTCCACATATGGCGCAACGTCCCCGCTTTTTTCTTGGTACATCATGTTTTTGTGCCTCTTCTTTAGGTTTGTAAGTCGTTAAAAATAACTGAATATCTGAAGGTAACGACGACATTTTAGACCTTTTCTCTAAGTGAGATTTCATAAGTTGAAATGATAAATTTTTAAGAAAAATTCTTCTTGGCCTCTTTGCGTTGTTTTGGTTACTGTTATATAAAATCTGGGCATTTATTCCAGCAACATTGAAAAGAGCATAAAATAATGCTAAGGGCCACCTTCTGGTGTTTCGCGAAACAGAATATCCCCCACATAATTGGTCGACTGTATCGACGCCACCCTTGGTCTTATTGTAGTCAAGAATTATCTCGGGCTTTCCAGTTTTTTCGTCAATTTTTCCATCATCATGCATAGTAGAAAGTAATACTACAGATTTTAACTTTTTCGGAACGTAAGACATCATACACACCTCCTTTTGAAAACCATGGCACGAAGATCCAATTGCACGATCTTTGTGGGGCAAAAACTCTGGAGGTATTTCTGATTTATTTTTTCGCAGAGTACCAATGGTTGTAATTTTTTGTTTCAAAAGTGAACATGCCAAAGGATAGCTGGTGTACCAATTATCGGTGGTCAGATTTCTATTAGTACCTTTTATATGCGCAACTAGTCTGTTTACTATATCAGATGGAGAGTTAGATTTACAGTAGGGCCCCTCAGGCTGTTTGCCACAGTAAACTTCAAAAACACTGGTATAATAAGTTTCGGCACCGTAAAACGCAAAAATTTTTAAACCGTATTTGGCCGGTTTATTCGGGATATATTCGATAAAGCTGCATCGTCCTCTAAAAGGTTCCTGTTTTTTATCTATGGTTACATAGTAACTGCGATTATAATATTTCTTACAGTTGTCTTGAAACTTGTCTAAAAATACTCTAATTGCCGCCAGTTTATCCAATTTTTTACGTTGTTCTCGTGTTTCTTTATCGTCAAACCTTATACATCGCAGCAATAATTGAAACCGCCTACAGCTCATGCAGGCCCTCAAAATTGGCAAACCTGTTCCGTTATTTGTCCACAGTTCCTGGACATTAGTCCGACTTCCTTTTTTAGTACCAATTAGAAACAATAATCCAAACAAAGCCATCATTTCAGATTTACTTGTAACTTTAACTGCTCTTCCTCTGCTATAATTAACCCCTTTCTCTTTTTTTCAATATACAGATTTGTAAAATGCACGATATCATTTATAATGCTATCATCAATTAATTTCAAAAAAGCCTCAATCTCGGTGGGAACGTTTTTTGCAGTCCCTTTCGGACCAGGATTCGTTTTTAAAAGATTTTTTGAACTGGTCTTGGAAGTTTGTGAATGGTAACTAGTTTTTCTCCATTTGGTTTTCTTGTTTCTACTGGTATAAAAGTTATTACCGATTTCGCCAGGCAGACTGTCAGATTCTACTTCCATATCAGAACCGGAGTCACTAGCATAAACAGCCTCATTTTCCTCAATGTCTTCCAACTCTATCTCTGAACCTGAATTATGGTCTTCTTTGGTTACAATCTCTCCGTCTTCTTCGCTCCATTCTCCGTCATCTGAGTCATTAATTTCTTCTATATGCATAGACATATCTTCTAAAATTTTTCGAAGCTCTTCCTCCGTAAATCAGTAGATAAGGAAGCGGGGTCCTGAATCACTTTGGTAACCTGTCCATCAGGGTCTCCGATGCGAAGGTATCGATGCCATGATTTGACCTTGGGGGTGTACAAGAAGTACAAGAAGTGATCGACAATGACCAGAGGGTTGTAAGAACTGGTCGCTTATCGCTTGATCTCTTCTTCTTCTCTCCCGAAGAAGTGATCGACAATGACCAGAGGGTCGTAAGAACTAGTCGCTTATATCTAGATCTCTTCTTCTCAGCCGAAGAATTGTCACCTACGTTACCTGTATGTTTTTACACTTGTCTCTTCTTTGTCTTACCTGTCCTGAAGAAGTAAAAGAATCGGTCGACAATGACCAGAGGGGGTGTCTTTGAGTGGAACGGACCACCTTGTATGTCGAGTGCAAAACTCATCGCTTATCGCTTCATCTCCTCTTCTTTTCGTTAAATTTGTACAGGGTGATCGAAAAAATAAATTTTGTATTGAGACTTGGAAATATTTTAGGTGTTGTTGCGTCAAAAAAATTTTTTTTTTGTGTACGATGCTTAGATATATCTGTATAGCCTGCCTAGCCTAGCCTGCCTAGTCTTTACTTTTGAAACTTGTAGGAAAAGGAAAAATAACTATGTATCACATAAATGCTTTATTGTGTATATATATTTTAATGATATATGTGGGTAGATGTAAATAAAACAATATTGGATTGATACTATAAATTTTATTTGTTTTGAAACAAGTTATTTATCTGATTAAAAATATACACTCTACTGTTATAATGTATATTTTTCTTAACCTGTCGATAATAGTCCCTCGTCACAGAATCCATGTAACTCGCTGTCACCAAGTTATCATGATGTGAAGAATGACCCCGTAATATTTGGGAATCGTACCGGTCCTTGTACCTGACCACTTCATTGGATATGATTCCATCCCTGATCTTCTGGAGGGATTCGCGGTTCTTTGGAATTACATGGTCTAAAGGCTGAAACATAAAAATAATTAATTAAGAAATATTTGTTTTACAAATACTACTACCTTTGTGTGTTATGATTTAGGCATGGTTTCGAAACAATACAAGTCAGGTAATATGGCTCCATGCATCTCTAAAGAAGTTTGACAAAAACAAAAGAATTTTTTACAGTTTTCACACCATAACGTTCCATACATTTTGATGATAGAAGTAGTAGGTTGGGTGTATGGTATTATTTTTCTTCTTGTATTCGATTGTAATTTTATAAATCTTTTTTGGTCGGTAAAAACTTTTTCCCATGACAATTTACTTTTCTAAAGAAAAAAAAACAGCTTTAATTACCGATATATTTTTTAAGTTATATGTGAAATAACTTACCACACCATAGAGGACCCATTTTAATTTGTAGATTAATCGGTTAAAGAAAACCTGATGTACAAAAATAGAAAGATAATTTAAAAAACAAACTTTTATTTATTACCAAAATAATAAATAAAGAATAAGGAACTTTTTTACTATCAAACGTATTTAAGAATTATTTATCATTGAAACCCCATGGTAAAGTGTCAGTGCTTAAAAAATTAACCATTCTTTTATCATCATATGGACTAAGTGCAACTTTTCTTTGAGTTATTGTATAGACGTCATGTTTTTTGGAGACAATAGAGTTTTGGGAAACCTCTACAATTGTTTTTTTTAAATAAACTTTTATAATAATCTTCATAAGTTAGTTCCTTTAAAGCTGATTTCTTAATTCCTTTTGCTTTTTTAATTTCCTGATCCTGATTTAAAGTTTTTATCGTGTACATTTTTGAGCGCAATCCTATAAAATGTGTCATAATTTGACCTTTGTTTTCATCTTTCATCAAGCCCAATACTTTTTTATTCCTTAAGGGAATGTTATAGACATTATTTTCAGTGTACTCTGATGTGTCAAACTTATGAATATCCTCTTTAATATGAGCATATATATCATCAACAAAAAACTGATATATTAAACTATCTGTGTCCGTGTATAATAACTTGGCTTTATCTTGAAATTTTTTTTTAATATAATTATAATGGAAGTCATACAAAATTGTTTTCGAAATATCTAAAATACACATCCCAATGTAAATAGGTTTGTTAAAATTAATTTTCTGTTTTTGCATTTCAATTATTACCATATTTTCATCAAATATGGTACAACTATGAAAATTCGGTTGGGAAATGTAATAGTTAGCACCGTATGTACCACCCAGTTTGTTTACAATTTTTATATCCTTATATTTACGTACATTCTCTATACTTTTGCCATACGGAGCGTTTATAAAAAGTTTGAATAAATTTTTTTCAAATTCATTTTTGCTCTCCTTTCTCAATTCAATGTTTAAGTCAATATATTTCTTTAACCAAGGTGATTGTTTAAATTTTAGGCATCGATGAATCTTAGCAAGCTTCAGTCCCAAGCTAATAACTTGTTTTAAATACATATAATGAATAACATACTTCTTTTTATCATACAATGTCGTTAAGAGTTTTTTAATGGTAGAATTAGAAGTTGGTGGAGTTATGTGTTCTGGACACAATGGCAAATCTTTGTGTGAATTAAAAAGTTCTTTTGGATACTCAAGGTCCACTTCCAGCATGTATCCGTATTCACTATCATTGGGACAATTTAATATATTGTAATTGTAAATATCATTTAAGGGTATCCATTCAAATCCTCCATAAGGAAGGAAATAACTCATAGCTGAACCATATAGATTGTTCACATCAAAGTACATTGTATAAGAGGTCTCTTTACCAGGATTATATTTATCACCCATGTACTTATTGTTCGCTTCTGCATATCTGTTACTACATTGTGACACTCCTCCTCGTTTTGCTTTTTCAAAGAACAAAACCATTTCGATATCTGTTAAAAGCTCTAATTCTACATTTGTTACTTTTAACATGGCATCAAATGCTAACCCTGGTAAAGTAAAATAATGCAAACTATCTAAACCGTATGTTTTTAAACACATCAGTCTAAAGTTTTCAAAAATATCACTTAAAAGTAATACGTCAGTTTTTAAATATAATTCCGCGTACTCTTGCAAGTTTTTTATCTCAAACGTGTTCCAAACAGTGCATGCGTGTTGATAATCCTCATGAGTTATTCCTTCATTATTAATTTTACTAAAGAAACTATCAATAGGTGGCAAGCAAGTATCTTGCAACTTTTCCCAATTATCGAGGTATTCATATGGGAAAACACCTTTTCGTTTAACTAAATTAAATTTAAAATCATCTTCAAAGTACCTTCTCGTTATTTGTTTTTGATCATCATCTAGATTACAGGAAAGTTTATCTAATGAATCAGACATAAATCGAAACGAATCTATAAACCTAAAATTAATATTTGTATTTTGAATGTATTTGGTAAATGATATATACCTCTCTTTGTTTAGAGGAAGTAGTGATATATTACCTTTAACGTTATTATTAAGGCTTTTAATTAAAAAATGTGCGTCATAGCCAGAGAGATTATGAAATGCAATCGGAATTGTATGTGTATTTTGATAATTAGCATTACAAGATCTATGAGCAGCTCCTCGAAATTTTCCTGTAATATGACAATGATCTCTAACTTTATCCAATGGATCGACTATAGGTTTATTGCAAATATGACAAACAAAACTCAAATTAAAATCATGTCTTTCTTTATCAGTTAATGGACCTAACTTGTTGAATTTTTGCAATAAATTTTCTCTAGTTATTCTCTTTGCTATCTTTTCAAGTTCTCTTACAAACCACACAAGACAGTCGTGACCGGTAAATGATTTATAGTATGATAAGGAATCATTATAAGAAGATTTAAAATAATAAGCTATACTAAAAGCTTCATGCTTTTGAGACAAATAAGTTTTTATATTAGGATCATTGTTATTGTCAATGCATTTTATAAGAATACTTTCTAGATCAGCATAAATAACAAAAGGAACAAGTTCTTTATGTTTAAAATTTTTAAATTTCATAATATTATTCTTTTCTGTTGGTAAAACCATCTTAACTGAATTTGAATTAATACAGTCCTCTAAATGATTTTGTAAGAGTGCATCATTACTAAAATGATTAAAACATCTTTCACAAAACCATTTTTTGTTTCTAACATTTTTAACTTGTTGATTTACTAATCTTGAAAAATTTTTAATATAAGCAAAATGAAATAGATCTTTTCTACACAAAGGACCATCATCCTCATCACTACTATTATTATTTGTACTATTATCTTGAGAATGAATTAAAAGTAAATTAATACGAGGAGAAAAACTAGTCTTACTTAATAGCAAAGGTAAAATTTCCTTTCCTGTTCCTTTTGTTGTAAAAACATTTATTGAAAGTTTATTTAAATTTTCAAATTTAGGGATATCTTTTATGTCAATGGGAAAACTGATATTATGATACTTTAATATCTTACTAAAATGAGGATAAGATGAGGTTCGTGTAACATTGATTTTAGCAGGATGTAACGCTGCAACAATTGACCAGAGAAAACAATAAGGATCAGAATTTTTAATGTTAATTACACTCTTTGTATTGCTTATATATTTAGGTAATTTAACATAGGTGGAAATACCACTCAGTATTGGATTATACCTATTTATATTAACTTTTAAATGTAGAATCTGTGATAGTGCCCAACCACTATCTCTTTCTTGAAATTCCTCAATTTTTTTTAAAATCACATTAATACAATTAATTTTATACCAATCCTTGAGGTCTGTATTTTGGTCAATTGTTACATTTTTGGTTGAAAAATGTTTAATAGAGGTTTCACCATTTTGTGGTTTGATAAAAACACCATATAAAATCAAATTAACTTTTAAAAGACACGACAACAAACTTTTTCTAATTTGAATTGAAAAACTCCTAAAAGCTTTTTCCAAAAATATTTTGGGTTCTTTATATTTTAAATTGACTATTAGCCCTGTTTTTATTCTACTATTAAAACAAGATTCCACATCCTGCCACAATAAACACCTTTTAAGAGTTTTTCTAGCATTTAGTCTGTTCTTAAAGTTTTCAAGATATGTTTTAAGAATAGTTAAATTTGCTTCTATACAGTGAAAATTTTTAACACAAGTAACCCTATTCTTTAAACATTTATTCAAAATAAAAATTTGTTTTTTCAAATATCTTATTACGTTTCGTAAATCAGATTTTCTCTTAATTAATCTACTTACCGATTCCATCTTCTCTACAATCTGGTTGGAAAGTTCATCGACTACTTGCTGACTCATTTTTTTTCACTAGTAACTGGTTCAACTTAACTTGGTAACTTTCGAATGCACAAATAAAACCCAAATATTAGGATGCTCTCCAATTTATACTTATCCAGTAAAAAAAAAATCAATTGACGTATTTCTGTAACTTGTTATTCAACGTGATTATATTTTAGGATCAAAAAGTTTAAATTTATCAATAATTCTGCAAACTAGTTGTTATTAAACGTGATTGTATTTTTAGAGGTCAGAAAGATCAAATCTGATGCAGATAAGTTGTTATTCAATGTGACTGCATTTTTATGGGTCAAAAGATTAAATCTGACGCAAATAAGATGTTGTTCAACGTGACTGCATTTTTATGGGTCAAAAGGGTTAACTCTGATGTAAATAAGTTATTTGCAATGTTTTAAAATTACAAAGTCAGTTTAATGTTAAATTGTTTTTTTTCTCAGTTTCTTGTTATAAATACAGACAGTCGTTTAAGACTAATCCAATTGTAAGTAGCAAGCAGTGAACAAACAACATCAAGAATGGCAACAGTACCCTGTCAGTTGGTAATTTTAACTGAAGATCCGGTTCATTTTCCTATTGAAACGGCTTTCCTTATTATAAAGGAATTGTTTGTGTAAGTATTGAGTTTATTATTTATACACTTTTTTCCTTGTTTATTTCACCATATTTGCATTTGATTTTATTGTTTATCTAAATATTTATAATAATTTTATTTTATTTTGTTTTACCTCTTGATATTTTACTAATTTATCTAATTTCTTTTTTCTATATTCTATCTATGTATTTTTTATTCTAATGATCGTATTTTAATAACATTTTTATTTATGATTGTTTAATTTCGTTAAATTTTAGATATGGTGTCAAAGAGGTGTCTCTTAAGGGAAGTAAAATATTTGTGAGTCTCAGCTATACACCCAATAGCAAAAGTCTTAAAAAGAAATTTGGGAATCTTCCGGTTCGGTATATGAGGACCAAAGTAAAGACAGAGCAAGAATTCCAAATTTTAGAGAATGTCGTAAAACGATACAGATTTAACTTGTTGGACGATGAATTGGAAGAGTTTGAGCGACATCAACAAGTCCAAAAGCAACTTGGGTTGAAGAGACCACTATACATACAAGAGGCACCGGATGAGGCTCTTGCCTCAACATCAAGCAAGAAGCAAAGAACGGTTCCTCCAAGTACAATAGTACATATAGAAGAAGAATGTGATGAGAATGATCTGAATATAGATCATTTTCTAAGTCAAAGGACATAATAAACAAGTAAGTGCTTTCTGCTTCCCACTAGAAAAAAGGTAACTAGTATATATTTTATTTCAGATATGTGTTGGTATTGGAATGAAGATTGAGCGAGAGGAAAATATTTTTGTATGTATATCTGTGTATATATTTTTATAGATTATAATAAAATACTTTTTAATAATATCTCTTTATTTATTTATTACTTACAACTTTTATTCTAATAAAAAATATTGATCAATTTTTTTTCTATATCGACCATTCTTTATTTCACTGTCTTTAAAAATTGATAAGAATCCATAATTCTCTTTCCAGCATATCGAACATATTTTTTTTAAATCTTCAAAAGTCATATCTGTTCCGACGTGGTCATTGTAAATGTGTTTTAGGTTTAAATCGTCTTGTTTGAATACAATTAAAATATTTGCATTGTCTCTTATAAGGTGTTTAGGTATTTTTGCATAACTCTGACTCAAATAAAATGGATCCACCTGAGAATGTCGAGACATGCTAAAGTATTCTCGAATAACATCTTGGTTGTCACAAGCAACATCATCAAAGATAAAAATTGAATTGGGCTTCGCTTCAGATGGGTGCATTATATCCGTACTTCCACTGTAAGTATAATATCCTATTCCTTTAATTGGTTCTAGCAAAGTTTCTAAATATTTGTACTTTGGTTGCATTAATGATTTTGAGTAAATATACACATTTTCAAATTTTAATCCATTAGCATGTTCCAATAGACTTATCATCACATTGGTCTTACCACAATTTGAAGGGCCAACTATAAGACATCGAATAGTTGAAGGGAACAAAACTCCATGCTTTTTAAACTTATTCTCAATTGGTTCCAATAAATTATTCTCCACATCAAGCGTAGTCTTTTGTTTTACAAGCTTCATGTCTGGTATCAATTTAAAAATAAATGTCTTGTGTGTATCTATTAATAAAAGACTATTTTTAATTTTTATTTTTTTATTGTCAACACTTTCTACAATATTTATACCAATAATGAATATTAAATACATTGTTTAGAGCACATTGTAAATTTTCATTGTTATGTTGAAAACATGGATGTGATTTAAAAATATGATTCATAGTCTCATCGGAAAGTATATTAGGTTCATCTTCTACACAATCAATGCGATTTTCCATGAATTTTTCCAAATATTTTTTTGTTTCATGATTTCTTACCAATATTGTTTCGTCTAATACGTTGTCGTGTAAAAATTTTGAAATTTCTTCATATTTTAGATGAGTATCACAAAAATGCCAAGATTGCCAATTTAAACCATGGTTTTGAACACATTGTTGTTCGATACATTTTATATATGACTTATTTATCATTGCTTCTGTTACTGGTAAAACAACCATTCTGTGTATAATGTTTTCGGTAGTAGGATCTAAAATAGCAATTTCCCTACAAAGAAATACATCTTCCCCAGGAAAAGAGAAACCTTGGATATCCACAATGAACATGTTTTCACTCTCTCGATATTCTCTAACAACAAACAAAATCTTGCAAGTGGAACGTCTTTTACATATTTTTCTATCCCCTCTTTATTATATTGCGTCACTTTTATCTATCCATGAGTTGTGAGAACTATCAAAACCTAACCACTTGACAAAAATTTTATTTTTCTTTCTCTTTAATACCTTTTCAACTAAATAACTGTCTTTATGTTTAACTTTTTGTAACTGGTCCTTATAAAATCCCCCAAGAATTTCTTCACCTTTATAGTCTTTTAAATAATATGTAATAGGGTTTCCCAGTTTTATTTTATAAACAGTGAAAATTTCATTAGACCAATTTGGATTGTATTTTTTGTCAAAAACTCCTCGATGTTTTGAAATGCGTACATGATCACCAATATGAAATTTTTGACTTTCCAAATCGACAATTTTAATGTGATTGTATACAGTGTTTAACAATAGTTTTTCATGCTTCTTCTTAACATCCACTGGTTTCATTCCTATTGTTCTGTGAACTTTATTGTTGTATTCAATAACAACTTGTTGTAAATTATCAATCCATTTGTAGGTACCGTTGAAACTAAACTGTTTCCAAATCATTGATTTAATCGTGCGAATAACTCGCTCAGCAATCGCAGCCTTTTTTTCACTGTATACATTGTAATGATTAATATTATATTTTTTCATCAATTTTTTCATATGTGGATTAAAAAATTCAGTTCCCATATCTGTTTGAAGATTATTTGGTTTTTGCTGTTTAAACACATACTCCATACATTTGGCTACTTCAACACCTGATTTATTTTTTAGTGGTAAAGCCCATAAAAATTTTGAAAAACAATTTATTACAACCAAAATATATTTGAAATTTCTGTTTGTATTTGAATATTTTTGCATATCAATCAAGTCGGCTTGGAACAAATCATTAAGAGATTTTATAATAATTCTTCGTCTTTTAAAGTTAATTCTTGCAGGTTTGTGTAACTCATTAACGATATCTCTTTTAACAGACATGATATTTATTCTATAATGTTTGCCTCTTTTAGTTCTTCAATAATTGAATTTATTTCATTTGTATGTCCTGTATGGCCAGCTAGCTGTGAAGATAGTAATAAACGTAATCGCTCTACAAGTTCATTTGGATCATCCCAGTGGACGTAATCGATTTTATTGTTGTTTACTTCCATAACCAATCCTTTACCTTCTGTTATTGGTGCAATTATTTTTTTATATTTTTCTAATCTACTACCATCTATCTGTTTACTTGATCTGTAATGCCTTCTGTGAGCATTAGTCGCTACAACTATCTTTTTATAGTTATTCTCATCTTCATCTGTAAAACTAGCTGGATATTTCTTAAACAAAAGCTCATATAAACCTGGTGTTCCCCTGTACCTTTTCTTTTTTAAAAGAATATCAGCACCATCTAAATCTATTTCAGAATTCCCAATCAGTAGCTTTTCAGATGTTTCATCAAATCGAATTCCATATTTATGATCAAATTCTTTGTTTAGAACATCAGCGTGCATATTTGTAATATATTTCCTAGGCAATGGATCATATTGATCCCAGTAATCTACACGCGCCTGGTTAGCAATATCTTCAAATCGATTTTCAGAGTGTTTATCATTTTTAATCTGTTCTTTTATATCATCCACTTCAATGTTGTCCAATATCGATTGTTTGATTTCACTTGTTTCAAAGTCAGTAGTTTCATTATCGTCATCATCGTTTTTAATGTACCTTAAAGGTTCATCGTTTTTTGTTTCATTTTCTGGACTGGAATTTTGTGAACTATTTAACTTGTTCTCGATATTTTTCAAGTGTTTTGTAATTGGATTAAATAAATCTTCTTGGATTATTTGTCCTTGTTTTAATTGTCTTAATTTACTTTGGATGTTTCTCCGTTTAGTTATAAGTTGTCTTTTCAAATCTTTATTCATCGTAAAATGTAGGTATTCGCTTAACTTCTGAACAGCTCTGGATCAGGTCCCGAACAGGTCCTGATCAGCTTTGAACAGGTCTTGAACAGGTCTTGAACAGCTTTGAACAGGTCTTGAACAGGTCTTGAACAGGTCTCGAACAGGTCTCGAACAGGTCTTGAACAGGTCTTGAACAGGTCTTGAACAGGTCTCGAACAGGTCTTGAACAGGTCTTGAACAGCTTTGAACAGGTCTCGAACAGGTCTTGAACAGGTCTCGAACAGGTCTCGAACAGGTCTCGAACAGGTCTTGAACAGGTCTTGAACAGGTCTCGAACAGGTCTTGAACAGGTCTTGAACAGCTTTGAACAGGTCTTGAACAGCTTTGAACAGGTCTTGAACAGGTCTTGAACAGGTCTCGAACAGGTCTTGAACAGCTTTCAGATTTGGTACTAGTCTAGCCCCCAATTAGACACTTATGTCAACAAGGTTATGAAAATATTTATTGTGTACAGGGTGTTAAATAAGAGTAAACTTTTTTTTTAACTTTTTATTTATACTTAAAAACCCAAAGTACAGATTTGCTTCATTAGATGAACTACAGTTAAAACATTTGAACTACATTGGTTAGAGGATTATAATTAACAATACGGTCATGTATAATTATACAATAAGCAGTTGTGTTAGCTGGTATATTCTTATTAGTTTCTATTTCTATTCTCATATCGACACTTCCTGATTTAATTGATTCATTTTGTCTGCTGCAATCAATAACAAATATCGGAGCAACAGCACAGAATTGTAACATAGTAAGGCATGGATCTCCTATGGATTTGTAATAGTACGACGGTTGAAATTGTGCATACATTTCATATGCAAGGGCATAATGTCTTTTACTAAAGTTCAAGTTCAAATTGTCATACGGGTACATTTCAGAATTTAGAAATAGCTTTAAGTTTGTAAGATTACAGTGATCAAAATAGCTGTTCTCTTCTTTTATTGCATTCTTTTTGGCAGTTTGTAATGCAAACAAAACAAATCGTGGTCTCTCCAATAGACTGGTAGTTTTTACATTCCAGTTAAATTTCATTGTCTGAGGCAGTAGAGGAATTTCATGATATTCCCAGCTTCTATATGCAAGCTCCAAACTGGACCCATTTTCAATAAATTTATATAAACGTAACTTTTCTGAATCGGACACTTGAATATGAGGCATTTTCCATATTAATTTAAATATTTCCACTTTTGGTTTCAGTTCAGTTTCTACTGTAGACATTACTGCATTTAAATCAGTTGAACTTCTTATCAATACGAGTTCTTGGCGTATGTTAATAAGAATTTTTGTAAAATCTTCAAAAAATCCAAGTACAAGTTTGAGTGGAATACAAACATTAAAATTTCCTGCTTTATCAGCAACTGTTGGTGTGTCATTAATACTCCAACCTATACAGTTGTATCGATTAGATTCAGTTTGTGTGAACGAAGCATAGTTTTTCATTGTCGTTGTTATACCTAAATTTCTCACTCTATCTATTACACAGCCTCCAATTTCATATCGTATTTCATCAAATAAATGCATCAAACCATTATTAATAAAGCGCAAAGTATTGCTTTCTTTCCCATCATTCGTTAAACGTCCTTCAATATACAGATAACTCTCAGAAGGTAGGGTGTATATATCTTGAGTCTGAATTGGTATTCTTATTTCATCACAATGATTAAAAGTTGCATTGGCATAGGGTAAATGACTGTGCATTTCTCGACTCACAACTGAATTGTCAACCAATACACGATCTCCAATATTTAAAATGTTAAAACTCATATTCACTCTTCTTACAAGTACACCTCAAGAAAATCCCTAGTATTCTAGTATTAATAAAAAACTTTATTCTACACCAAGTATTTCTTTTCTTTTTCCCTGTCACTGTCGTAGTTGTTGTGTTTTATTTTAAATCCTAGTGAGGTTAAAAAGACTTTGTTTTCTGTTGTCAACGGTTTGAGAGTCTGCTTGTCACTAATGTTTTTATCCACACTCTTAATATTATATACACTGTCCACACCTGGATTAAATTTGCTACAGTTGTAAATTAAAACCATTATTTATACTTTTTTTAAATGTAGTCTTAACGTAATAACTTCTCGTGTGAAATTAACAAGATTACCGTCCTGGTCAACTATTTTAATGAAAATTTCATCAATATATCTATTTGTGACAGGTAAATAAATTACCTTTTTTGGAATTTCCACAATTTTGTAACCCGGTAAGACATTTGGATAAAACATGTGGATGATATGACCTTGGTTTTCATTGATGTATGAATTAGTGATTAGATTACATTCCACACAAATAGAATTAACCTTTGTGATATGCACAGGATTCTCAGCTACATGAGTCTTTAAAGGTGAGAGCCGTTTTGGTGTAAATCCCAATAAGGGAGCAATGGTATTTGGTTTTTCAAAATGGATTACTTTGTTGCTTTTTATTTCACATTTGAGTGTATTGTTATTAATTCTCAATATCAAACTTGTAGGTTGATCTATATTATGATTTTTTCTAGGCACACCTTTACCAATTGAATTATTTTTTTCTTGACTCTTTCCTTTATTAATTTCTGTATCATCTTTATCTGGTGTTTGATCTACTTTTAATTCTAATTCAGTTATTTTTTCAGTTAAATAATTTGAAAGATCTTCGACTTCATAAGAACCATGTGGAATCGTTATATCGTAACCATCTATATAAAACTTGTTGTTTGTTTGGTCTACATTTGGAATTGTATTGTATGACATGAAATCTATTAAACCTAGTACATACTGTTCATTTTCGTTTAAAATAATTGGTGGGTAAATTTTTGTTGATAACACCGATTCTCTTCCAGATAACACAAAAGTGTACGACATGTTCAAACGATAATCATAGAGTAAATAAAAGAATATTCTTTTAAAAAGGGTATTTATTTAAAAAATCTAAACACAATTGTCCACAATTTACAGTGTTATAAGTTTGATAAATTTTATGATTATAAACAATTTGAGAATAACCATTTGAATTAAAGTATGATATAGCTTCCAACGGTGGTCTCAGATTACCAAAACTATCAAAATATACGACTTTGGATTTATTCTTCTTGTAAGCTGTCCAATGAGTTCCAGGACCGTCTTTATTGTCTAAATTAATAATTCCACTCTCATGTTGCCAAATTTTTTTCGGAAACCCATTTCTCATCATTACACCTCTAAAATGTGGGATTTTCATTAATTTTGCATATTTTTGTAACTCTACATTTGTCAAAGCATGTTTTGGAATTTTTATTTGATCCATTTTCTTATTCATAAAAAAATACCCATTCCACTTTTATATGGTTTCAAGTATAAACCTTTTCCAATTGCCAGTGCTTCCATTTTACGATTATGACGTTGTTTTTCGAGTAAATCTTCTTTAGCTGCTTTTGCTTCGTTAATAGTTTTAACGATAGCTGATGTACCCCCAGCAATAGTGCCCAATGCGCTCAACCCAGCAAATATCGGTATTAGAGGTAATATACCCCCAGTTTTTGGAACTTGGATTACTCGACCACGTGGTTTTTTAATGTTTTTGTAGGATTTCACAATTCGTAATGCTTGTTGAATAGCTTCCCTTAACGTTCTTGGTTTGCTTTCCAATAGTTTCTTTCTAATGTCTCGAATTACTCTCAATAAACTAAATGACTTTTGCTTTGAAATTTTTCTTTTAGAAGATGAGGAGGAGGATGTGACCTTTCTTTTAGTGCTGTTTCTTGTCTTTTTCTTATTACCAACCATCTTGACTGTTTCCAACCAACTACCCATAATACACACAACAACAAGTCTTTATTAAAAAAAAAAACGACAATAGAAAATGTAGCATATATTAATTATTATTAATTACATAAAAAAATTTTAAAATTACTGTCTTCGAACGTGGTTGATTCCTTCGATTGGAAATGGTAGCGGTCTCCTTCCCAATGGGTAATCGGCATCTCTATGGGGTTCTAAATGGTTAAGCCTCCCTAGTTGTTGTGCTTGAACACCCTCATCTCTTTGCCGATACCTACTAAATTCTCTCGTGAAGAGTCTTGTCCTGGCATTGTCTCTTTGCTTACCATGGAATTCAACAACACAACTCTTAACTCCCATTTCACTGTTATCTTTACTTTTTTTCTCTGTTGAACTGTTAACACACAGCTTATTAACAACGATACAGATCAGACTGAATTAGTTATTGGTATATGTGCGTATATATATAGTATCTACATATTTTTTCATTATATTTTTTAATTTAATACAATTTACTTATTACATCTTAACTTTTTTCTTAACTGGATCATCATCATCCTCATCTTCATTGTTTATGTCTCGTTTTCTTTTTTGGGTATTGTTTAATAAGTAATTTAAGTTGATTTTTGCTTTTTTAACACCAACTACATTGTCATCAATTATTTTTCGTTTTTCTCTTCTTTTGGAAAGAAGGTCATCATCATCATCAACAAAATCATCTGTAATGTCCACATCCATATTATTTTCTAATTGTTTTGCTCTTTTATGATTTAAAAGCTTTTGTTGTATTTTTTGTTTATTTTTTTTTACATTTTGTTTGCGTTTACTTGATTTGGAAATAGTTAATCCTTGGAGTAATAAAGTACAATGGTCTATATTTTCAGTTAGTTTTTCTAAATTATTTTTAGCTTTGTTCAATTCTTTATTACAACTTTTTGTTACAGCTTTATATTTAGTAGAACCTAGACCCATACCTAATTTCACTTTTGCTTTCATTGCACCAGCTACACCAAGTGCTGCCAATTTTTCGGAAAATGCTGTATTTTTCGATCGAAACTGTTCAAGAGCTTTTTCACCTAGAATCTTATCAGCCTTATGTCGTTCGGATAGATCTTTATTTTGAGAATATGCAATATCATGTTCACGACACGCCTCGTCTAATCCATTTATTCCCCTATCTCCTCGTGCTAGTCGTTTCTGTAATTTGGTGCCGGGTCCACAAAACCTATAACCTCCAGGGATGTGCATTTCGAAAGGTAATTTATTAATGACAGCGTTTAACATATTGGTAGCGTACTCGTAGACGATTTACAAATTAATACATAGTTATTCTAAATATAAGTCTTTATATATTTTTTCTCTTCTTCAGACAACTGACCTCACATTTCACCAAACATACTACTTGGTATATTTTTAGCACCAGATCTGGATCTCAAATATTCTATGTAGTCACAGTTTATACAATTCCTATTAGATATTTCAGTCTCCCCACCACACTTTGGACATTTATACTTTACTGGTACAGGCATACTTATTTTTGGATAAATAGATGACTTGGGTTATTTTTGTCACCACCAAATTGTCTAAATATACTTTTTAAGTAACAATTTACACAAAGTGTATTTGGAATCTCAGTTTCACCACCACACTTTGTACATTTATATGTCACAGGTACAGGCATATTCAAAGGGCAAAATAAAAATGAGCTTTATGTTATATTTACAGCTATTTTATTATTCTAATTTTTTATCATGCGATTACATTATTTTTGCGGTCTCTGTCTCTTTACATACATTCTACTAGGTATATTTTTAGCACCACTCTCTTCCTTGTACACCTCTTCCAATTCACAATTTATACACAGGTCATTTCGTTCTTCAGTGTCACCCCCACACTTTGGACATTTATGTTTCACAGGAACAGGCATATTTATTGTTCTCACTCACAATTTATTTGTTGTTGTCGTTGATTCTCTGAAAAATGGGATAAACTCTTTCTACAAAGGCACAATCGGGACTAAATTTTTTGTGATCTTCGATTATATTGTCATTTGATTCCCATTTGTAAATCTCTACGCCACACTTGAAACACTTTACTATATCTTCCACTTGGAGAAAGTAAAATCCACAAGCAGCTAACTCTATTTCAGATTTATTCCCCTTCCAATTGTTAAAAGTTGAGAGCCTTGAATAAAACTCGTCTAGCATGTACACCTCAAGACACATCTTGATTACTGACAAAATTTTGCTGGATACATTTATTTAAAATAAATAACTTGTTTCAAAACAAATAAAATTTATAGTATCAATATAATATTGTTTTATTTACATCTACCCACATATATCATTAAAATATATATACACAATAAAGCATTTATGTGATACATAGTTATTTTTCCTTTTCCTACAAGTTTCAAAAGTAAAGACTAGGCAGGCTAGGCTAGGCAGGCTATACAGATATATCTAAGCATCGTACACAAAAAAAAAAATTTTGACGCAACAACACCTAAAATATTTCCAAGTCTCAATACAAAATTTATTTTTTCGATCACCCTGTACAAATTTAACGAAAAGAAGAGGAGATGAAGCGATAAGCGATGAGTTTTGCACTCGACATACAAGGTGGTCCGTTCCACTCAAAGACACCCCCTCTGGTCATTGTCGACCGATTCTTTTACTTCTTCAGGACAGGTAAGACAAAGAAGAGACAAGTGTAAAAACATACAGGTAACGTAGGTGACAATTCTTCGGCTGAGAAGAAGAGATCTAGAGATAAGCGACTAGTTCTTACGACCCTCTGGTCATTGTCGATCACTTCTTCGGGAGAGAAGAAGAAGAGATCAAGCGATAAGCGACCAGTTCTTACAACCCTCTGGTCATTGTCGATCACTTCTTGTACTTCTTGTACACCCCCAAGGTCAAATCATGGCATCGATACCTTCGCATCGGAGACCCTGATGGACAGGTTACCAAAGTGATTCAGGACCCCGCTTCCTTATCTACTAAATGCCCTAAAATAGAGTAAAATGTAAGTTTTGGTAACGCTGTAATACAAAGAAATCGATAAACGACATTTTTTTAGCAATCTAAAATTAGTAGTAGCAGAAAAAATATTATTATAAAGAAAAAAATAAAAATTAATTCACTTACATGACTGGACGCGTGGTAGCAAAAATGATCCAATTAAATTTAAGTTGCCGTAGACAAAGACGTTAACGAAATTAAATCGCACAAATTCAACTAACACTTCCTCGTCAATTTCTAACAAGATACGGGGTATAAAAACAAATAACTCAATAGTCACGCGCCACCCACTCATAAAGTAATATTGGTAGCACTATTGCACCAGCGCCTCCACTCGAGGGTTAACACTTTTCCAGTCGCATGTAAGTTGTAACGAAATATTTTGCCTACCACATGGGATATTATTATAAGGGGTAGAAAATTGGGGACAGAAATTATTCTTAGACTTAGGGTCTTAGGGTTGGTTTGGAGAGCTGGGGTCGTGGATATGTTGAATGGCAAGGGGTCGGATTGGGGCAACTACAAAAAAATGAAACAAAGGGGTACTAACGTGAATCTCTTGGGACAAATAAAACAAAAGGAAACAGGAAATACCTCTATCAATTTAAAAAGGACGTCGCTTCGAGGTGCCAAATTATAACCATTACAACAGCTAGTTGTAACTATTGGAATAATTATTAAACATAAAAAATATATCTTTTCAAATGAAACTAAAAAAAAAAGGTTAGAGAGTTAGTCAAGATAAACAAACAAAATGGTTTACAAAAAATGAAACATTTATTGTGTCTCACCACAAACAGTTACAAAATTACAGTTACAAAAATATATATTAGTAGTTACAGAGATTTATACCAAAATAATAAAAAGGAAAACTTATATAATTATGTCTTATTCGTTTACAAACTCTATTGCTACAAAACTTACAAATGTTACTAAGCTATAAACTGTGGCAAATAAAAAATTATCTTTTTAAATAATGAAAGCAATTATTATTTTTTTAAAAAATGTCATATCTTAACTTTAAAATTTAACACAAAAAATTACCTGATTTCACCCAAAACAAAAGCACTAAAGTTTCTGAGGGTTGAAACTGGAATCATACTGGAATTTTCTGAACAGGAACAAATTCATATCCAAACTACCAAAAGGCTGGGATGACAACCAGGGAGAAACAAAACGAGGATGGGAACAACGATTCTTGTTCCTCACCTTCTGGAACCTCACTTAAACTGTAACTATTGACTGCTCAATACTAAACATTTAACTGCTACTGTCACTTTTTCTATATTTCCATGACACAAAAAGGAAAACGAAAAGATTACGAATTTGATGCTAAATTCGGACTCCAACAAAACTAAGCACGCCTTTTTACCGAGAGTGAACACTTACTTTTAGAATTCATTCGCACAATCTTGGTATAAACAAAACATATAAACTGGAATATTTATTTGAAACGCAGAATATGCTAAAAGAGGCTTTGATCAAAGAATACCGACAAAATACGGATCTTGTGAAATATAAACAAACTATAAAATGGTTTACATTAACTTCGGTGTTTTAACTTGCACGAAAGGAAACAGAAATACACTAAGATTATTCTTTGATATTTTAACAAATACGCGGGGATTTCAATACATATCCAAAGAATTTTCAAATGCTACAAAGTCACGTCCTTTTTTTTCAGCCGCACGTGAGTAAGTCCTTTGATCACTTGTCTCTTACTTTAGCAATGCTGTATAACATTTTCATCCCTTTGAATGTTTCCAACTCCTCATATATACAGCTTTGCAGACGATCTTTCCTTAGCAGTAGCGCGCTTTGCTTTACTCTTTGCTTGCTTTTATGTATCCTTATCTTCCTCTCTTTTAGACCTGTCATACGTCTTGCTAGCTTCTTTCTTCTTTCTATCCTTCTGTTGCACTTCATCATTCCACCACCACTTTCTTTGTCCCTAGGAGATCCTTTATCAGATATTTTCCCTAGCACTTTCTCTCCCACTGGTACTACTACTTTGTTGCTAACTTCCCACCAGGTCATTTACCGTATCTCTTTTCTCAAACTCTTCAGCACTCTACCCATGAAAATTTTTGCCAAATCCTTATCCTTTAATTTCCACCACCATACTCGCCCTTTGTCACTTTATAGTTGGTAACCTCTTTTAACTGGCTTCTTCTACACAGCACAAAATCTATCGGACTTTCCCTTCCTCTGCTATTATAGGTAACATACTGGTCTTCAGTCTTCGTAAAGAACTTATTAATCACATCCAAATTCCATGCCACCGCAAAGTCAATCACACTATTTCCTTTATCATTTCTTATTCCCATCCCCCAACCTCCACGAACTCTTCCTATTCCGGCTCTTTCTTTACCAATATGTCTATTCAAATCACCTCCAATACATCATCTTTTGTCTACAGGAATCTCGAGCATCTCGCAATCAAGGGCACTCCAAAATGTATCCTTTTTCTGTTCTTCACTTATATCAATGGGGCGTAGGCACATATTTATTTTAATGTTTGTTACCCACAATTTATATTTTTTGTTTGTACTCAACTATTTCTTTTGCTGCTTTTACCTAAGCATTTTTGTATTGTTTCCATATTTCCAATACTGCATTTTGCTTATTGTTCTAAATTACCCACTGGTCGATAATTGTTTAATTTGTTAGTTTTTTGCATTGTTATTCATAGTTAGCTATCATACTAATTCTTAATGTTGCTTTTAAAAACTTGTCTGAATCACAGTCGGCTCCCTGCATTGTACCTACATATTTCAATGAATTTATTAATTTTTTTTCTGTTAAAACAATTTAATAGTGTAATCCTTATTATCTCCGCGGTGAGTGTCATGTTTACTGGTAAGGTCCCTGTTGCGTAATATATACAGATCATTCTTTATACATTATTGATTGATTATATTTTTTGTAGGATAAGACATTATGCAGGTGCCGTCACGTACAGCGTCCGCGGATTCGTTGATAAAAATCGTGATACCCTGCCCAGAGAAGTATCAAGAGCAATGTTTCGCTGTGATCATCCCGTTATCCCGTTGCTTTTCCCCGAAGGAAACCCTAAGAGGTGCAACCCCAAGAGACCAGTATCAAAGTCGTTTCAGCTCCAGGTGTCACTAAATTCGCTTTTGAAAGAGCTCAGCGGAAGGCAAGCGCACTACATTAGGTGTTTGAAACCCAACGAGTTAAAACAACCTAGAATTTTTGAATTGGCATTGATTCAACACCAGGTAAAGTTTATTTAATTGCACTTTAATAATGAGTTTTGAGAAGATTGTAATAAAGCAAAATGATACGAAATAGGCAAATTCTGAACAAATTGCGTATTGTTCTCCGGAATAATTGTCTCTGCCTTATTTTGAAACATGTCTCTATCTTACAGGTCCGTTACTTGTGTCTCCTTCCCACTGTTCAACTATGGCGTACCGGTCACTGCTATCGCCTCCCTTACATACAATTCGTGCAACGGTACAAGATGATCTCGGGTAATACGTGGCCTAGGTGGAGAGGTTCACCGATAGAGGGTGTCTCGCTTATTCTTAGATCTTTGCCCATACCCAGTGCTGAATTTACTTTCGGAAGGACTAAATTGTTCGTGAGAAGTCCCAGGACGGTATTCGAACTGGAAGATTTCCGGAAGGCTAGATTGCACGATCTGGCGATGTTGATTCAGAAGATTTGGAGGGGACATAGGGATAAGAAAAGGTACAAGAAGATGAAGCACAGTCAGATTATTATTGCTTCTGCGTGGAGAAGTTGGAGGGTAAGTTTTTATTCCAATAATAAAGTTGTAATAAATTTGCAGAGTGTCTAATACAGAACTGACTTGATACTATAATTCTATAATACTATAATATAATAATATATGTTTTTGCATTGCAACTTTTTGGTGGAAATATAGGTTTAACACCATCTTCTTTAATATTCTTTACTCTAAATGATAACACGTATCCACAAAGACGTCGAAAAAGTTATTGCGTCTGTAGAGCATAGTATTGGAGTATTGGAGCTGTGTTCATCCAATTTATGGAATATTTTGCGAAAAGATCTTGGGTCTATGCTTACAAAAATCTAACTCGTGCAAGAATTGAAGCTACACTATCACCGGGCAAAGTGTTGATTCGGTGATTGGGCCCAAAACGAGATTGCTGTGAATCACGATTTTCATAAGCGAGTTTTGTTTAGCAATAAAGCTTACTTTTGGTGAATGGCATCCTCTAGTGTATATTAAGACGCCGTTACATCCAGAAAAACTGACTGGTGGGTTTTTGGGCTGGTGGAATCATTGGTCCGTAAGTATTCAAAAATGATACTGGCCAGAACGTTACAGTGTATGATCACCGCAGTAAAGTCATACTGACTTTTTTGTTCCTGAATTGAGTCATCTTGTTGTGGAGGATCTGTGGTTTCAACAACACGGCGCAACATGTCACAGCTCGTGCTACAATTGATGTATTAAAGGAAACGTTTATTGGGAACGGATATGTAAAGTCTACACCAATAACCAGAAACGTTTGAAGACTTGGAGGATAACATTCTCCGAGCTATTGCCGATACACAGCCACAAATGTTGCTAAAATTTATCGAAAATTGTACTTTTTGATTGGGCTACATCCGTGGCAGCCATGGCAACGATATGTCAGATATCCTATTTTAATAGAAATGGCAAAATATTATCTTTCGAATGAAGTCACTTTCACTTTTAAAAATGTACCTTTGTTTTATTCCATTTTAGAGTGCTTTACCTCTAAAAGCACTTATTATTTTAACTTCTAAATCGAACATGTAGAATTCGACTGCATTTATGTCATATTAAGTCAAATTTATTTATTTATATTGTTCACCAAATCAGTAACAGAACTATTATCTGGCTAAAATTTGGAATATGAATTTTAGACAGTTTTTTTCAGTCAAATTTAATACGTTGGGGTTGTAATTTATGAAGTATTTTTCTTGTAACCATCAATTTATAGCTTTCACTGATGATACTGGTGACCGTTATTATGACAGACGTGTTATAAGTCATTTCTTATTCGACATTTTTTAAAGTATTTTATATGATAAGAATTTGGCGATAACTTGAAATGACAATAAAAAATCGTATTTGTTTTAACTGTTAACTATTTCAGGAACTAAAATGTGGCATACCAATTCAAGGTCGAAAACACCTATGGTGTCTTTATCGAGTGGTATGATATACTAAAATAGTAGAACATAGACTTACTATGCTAGATGCATCGTAGATACTGTATATTTGCCATATAAAACAGACACACCGTTTTGTAAACACATTTGCTAATGTAGAGAACATAATAATTTAGATGTCACATTTTTTTGTGGTTGTAGTTACATTTAAGGCTAAAATTATTGGTTTAGTTTTTCTTCAATGTATATAATATAATTATTACAATTTTCTGCGGATTTAGAGGTTAAGTGAAGCACAACGTGTTTAAACTAACTTTGTTTAAAATTAAAATAGACGGTTTAGGTTTGATTTCCTTTCGCCTCTTGGCCACGCTGACATTCGCACCATTCGCCGACACGCATATTTCTGCCTCTTGGCTTCATCAGAGCGAACTCTGATGAAATAATTTAATTTTATTTTATGTAATTTTATTTCATTTTAAGTATATCTTCTTCTTCCTATGCCGTCTCCATTAACGGAGGTTGGCGACCACATTTCTAAAAGTTTCTCTGTCTTTTGCAACGTGGAATAATTCGTCTACAGTCATGTTTGTCCACTCTCGAATATTTCGCAGCCATGACTTCCTCTTTCTACCTATTCCCTTTTTGCCATCGACTCTACCCTGCATGATGACCTGCAGAGGACTATATTTATCATTCCTCAGTATGTGTCCAAGGTATGCAGTCTTGCGTAGTATTGTTCTCAACAATTTTTTGTCTCGACCCACATTTAAGTATATATATTTTTTTAATTTTATTTAATTTTACTTAATTTAATTTTATTAGTTTGGTATATTTATTTTATTTTAATTTATAAAAGAAGGTATAATACATGTATACAGTACATTCAACTAATTTACACCTCTAAACGATTAACGGAATTTGTAGAAAACCTTTCATTGTAGTAAAAGGTACGGTAAACTGCACTGGTGTTTTCCATAATTTTTAACACTTTGCTAAATTTTAGGTATATAATAAATATGTGTCATTAACCCGTTGTTCATAGTTTTGAATATTTTGTTACATTTTTTTTTAATAAATAGTATTCTTGCATAATGTTATTTAAAACGTAAATTTCTTTCACCTACTTGTTTACTAATTTTTTTTCGAAATAAATACTACGGTGCTAAGGATACTTTATATTCAAAGTAGATATACAAAGTACTAAAATATCACTTTTACTTTTTGTTAAAACATACTTCGGAGTAAACTAGAACATTTTGTCAAGTTAAATAGTGGTGATTAGATTGACCATATGTCTGTTAGAGTGTACCATTTTTGAGACGTCTGCGATTACGGGTTAAAGTTAGGGTTTTGGTAAATATATTTAACTTTTTATTTTCAAATGAAAATACTTGTACTAAAAATAAAATAATTCTAGGAAACATTTTAATTTGTTTATGTACGGTTTCCAATCATTTCTAAACTCTTTATCAAACATAATTAAATTACAATCGGCATTCCTAATAATCATTAGGCTAATTTGCTTAATGTGTTTAGGATCTTTGTAAGCGGCTATATTCAATTTTACCTCTCAAGCACAACAGTTAGAAAGTTTCTGTCATATTGATCGAAACTCAGTATATTGTAATTCAAACGTGTAGTTTCAAGTGACCATCATGCTTAGGCGTAAGTTGGATACTGATGAATTAATTGCAAATGTGCATAAATACGTTGCCATGGAGAGAGACAATGGTGAACCTTTAAGGTCATTATTATGTATAAATCAACGTGTTTGTGACGCACACGGAATTAGTGAAAGTAAGCTAAAGACTGTAATGAAGACTGTCAGAGATTCTCAAGAAGGTCTTACTGTGACTGAGTATCACGAAAACAAGAAAACAATTCGTAAATATTTTAGGAGCATTGACTTACCTGATGGAGAAAATTTTGAAATTCGCAATATTTTGTATCGAGTGCGTGAAAACAATCAACATGTCAGTTTAGATACTTTACTGGCCAAAATGAGAGAGTGAAGTTTCTGAAATTAAAAGGACTAGCCTTTGGAAAGTGTTGAGAGATTTAGGATTTAAATTCAAAAAAGAAAATAATAGGTTACTTTTATGCGAAAGGAGTAGTGTGGTTCAGAAAAGAATTAAATTTTTGAGAGAACATACTAGACTTAAATCTGCAAGGGGTGGAATTAAAAGAATTTGGCAAGACGACAGCATAAAATTAATAAAACCCACAGATAGCGAAGATTTGATTTTCTCTTCAAAATCAAAATCTGCTGATTATCATGAAAACATGAATGCAGATATGTTTGTTAAATGACTTGAGGAGAAACTGTTACCTAGTCTGAGGGAACCATCAGTTATAGTTTTAGATAATGCACCTTACCATTCGGAGATTTTGGAGATACAAGCAAAACAGTCGTGGAACGTACCGAGCATAAAAAATTGGTTAGTTAAAAATACTATCAAGTTTTCGGAATACACCTTCAAATCAGAGTTACTGGTAATTTCGAAACGTAATGAAAAACCAACAGTTCATATAGTTGACCAAATTGTATCCAGGTATGGACATCAAGTACTACGGTTACCGCCGTATCACTGCTAGTTTAATCCCATCCAACACATCTGGTGTATATGTAAAACTTATTATGATAATCACATTGTATGCTGTGGATACAGTGACGATGCAGACTGATTATACAGAGAAAAATATTCTAAACAAAATAAATAATTAAGAAGATTATGGAGAACTTCAGTGCAGTTTACCGTGCATTTTACTACAACGAAAGGTATTCTGCGATTCCCATTAATCGTTTAGAGGTGTAAGTTGGTTGAATGCACTATACGTATGTATATTACTGTATGCCGCAAAGTTACCGCATGAGTCTCAATTTTTCGGGTCCCGATATGATTTCGCGCAAAAACATCTTACCGAGAGATAAGAAGTATTTACTTAAAAAAAATTATCGGAACCGATACATAAATCTCTTCATAAATCAAGAGGTAAAAGCATCTATGGAAGCCTATTTTGACAGTTTTCTTTAGGAATGTAGTAAACAAGTTAGAAGATTATTGAACCTAGGTATATAAATTTCAGGGACGTTATATTGAATAATATAATGTATTTCAAAATATCAAATCATATTTTCCTTATTGAACGACAAAACTTAGTACCGATAAAACTAAGTATAATTCTTATATTTTTTGTACTGTTTTAGGCTCGAGAAGAATTTCGAATACTAAAACACAGGAAAGAAGTGGAGTGGGCTACTAGAATTATTCAGAGACATTATATTCAGTGGAAGGTTTGTATATATAATGTTTATATAGAAACCCATTCTCAATCGGTATTCAAAGTACGCTAAAATCATGTCACTTTATAATGACCAAAAGCATGTATAGAATTTTTGGTGGCCTGATGGACTAACAATTAATTGCTGTTATATATTAAATAATTTAGTCAAAGCAGAGGCATCCTTAAATCTAGATTGATATATCAACACGAAAGGAAACCACCAATATTTAAGATTAGTTTCCAAATTGTTTCAAAAAGGATACTTGATTTACAAAACTTGAATTAGATTTGGAAATAATAGTAAATATAAAATAATAAGAAGAAAAAATAAGATTTAAAATATTGGCAAGTGTAGATACAAGTATTCACAATCCAAAATATTTTTTTATTGGCAGTAAAAAGGAGGCGAAAGGATTTAGGTTTATAATTTATAGCCCACCATCAGGCCCAGTAGAGCATATTTATAAATTAAACAATTTTAAACTATTTTTTAAATATTCAGCTGTTGTTGTATGTGTTCATGTACTGATATCCTGTTAAATTTCTTCTACTGGGACTAATGAGGGAATATATTGTAAATCGAGGGTAGTAAAAATATTTTGGATTGTGAGTACTTGTCTCTACACGTATCGACATATCGCAACTTGTTCATCATTTATATGCAATTTCTTTCTGTATGATACACCTTCATCACTAAATTGTTATAACTGATTTTAGCGTCGACAGTTTCTGCTTAATATCTGTAGAATGCTACCGGAAGACGCAGATTCTCCCATCTGTAGAGATTGGCCTCAAGTGTCGAACAGACTCCTCGAATGCAGCACGTTGTTGAACAAGATCCACCATAGGTGGAGATGTCACAAGTTTCGTCTGAAATTCGATCAAACCTCCCGCAATCGAATGAGAGAAAAAGTGACGGCTAGTTTTATTTTTAAGGATAGAAAATGTTCATATCCGAGAAGGTAAGTGAAATTAATAACCTTCCTCTTTTATTAAATCATTTTTGGACGTGTTCAACCACATTTCGAGATGTTTTAAAGCAGTGATTCTGAAAATGTTTTGTACAATCATTGTGAAATCATACAAGGTTAATTCTTATTGTATATAAAATACACAGAAAGATGAATTAATACCCAATTAATAGTTGATGTTACCTAATGAGAGGGATTAACCTTATACTCTGATATTAATAATTGTTCAATTCGTGACTTAGGACCAAATAACACTACACTTATATGGCCGGTTTCGCCAACGACAAATAGCAGTCTATTCAACGAATAAAGTTATTCGACCAATAAAACTGACACATATGCGTTTCACCAACGTCAAATAAGACTTATTCTACGAATAAACTCAAAATAAGTTATTCGTTCATTGTCGGCCAAATAAATATATTCTTCGAATAAATTGACAAGCTAACCTCACTTTAAATATCATAATAAATAAAATTCGTCAGTTTAACTCGAAATTGTTAAAAAAGTATTGCAGGTAAACGTGATTATAGTAGACGGTTTGAATTTTATATATATATATATATATATATATATATATATATATATATATATATATATATATATATATATATATATATTAGATTATTATCATCATCCCCTGATGAAGATGGAAATGTGCAGCAAGGGAGAAGACAACGCTTGTTACTGCAGAGAAGAAACCCTTTTATTGAATTTGATGATGTAGATTTTAAAACTAGGTTTAGATTATCTAAAACTTCAATAGATGAGTTATTACACTTGATCGGTGACCAATTGCATCCTGTAAGCAACAGAAACAGACCCATCGATGTGCGAAATCAATTTTTAATTGCTCTTCGTTTTTATGCTACAGGATCATTTCAAATATGTACTTGAGACCATTTTAATGTTTCGAAGGCAACAGTCTGCCGAATTGTAAGAAAAGTATCTCATTACATTGCTTTATTACGTCCTCGGTTTATACAAATGCCCCAGAACCGCAATGAATTAAATAAGGTGCAAAATGACTTCTACCAAACTTCAAGATTTCCGAGGGTCCTTGGAGCGATAGATTGCACACATATCAAAATACAAGCCCCTGGAGGAGAGCATGGTGAGTTATATAGAAATAGGAAAGGATGGTTTTCGATAAATGTTCAAGCAACATGCAATGCCCAACTAAAATTCAGTAAAATAGTTGCTCGGTGGCCTGGAAGCGTAAATGACGTTAATGATTCCCACTTATGGGCCCGACCTGAAAATAATGAATTCCCTGACTATTTATTAGGTGATAGTGGATATGCTTGTAAGAAGTATTTATTAACACCACTGCTGAATCCACAAACACGTTCAGAACAAGCATATAACAGGGCACACATACGAACCGGAATGTTTAGAGAGAGCATTTGGAGTTTGGAAGAGACGTTTTCCATGTCTTTCAGTGGGTATGCGGATCAAGGAACAAACAACATTAGCTGTAGTAGTTGCAACTGCTGTGTTACATAACATGGCAATTGGAATGGGTGATGAAGTACCAAATGAAGAAATACCAATTGCATTAGAACAACCAGAACTTCTACTTCACGAATTACCAAATAACCGCAATGCTGTAAGAACAGCATTAATTAATACAGTATTTTAGTTTGGTGTTCTGTCAATATGTTGACATAGTTTTTAAGTTTTAGATTTTTAAGTTTATTGTAAATAATTGTTTGGTATTTTAATTTATATAATTTATACAAATTCTTATGCACAGATTGTATAAAGAATATTTAATTATAAAGAAAACACATTTTCTAAGGTAGGAATTTTATGTATTTAATTCTTTTTTTTTATTTCTAAATCAGTTTTTTGATCTCTAATTCTATTTTTCTTAACTCTAATTCCACTAGTTCCCTTTCCTTCACAATTTCCAATTTCCTCAACTGTACTTTCTTCTTTATGTCAATCAAATCATCAGATTCAGTACTTTTTTTCTTTATGTTTGGTGTTTTTGTAACTAAACACCCACCTTGTTGTGATGAATCTTTATCATCTGTAAAAAAACATAAATTTGTATCATTTGTATATTATATAGAATAGTAGATAATAAATGTAAATAAAATTTTAGTAAAAAATCCTTTATAAAAGATATATTTATTTAAAAACCCTTTCAAGCTAAAGCACAGAACGTTTTCAGAATAAATATTCCATCTTAATTGCTGCTATAAGGTATAAATGTTTAAAGCCACTAAATTCATGGCAGCAAACACTTTAAATTTTGAAAGTGAATCTACTTAGAACTTATCCTTATTATTAAGATCCTATACAATTAGCAGCAATTATATAATCTAAAACCAATTTAATAATATTTAAATGTATTTTGTGGTTTTAAACATGTATTCCTTGTAGTAGCACTGAACACAGAATATTTATTTAAAAAACGTTCTGTAATTTAGCCCAAAACACTTTTTAAATAATATTCCTTTTATAAAAGATTTTTACCACAAATTGTTTGGGATATATTGTATATAGTCTAGTACAGGAAATTCATTTTTTCTTGTGGATTTTAATAACGGTATTTAAAATGTATTTTTACTAAATTTGTCAACTGAATTAAAACAATTCCTAAATTAATTTTATTTTACTTCTTTGAAAAATAATGCCCCTTTAGTTTGTATATAGGACAATATATTGACAGTTTAATATCCTTAGGACCAACCTGGAATCCTAACAGATCTAGAAGGGGCTTATCTCCTATGCCTTGCTCTACTTTCTTAAATATAGAAACAACCAGCTTATTGCAATTACTCTTTACTACTGTTTAGTCTGACATACATTGAAAACTATTAGATTTTAGCAACTATAGTATTGAGGTAAAATGATATTAAATCTTACCTTGGATAAAATCACAAGGGGTAGTATTAGCTGTAGCCCAATCCCTTTTTTTTGGGTTGACACATTATCTATAAGTAAAAATTATTAGACTGGCGTTTATAGTGTTTAATTGGGATTAATTGAGGCCCCATAATGGCAAGAATGCTTTCATCTTGCGGTTTTATTAGTGGTACCTTAGTACCACCTCCTGTGATATATGTTTGAACCTGTAAAAATTGCAATTTATTATTATTCATTTTTTAAACAGATAATTTTATACTACCTACCTTATCATCAGCTTTTTATTTTTTCAAGCTTCTTTTTCAATCCTTCATATAGTAGTTTTAACTGCATTCCACTTCGAATGCCAGTTTTACATGTACTGTTATATTCACTAGCAATTTTTTCCCATGTTACATGTTTTTGTTTGGACCAAACACTGTCGGTATTTTTCTATTATTGAAATTAAATTCTCTTTTTCCTCCTCCAAATAATTTTTGCTCCTTTCGCGTTTTTTGTCCATTTTTAGTAGTAAAATAAAATTTTCTATTTATGTATTGTGAAGATCAACCAATAACAAATATAGGGTTATGTGTGTGATTGTAGTTGCAGTCAATACAATGGTAAATAAATGCAATGCGCGTGCGCTCACGAGTACATTTGGTGGAAAAATCATTGCAGTAGAACTTATTCGACGAATAACTAACTGTCGCACACAAACAGCTATTGAAACAATCAAATATAACCGACTAATAAATTTTATTCGACCAATAACTATTCAGCGATTTATTTGTTGTTGGTGAATCCGGCCATTAGTGAAACATTAAAGAAGTTATAATAAAATGTATGCACAAATCCTGTACGAATTAAATATAAATCTTTTTTTATTATACATAAGCAATATTTTTACTTTGATTTTTACAACATTTTTTGATGTTAATTAATTCTCAAAATTTAACCAAACGAGGAAAAAAATATGGAAAGAGGTGGGGAATTTTTTTGTTCCAGACCTTTAACTATTTGTTGACCGCCTAAAAATTGAGCTTTTTGCTTCAAGTAAGTCAACACATGTGATCGTTAATGATTTCTCTCATCGGTTTGATTATTCTCCAATATTAAAACCAACGAATTATTAAAATGGATAACAAAACCTAAATTTCAAGAGTTAAAGTGCCTGTAGGTAGTCGAAAACCAAAGTTATGTCAGTTGTAATTTTAACTTTAATCTGAGGTGAACGCTATACGTAAACGCTAATTTTGCTTAAATTTTTAGTTTTTAGAAAGTGACGAACATTTAGATTTTAAATGTAGTGAACGTACAGAACTTTTTAATACTATTAATTTCATAAAATATTCAAAAATATTTACAAAGACTATTTCAAGCGTTCTGCAGAGAAAATGCACTTAAAATAAAAAAAAAAAATTCCACAATATTTTCCTCGTTTGGTTTAATTTTGACAATTAATTAATAATATTATAATATTAATAAATCGTAAACATTTTTAAGGTTTCTTTTCGTTCTTCTTAACTTATAAAATAATAAAATAAAACTTATCTTTTGCGGTTTTGTAAATAATTTCATCAAAACGTTGACGTTAAAACAAATACAGACATTGTGTGTTAAAATCGCTCCACTGTGCTTAGAGATCTTCAAATATAGGGTAAAAGAGCTGAAGCTCAATTTTTAAGCGACAAAAAAACAGTTGAGGGCTCGAGCCAAGAAATACGATAAGTAGACGGTGTTGTATATATATATATAGAACTACTTTTACCTAAATTTTTATGCAATTTGAGATTATCAGGAAAAGTCCTAACAGTTTACAAATGATAAAAACGATTTTCGAAAAACTAGCTATATTTAAACAGCTGTATCTTCAAATCTACTAAATGGATTGTAATTTACCAATGCTCGTTTTGTAACAAAAAACTGTGCTAAGGAGTCTGGGGTGACTCAATCCAATGTAACAAAAATTGTGCTAAGGAGTCTGGGGTGACTCTATCCAGTGTAGCAAAAGGGTGAACTCTAAAATGCACCTTGATACACCAACAAACTAATATGTGGAATAACGGAAGATGGAAGGGATTAGATAGAAATAAATTATGCAAAAGAAATAAATAAAGGGTAAATATGAATTTTAAACTATAGCAGAATTAAGTGTTGGCTAGCGACTATGCAGGAGAATGACCACTTGACACTCAAAGAAGGATTCGGCCAATTTGCTTGCTCTACAGAGACCGTAAGATATAAGAACTAATGACAAGAAAACCACCAAGAAATAAGCAGATGAAACATAAAAGTTGCTCTAATGAATGCTTGGGCGCCAGGAAGTTAAATGTTTTCTTCCGAGATATCTTGTATTGCTGAAATATGAAAGATAGGTACTAATTGAAATATTAAATTTTAACCACAACTTTAATAATTACCAAACTTAGGTACAGACTATATTAAATGCTTATATACTAAACCACCACCTCTTATGTACAGTTAACTATAGCTATATTTACAGTAAAATCCCTGAATATCATTATAAAACAATTTACCCCTGATATACCCCTTAATTTCAAATCGTGACAAAAGTTATAACCAATAATAATGTATAAATAATAAATATAATTATATACTACTCACTAATAGTCTAGTTTTGTGCAATAATTGTTTAGGGTTTTAAGTGAAAATTCTCCGGATATGTGTGCACACGATAACCTAACAAAGAGAAATTCAAGGGAGAGTTATAACCTCATCCCTTGGTAGATAATAAATAATTAAATTAAGTTACAATGATTAATGTTTTTTAAAAAAATTGAAGATATTTAGTATTAAGGATATTTTTAAATTAAAGTGAAACCAAAAGTTAAAACCTTGAAGAGGACGTAGCAAAAGTTATTTAAAATAATTGAATGATAACAAAAATGAAAGTAAGTTCTTCCTGCCGGTTTCCGTAGGTTTCCCTCGAAGATGATCCGGTGGAGAACTAGACTCAGGTGGTAAGAAGATACCAAACCTGGATTCCCTGGATCAGGTACTATTGGACAAATATTCCAACTAAAAATTCTTCTTAATTTCCATAAATAAACTTGAAATTTTTTCCCCTTGTCCTAAGTAAGGATAACCCCAAAACTAAAAAAAATTCTTCCCCTGACTTGCAACTGGATTCTGGGAGTAGGCTAAAAGGAACAATTGTGTTACTTCATGTTCTTTGTACATACAAAAGGTAAGGAAAAACACAAGGGTTATCAACCTTGAAAGGCGATACAAAAAATGTCAGCAAGTGACCTTAAATTGAAATAAGAACCTTAATGGTTTTCGGTAAATAGTGACCTTCGAATGGTGTGACAATGTTTTTATAATGTATGGATATATTAAATAGATAATTTTAACGGAAAACATGATCTTTATATATTATAGAATAGGAAAAAAAAGGAAATATTAGCCGGTTTTAACGGTATGAATTGAAATAAATAATTGTGTGCTTTCACTCTTGAAAGGAAATAAAAATTTGAGATATTGAATCTAATACTTATAATTTATTTAGGTATAAAACTTTTCCTTAATGAAATAAGGTGAAATATGACATGTATAAAATATATGAAATACCTATCAAAGACGAAATTAAAATAGGTCTGAATTTTACTAACAATGGCGGATGATATGAAGGATTTTTCCTTATAATTTATTTGTAATTTTATCTTACCGGCTAGGGTGATCCAACTGAAAATATCCTCGTACAAACAACAAAATAACTCAAATAATTTCTTCTAAAACAAACAGCTCTTCACAATAAAATAAACTTAAACCAAATTCGGGAAAAAGTGGCACTCCCAGCCGCAACTACTCTGATCGAATCGATCCTTTTTCGATCACATCCAGTTAACAAGTAACCACGTTGAGATTCTACACGTCGCAGAATGAATGTACTTTCAGAATTTTACCACTGAGGGCGCAGTTTAATGCCAACCTTAGAAAATAAGATTTACTGGGAGTTATTTAAATATTTAGTTTAAGAATATTTCAATATGAATTTAATTTAGAATTAAATTAAAAGATTCCAGTCACAAAAAAGAAGGTAAATGATTATTTAAGTAACGGACTCGTTACAGTTTGAAAGTTATTTAAAATCCTTTAATTTACCTGTTTCTACATTTTTTTTTCTCGTTTGGTTAAATTTTTGAAAATTTATGATTTTATGTAAATTTTTTTGTAAAGTAAGTTTGTTTTTGATGCCTGAAAAAATGTAACAGGTATATGGAAAATTAAATTAAAATGTGATATTTTATTGGTTTTATAAATAAACTATAGAGAAATAATGTAATTATAAATTTTTCTTAGATTTTGAATTTCTGATCTTTTGTTTAAATTATTATCACTTCTGCTTATACAAACCATCTCTAAAAAAAGTCCTTTTGTATTTATTACCTTCATTACACAAAATTTTAATGTTATCAAAATCCATAATATGGTCTTTGTGGATTACATGCTCTGCTAAAGCACAAGATGGTTTTTTAATTCTACAATCGCTTTTGTGGAAAATAATACGATTTGACAGATTTCTTCCGGTCTCAATAATATTTCATTTTTATATTCTAAAACTAAATATCCTATAGACAAATTAGATAAAACAAATGTAGTTTACAGCATTGGTTGTACTCAGTGTGAAGCTGTGTATGTTTATTTCTTTTGGACAATAATTCTGTAGTAGAATTTTTAATAAAGGAACGAAAGCGAATACAATTTAAACGTAAAAAGTGATATTTATACCAAAGTTTAAAATGTACTTCTTTATACATTTGACATTGGATATATCTAGAATGACCTGGCTAAATCAAGAGGTTATCATTCTTCTTTGCCTTTTATCTAGTCAATTTGGATAATACGCAAAATATCCAGGTAAAACTAGTTTTACCCAATTTCGGGGTTTACCCGTAATATATATATATACAAAATTATATTGGGAAAATTGTCAACAATAAGTTATGTTACGTATCCTGTAATTCTTTGTAAATGGCTAAAATTCGAAACCACGGCATTTTTATTGCACATACTACTCTAGTTTTCTTTTCTTCTATATCTATATAATATTAAATACTATATAATATTATTACTCTGTATAGTGTCAAGTATACCTTGACCGAATAGAGCGGCACATGTATTACATTAACTCATACGGCGGAGCGCGCGGATGATGGCATAATTGAGACATTTGCCGTGACGGCGTATGAGTCGGTCATACCTCCAAGATATATATATGTCTTAATCTGTTTGTAATTATTTTAATGATTTCTGTTCGTGATATTGATTTAATATTTTTTAGCGTTTCGCACCCGTTCGTAGGAGATTATGTTCGTCTGAGGCAGAACGTTCAGTGGAAGAAAATGTGTTTAGAAAACAATGACCAATACGTAGTTTTCGCTGATATTATTAACAAAATTACCAGATCAAGTGGAAAAGTAAGTACAATAAATCAATTATATCGCAGTTATACATTTAATATAGTTAGCATTGATGCTATGCTATGGTATGCTAAAATGTACGTTTTATAGATTTTCACAAACTAATAACTAACTAAAACTAACGGTATGCAGTGAAACATATTAGTTATTATTCATGTGCACTTATTTTTGAATATAATATTTCAAGGGGTAGGCTGTTTGACGATCAGTTAGAAGGTAATAGTTCAATCTTCGGCTAAAAAAAAAACGGTATTTAACAAAATATCCAAAGATATTCATCTCAAGCTGGTAACTATGCTAAAACCAGTGGACCAACGAAGCAAAACTTTTTGGATGCCAAAATTATACAAAAATTATTCAAATATTTTAAAACCGTGTTTTAAAGGGCATTGTTGATATTTTTGGTCCCTTTTTCGCTATATTAGTAGTGCAACTTAGTTATATCTTCATCATTATCACTGATATTGTAGCATTTTTTTGTTCATTCTGTACATCCTAAAAATGTCCTAAAAAAGAAGGTTTATTTAACATTTGGAATTGCCTTTTACATATTTGAAAGAGAATAAACACAATCCAATTGTTTATTTACATTTGGCAAATGCCGCTAAGAGAAACCAATTGCTATTTCTATCTTTTCAACATATTTTCTTCTTTCTCTTACATGATTTTAACATAACGAAATATCACAACAGGCAATAGGCACGGGCATCGAGACCGTTTGGACGCTGGCAGCGAAGAAACCTAGAGACTTCACTTTCTATTTTGGTGTCGGAAAGGAGAAGTGTTTTTATGTAAATTATTATGATTTTCTTAATTTCTGGTTCATCTCTTGTTATCAAGATGATAAAACATGTCCAGCTGCCTGCTTAGTGGAGCAGTCCTGACACAGTGCCACTCTTCGATGGTTTCCCATGGAAAGTTTTAATGTGGAACCTCTGGAAAGCAATTAATATATTTACTCGACATTTAATGAAGTCTTTTTTAAAGGATATCTTTTGACCCAATTGCCTTCACAGTGGCTCTAGATGGCGACCCAATCGCCGTTGGAAACGCTGAAATAAGATCAAGGAGCTGATGAAAAGGGTCATGGAGGCCTGCGACCAAATATGTCCCGAAAACACGGCACAAACCAACGTTTATCGGGCACTGGGAGAATGACCAGATATGTACTCTACGTAAAGAGTGTCTCAGAACGATAAGAGCTTCTTAGAATGGCTGGAGACGGCAAAACTCTGTAGATCTTGTCAAGAACGCACGCAGAAGATTATATAAGGCAGTCAAAGACAGCAAAAGACATTGACATGGATGAAGCTTATCATCGAGGTGGAGAATGAACCGTGGGAAGGCCATATAAGGTGGTCATCACTCCTCAATAAGGCTTTTATCATCCAACCGAGGAGTACGAGGCTGAAGAAATCCCGTTGATCACGGAGGATCAACTGATGGAGGCGTGTAATAGATTAGTGAATAATGAAGCTCTAGGCCTAGATGTAATTCCAAACATCGCTTTAAAAGCATTCATCAAAGAATCACCTGCAATGTTCCTGGAGGTTTACGATACATATAAGTCGCTAACCAATCCAGGTGCTATAATTGTTGGTTGTCTTCTTGCGGTTACTACTAAAAATCGGCGCTCAGGTCCTGGGTGACGTTCAACTGGACTTCCAGTGTCACAATCAATTTATAACACTCTGGGAGATTCCCATGCACTCAGCTACATTAGTTTGCCTCATGCCACCTGGAAGAAAGCCTACAGCCTTATTAATCTCATCCAAAGTTTCATGACAAAAAACAATATTTTCAATGCACTAACTAAGAAGAACTTGATAGCACGAAAAAAATCGAAACTACTAAAATATTTACAGCAGCATAAATACTATGGTTTTTCCTCTCCTTGAGATTTTATTGGTTGTAATAAGCAAAAAGTTTGTTACAACCTTTTGCTTGCTATGTAAAAAAAACAGACCAAACTCAGAATAATCAAAGGTGTTCTCACTGGACACTGTTTACTCAAATATCATCTCTGTAAAATAGACAAATTGGACAGAATAACATGCAGATTCTGCGAAAATGTAGAGGAAACAGCCGAATTTATAGTCCGTGGCTTCAGCCGAAGCTATAAATAAATAGAACAGATCTTTTTAGAACGTGACATAGGTGTAGGGTATACACAAAAGTTCTTTCCGATCACAGTGTGTAAGTTCTATGAGCCCAACGAACCCATTTGAAATCTACAACGCACATTTTGGTCACACCATCTGCGAAGTTTAAAATGATCCCTACTCAGATAGATTTAAGCTCGCTACTGTTTCATTGAAACCATTTATTTAACCAATGCCGTTAAAATGGGTCTCCTTAAAACCAGAGTGACGAAAATTCACCACAATTGGCGTTTGTTTTAAATTTGTTGCAACTAATGAAATCGCCACATTAAGTACCATTTCAATAAAATCAATTTCAATGTATTCAGAAAAAAACCTATTTAAATATGTTCGAGAACTAACTTCGTTATTATCAAATGATAGCAATATTCAAATCGTAACTTCTTTAATTTACAGTGGTTTTTTGTTATTTTTTAGTTTGTTCCAATTCTTCTGGTCATATCAACAAGGTCAATGTTGGTTTTGGATCAAAGGACATTGCAAATCAAATATCGAGTGCCTGCAACTGAAATTTATAGAATGTCTTTGTCGCCGTTTCTTGATGATGTGGCTGTAGTACACGTTAAAGCAGTAAGTATTTATTCGATTTTTATAAGTATCTAATATTTATCATCTGTTATTATAAGCACCAATTGTTTTCTAATATTTCCTCCTTCATCGTTTTATGTAAGGCAGCTAGATTTTTTATAAACTTAGTTTTTCTATTTTTTAAGTATATACTAATTATCCTGTTATTACACTCAGATGCAAAAAAAAACGTAACGGAGAAAGTATTTCAATTTTTTATTTTGAGCCCTATTTTGATGATTTTTTTTTAGCACACTGGGTATAAATTTATAAATTTTAATTTGTTATAGTCAGATTTTGATAAAATTTTATATTTGACTTATATTGTACGGGGTTCATTAAAACGTGGTTTTATTATCCTAACTTTGAAACATCCTGTGGAATAATTTCGTTTCCGAATTTTCGTAAAACCTTATTTTTCGGTTGCAGCCATGTCTCCTAAGCATTGTGTTTTTTGTTTCATGTCAAAATATGCCCTGGTTCATTTTTTAGAGCCATTTAGAATTTGCCACCCAAAATTTAGGACTTTTTTAATTATGATTATTTTGTTAATTGAGTTATTTTGTAATACGACGAGGTGGCTTTGGCGGTGACTGTTATCATTATGTCATATTGACAATTACATTTTGTTTACCTATGATTGATCATGGTTCTTAGTGTCGAAGATTGTGCGAAAGCCGTTGCTCTGGTTGAAGATGGGCGAAATTATGAATATGTGACTAGAGTACTACACACTCATCGCTCTACCAACCAAAGGGTAGAGGAAAGTTTTATACGAACTAGAACAAACAAGTGTAAAGCGGGAAGTGGTAGGAAGGTTTTATACGAGTCAACGCTTTGCGGGTACATCATTTAACGGCGGTGAAAACAAGAAATCAGCTTCAAGAGGTTCGAGACAATAGTGTATTTACAGTTCATCGAAGATTACATGAATTTGGTTTGCAAAGTTGCAGATCAGCAACTGGGCTCAAATTACTTCCACGGCACAGAGTGGCTAGACTACAATTTTCCAGGATACATTTACAGCGAACAATACATTGGAATTTAGGACAATGGAGTAATGTTTTTTTTTTGTGCATGAGTCGAGATACTGTCTTTACTCATCAGATGGGAGAGAACGAATATGGCGTTGAACTGGAGAGAAATTTGCGGAGTGCGCTTTCAGTCCCCGCGTTACCCATCGAGAGGGTTCGAGTGTCTCAATATATCGGCAATGATTTTCTATTAATGCAAGATAATGCGCGACACCACCCTGCAATGTGTGTCACGCAATATTTAGAGGAAGTTGGTATTAATAAAATGAACTGGCCAGCGTGCTCGCCAGATCTGAACCCAATAGAGCACGTTTGGAACATGCTTGGTAGAAATATTAGAGGTTGCGAAGTCGCACCAGCCTCAATTAACGAACTTCGCTTGGCTCTATTGTTCTAGAAGAGGAATGGCAAAACATCCAGCAAGATTATATTAGCAACGTCATAGATAGCATGAGACGACGTGTACAGGCAGTTATAGAGGCTAGGGAAGGCAATAGAAAGTATTAAGTTATTTTTTGGTAGTTTTTCTTTGTTATTTGCGTACTTAGGTTAAGTTACATTTAAGTTGTTTTTTTTTATGTTTTGTTATTGTTATCATTGTTCATTAAAACCAAGATCATGTCGTTGCTTTTAATCATTATTTAAATACAGTGCTTCTGGGATGTCGATATGACATTCCTTCGATATCAGTCACCAAAACCTCCATCGCCGTATTACAAATTAATACAAAAGATAATGGTAATAATAGGAAAAGTCGTAAATTGTGGGTAGCAAAGTCATTTCGCTCCTAAAAATTAACCAATCCATATTTTCACATAAAATATAATACTTAGAAGACATTGTTGCAATCGAAAAACAAGGTTTTACGAAAATCCGCTAACGGAATTATTCCACAGGATGTTTCAAAGTTAGGATAAAAAACCACCTTTCGATTAACCCCGTATAATAAGTCAAATACAAAATTTTATTAAAAAACTCACTGTACTAAATTAAAATTTATAAATTTTTACACAGTGTGCTAAAAAAATCATCAAAATAGGACTAAAAATAAAAAAAAACTGAAATACTTTGAATTTGGCCAAAATTTTCTACGTTCCGTTTTTTTTTGCATCTGAGTGTATAAGCACCAATTGTTTTCTAGTATTTCCTTATTTACCTTTTTTTGTAAGGCAGCTAGTTTTTGTATAAATTTTGTTTTTAGAGATACTGTAAAGTCAAGTATTGTGTACTCTTAACTTTAAGACGTTTTGAAGTTTTCATACTATTATGAAAACCACTAACACAATGTATTAACTTTATGTACATGCTTGCAATACAACAATCTAAAAAATATCATCTGTCTTCTCAACCTAAATTACCTAATAAAACTAACCATTTTATCCATGTGAAAAATGGTTTATATACCAAGTATTATCTTTCCCAAGGTCATACTTCAAAATAATTTTTTTTCACTTGAACTAGTTATTATTGATGTACGTTGGGCTACGTGTGTCAACGTGTGAGTTTTATATTTAATGAATATATGTCTAAAATCTGTCTGCAGAATAGATATATTCATGATGATCTATATCTCAGAAGCACAACGCTTAGTGGGTATAGCGGGTATATGTACTGCAACGTGTCAAAGTACGATACGATAATTTTTACATTTAGGTACATCAGTACTTACTGTAGTACCCGTAATAAACCTTTTTCAAAATTTAGCGCTTTAATATTTTCAAGTGCCGTCGGTCTGTTTGAATACATATCATCCCTTAGAAGGTCCGACCGAAGATATGTCGTTAGTTGGGTAAATTTCAGTTTCGTCAAGTCTTGTCTGAAAATATCCCCAAAGGCTGCTCGGACCACACACAAATTATCGGTATTTTCCCTTTGTAAATATTTTTATATTAAAAGGAATATCTTTTAGTCTATTTCTTATTAAATTATATTATATTATTATATTTAGTCTTATTTTCCGCTGAGCAGTATGTAGTGAAATTCGACTAGTGTGTTTTGGAGACCCCTGTCAAAGTGTAAGATACTTTTGATACCTTTTGCATTTCTTTATATTCTTATCTTTTGTTTTTTTCGCCTATTTTATGTTGTTATTTTCTATCTAATTAGGGTCCAAGTATAATCCAAGCATAGCTCAATCATAAACAAAGTATAAATCCAAATATAATTCAATCGTTGTCTCGAATTAATTCCTAAGTCAATGCAAACTTGGCAACGTAAATCCAACGTTAGTCTAACGTTAACCTAAAGTTAGCTCCAAACGTAGTCCCGAGTTAATCCAAATATAAGTTTCCCCTCAGCTAAGTATGGAACCCCCCCGTGTATTCAAACGTGACTACACAGAACACTAATAATTTTAGTTCAAGTCTCTATTAAACATGTTCCATCGGAATGGAGTAACGAAATAGTAAATTTTCTATTCTCTTTTGCGTATATATCTTTTAATTGCATGATTTGTTTTATTTGCCTATACTTTCTCATGTTTCCTTATAATATTTGATATACAATCCACAAGAAAAATGAAATTTCTATAGTTGGCTCTATACCATGAATCATAAACATTTTTATTAAAAAAATCCTTTATACAAAGGTATATATGTATTCTAATAACTATAATTAGACCCACAATGCTCTACGCTGCCGAGACATGGACTATACGGAACATAACCATACAGAACAGATTGGAAGCATGGGAAAGAAAGATACTTCGCAGAATGTTTGGTGGAAAAGCAGTAGAGAGAGAATGGAGAAGACGAACTAATGTAGAAGTGTACCAATTGTATGCTAACTTTACAATAACAAAAGTAGTGAAAAAACATAGACTAAATGGCTCGGTCATCTAGAAAGAATGCAAGGTAATAGACAAGTCAAGAATACTGGTTGGAGAGTACCTGAGCGCAAAAGAAGAGAGGAAGACCAAGAAAGAAATGGAGAGATGTAGTGATGGAAGATGTCAGAGAGTTTGGAAGCTGACAGCTCTAAGAACAGAAAACAATGGAAATTATCCACCCAGCAATAGGCCTAAAAGGCCTGTTAACGCTATACATATATATATATATATATATATATATATATATATATATATATATATATATATATTCTAAAAATACCCTTTCGAGTTACAGAACGTTTTAGGACTAATAAGTCCATCATCAGTGCGGTTACCACGTATACATGAGTGAAGCAACTAAATTTGTGGATAAAAACCCTTTAAATGATGTTAACTGTGTTACTTATTACATATTTGTCGATACATTTATAAAATGATGTTTTAAACAGATTTACTTCATGACAACGCAAGACTCCCAGGGGTTGCTAACCCGAGACAAGGTATCTATATGGGTCCTCGATTGCAACTGAGGACTTGAGTTTTTCACCAAAACCATTTTTTATCCAGTAACAAAAACCAAAATTTGTTTAATTTATTAATGTTTTGTAGTTTGAGAACGATTTCCGAAGTGGAAATCGTAACATCAAAAATAAACTTGTTTTAAACTTATATTGTGGCTTATTCCCAACGAAAATAGCAATTACATTAAGATGCCACAAGAAAGTAGCTTCAGAACAGTATCTTAAAGAAATCCCATAAAAAGAGCCAGTATATATGTGGTATATTTATAAAAAAGGATCACTAACCGTATGCAGCAATTACAGAACCGTTGCCCTTATTCCTCATGCAAGCAAAATCCTGCTAGATATAATCAATGAACGGTTAAAGAACTTTCGACTTCCAGAGATAGCCTAAGAACAATGCGGATTCGTACCAGGAAAAAGAACGCGGGAGCAGATATTGAACACGAGACAGATATAGAAAAAGCTAGGGGACACAACATACCAATGCTGCTCTGTTTCGTATATTACACAAAGGCTTTCGGTTCAGTAAAATGGGATCCCGTCTGAGTATAATAAAAAATATGGAGTACCTAACCACCTAGTTAACCTAATTAGAAATCTGTATGATAAAAACTCAGCCAAAGTTAAAATACAGTAAAATACAAAATTAGGTAAAATTTCATTATTCCTTGAATACTTATATAACAGAATAATTTACGAACAGTTAAAAATTGACTTTTATCATATAACAGCTCGCTAGAATATCTTAAATTTTTCTCATAAATAATTCTAATTAGCCACTTCTGAATAATGTTTATAGAATGCAAGTAATTATTCCGTATTCCACCCCATCCTAAAAGGCCATTATGTACATATATGATGTATAATATGTATATATACATTATAAATATACTTGAATTGTTGAGCATGTGCTAGTCGATTTTGAAATAAAACACACTTATTACAAAATTTTGGAGCAACAGTGTCATTTTCATGAACTTGTATGTCTTGTAATATAAGCACAGTTTAACCACAAACAGTTAGGACACTCGGAGTCGGCGCCTTTGAAGTATAAAAGTATCCAGACGCCATATTGAAAACAGACCAAATCAGTTACGGACTGGCACAAGTGGTTAGAACAGAGACGTGTTTATATCATAGTATAAAAATAAACTGTATTTATATTATTTTAAAGTTAGTAAACAAGTTAATTTGAATTAATTACAATCGACAATATATTGTTTTAGTTTTAATCCTCAGCTGGTATCGTTATTTTATAAACACACAACTGGTATCGTGGGGTGCGTAAATACTCCAAAATTACAGTGACCAGCATTTATCTCTGCATTGAAAAAAAGAAGACATGTCTCATACAATATTTATTATTAACTAAAAAATACAAAAGTTAAATATTATTATTAAAAATGTTTTATTTATTTTATATAAAAATAAAACTTTTCTACCATAACCAAATAAGAAACTGAAAAACTTCTATTCCTACTAAAGTAAAGACATTGACTATTTGAACATTGACTATTTGTGCTTTTATAAAGAACATGCATTTTTTCTTGTTATATCTGAAATTACATAAAAGACAGCCAGAGGCCATCTTTTTTATTATAAGTTTTTTACCTGCCTTTTTAAATTGCATTCACTACATTTTCTAGTAGAATAGCTGGGAATTTAAAATTTTTTTAGTAGCAATGGTGCTTATTTGTTTTTAAAGTATTTCGTACAGTTCTAGCAGTGATACCAGTTTCTGTTGAAATTAGGGTGTTGTTACAAGGAAAATTGATTTCAGTTAGACTACTTACGGCAGTTTCACGCTGTTCCTGTTCTTGATTAATTGCACGAGCTGGTTAATTTATCTCTATCACTATCCGTGCATTTTCTACAATTATTTTTTCACAGTCAGTTTTTTCAAATTTAAAAATAATGTTGTGAATTGCAGATTTTGATCGTACAGGGCCTTCGAATGAAAACGAAAACGTACCGATTATATCGTTGGCACTACTTCCAGAATAATATCATTTAATAATTTGAATTTTATGTTCAGTTGTAAAGGTTACCATTTTCCTAACTGGAAATATCAATTGCATTATTTTTTTTGCGAATAAAACCAGAATTATTATTTATTTATTTATTTATTAACGGGATGACCCCATTTTTTTACAAAATAATTAACAACGTAAAATATCCTAACCATAACACAAATACTAAAACTAAATATTAAATAATTATTAAATATTGTTAAACAATTATTAAATTACATAAATTAAATTTTTCTGGGAATCGTTTTAAAATGAAATTAATACCCCCAAGTTCTTATAAAAATTATGTGAAAACTCCCAAGTTGAAGGTCACTCATCTTCGATCCCTAATATACTCAGTCAAACAGTGCTTGAATCTTACAGATTTTATATCCAGCAGATCCGACATCCTGATAGGGTAAAAGGAAGGGGAGAAAGAAAGAAATATCCAGCAGATCATAAGATTGACTAAAGTCATTTCCCAGTATCTGAATTCTGATATGGGAATTTGGCATAGTTAGTGTGATAGTGTTTTATAGAGAACAAAGACATTTCTTTAAGAATTCTAGTGCTACATCTAAAGTTGATAGGACCTAATAAATCAGAACAGTCAGTTGTATGATTAAGTAGTTTATAGAGAAAGACTAGATCGCATTTTAGTTCTATAGTTTTCTAAGGAACTGATATTTAGCCTTGACCTTAGTTCAACCAAAGACAAGTTCTTTAAGTTTAATCTATAAGCACAAATCCGGAAAAACTTATTTTGAATTTTTTCGAGGGTGTAAATATGGTTAAAATAGTATGGTGACCATTCTCTAGAAGCATAAGACAGGATGCCACAAATAAAAGTAAGATATAAAATTCTATATGTGGGTACCGAAATATCTCAAGAATTTCTTGTGATAAAACCTAGATTGATTGTGATTTCATTACTAATGAAAAAGTAGACGTATATTTGATGTTTCCCTTATCAAAACTGAATGTCACTTTAACAAAACTACAATTCAATCTAATGGCTGTTAAAAACAAGCTCGTATGTCGGTACTAGTTTCATACTATATTCGGCTTCTCTTTGCTAGTAGAACAACCTCATACTGTTCTTTTCGCACTAATTATGCGTGCTATATACAGTTTTCAGATTACCACAACTGTATAGTATTTTTTTGCTACTAACATTTATATATTAGCTTATTCTTAATGTAAGCTTAATTTATTCTAAACAAAAAAAATTGAAAGACAAACAATTATAAAAAATCTATTATTTGTAATATTTGGAACATGAACATGTATTTAACCAGACTTGGAACATGGAAATTTGGTTAAAATTATAATTAATTGGGCAATTGTTACAAACCATTATGTATTTCTGCATTTCCTGTAACAGAGTTCTCTGAGGGAATATTTACTTCACTATTGTGAACAGTGTCGGCAAAAGAAGTTAAAGGCATTGTAATACTTTTATTAGAAGTAAATCAACAAATCAAAACAACTACATGGCACTATACTAACACTTATTTTGCATTATTTACCTAGGTAAAAAAGTAAATACTGTTTACCTACAGAGAGAAAATTTACTTCTTGTAGTAATTAAATAAACAATAGTAATTTTTCATGTTAGTAGTAAAAAAATCTATTTATTGATCCAAACGATTAATTTATTTTTTATAGATTTATTTGAAATATTTTATAACTTGATTCTCAAGTTCATTTATTTTTTGGGACAAACGATAATTTTCATTTCTCAATTCCTTTACTTTTGATCTGAGAACTTCCTTCCTTGGAGTATGGGAAGATAGAAGTAAAGGTGTTTGAGTGCTCAATGTTGGAGAAAATTCTGACAGTGGTGAAGTTGATTTATCTACATTATCTGTAAACAGAAAAAAATGTATTATACATAAGTCAATACTCTTGTAATAATAGAAAAAAGTCCAATTTAGAAATGTTATAATGTATTGTATATTTCTTTTGGAAAAAGAGTGCTAATTCTATCACTTGTTATGAATGAATCCTCTGAATGTTTACTACTAGTATTAAAATTCATATAACTTTCAACAACTTTTATTTTTAACTGTTTTTTAAAAATAGGATTATACATAGAGTGGATCAAACAGACTAAATAACCATGTATAACCTGTAGAGCATTCTTAACTTTGATATATAATAACATAAGGAACACTATTTAAAATTGAAACATAGGTTTCAATAGTTTAGAAACCTCCTTTTAATTTTAATAACGTTTTGCACTTGATGTCTTATAATGAAACATTAATATCTGATATTAAAAATATATCTTTTTGGGATAACCAACATATTTAAAACTTCACTGTCCAATGAATCACATATGATTCAAATAGCGTGGTTATATGCTAAATGGATTATATATAATCCATTCATGATTCAAATGTGATTCAAGAGTAGGTCATGATATTTAATATTAAAATAACATTGGACTTGGAGACTCTTCGTAGCTATTACCATTTAGACAGTGAAGTTTTAAAAATAATAGATAAGTATTTACCAAAAAACACTAATAGAAAATGACTTACCTAAAAGTGAATATGAATGATCACGGTGATTGTCTGAGGATCCCTGCATACATAAAAAAATGGTAGGAACTGCAGTAGGCTTAAGCCTGTTACGGAGATAAATTTAAGAAACAATTGTCATCAAAATGTAGATGACAAAGTTGATAACTTTTATGAAAAGCTGGAAGCTTTACATATAAATCCTCCCATCCAGCAGCTCGTGCCCAGGTTTCTGCCCTGAAACAAATATATTTTAAGAATTTGAAAATTATTGAAAATATATACAAAAGTAAGTACACAAATATTATTTTAATAGTTGTAGAGGTACAGCAAAAAGTAGGGGTCTTCAAAAATGAACCTGTCTTAAATCATTTAAACTTGTAATTTACGTTTATTAGTTACGGATATTGACAAAAGAAATACATACCTTTGAGGATCCTTGGGAAACGTAAAAAACGTACCTCCCGTCTTCGAACGTGAATTTTTGCAAGTGTTCACAGCACAATGGTCTCCAGGCATAATGAAATTACAAATATCTCTTGGAAACCACAAAACTAATATTTACCTACGTATATAATATACGAAGTTGAAATTTGATAATACAATTTAGTTCTAAAAAGAATTATTTTTAGACTTAATTAAACGAAAAATAAAACGACACAGAAGTAAACAAACAAATCACGACAGATGACTACACGTCACATTAATACCAGTCTGATGTCACAAGATTTCGGTCTGTTTTCAATATGGCGATATGGCCTGCGCTAAATGATGCGCGTACTTTTTCCCGCCTGTCGAGTGTCCATACTATTTCTTTTTATACTATGATATAAGTAATATGCTATCTGTATCACCAACATCATTTTCTCTACTTAAATGGAACAGCTTTATGCATAAAAGCTTTTTTATTGTGTTGGTATAGGATTAATACGATATAGTGAGCATAGTCTATGGTATTAGTCTCTAGTAGATTTTTTCTGTTGCATCTACCATGCCTAGAAAACATAAAGAATAAATTATAATAACGTGCACTAAATTTTAAAACAACAACAGCTTTCTGAAACTAATCATGTTATGTTTATCATATTTTAGTTATTGTTCAGAAGCTATTTTCTTGTGATATTTTAAAATTATTTACTATCCTTAATGTTGAAAATGTTTATTTTGACTTTTCAACTTCTACTTTGGAACTTGTTCCCAAAATACAAATTAAACAAATTATTCTGTTTTGACATTTAGAAATATATTCTTCCAATAATTTAATTTTATCTGCTTCATTCATATTCACAATTTAGACATAAATTATAAATTTTAAAGTATATGACTTTAACATGATTTTGAGGTGCATCTTGGGACGACTTTATTGGAGAATAGTTCATCCGATTACATGAAATTAACTTTTGAGTTATTTTGAGACTGAAACAAATAAACATAAACAAGAATGACAAGAACTAAATAAAAAACATTTTGAGTTTTGTATTTAGTGGAGGAAAATATTGCCATTATAAAAAAAACTTTAAATTTGAGCCAAGTTTAAGATGAAATTCTATAGGAATTAAAACATTAACATATTGTAGAACATGCTTAAACAACCTTCTTAGGTAGATACATAGCGCTAGATTAGTATTTGTTTTCTTCCGCAGTCATCCTTAGCAAACCCCGAAACGTCTAGTGCCTCATCTGACCAGACAAGCTGTCTATTTCAGAGCGATCTGAGCAAGAAGAAGGGAGATTTCGTCTTTCAGACCGGCCACGTCATCGAGATAGTCACCAAGCTGTTTCTGGTCGTTCAAAATGCGACAGGGAAGCCGCCAGAAGTTAACATTACTACAGAGTAAGTTCAATAAAGTTTATAGTTATTGAGGTGAGTAGGAAAAATAGTTGTGTGATCTTTGTTGTCATGGCATTTTTTACAACTATTCGACTCTTCCTTCCAACCACCTCTTAAATTATTTGATTTGTTGTTTATTTATTAGACTACTCAATAAAATATAAACAAAGGAGCAAATGGAAACCTTATTTTTATGCAAGTTTCGTTAAAATATCTGATATTAATGATGCTTTTATTAACTTGGGACAGCTTTCAAATGTTAGCTATAGGTCTTTAAACTTAAATTCAGTTAATTTTTCTTCAATAATATATTAAATTAAGATAACTCGGTTTATGCAGAAGAATTTTAAAGGTCTATAAACAATAAAGTGTTACACCCAGAAGGAATTATTTCTTGAACTAATTTTTTGGCAACAGAATGACTATATTTAAAACATGCTATGATAACAATACCAATGTTTTATCTTTTCTACTTTTTGTAAAAAAAAGTTTTATCTTTAATTTTTTTTGTGAAGTGACCGATTTGTAAAAACCGGTTCGTATAGAAATTTTTAGTTATTATTCTTCAGTCTAAGAAAATGCCTCGAGTTCGAAGACAGTAAAATTACCACCAGTTAACGATTTTGACAGGGGAGAATTATTGCGTATAGAGATATGAGTTTGTCGAATCGCGAAATTGGCCGTCGCATTAATTGTACGGCAATGACGGTTATGCGTGTCTGAGCTTCGTGCCCTCCAAAATAAATTGGCAGGACCCTGGTCTTCCTGGCCTTTCGGCATACGACCGTTAACGAAACCTCTGCCCCTACGAGTCCGACACCAAAGTGAAGGTGCCACGCCACGTATGCAAAAATAAACGTTTCTCTCTGTCTCTACCACTCTTGAATCTTCCGGTGGGTACGTGCCGGGCACCCACACCACGCCTGACACAAGGCCAGGAGAGGTATGTACGGGCCCAGCTCGTTCAACCTCACCAGGCTCTTTTGGAATGAGAGTAGAGTGGTCCCACGAGAGTCTCGTCTCGGATACTAGGAGTGTAGACCGGTGACCGTGTCGCCGAAGCGACCGTGTGCGTTTCTACAAACCCGACACCTGAAGCGACGGCTCTCCACCTCCCGATTCCTACCCATTAGTCGCCTCTTACGACAGGCAGGGCTTTCTGACCCCGGCCGTATTCTTATCTCCGCGAGCCGGACGGAGGGTTATGCGTGTCTGTCGTGTGTGGACAAACGAAGGTAGAGGAACACAAAGACGATCAACTGGTCAACCGAGGCGTACCACAGAGCGTCAAGATAGGCGCTTTAGATTAATGGCTCTGCGAGACCGTTTTACTACTACGCGTCAAATTACTGACTAATGGTTTTAAGTAGTAGGTAGACCTGTTAGTATGCGTAGACTATACCGTCATATTCGAGCCTTTGGACTGGTTTAATTCCGCCCACAACTAGTGGTTCCTTTGACTGCGGACCGCTGTCATCAACGTTTGAATTGGTGTAGGGAATGACAGCATTGGGTGGCAGAATGGCGTAATGTAGCATTCAGCGATGAATCACGATTCTGTTTAGGGATGCATGATGGTCGTAGGATGGTAAGACGCCACCGTGGAGAGCGACGGGATATCGGGTTTGCTGTTGAGAGGCATGTACACAGAACAGTTGGAGTAATGCCCCCAGTTTGGGGGGCTATTGCCTATGGTAGTCCATCACTACCTGTGTTTATTCGAGGCAATATGACAGCTGCGCGTTGTGTTGATGACATCGTACAAACCACTTTACTGCCTTATCTCGACGGCCGTCGAGAGTCCTTTTTCAGCAAGACAACGCGCGTCCCCATATTGCCCGTCAAACTATGGACTTTCTATAAGAAGCTGGAGTTAATGTTTTGCCCTGGCCGCCCCGTGTTCCGGATTTGAATCCTATCGAACATGTATGGGATATGATGGGAAGGAGACTGTCCACTTTGTACCATCTTCCACATACTCTGGTACAGTTAATACATGAAGTTCAAGTTGCTTGGAACGAGGAGCCACAGGCAGACATCGATCATCTCATTTTGTCAATGCCTAGACGTATACAGGAGTGTATTCAGCTACGGGGTCGCCAAAGACATTTTTTTTTTTTTTTATTACTTGTTATTAAAAATTCTTGACAACGTTATCGTTTCATTCTTGAAGTAAATCTACCATGTTGCCAAAAAATTAATTTCAAGAAATTATTCCTTCTGGGTGTAACACTTCTAATGTCACTGAGTATACTATATGAAGCCAGTAACTCAGAACTTAGGAGTCCTATGTAAACATTAGATTTGAAATATGTTAAATAATATTGAAGTATATAATTCCTAATAGCTGCCAGCAAAATTAAGATAGCCATGTTAATCGCCAATATCCGGAACGTATAGTCTCCGTAAGAGGAAGACGCATTTCGGATCACTTTTAATATTAGAAAGGAAAAATCCAGTCATATGCTTAAGTGCAATAAATGACTTTTAAATCTTTTTCACCATACTGATTAGAATTCCAAGGAATAGCGCAGAAATGATTGCACAAACGAAAACGATGTTAGATCACCGCATGGTATCACCCATGTTGTTTTGAGTGTTATAATGTTTCAAGCGTCGTATAAGATAATAATAGATCTGCGGCTTTGAGTAAGTCGCTTTCTATATTTCATTGTACCCTAGAAGTCAAGGGCTCCAATGGCCTGTAGCGCTGCTATATAACTAAAAATAGTTTAGGGATTTGGTAATTAAGTAAAATTAAAAGTCTAAATAATCAAATACCTTGTTTATGTTTTACTTACAGATACTGGACTGTAAAACGGCTTGGAAAAAATAATGTCCAGCTGCCGACGCCGACGATGGCGCTACTGGTACTCGACTAATCTCGAACGAACATTGATAGCAACACGTTGGCACATTGCTCGAGCGATTGCCGTCATTTTTGATGTGATATTACGCTTCAATAGATTAGCGGTTTATTCCAATATACCTTACTTTTCAAGTCTTCTCACAGAGGGAGTAATAGCAAAGTTAATAGTTAAGAGGTCTGAGATCAGGATTTTCTTTTTCTCATCAGGATCAGGATCAGGAAGCAGTATATTGTAAACTGGTCATATTGTAGTCAATTGACTTATTGTACATTTACTATTCATTCATGTGCCCATGCCAGAATTCTGGAATTATTTCGAAGCTGGAGCAGATCTAGTGGGTGGGTATGATGTTATTAGAGTCACTTGATGTCTCCAAAAAACGTTTGATGCCTGCGATCAAACACTTCGCTGCAAAATCTGCAGTTTAAGTCTCCATGAAACAGCCCTATTTTATGCAGGTGTCCCTTGGCTGCCTGTTATGACTTTGAGTTGATTCCAGCTTGTTTTACGCAGTACTTCAGTCCTATTTGCGCTTGCCCATTCAATATGCATGTGTAACCTACAGCCTACTGGTTTATGTATTTTCTCTGGCCCATCCCTCTCGTGGACATGTGTCCACTTAGAAAGGTACTCTAGGCCTGAATTTAGGTATCGTATGGTCAGAAGTTATCCATTCGGTATTCCTGATTTCATTTATGATATTGTTATGTCCTGATCTAACCACGTTAGTTCAAGTTTTCTCACAGTATATAATATCCTATTCCCGCCTCCCCTTTATAATGATATAAAGAGGAGGGAGATCCAGAGAGCCTCCATAGCTGCTGTTAATGTGCCTCTCAGGGCTCTTGTGACTACAAGACAAGCAAGTCTTTGCCCCTTGTTTAATTTGAGAATGGCACTTTTTTGCAGCACATTTGCCCACCATACCAGTGATGCATATGTAATTGTTGGTTTTATTACCATATTATAAATTATATGTAACATGTCTGGTTTTAAAACCCCACATTTTTTCGGGAATGTGTCTTGGCTACCATTAACGTAGTTACCTACCGCTCTCTTGGTTATTCATTATATCTACCGACTCCAAGTAATGCTCGAGTCTAAGGTGGGTACATTACTTCACTAGTCAAATTTAAAGAGATCAGAATTCCTGGTATATATCAGAATTTAGAAGTATGACTGTCACAGTCACTGTCCATATTGACTGTTCGCCTGCGTTCGTTCTCGTGGACAAATAGACCGATAATGCCTTTGCCGGAAATTGCAGCTTAGGCTATGATCTATGGTCTATCAAGTGATGGCTGATGTTTCTGTTTCGGATTCTTTCTGTTCGATAGCGACAATTATTGACATGTCAGTTCAAATAAGAGTTGGCTTCGTCGCTGAACGATATTTCGAAAATTAGTGAGCCTCTGTATCATTTCCTTTTCAAATCGTTAGTCAATTAGTTTAAGGGGTTACATAGGTCTTGTATTTTCAAAAAATCGATTTTTTTACTCCATATGAAAGTTTAGTACTTCAAAAGTATTCACACCAAATTTGAATTATATTCAAGCAATATTACTGGAGTTTTAATAGAGATTTGAATACCGCGCAGTCGGTACGTACGCTCTCAGTTTAAAAACTTCCAACGCGTTTTTCTCGAAACTTATTTTGCGTGCGGTAGGCACGATTTCTCGAGAACGAATCGATCGATTTTGCTGAAACTTTGCACAGTTCATCTTTATAGTACTGTTTCGTGATTGAATGAAGGAATCGAAAATAAAATGAGGTTTAAAGTTTTGAAATAAATTTGAATTAATTTTCGTCTCAAATTTTTTAGCATTCTTCCGCTTCTCATCGTTTTTAATACATTTTTTTAGTATTAAACAAAAATGAGTTGACCGATTGAAAATCCCTTAAAGTTAAAGTGTGGTTAAAATATGGTCGGAGTAATTCATCTATTAGTTTAAAAGTTATTCAATTTGTTTATCCCAAATAACTTTTCTTTACAATAAAATAAGTGAGAAAAAATGAACTTACAATGTTTCTACGGGTAGCATAAGCAAGAGAGAGTTATTCTATCAAAAGAGTTTAAAAACAGTTATAAAAAACTATTTCCAACATTGCTAAACGTAATTACAATTGTTTACTTATAAACATTTAGAATAACTTTTTCGCTATTACCCGGGAAAAATTTATTTTTGGACAGAAATATCTGGACATTGTATGAGATATAAATAAGGACACTTATTTAATTGTAGTTTTAATATGTATCTTACAGCAATATAGCAACTTTCATTTATTAAATTTTTTTTAGGTTTGAAGCCAACTTTGGCTCCCAGACGGTAACGTTTACGTTCAAATGCGGTCTACCGGAAGTCCAGCCAGGTCAGATAAGAGTATTACGAAAAGCCAACAAGATGGAGGTACTCGTTTGACATTTAGCCAGACATATCTACGCCTATGTCGAGACCAGCATAACAGACACTGCCATTAGGAAATTTTTTCACTTCTTTCTTTCGTTGCACAATTGTTTCGTTCTATAAAATGGATCTTTCCTGAAGTTCAAACGCTCAAATCACATAAACGACGTATAAAATTTAGTTATGAGGTTACTGTAACGAAAAAATAGAAAAGGAGATTGCTTGGAACGTTACGCTGTCATTTTTAGTTAGGTCTTGATTCTAATAAAACCGAACATGCCATTCTTAAATTTTAAATAAGAATTTCTCTTGATTTGACCAAAGATCTTAATTATTTGCCTTATTATCAATAATCAATTAAAGCTACCTAATAACTAATCCAAAATTATTTCAAATGGATCTAGTTTTAGTTAAAATAATAAAGAAAATTGAATCTGTTTAGAATCAATATCTAACCTCAAAAAAATGGACAGTGTGATTTCACAATAACATGACATAATTATTTTATGTGTAGTATGTTTGAAATTTGAAATCATTGGAATTACGATACATTATTAAATAATAATATTAAAACATTTTGAACATAATATTAAAATTGAACACTGTTACATCGACAAATACTCCCAATTTTAGGAACGTTCCACTTCTCGATCTTAAATTAACTGTGCATACGAGTTCTTCTACAATTCCGCATATGAAAAACAGAATGATAACCTGCACGTTCAGCTTTTATTATATTTTCTGACACTTATTAACAATACAAACAATTAAATTGAATTAATACAATATATTTCATGTATTTCTTTTCATTTTTTTATACAATTCAATAAACAAATAAAACGAATACATTTTTTAAAATCTGTTAACTGCCAGTAGTAGCTGAACCGGATCTGAAGAATATGTTGGATGCAAAGCAATTCGAAGAGCAAGATTCTGGTAATTTCTTAAGAGTATTTTCCCATCACTTACTAATGCTTTATCAGCAGACGAATTCTGGTTATTCTGTTTTTTTAATTCTAAAGGTAGCTTCACTTACAGCTTTGTAACTTGTAAACTGTTGGTCCGATTGAGCACAAATTTTGAAAAGTGACATTTTATGGGTATATGTTGATTTCTTATTAATAGCGTCATCTAAATGGCAAGCTTAGGACTTAGTGAGTTATGTTAGAGCTTGGTACAGTATTAAAAGTAAATTCAAAGCAACAGAACGTGTAGGAAAACTTTATAATATTAACAAAATCAAAAATAGAATTTATTTATAATATCTGTTGGTGGTTTGAGTGTTTATCCTTGAGGAATATCGGTATTCGAAAAGAGGAACATTAGGCACGGTAAATTTAGAATAATATAAAAGATGTACATAATGAGAAAATCTAAGGATGTTAGATGGTTACTCACTGAAAAAATATTTAATATTTCTCAGAAGAGAACCTTAATTTATAGTGGCTAGAGCTTTATTTTAGTTAAAGAGCTAAAACGGTTTGTGCCAAAACTGTAACTTAACTTCTATTAATAATCAGAATATTTATATAAGTTTTCTTTTTAAAAGTTTCTAATAGTATTTCGTGCATTGGAGTATTCTTTACAATGCATTTAAAGAAAACGTTAGTGTTCATATCTAGTGCCAAAGTAATGCCAAATTTTTGAAACAATAAACTTTGCCTCATACGATTAAAGCACTATTAAATCTCCACAAGATTTTATTACAACACAATGGAAATATTGCTATTATAAATAGAGATTAGTTGCAATTTCGTCGACTGCTACACATCTATCATAAGCACTGACTTTTACGATTACTTTGCTTCTTTTATTAATGAATTTTGGCGAGTTGTTCTTTATCTTGAGTTGTTATTATAGTATAGTGTATAGTTTACACTTGTTTTTTGTATTCCATTCTTAGTTATTCTCTTTCGTATATTACATCATTGGCACAAAATATACACAGAATTCAAATTCAAGTTAAAAACAGTGTTTTTAGTAACAGCTATTTTGACAGCTGTCAATAATGTTTGGAAATTGTGCGTGCAGATATATTTTGAAAATCGTGTCTCTGTTCTACTATTGAGATTCTGAAATTGAACCGTATCCTATTTGGACGTCCCTTGTGTGGTTACATCACTCAAATCATGTTTTTATTCGCGCAAGCATAGACCTGTATTTCTTCACTTATCTATATTTTGCGAAAGACCTTGTTTACAAAACTTATTGGTTGACCTACAAAATCCAAGTTGTGTATCAACGGAAGTCACACATCATACATCCGGTTGGTGGGCCTGAAATGAGAATGGATTGTAATCAAAATACTTTTTTTTTATTGATGACAACAAACAGCAGTCATGGCGAGATCCTCTGAATTGTACGTCCTTTTCCCCCTCGAATTACCAGACATGTGCGACCAGCGAACCGATCGAAAACGATCGTTTTGTCCGTATTCATTTAGTGGCTTTTATGTAAGGTGCTAGTTACTACTAAGTGTCAGTGTTATCTATTATTCCACAGATCTGCGCCCGCTATTGTTTCGACGCATTCATTTATTTTAGCAATTTCGTCAAACGTAACTTCACCAGAATCGGCGTTTAATGTAGCTTATTTGTGCTTAAATGATTCCTTCATAATAATAACTACCACGTTTTGGCGTGTTTGTAAAAGTGTGCGGTATTCTTTATGTCCAATTAGTTTCTTCAAAAATGATGCCGATCGGAACGTTGCAATCAATAACCACCGCTGTAGAACCATAATCAAGATTTTTTTGACTCAAGAATTTAATCGTTTTAACGCTTAAGCTGTGTACACTAAATTTTAATAATAAAGCGAAACCTACATTTGGGATAACACTCCTACAGTGTTTTACGCTAAAGTATATCCACTGATACCCTGAATCGATGAAATCGTTAAGAAACTACGTACCAAAAACTATTATGTTTATATACAGCCAGGCGGCGAATTAGCGTTAAAGAACCCACTAAAGGGGTCAAAGGAATAACTTAGCCTACTCGCTGACAGCAAAGCTCTAGATGAATTTTCGAATGCTCAGGGCCATTTTGCGATATCACAAAATATAATGGAGAGGCGTACATGAACAAACCCTTATATACCGTCGGATTTCAATACGAAGTTCGACCACGATTTTATCCCTTAAACCCTTAAACCTTTTTGTGTACTGAAAATGTCATATGAGATAAGCAAAAAAAAAGGAAATTTAGGGTTGAACCAGGGTGCGTTAATCGAATTTTCCAAATATTCCGCAACTTTTCCAAGGTAAAAGTTTTCTTTTTCACGATTTGCCGTTATCCCTTTTCTGCAGGTTCCTTATTGTGAAAACTAACAAACTTTCAAGTGGCATGAAAGAGAAAATCACGGAGACTGACCGAAAAACATTACATGTTTAGGTTATAATTAACACCGTTCGGGCACTAGTAGCCCTTATGCCAAAACTTTTGAAAACAGAATCAATACTCCTTTATCGATTCGTAAAATGGTATAAGGGAGACAATTTTTCTACAAAATATTTTCTTTACAAAGGAAAATTCAATTTTCACGCAAATGCCCCCAGGAAACTCCGCAGTTTTCACATATTTTACTCTCTCGTACAAAGATACAAAGGATAAAATCGTGGTCGAACTTCTTCGGAAATCCGAAAACCCTTAGGAAAATCGATTGTAAGACACGGGGATAGAACTAAAAGTACAGATATACGACGGAGATCTAAGCTAAGAGCTAAGAAAAAGAAGAGTACTAAGAAAAAATAGAGTAGTAAAGATGGCAAGAGACGGTTCCTCAATAGTAAGACAATCAATGGGAAGAATACGAAACCAATGGAACGACAATTTACTGAAGGCGCATTGATAGATCAGGTAGAGGCATGTCTACACAAAAAAAAAGAAGAAAAATACTGCTTTTATTAAGACCACAGGACTTTTTTCGAGTTTAATGAAAGGCCAGGGTTTGATACAAGGGTCTCACAACTAAGTACCAGATTCAAGAAGCGTTTCGCTTCTTTAATAGAAGAGAAGACTAAGCAGTATATGAACCACTTTTGTAGGATAATAATTTCGTATTTTGGATTGGGCTCCCTGATTGTGTGATATAACATCACTGACAACCGGTATGTCGTTTTAAATTGGAGTCTGTAAAATACAAATTTTTGTTTGAATCGATTACACACAGTGTTTTTTTTTTCACCTCCTATGTTGTTTTAATAGCTGTAATTAGTTACAGTAAATATAACGGTTCATAGTATCCGAAATGGCTAGTGCTAAATACATTCAAAGCACCGCGAAAAAAGCTGCCAAAGTAAAAAACTCACTACTAGTTCTCACAGAGATAACCAGATAGGCAACCTAACTATCACTTCTAACTAATTGCGTATTAATATATTTTCCGTTGATACACTTGAATATGCGGAGCGTCGATTATTGCAACAATCTTTTAGGAAATCTACCCCCAAACCAGACGTTTAAATTTCTAACCTGTTTCTTAGAAATATTCTTCAAAACATCATATTGTTTGTTGTACTACGTTTGTCCTTAGCGCTTTGTTGATTTGTAGTTTTTACAAATATTAGTCAGAAAATGTTTTTAAAATTTCAGGAAATGGAAAAAGTGTACAGTCTAGAATTGCACATTATTTTGACAATAACAGAACACAAATGAATGTATAATCACTGGGACTTTAACGTGAACGATCTCGCCTCTCCACTGTACGTAACTTTTCCTATTTCATTTTCCATCATGGCTTTGATTAAGCTTAAGATTTCTGTCTAAAAAGAATGGTTCTTGTGTTGTGGTTATAATTGTCATGTAATAAAATTATTGTGGAGAAATATCACAAATTGCAAAGCTTGAATACAATTCTACACCATATTTTTGCAAAAGTAGTTTTTCAGTGATAATAAAGTCTAAAATCCAAGCTAGAAACAAGGATAAGTGTTGTTTCTGTTCGTTATTTCCTCCTAGAGCGAGCAAGTAGTTGAATACGTTAAAGTTTTTTGTTATAGAGATGGGAGATACCTGTAAGACCACGTTTGATTTGTTATTCGGTAATGTCACAAGACTTATTGAAAAATATTATATCTGATATAATGCTATAACTTCCTACTTTCCTTCATATTTTACAATCAAAGTTTTCAGCATCTAAAACAATTTCGTACCTTTCTGATCTCGTACTTCGTTAGTGCATTGATGTTGTGCTGTCTTTGTTCGTAATAAATGTCAGTAGCGGTATTTAACGTGTAGAATATGTAGGTTTCCGATTTATATTGGATATAATTTGAAATTATAACAAGATTATAATAATCGACAACCTATCACTTAACCGAGCTAAAATCACCAAAAGATCATTTATTCCTTGTCTCAGATTTTTGAGATATAAAAATTGTAAAGCACGTGGTGTTCGTGTGTATTAAGGTATAAAAAATGCTTATTAAAAGCTTAAAATTTTCATTGTAAAGAAGATCTTTTCGGAATTAAATCATTCCATCATCAGTTTAATAAAAAGTTGTTAAAAACATTGTATGGCCACATAAAAACATTGGAAGGACATCTGTATTAAAAAATCCTCATGGTATTTATCAAGGTAAATGCAATAGACTGTTAACTTGATTATTAAAAACTGAAAATGGGGGCATCTTACATGACCCCCTTTAGTTGGTGAGGTTTTATAGACTTACATTACCTCTGATCTGTTCTGGAGTCTTGGGCTAACTGACTCTTGAGTTAGCCCAAGACTCCAGAACAGATCAGAGGTAATGTAAGTCTATAAAACCTCACCAACTAAAGGGGGTCATGTAAGATGCCCCCATTTTCAGTTTTTAATAATCAAGTTAACAGTCTATTGCATTTACCTTGATAAATACCATGAGGATTTTTTAATACAGATGTCCTTCCAATGTTTTTATGTGGCCATACAATGTTTTTAACAACTTTTTATTAAACTGATGATGGAATGATTTAATTCCGAAAAGATCTTTACAATAAAAATTTTAAGCTTTTAATAAGCATTTTTTATACCTTAATACACACGAACACCACGTGCTTTGTATTCAACAGGTATACTAGCCACTCCTGGATATTTCCACTTCATGGTTTGTTCCAGTTTCACTTTTATTTATAAAAATTGTGTTTAAACGATAATTCCATCTGTTTTATCGATCTAAGAATAGCTTTTAATGACATGCTTATACAAAAAAAATAACACTTTTCACTAGCTAAAAATAACAGATCGTAATTGATGTAGAAACCAAATAACTAGAAAAACTGAAGAGAGGCTCGAACTAGCGATATCAGGGTTTAGGAACATTTATGCGATACAATTTAAAAGGTCAGGAATTGATTTAAAAAATGTCAGTTGGTCCCGTTGATTGGTCAGTAATAGGTTAAATTTAATTTAATTTTTAAATAATTCATTAATTATTTAAAAATTTTAAGTCATTTCATTAAGAAAATACTCCAAAGTATGAAAACATCACGGAACATCACTTTAAATTCTGAAGCTTTGATTTAAAAGATCATCAGGAAATGAATATTTCATGTTCAATTCAATCGTTTTTACATCCTTCCGGAAGGCGTAAAAGCGCTTTCCGGATCAATTATCCAGGCAAGTAGTGATCCCCGGTTTTTTGGATGATGGGATCAATGAGTTTGTATCTCGTAAAAATGGAGATTATAATTAGGTCATGAATTTCTTTCAGGACCTTTTTGAGAGTTTTTGTTTGTGTTGTTTCTTCACGATTGTTGCTTGACGGAAAGCTGAAATAATAGTATAAACATATAAAATGTGGGAAGTCGAAGCTTAAAGTGCAACTAATGTCATCATTATCATCATTGGCTCTACAACTCTTAGTGGGTCTTGGCCTGTTCTAGGATCAGCTTCCGTTTCTTCCTATCCTTCGCTTTGGTTTTCCAATTTCGTACTTTTAACACTCATAGGACCAATCGTTCTCTGGGCCTGCCTCTTCTCCTCACTCAATCCGGTCTTTGGTTATAAATGTGTTTCAACGGCTCCATCTCATTCATTCTCTCTAAGTGACCTAGCCACCGCAGCCTGTTTATTTTGATAGACCTACCAACACTAGATTCACTATAAAAGCGGTAAAGCTAAAAATTATAGCGCATACGCCATAATCCATTCTCCTGTACGTCTTTATAAATGTCTGAGAATTTTACGTTCAAAACAGCCTAAACATTCTTCATCGCTTTTTGTCACCGTCCACGTTTCTGACGCATAAGTGAGGACGGGCTTGATGAGAGTTCTGTATATCAATATTTTCTATCCAATTTTTTTTGTCATTAATCTACAAAATGTAGTGCAGCCAACGTATCTCGTATCCTGCAATGCTGCAATTACCACCCACCGTTTCATCATTTAAACTTTTATATATTTTCAATGTTAGTCCTAATAATTATGCAACCGATAAATCACTCCAACATTTTATGTGTATCATTTTATACGGCACTGAAACCTGCCTGACTGTCAAATATGACGCATTAACTTTACAAACTAGGGATCACATCCCTGCCACCACTATAATCCGTCTTCAATGCTAACCGTCGAGGGTTTCGTCATATGCCGATTAATGCCGTAATGTATATATAGACCGCAAGGGGAATTATAGTGGATTATAGTCGTAAACATAAAAGCTATACTACTATATAAAAGCCACAAAAACACTATACTTTGACTTGCACTATAATGCGATTATAACAAAATTTAAAAAACATCACAAGCAATTTTTAGAACTTTTAGAATTCGATCATGTATTCGAATGGCATGAATATGAAATTTTCTGCTATTACTGAGTCAAACTTATAACGATTCAACGTATATCCTGTATTACACATATCATGCTTCGATTATCCATTCCATTGATTAAAATTACTTGACTAATTATTTATCGTATTTGATTAATTTTAGCTTTTTACTTTCTACACAACATTATCATTTGTCTGAATTTTAATGAAGTAAGTAACATTTTTCAGTAGTTTTGGACTCAATATTAAGTAGTAAGCTGAACAACAAAACTATTTCTGACCAATGAATGGGAAAAATTTATTATTTTTGACCATTTTCTAATCTTTTAGGTTGTGTAATTGTTTATATTAACTTCGCTAGACAGTACTAAAATGAATATTATATGGTATCATCCATTTCTAATGCTGATAAATATTTTTTCAAACTATTTTTAATGTTTCTGTTAAGATTACCTATAAAACTGATATTGTCTCGATTTCTGTTATATTCTCACACCAACTATTGGTTTTATAGGTAAGTTTCTCTTTGAACAAATCTTCGTGATAGATAGATATCCAACGTTGTTAATTTTCTTTTTAGCAAGTGTTCAAGAATTATCAGATAATAGTTGAAATTTTGTGATATCTTAAATACAATTAGTACAACAGGATTATTAGTAATATTTTAAAAGGTAGATACGGTTACAGCTTGATAACTTTTTGACTTGAAGACTTGCAGTTTGTTGGTATTTTTCATAAAATTAAGAGTCGATATTAATCGGTAGGTCACACCCGAAACTTAGAAAACTATTAGCCCTTCGTAATAATGCTGAAGAGGAGGTCGACAATATTGACCCAAATTAATTTCAATATTCTTAAAGTATTGAATATTTTGCAATTATTATAATTATTCGAAATATCCTACTACACCTTGCTCCGATAGTTTAAATTTTTGTTATATCGAATTTACAAATTGAAAAAAAAATCTGTATAATACTTTATGAGTAGATATGAGTACTGAACAAATAAAATAAATATTCTTTATACTTCGATCAAAATTGTGTATCATATTTATAAAATTACTCTAACATATCATAATATACATACGTTTTCTTCTTCTTTTTATGCCCTGCACGATTATCGTGCGTTGGTTATAAAATTGGCTATACTAATTTTGTTGGCGACAGCTCGGAAAAGGGACGCAGAGGATCTGTTAAACCATTCTCTCAGGTCTTAAAGCCATGACGTTCATCTTCGACCTGGCCCTCTTCTTCCATCTATCTTGTCTTCTATTATTTGTTTAAACTACATAAACAATGTGTATTACGTGCTTATCTTACACTTCCTCTTTTAATAATTCCTGAAATTAAAACATTTTATTCAAGAAAATTTTATTTAAAAAATTCTTTTAGAAAATTTAATAATATAAAAAACCCTTTAAATATAATTAAATTAGTTTGAAGTTACATTGTTGCTAATAATATTCTAAAATCAGATTCTACTATTTGGAAGAGTGATTTCATCGATTGAAGGCGAAGAAGTGGGGAAAGACGTATGAAAATCCAGTGGCTTACGCTCATTTTTTATTCAACGTTAATTATATTGTATTTTTTAAATATTATTTGTTTGAAATAGGCCACATTATATTTATGTACAGGTTTTTACTGACGTTTCGATCTCTATATCCAAACACCGTTTTCAAAGATATAAATGATAGTTATATTTAATTTATTTGTTTATTAATATTATATATTTATATAATCTTATATTATTTATTTTCAATTTTTTTTTCTAACTTTGTAAACGGTCTCTGCAATACAGATCGAAACGTCAGTAAATTAAACATTTAAATAGATATATTGTGGCTTATTCCCAACATTATTTCTAAAAATACAGAACGCCACAAGCAAAAAGCTATAGAAAAATAAATATAACTATCATTTGTATATTTGAAAACGGTCTCTGGATATAGAGCTCGAAACGTCACTGAATTAAACTAATGAATAAATATTTTGTGGCTTATTCCCTACATTCCCGTAAAAATACAGAATGCCACAAGAAAAAAGCTATAGAAAAACAGCAATTAAATTTGTAGAAAGCTGATTGATGCTACCCAGCTGTCGCGGAAGTTATGCTAAAACGTCTATTGATGTGACCCGTCCTTAAGGAGTTAAACAATTAAATTTTTTTTAAACAAACTTTTAAGACAATTTCCACACCACCCTGAAGGTATGTCTTTTGGTACGTTACTTTTTTTAAATTGGTGTTAGTCAAGAGCCATATTGTCCCATTAAATAAAATGAACAAAAAAGTTACAATATAAAACAAACAAAAAATAAAATCCTATTCGCTCCGTGCGTGACCATGGTAGGGGTACCTTGAAACGATGCCAGCGTGCGTAGCGGCGAAATATGACACAATTGGCCCTACCTTTTTACGCATAAATTTTATCAAAAATGTGTGCAAATACATGTTGCGTATTTAGTTGTGCTAATAATAGCAAAAATAGTAAGTGTAGTTTTTATAGGTTCCCAAAGATTACATATAAATTAGAGAAAAGAAAAAGATGGATCCGTGCTATTAATATGAAAAAGGAAATATCACGTAACCTCATTTTTATGCAATTGAAATATTTAAATAATTTACCTTAAATGATATTTTATAAGGCTTCAAGCTAACTGCAGAGTGCCTGATGACTTTAGCTTTTATATCACAACTTTTACTATTACTGTTTTTAATTATATGCTCTTTCATGTGAAAAACTTGATTTGCCAGTACTAGATTTTTAACTTTTCTTTTCCGTTTGGGCTTAAAAAGATATATTATGATGAATTTTGAGAAACCCAGTTTTTAATACTACATTTATTTTGTACATAAACTGAAAAAATATAGTTAAAAAGTTAATTATCAATAATTGTCAATTTCGCCTGTATTTAACAATGTCAAACATATGTCATTAATGTCATATGTTTAACCTGAAAATTGGTAGACTCCAAAACTGTCAGATGAAGGCGGTAGGTGTCGCGTCAGTCACGCACGGAGCGAATAAAAACAAAATAAAAATAATTTCTAATGTAACAAAACATTGTACTATTCTATTATTTAAACACAAACACCAAACACTACACACTTACTAAACTATTAGAAAATATTATTCGCTGTCTAGATCTGAAGATGTAGTGCTGCTATCGCTGTTATTATCTTTACCTGATGTAATTATAATTGGCTCTATTAAAACTTCGATGTCAGTATCAAGTTCCCACATATGATGTTCTTCTTTAACTATATGGAATATACATTTAGCCGCGTGCTACTTTTGTTATTGCGTGCTACTTTTCCTTTCACTTGCGCCCAGAAAGTTCAATGGGAAGTTCGCAATGATAAGGTGGTAGATGCAGAACTTTGACACCATAATATGTTACAGTTTCATCCACAGCATATTTAAGATATTCAATGTTCCTTAACCGCGCAATGTCAAGTAGCTGAATTTTGAGCATTGATTCTTCGTATGCAATACCTTTTTCTATAAGTCATTCGTTAATTCTCACTTTCCGCCATGCCGTGTTCGGTAATTGTTCTAGTCTGCGGCTATGATATATAGCACATAACAACCACAGACCCCCGTTTTAATTTTGTTAAGATTCTCTTAAACTAGCGCTCAATAGCTTCGGAAGTCATTTCTTCATGATAATCTCCTGTTTTTCTTAACTTAATTTGAAGCAAACCATCATCAAGGAACTCTCTATCACTTCCTATATGGCTAATGATTAAACCTTTCCTGATGGAGCTTTTAATCCTGTAGACCAGCCTTCTATAAATGCTTCGCGTTTATTTTCTTCTCTACATAATAATTTAATTTTTTTCTAATAACATACTTCTTTTGTTACGTTTTACATATCGAAACTTGAATTCGCGCATAGTCCTGATTAATACTCTACGAGATATCTTAGGTAAGAAGTAATCGTTTTCTAGCTCTTGAGAATTTTTTTTCAGTGTTGGAATTTCACTCCGAAAATAAAATGAATGAATTCTTCGACGTATTATATTTCTTGTCCTGTTATCCAAAACAATGTTTTTTCTATATCTAGTTTTACCTTTTTCTCGCTTTTTATTTTCCGATGTATTTTTAATCACACGATGAATACATCTAACGGATACTTTTGTTTAATTTCTACAAATGTCGACCGCTTGGCTAAAATTTGATGCCATTTTTCTGCCTACAATTCCTTTATAAACGTTTCGTATCATGACCTTCTCCTCTGACGTTAACATTTTCTGACTTTTTTGCGGCTTTTCATTTTTGGAATCAACATCAGAAGTTTGCTGGCTTCTCTTGTAACAACTCGATTGTTCGTCCATTGTATTTTAATAATCACAGAATATAACTAAAAATTCACTATAAAACGGCAAATTCCAATAACACTCTGTTTATCACCACAAACTTAACCGCACAAAATGCAACACATACACTCCCGCCAATATCGCCTATGTAAATGAACGTTTCTTGCTTTGGCACGTGCGGTGGTGTTACCTTTGCTATGCTTTACAAATACCCAAGTTGCCAAGCGTTTGAAAGGGAATGAAAGAATCGGCTACAATGTACGGCAGCTCGTGGTCAAGTCTGCTAGAGAGAAGCATAAATAAATGTACTAATTCATTTAATACATTCTGTGATTTCCTATGAGAAAACGCAAATTCGACGGGTAGTTTTCGAGGGCCGCTGTGTACATTTAAATTTGAGGATATTCGGCGTTTACATGATGAAATCACTCTTTCAGATAGTGGAATTTTAGATTTTTAAGTTTTATCGACGGAATTTACTTCATGGCAACGTAAGACTCCAACACTAGGGTTGCTGGCCCTGAGACAAAGAGTCTACGATGACTGATTGCTACCAACAAGACCTCTTGCGACGGACATCGACCTGTATACGAAGAAATTTGAAATAAAAACTTGTCGTTGATGATGATTTAAGTAAACTACAAAATTCGATCTTCTACAAAACAATATTAGGAAAACCTTGTTTTGCAGAAATAATGCAAATAGTCACCAGAGGAAGATAGGAGGGCAAATAGAAATTTAAGCCATAAAAAATAATCAAAATTCTAGTCAAGAAAATAAAAATGAAACGTGTTGTAGATCTTTTAAATGTTTTTGACAGAAAAGTAGACATATTGGCTAATTAGCTAAAGCTTACATTTGGGCTCAACTAATAATTAAATCGAATTGAAAAATTCGTTTCTGGGGTACATCCAAAAGACAGAACAGATAAGAAAAATTGAACACGGATTCGGATTCAGCATTAAAAAGTTATGTGGGGGAAATTAAGTTTTACTTCCAGTTCCGAGAAAATTAGAAAAACAAAAAACTATTATGGCTATTGTGGAAATACATTTGATAAATGAAATATTTTACTTCACGTGATGAAAATTATTAGGAATTCCTGAGTTGCTTCCATAAAGTCCTCGTAGACACACCGTCTCAGGACTTGCAACTTCAACGTGGAGTCATATGTCGCCATGTTACCTAATCCAACGGTAACTTTAACATCCTAATAATTTATAAAATATAATGTAAAACAAATGTAACTAATTATTTGTTAACGGGTTTTTACCCATGTATTTAGTGGCTACATTCATGTACTCCTAGACACCGATGATGGAATAATGGATTCCGAAAACATTTTGTCTAACACAGCCCGTTTGGGTTTTTAAAAATATATACCTTTTACAAAGGATTTTAATAAATTTTTTTAATATTATCAGCCGTTCGCTATTTTGTGACTTTTGACAATTTTTTCTACATTCACCTAATTTTGTATGTTTTGGAAAGTGAGGTAACTCTTCGTACCAATGGCTGTAACTCTTACGTACGCGTATTTAAATTATGAATCAAGACTAATATCGAGAAGTTAATAAAGGAAAGCTATATGGATAAAATCGATCAAAGTAATATTTAATTACGAGATATATTATACCACACGGAAGATTACGTTCACTTGAGTCTTCTAGAATCTAGAAAGTAGATATTTTAAAAATATCTGGATGTTTTCGCTACTGCTGTGGATCGATCACCGGCCTTAGTTTTTGTTTTTTAGCTCATTTAACTAATTTGAAAGTTATTTATTATTTGAGTTCTTTTTTTGAGACTCGCACGTTTGAAATTCTTAAAAGTTATCCCTCTGTGCTAATTTTCATAAGAATTTATAGATATACAGTGAAATTATTGGCAAAATGTAAAATCAACTTCAACACACTATTTTTTTTTTTTTTTTTCGGTAGTAACACTTACTAAGGCATATTTTATAAAATAGCCACAATTTGGTATAAATAATCAGAGCTTAGTCAATAGTCATGACTATGACCCATTATGACCGCTAGTTTAAAATTATGATTCTTGTGAAGAAGCTGATTTATTAGAGTAACATGTCAAGTTTTGTTTTATGCCATTAAAAAATATTTACATATTTCTATATGTCTATGAATAAAATTTCTCAATTATATTTTTAATTTAACATATTCATAGTCAATATTCTGAATAAGTTTCTTGTAGATGTTTGACCTACCGATCCAAGTTTTTTCACAATGTTGAGTGTTATTCTAGAGCTACTTGTTCCAAAGTTTAAATATAAAATAATTCCATGGGTACAATTTTAAAATAGGGTTATTTTGTAAAATGATAACGCAATAAAACTAGTTGTCTGATTTTATTCCAAATGAAGATTATTACTGACACTGAAAATATTATTTAAACTAACTTATAATGAAATGTAAAATTTCTAGGGTAATTGATATATTATAAAATTAAAAAAATATCCAAAAGGATAATAAAATTTTTCAAACCGTTTTCGATACCATCGGACCAGAATCAAGTGATACCTGAAAGTAAGTAATTTCACTTTAATTTAATGCAAATACTGCTACTTCTAGAAGTTAGAAGGGCCATACTTCCAACGAAATTTCTTCTTATATCAATATACCTCCAATACCAAACTGTTCTCTAGGAGAAATGCAACTCTGATTATATCGCTCTTCGAGATGTATAAACAAATTTTGATAACGATCAGATGAATAACTCGAGATACGAAATTCATTCGTAGAGAGAACCTGTCACCATTCATTTATTTGCAAACTGACATGAAATGTCGCAAATTATAAATGTTTTCTACAATAATCTACAATCAGAAGAGGGCAGTGGCAGGTGGATGGAGTATCGCATTTTGTTCTATCCACTTTCTTCATACAGATCGTAGAAAACCACTGTACTATGAACATCTACCAATCTTCTAGCCAGAGCTGTAGGAGTAAGTAGGTATTTGTTCTCGTAAAACTTGCTGCCGAAAAAAGCGATTTTCAACGACATATTAGTTGATCGTCACCTTCCTTTATCAGATAATCTCATATCTGCAGACACATTTTCAAATATTAATAAGTTATTCTCTCCTATCAAATTCTTTTATTTATCATCATAATTGGTCCAAGTTTTTTATTCCATATAGTTTCATTTGTATCGATAAAATACCGTGGTATTGATCTCATTTTAGTGTATATTTTGTTTATTATGTGTCCTCTAGTATTAAAATTTTTTTTATTATTTTATTTATTTTTATTATCTTTATTATTCATTTAGTGTTAATCGGAAAATTACTGTCCATATTGTTGTTTGCCTCATTAAAGTTTAAATATAGTCGGAGTATTTGAGTACCTTTTTACAAAAGTCTTCTCCTCTCTCCTCCTCATTCCTTGAGCACTCATTAGGGCGTGGTGACACTCTAAATATTGTTAGCTTGCTGTCTCCATTGGCTGCGATCCTGTGCCATATGGACGGCTTCATGTAGGGATGTTCCCACTAGAGTCTTCATTTGGTCTGCGCATCGTGTTGGAAATCTTCCTCTTGGTCTTCGGCCTTCTACCTTTTTTTCTACTACCAATACTTCCATGGTCCCCGTTCTTCTAGCTATGTGGTTAAAGTTAATTAGGGATGCTCGATTTACTTTTTTTTAAAGCCTGTCTTTTATATGAAACTTTTCCAGAATTGACAGGTTGGTTCTATGTTATATCCAGGACTCGTGTAGAATTCTTCTACAGACCCACATTTCGAAGGCTTCGATCTTACTCCTATCGATTTTTTTGAGAGTCCATGTTTCAGCTGCATATGTAGCAATGGGAAAAATAAGGGCATTGACCAACCTGAGCTTAGTCCTTGTTATTGTTTGGTCTTTCCATATTTTAATCAATTTAGCTGTTGCAGTTCAGCCCATTGCTAGTCTACGCAAGGGCTACGAGCCTAAGTATACAAATCTGTCTACTTTTTCGAAATTCGCCACGTGGTGTAGTGATGTGGAATATTATTGCTCTGTCTACGTTCATTATTTTTATTTTTCCGGTGTTCATCTGAACTGCGAATTCTTGGCTTATCGCTTAGCCGTTCATTGATGGTAACTATTTCGACTTAATTCGCTGCCAGTATAAGTGTTTCATCTGCGTATCGCAGGTTACTGATTTTTCTGCGTCCTGTAGTGATACAAAAGTCTTATAGACTATTAAGTATGTGACTTTTATTGTAATGTGCCCTTAATTATTTGCGATAGATTATTTTCTTTTGACTTTATTTTTTACTACCTCTAGGTACTTGCCACTCAACAATTTTTCGTATTGGATTATTATGTTGGCTTTGAACGTTTTCTAATCATCTTATGGCCTCCATTTTGGCATTCATTTATGATTTATGACACTTGGAGGTTTTCGGTTACAAGTGTAATACAAGTAAGTCTTACGGCGGATTGTTCTAGAGTAGTATTGATTTCTAGCAAGTAACGGAACTGCTGTCGTCATTCAGATTGTATTTATGTGATACAAAACTTTTCTATATAGGTAAATCCATAATGGGACGAAAACCATTGGAACGTATGGCGCTAAAAAGGTAGGCAACAGATTTGCTTCTTAGCACCACCTAAAAGTTGCCATAAAATTACAAAAGTTTGATCCTTTGTTAAGAAAATATATTATTATATTTAAAAATTCGGGTGTCAGTAATAATTTAAATGAGGTTTTGCTCCCATTTTCTTCTATCAGGAGAAATATTGAAGGTATACTATCTAGATTATGTTTTATTTAAACCGTTCACTGTATTGTTTATTCTATAGCAATATGTTTTAATAAATAAGTTATATTTTTAAAATTGGTATTTTTTATATTTGCATGTACACGTGGCGAAATAAAAAGTTTTGAAAATGGTTGTATTACAACAAAGTATGATAATATTGATTTTAAAAATGGATTTTTTGTACGATAGGACTAAATATTTTGAAAATAATGAATTATTTATCCCTACCTTAATGTTAGTCGGATGTGACGTAAGGTTTCTTCTTCTTAAGGTTCCTTCTCCTATCTAAACATAGAACTATTATCTCCTGGGTTTGAAAAGTTAATAAAGCTAAGAACTGCACATTAAACTCCCTATTTTAACTAACGGTTCTCAAGTTTGGACACGATAAAGATAAATAGTGATAAACTCAAAATAGTGTAAATACCAATGAAGGGCAAATATTGCCTATAAAACTTAAATCTTAAAAAATAAAACGAATGTTTTATGGAAGTGATCAAATTGAGAGACGTTACAGAGCATGTGGTAAAAATTAAACGGAATTTTGTAAGCCATAAGTTTATTTAACTTTTCGATTTCCACTTAGGAAATCGTAATAAATTAAACAAATTTTATTTGTGTTGCTGGATATGGATATGGTTGCAAATCTTCTAATAATTTAGTTTTATCTGACTCATTCATATTGGCAATTCAGACATATATTATACATTTTAAAGGAGATGACTTTAAAATGATATTGCCAATATTTTTGAGTTGCGTTCCTGGGACGACTTGCAAGACACAATCGTAGCCTGTGATTTGTCTTTAAAAAGATAGCCACATGCAATGATGGCAGTAAAATTCTTCTATTAGTGATCCCATAGTGAATCGTGAAGAAAAAAACCTCACAATGCTATCCCGATATGGTAAGTATTTGGTCTTACATTTCTTTTATTCTTAATAACACCAAAGTCTGATTTTATATGTAATCGATGTATTTTATATGTTATGAAATCGAAACGTCAAATTAACTTAATTTTAAAGTAAAATTGTGGCTTATTCCCAACAAAAATATTAAATTACATAGATGCCACAAGAAAATAGCTTCAGAACAATATTGAAGGCATTTAATTAGACAAAATGAGAGATGGAATATGCAGATAATATATTGGCGATAAGACCACTTATGGGAAGGGATGGTGTGACAATCTTAAGACTGTGATCAAAAACGTATAAAAGAGGCTACGATAGATATAAAGTCCATCATGACAGAACTTATTAACACACATAAGTACTAACAAATGACAGTTCTTTTGTTCTATTGCTAACTTTATTGAGTACGTTCTTTTCTGTATTGCTGAACTATTACGTGACCTTCTCTAAAAATTGACATTGAACTGAAAGCTATTTCAAAGCTGAGAGAATAGGCACATAAGAAGTGACATAAAGTTGAAACCATCGATATAATATACTAAGGATGGAATCTATGAATAAATACTTGCGTGAAAATGGCTGACTCTTGTTTTTGGAATGTCAGTGGTGTACGGAAAAAATTATTTTGTTACATATATATACCTAAGTACAATTGTTTATTTTCGTTGTTATTTACATTTGAATCAAATATATAATGACGTGTAACATTGTAAAATTAAAAAAATAGTATTTTTATAGCCTAAAAATATATAAAACATATATATTTTACAGGTACGTAGTTGCGCATCGTACGCTACTGATGTGACTGATTGCAAAATATTAAATATTTAACGAATCTATTGATTTACCAAAAAGACTACATTAAATTATTGACTTAACATATAATGTTATCTGTTTAACATTGAAATATTGGGGATAACTATATTTACATTAATCAACTGTCAAATTCACGTCGGACATTATAGCTAATAATGTGATGTCAGTTCCGTCATTTACCAGCTACACGTAAATATATCAATATTCCATTCTTAGAATTTTATATCGATGGATGTAACTATACAAATTTATTCATATAGACAAAAAATACACATAACATTCAGTACCTACCTGGAAATGCTACCCTTAAATTTAAAAATTGTAACAATTTATAATTTGCTTATAGGGGGTTGAAAGGGGGGACTGAACAATTACTGGGCTTGGAGATACGGTAAGCAAATAAATTGAAACGTTTGAAACGGTTTACTCATGTTTTGGTTGGAGGGCTGAGTCGTGGATAACGATTCCTTGATTTGGGGAGGATTGGGAGAAACTAACTACTAAAAAATAAACCAAAAAAATACTTATAGAGATGTCCTCGGCACCACTATATAAGAAGATTCCTAAACTATTTAAAATAGAACTAGAATCCTTTTGTTGGTTAGAAAGAAGATTTTTCTTTTCTAAAAAATTTTAAGAATAATTTTAAATTCCTGGTTTAAAGAAAAACATTACATATTTATTTTTTTCCATAAACAGATATTACAAATAAAAATATCCAAATTTGTCAACAAACCTTACATTGAGTTTAACCTTCTAACAAAACTGAACAGACTTTAAAATGTTGGTTATGTACCAAATGACAGAAAAGGATTTAATGACTGTCGTATGTAGAAATGAAATACCAAACTTTTCTGAATTATTAATTAATTATCAAAAGTTAATTTTATTTAAAAGAAAACTAAAATATGACAATTAGCTGATCCATGAAACATATTTATTTATAACTTTTTAATTTGTCATGAAAGCAAATCTTAGTATAACGAAAAATTTTTATTTAGAAAAATCTAACAAAACTTTTTTTCACTGCCCAAGTATTTCCTTTCAAATTAATAGAAAAGTTTGTTACCTTGGAATTAAATAGAAAAACACTGTCCCACACAAACTTCAAACGATCTGGATTCGACCCATGGGAGACACAAAATGGAAGCTGGACGAATCTTGGGAAGGCCTAACATTGAATTGGCCTTCAGATTATCCTGGATGATAACAATATGTATTCTTCAAAACTCGGCTGCTTAATTTTCACTTAAAACCATGTGGGCCTCACTTAGCCCTCAGAAACGTTGTTATCAAATCCCGTGACACGGAATACAGCAACAAATCGGTGATTATCTCACTTCACAAAGACTGCCACATAGCATTTGCGCCTAATAACCTTTTTTTACCAAAACTCATTCGAATTAAGCCGAAATTTGCTACTTTTTAAAGGATACTTACCCCAATTCGTTCCCTGACTACTACACTTTATACTATTGAATTCCCGATGTCACAAAATTCTTCATGACTAACAATGAAATCAACAGCTGTCGCAGACGTTTCATCGAGGAGTGATATCATCCTTTCAAATGAGTATAAACATAAGCGGAAAGATTCCTGTTTATTTCTTGCGTAATATCTAGGCAGAATCAAGATCAAAAGAAAAAGCAATTTGTGTTATTATAAACAGACTAAAAATGTTCATATTATCAATCTCAGAGACGCAAAAAGATTAATAATCTTTTTCGGTGTTTTATTATATACGGGGGGAAATGAAAATGCTACAAAATTACATTATTCTTTTTTCTTTAACACTAGCTACTTGGGGTGCTGGTGCTGACACTTGCTAACGTTAGTAGATTGTGCAACCACATCTTGATTTGTCTAATGTAACATGTTAACTACCGTCCGGTTAGAAATGTTGTTACTTCGAACGGCAGATGTTCCTTTTTTAATGGCTATCTCAGGTTTAGTAATAACTAGGTCTTCTCGTCAGATGAATTTATATTATTGTTGGTTTATGTCTGCTTATTTTGCTTAACATGTTTTTCTGGCATGCTGGCTTCAGTAACAACAGCTTCATTTAAGACTGGAAGAGTATCTTTAGGTATAATTTGCTCAGTAGGTATTGAATTTTTATTTTGATCAACGGGTACTGCCTTGTCAGCTTCAGGCTGATTTGTTGATGGGGCAAATTTTACAGTTGTAGCTGTATTCTGTTCAGCAACTCACTTTTGTTTGTTTTCTTCTTGTTAACTAATAGTTCCACTACTGTCAATTGGTTCTTCTTGGTTAGGTACTACATTGAGTTCTCAGATGGTTGTACTTCCTCAGCAGTGTTTTCAAAGTTTTTAAACTTTTTGATTCAGGTTTGGTTACTTCATTTACTTTAATTTCCTTTTTTGTCGTGTTGGATTCATTTTGACTAGCAATTTTCAGTGTCTAATATTTCTCTTAAGGCGATGAAGAGGCACAACTAATATTCTTTTTTCAACTCAGCGTTGTCTAATCATCATTTATAGTTTTTTATACATTATCTCGTTCCGTTCTTTTTCAGCTATTTGCTTACCTTCTATCGATCTTGATTTTCAATTGTTCTATTTCCATATTTCTGATTTCTAGAATATCCTTTGTGATACCTACAACTTCTTTGAGAGATTAGATCTGTTGTGTGAACGCGTCTATCTGTATTTCTTGGTTTTTAATGATTTTTGTCTTCTCAAAAACCATATTTTCGACTTCGTTGACGTTTTTTCCGATTCCATTCTTAAAGTTTCCACGTCTTGGGTTTGTTTTTCGTGAAGGGCCTTGTATTTTCCTTGTATTTTTTAGCTGCTCTGCTTCTTCCTCCTTTTAGGACATTAGCATTTTGTAGACTTAAATTTCTGCATCTTTTGTCTGGAACAAAGAAAACACTTAAACCCGCCACTCACCTTCGCACGGCGCAGTACGATTTTGTACTTGCATTACAATGTTTAAAATCGGATGGGAATACACACGTAAAGTTTGTTTAGCAGTAAATGGTTGACTTCAATTAGTACCGACTATAAACATCCTGGGTTAATCGATAATAGTATAAAAGGCCCAGTTTCAGATAAAATTTAAATGTGTTTCCTGGTAAAATTTGTCAATCCTCATTTCTTAATGTTGATTTAATTGCGTACAATCCAAACTCATTATAATTTCATTAATACAGAGAAGGCTTATATTGACGAAACTGTACTGATAAGAGGGTTTTTCGAATTCGATGGTAGTGCGCGACGGGTTTGCTAATCACCTTTTAATCACACCATCCAGTATTTAAATACGAGTTCTTGATAAAATTTGTTTTTCTTTATGTATCACGGGAAGTGTTAAGTAGTATTACTCATTTTATTCATTATGTGGCGTCCGTGGGATATATGGGGCTTCTTCTAGTGTTCCGGTAAAGAAGAAACATTTATCTGTAGATGCAAAGCAAATTGTAAAAACTATAAAATAACAAAATTTTATGAAAAACTGAAGTCTTACAAAACAGTGAACTGACTCACCCTACGTATTTATCGGAGATGATGCTTTTTCGTTAGGAGAAAACTTGCTAAAACCAATTCCTCAAAGACATTTAGGCAGAGAAAGAGCTACTTTCAACTACATACTCTTACGAGCGCGTCGAATAATTATTGAAAACGTTTTTCGAATTCATGCTGCTATGTTTCGAATATTTCATACGGCAGTCAATGTTAATTTAGGAGCAATTGAGATGAAAATGATGGCATGTTGCGTCTTACACAATCTGTTGAGAACAAAATGTCCGCAAGTGTATACTCCTACTGACCATTTAATCATGAACATCACGAATCTGGAACAGTTACAGTAGGTCTTCGAGCTACCTCAAATGATTTTATTGATCTACAACAAAATTCGCGCAACAGAAGTTACAATAACGACGTCCAAGAAACGCATCTCAGCAATATTGGCAATATTATTTTAAAGTCGTTTTTCTTTAAAATGTATATGTCTGAATTGTCAATATAAATGAGTCAGATTAAATTTACATTATTAGACCCGTTACCGTTCCAGGAATTACATGCATTCCCTATAGTTGTAGTTGGTCTACATTGGAACAACAAAATGAGAGTAAATACTCGTTTGACTGGATACAAGAGGAGTTGTCTCTTTGGTCACTACGAAAGATCAGCTATTGTAGCAAACACCATTACACTGAACAATCTCCAAATTTTATTTGGAGATACACAGGTGCTTAGTAGCATATCACACTATTATCCACATATGTTTAGAGAGGCTATCGAAATCCTAACAGTAAAAAAATGCTCGATCAACTTTAAACATAAAGAAGAGATTTAACAGTAGGTATGTAGATCCACACGATACACGGACCATATTGTTGCTACCATTGGCGCTCCATTGTCAGAATGTGCTAGAATGGCAGAAGATAGAAAAACGTGGAGGAACATTGGGAAATTTAGCTAATAGCTTCATGATATCACGATACCTGCATCAGGTCAACGACTAAGAAGAAGAAGATGTAGATCTTATCAAAACCAATCAAATCAAAATTCGAAACCTCTCCCCCAGACGCTGCAAAAATTCCAATACCGATTTAAACTAAACAACAGAATAACGAGGGCACAAGAAGTCCCAGACGAATATTTCATATTTAAATTTGTTGTTACGAACTAATCGAAATAAGAAATACTTAGCAGATACGACTAATTAATACTAAGGTGTGGTATCTTTTATATATTTTAATAATGACTAAAGCCAAAGAGTTGTGTATATATTTTTCACTTCGCCATATTGAATTAGCACACCGAATAAAAAATAGGTGGATACTATCAAAGAAAGAGGTGTATTAACTTAATTAACAAGGCTAAAGAAAAATTTTCTACTCGCACCCTGAGAAAAAAACGAAGAAAGATCTAACATTTTAATAATACGCCAGAAAACAATGAATTACAGCTGCAAATGAAGAAGAAGACTTATACAATTGCTTAGATGATTCAAACATTCTTAACCGAGAGGGAGCGCTTAACTGCGCATCGTAAATACAATCTTGAAGTAAAAATTTTGGGTTCTGTTTATAATGCACAAATTGCTTTTTGTTTTGATCTTGGTTCCGCCTAGATATTTACGCTGAAAATAAATATAAATATTTCCACTTAGGTTGGTGGGAAAATTTATGCCGACCAGAGAACGATTTTGGGAAGATGATGTCACTCCTCGATGGACCGGCCGCGAAAAAAGCTGGTCAACAAGTTCAAGTTTGCTTAGGTATATGCAGATCCAGAAGTTTGAGATTCGAGATGCAAATATTATATTTTTAGGGCCAACACTATCACAAGCGAATTTTACATAGTCGAATAGTTTTAAGTTGTCTTCTGAGTGATAAAGAATTGCTTGCTCTTGTTTAGGTGCAAGATGTGGGTGTTGAAGATTCGGTGTTACTGGATGTAGGATTTGCTGTGGTATTGACTATAGATTTATTATTCATAATTTTATTGATTTTGTATTCAACAGCAACGAAGTGATCAAGACTGATGTTTATAATAATAGTAAAATGTGTTGTCCATATTGGTTTGCCAAAAGCTTAAACAACGAAAGAGAGGGGACGCGTAAACGTATGGAATTGACTGAAGCCGGCACCAGAGAGGTTGCCAGAGATTGTCATATTTTATTTCTTCAGTAGATTGAGAATAATCGATATATATATATATATATATATATATATATATATATATATATATATATATATATATCAATAAATAGATTTTTTTCAAAATTTATAATTGAACACTGACATAATTATCATTTTTTGAACATGATTTTATCATTACATATTTTTTAGTAGATCGATATACTGTTTCAGTAAATCAGTAAATTGAAATTGAAGTCAGTAGATCTACTAAAAAATCAGTAGACCTGGAAAAGAGAGAGGACAAGGTAACGCTCATTTAATAAACTTCGCAAATGAGTCCAGTTTGGATGAGACCGCCATATTTTGATGCTTGTACGTTGCCTATTACTACCTCTCGCAGGTTTACTTTACCAGGTCTACTGATTTTTCTGATTTTAACTTCCAATTTACTGATTTACTGAAACACCATATCAATCTACTAAAAAATATGTAATAATAAAATCATGTTCAAAAAGTGATAATTATATGTCCAATTATAAATTTTGAAAAAAAAATCCATTATCCAAATACCAATAAAACAGCACTAACGACCACTTAGTAGTGATTATAACCTGATAGAGAAGTCTGCAAAATACAACAAACCATTGGCACTGATATTTGTCGACTACGAGAAAGCATTCGATACCATAAGCCATCAGAAAATATTAAAAGCATTGACAGAATGCCAAATAGACCACCGTAATCTTCGATTTTGGATCTCATCAAGATAATTACTTACCATGACAGCGGCATGTGGTCGAGCATTATAGTGCATTAACATGAATCTGTCAAATCTAATGTAACCAACATCTGGCAAAACATGATCTTGCAGGATATTTTGAACGTAAGTATCACCAGTCATCCGTCCAATCACTTCCACAAGTGCGTTGCGTCCCCCCCAACTAATACCTCCCCAAAGCACGACGCTAATACCTCCAAAAATAACGGTCTGGGCAAGATTGCAGGTGGCGAATCGTTCTCAAACTCTTCTGTGGACGTGGTTTCGACCATCTGGCTTATATAATATTATTCTGGTTTCATCAGTGAAAAGAACATTTTTCCAGTTGTCGATATTCCAATGAATATGTCTTGCAAATTCTAAACGACGAGCTTTATAATTTTGGAGAAGACGTGGAACTTTTGCATGGCGTCTTGGCTTTAAGTTTGCTTCTTTTAATCTTCGTCCTAACTGTTTTTGAACTCACATTAACTTGTCTGACATTTATTAGCCCATTTCTGAGGTGCATTGATGTCAATGAGCGATTTCTTGTAGAATTAAGAACCAAAAAATGGTCATCAATTGTGGTTGTGCACCTTGGCGTCCTTGACCAGAACCTCGTACAAAATTGCCCGTCTCATGGTACCTTTTTAAAATATTTGAAACTGTAGATTGACTACTCCTGAGACTCCGTGCGATCACAATTACCGACTGTTTACAAAAAAATATCGCACGCACGGACGCAAATACGCTTCCTCGTACAAAAATACAGATTGTATTTGATGCTGCTTGGGCTTCGTCGCAGTGTCGAATTGGTGGTTGAATCAAAACAATATTTAATTAAACTTAATAGATTAAACTAAAACTAACCGAATTACTATGGTTTTTCATTTACGTGAAGAGGGTTTTTTATGATAAAATGTACGAATGACACTAAACGCTGAATAAACGTCAAAATATTTCAAACCAATTGGGTACATCAGCCTACTATATGAGTATTATCAGTAATCTAAAATTATTTTGAAATAATAGTGACTACAATAAAAGAATTAAAAAATTCCAAAATATTCGATATTTGTGTCCATGGGTTTATTATTTAGTGTAGAATTTATTATATGTAGAATAAATATTTGATGACTAGAAACGAATTGATCGATACTTTATGACGCCTTCTCATCGTGACTCGACTCAGCATTTTATTAGAGAAAAAAGTAATACAACGTCAGTATAGAAGCTTCGCTTTAAAAAATCAGGATGAGGACGTCTCATTCCAAAGATACCAACCGATATGCTATTCGAATTTAATCCAATTCAATATCAGATTTGTCTTGTATTTGCCACTACAATAAAAAATCACAACGCTAATTCTTGAGTGTTTGTGGACTCGATATACAACATAGTTGTTTCTATCATGGCCAATTGCACGTCACGTAACATATTCACGTGTAGGTAGCATTCACTTTGTTGATTTTCGCGCCTGGCAACAAAACTAAAAATATAGTATACTAGACACTTTTTATAATACAAAAAGTTCATATAACTTAGCCAATAATTTCACAAAGATTTTTAATTCTAATTTATTTATATATTCCTATAGATAACGAAGTGGTTTTTCTATAAGCATATAGGCGTTTGAAAAACAAAATGGTTTAAAAGGGACTGTGTTGTAATATTTTGGTCAACAACTTAAAATAAAAATCTGTATATCTGGAATATATTTTATTTAAACCTAGATCGGTACATATACGATTTATTACATAACACTAATCTATTGGATATAGTGGAGAATTAACCTCATTGTACTTAAAATTAACACACAATACATTATACAATCATTAACAAAATATCCCCATTTATGTGCTCACCGCATAAACAATGAAAAAACTATTTTCTACACATACATTCTCACTTTTTAGCAACAATGCTGTTTGTTTAAACCTAAAATTGAATGTTGGCGAATAATATCAGGATCAACAATTGGAAAGTTGGAGATATGATCATTAAATTTGATAAATTGCTGAGACGGATAGCTTCAATGCTTTGATGAGAACAAATACAGATTGTAACATGAGCATTAAAGTTTTCCACATCTTTTAGTACAAAGTCATATGATATTTCTCATCTGGTTCGGCGTTTTTGGACACTATGTACACATTCTAACGAAGTATGTTATGGTTTATATTATATATTCTACATATATATATTATGTTACGGCGTAGTTGATGTAACAAGGGGTGTGGTATAAAGACCTGTAATAAAACTAGTTCAGCAGAGAAATAAAAATGATTAAAATTTAGATTTTTTTTGGTGATAAGTACATGTTGATTTTGGTTCTATTTCCAACATTTCGACAGAATTTTTACCTTAATTTTTGTGAATAGTTAAGACCATCGAAGAATTATCATGAACAAACTTTTATTTTTAATAATTCTTCTCGTTAGCATACTTAAGCAAATACAAACTTAATTACGAATTGGAATAATAAAAAATATCACACAAAGCAATCTCACTTTATATTTGAATAGGTTCTTCATTGAATAGTAAATTTTGTGGTAAACTGATGACTGTACACATGTAGTCGTCGAAAACATCTAAAAGTGATAATTGCTCTGCAAATATCTTAAAGTAAAAAATATAACCTTACACTGTTGCGTTCACTTCTCATTTACCATACTACGAAATCGACCAAATACAATAACTATTAAAAATCAAAAAATTTGGAAAAAAAGAAAAAACAAAAGGGCAACCATTCTACAAAAATAAATTGAATGTGCCTGAAGACATATTTCAAATATAATAACGTAAATATTTTAAGCATTTCTAAAATAAAAAGATATTAGACTTATAAGATCTGAAAATACCACCTTTAATTGAACAACAGAAAGAAGAAAAAAATTCCATATTTTCAATATTCTAAAGCTGTCACATGAAAGATTGCTCCCGATTATGTGTTTATTAATTTTTCTTACAGCAGTTGTTCAATACATTTTACTTTCTGTGTAATAATTTTGAGTAAATGAGTTATGGTAAAAATATACATTTTTAGAAGCATATTAAACCATTTTTACTTTCCTAACTTAGTAAATCCGTAGTAAACAGCCACATGGCACAGTAAATAGGATTAAAAGAAAACCCCTAATTAAAGTGTGTAACTTTAGGTGATTAACAACAAAACACCTTAATTCAAACGAACTATTTACGTTATTACAGCTTGAAATGTATCTAGTAAAATATCTATATTTTAGTAATACTATAATCTAACGAAGATAAGAATAAATCTAATTGTCAGCCTGGGGTGGTGAAGGATCTTCTTCAAAAGTTTTCAATGATTTTGATTTCTTCGGTTGTTGTGGTTGATTGGGGGAACTATAAGGGTGCCTACCAGCAGCACTGTAAAAAATAAGAACAGTTAGAGTTTGGATGTAGCAATCTAATTTATATAAATGTATAATAAACTGTGAAGAAGCGTTAAAAAAGCACCACTAAAAGCGAAAAATGGTTAGCTAAACTATACAAGCTATATTACGTAACCCACAGCAATTTTAAAAAGGTTCTGAAACTGTTTTCTTGTGGCATGTTTAATTTAAATATTATTTTATATGACATTAAAACACAATTGACTGTAATGAGAATAATTACATTTTACATTTTTTCCGATAAATGTTTTCAAACATTTTCCGATTATGAATGATCTTAACCTGTAATGGACCAAGCTTTAGAGACAAAAATGAATGATTTTGAGCATTAATTAGTGAATTTTTGAAACCAGCACAGAGTTGTGAAGGGAAATGCTTGGAGTAACCTCCAAGTGTTTGCAACTCCAAACTGTTGGTTATAATTTTTTTATGGAACTTTTGTAGGTATTTTTTTTTATGCAAAAATCATTATATTTCATCTCTTTTAAATTATAAATCGAATGAGACTTTTTTTGGAAAAAAATATTTGATGAAAAAATGTTTCAATCCCTTATTTATTACTTTGTAGTAGGGTCAACGTTTGCGTTATAAATTAATTAAGCTGCATCTTTCCCACACATTATACACATTTTTTATTGATTCTTATAGCTAAAGTCAAGACAAAGTTTTAAAAAAAAATTCTTACGACCAATAGAAGTTGAGTTAGCTTAATTTGTTTAAAAAATCACAACTGCTTTGTTTATAACAATTAAGAATAATTAAAATCGGCGCCATTCAATAGTTAAAGGCCTATAATTTATGAGGATATAATTTTTATTTAAAAAATCCGCAGTTTTTTATTAAATATTGCCCAAGTACTTTCGCTCTCAGAGCATCCGAGCAGAAAAAACTCGAAGTTGATGGTTGATAAAAATTTTTTGTATAATTTTCTAGACTTACTTCGTTAAAAATTTAGGCTATCCAGCACTTCGATGAATGTTATAAACATTGAATAATACATTTACACAAAACTAACACTAGACAAAGGACAGTTTAAATTTTTTTTTTTTCAAAAATTTAGAAGCTACATTGTGGATGACAGCAGAAAAGAGAATGGCTCCTGCTCTTAACGGAAATGTTAAAGTTACATTGTCTGACTTATGACAACTTGGATGAGTACAATCATGGTGATCTGCAAATTTCAAAATTCTATGATAAACTGAACATTGACCAAAAGTTCAACTGACCACTAATATAGGAACCGAACTGATGAAATATGAAATTATATAAATAGCTTTATGTAGATTGCATAATCCAGATCTCACACTTAAACCTGTCGAGAGGTAATTTAGGTGTTAATTTGGGGGCAAATGAAGTGGACATAGAGTGTGAATGTAAGAACTAGACTAAACAATCTGTTAGATAGTGGCTGGTTGACTACAATAAAAAGGTTTACCAAGCACGACCAATGCTGTAGAAAAGAAGAAATTGAAATACTTAGAATTAAAAAATCAAAGTTGAAAACAAAGTATGTAAAATGGAGTATAATACCACTAGTTCAGTCAAACCTACAGTCAATGGGAAAACTATAAAATTAAAAATGTTAAAGCATTACTCAAGACCAACTGAACAACAGTGGGAGATGTTAAAATATACAACTGTGGAAATGGTATATCTAAATTACGAAAAGATATGGAGAGATATAGGATTTCGATGATGAAAGAGGAGATCTGGAGCACATAGAACTTACGTCAGAAGAAATAGGTCCATATATTACAAAAGAAGAAATATTGCACGCATTAAAAACAATGAAGAGCGGGAAAAGCCCTGGACCTGATATGCTTCCTATAGAAATCCTAAAAATTCTAGATGAGAAGCACATTGATGTTTTAGTGACACTCTTGAACCAAATTTATAGTTCAGGCGTATTACCCAAAGAGTGGTTAACATCTATTTTTATTTGTCTCCCTAAAAAGAAAAACGCAAGAGAATGCAGCGATTACCGCACCATTAGCTTAATGTCTCATACGCTAAAGTTACTACTTAAAGTCATCCATAACCGAAAATATCACAAACTGGACATAGACGTTAATAATACACAATTTGGTTTTCGCAAAGGCCTAGGAACACGTGAAGCTCTTTTTTCACTTAATATACTAATACAAAGATGCCTGGATGTCAATCAAGATATATACGCATGTTTTATTGACTATAATAAAGCATTCGATAAAGGACGACATAAACATTTAATGAATGTCCTGAAATCAAAGAAGATTGACTACAACGACCTCAGGATCATATCAAATTTATACTATAAACAGCGAGCAAAAGTACGTGTTAACGAACAGCTGTCAGAAGAAATTGAAATTAGATGTGGAGTAAGACAGGGATGCGTATTGTCGCCAATTCTTTTCAATGCCTACTCCGAAGAGGTCCTGAAAAAAGCTCTTGAGGGTGAAACAGCTGGAATAAAGGTAAATGGAGTCCCCATTAACAACATTAGATATGCGGACGACACTGTGATCTTAGCCGAAAACATTGAAGATCTTCAGAGACTGGTGACCAGAATAGCATCATCATCATCATTTTGGCTTTACAACCCTGTGTGGGTCCTAGCCTCCCCAAGAATTTTTCTCCAGTCGTCCCTATCCATCGCCTTCCTCCGCCAAGCACGTATTTCCATATTTCTCATGTCTTCATAGATGTTATAACACCTCGACCAGAATAGCAGAGTATGGAAAAGAGTATGGTCTAACAATGAATGGCAAGAAGACGAAATTTATGAGAATATCGAAAACTCAAAGAAATAACGAGAATCTTCTAATAAACGAAACCAACATCGAACAAGTGGACAAATATGCATACCTGGGAACAATGATTAACTCCACAAATGATTACAATCAGGAGATAAAAATAAGAATAGAAAAGGCTAGAGCAAATTTCAACAAAATGAGAAGAGTTCTATGTACCAGGGATTTAAAACTGGAACTAAGAGTTAGGTTGGCGAGGTGCTATGTTTTTTCGACTTTATTTTATGGAATGGAATCTTGGACCTTGAATGCGACATCAATGAAAAAACTGGAATCATTTGAGCTGTGGGTGTACAGAAGAATTCTGAAAATATCATGGACAGAACACGTCACAAACAAAGAGGTACTGGGAAGGATGAACAAAGAAATGGAAATTGTAAATTCAATAAAAACAAGAAAATCTCGGACATATTACACGTGGAGAGAAATACACCTTGCTCCAACTGATTATGCAGGGAAAGATCCAAGGAAAGAGAAGCATAGGGAGGCGTAGAATGTCATGGCTGCGCAACCTGAGAGATTGGTACGGATGTACATCAAATGAACTTTTCAGAGCAGCCGTCTCAAAAGTCCGAATAGCTATGATGATTGCCGACCTCCGCCGCGGAGATGGCACTTGAAGAAGAAGATGGACAGTATAATAAACGCCAACTATAGATTAATTGATCATGAACAAGCTTGTTTTGCAAGTTATTGATGAATGAAATATTAATATTAATTAAAGTATGAAATTAATAAAATTCTTAATGGATATACTCAGTGTAGGAAGTCTAAACGGTTGAGCTTAGTCCCCAACGAGATGAAGCTACAATAAAATTTTTAAAAATCGGTTTAAATTTAGTACAATTTAAATTGATTTGAGTATTATAACAGTGAGAGTTTTCATTTTTTTCCTTTGTAATCTCCAAATCTTACAATAAATCCAACTCCAAGTAGTTTTTCTTTCTACTACTGTCATGTAAAATAGATGAACCAGTATTGATATTAAAATTATATTTACTGGACAATAAATGGTGACCAAAACTTGAAGAGTTTGGTCTGTTCAAATGTTCTGTGATTCTAGTACATAACTTTCGAATGGTTCTAGCTACATAAGAGGCATTACAATCATCATATCTTAATTTATAAACAGCACTTTTGTCAAGAGTGTTCATCCTATCTTTGGTGTTAATTAAAAAGGAACCTAAAGTGTTGTGTGACTTGAAAGACATTTTGATGTATTCAACTGTAGAAGTAGAAATGTTTGATATATTTTTGGAAATGTTACTTATATAAGTAAAGAAGAAATACCTGTTATTTGTAGAATTGGGTTGAAGTAAGCATTGTGATGAATAAGTAAGCTTTTCTGCAAGTTTTGCTCTATTTAGAAGCTTATGGATGATGTTAGGATCATAACCATTATTGAAAGTAATTTGTTTAAGAGTATCAAGTTCTAAATTGAAGCTCTCATTATAAAGTGGAAAATTGAGAAGCCTATAAATGTAACTGTTGAAAACAGCCATTTTGTGTTGGGTTGGATGATTAGTTGTTTTATGTATAAAGTGATCTGCTTAAGTAGGTTGTCTGTAAATATTGTACCCTAGAGAATATTTTTTACGAAATACAGGCATACCCAAGAAGTTTAACTTCTTGGGTTCCCTGTATGAGAGCTATACAATCATCAACATATATAGACCAAAAAACTATTTTGTTGTTGTTAACAAATTTCTCTTCTAAGCTGTCTAAGAATATATCAGCTAAAAAAGGTGATAATGGATAACACATCGCTAAACCTAAATATGTAAACAACCAACAGGTGGTAAAGTACAAAAACCTAATTTTAATAAGTTTTGCAAATTAATCCTTAAATTTCTTATTATGTATTCAAAAAACATTTAGCCTAATTTAAATTAAAATAAGCTTAAGCTCTTTATGGCATGCTGCTATGTATTACCTCACATGTCACGATTTTCCGGATAGTAGCAAAGATGCGTGTCTTAAGCCCTTTTGGCATGCTGCCATATTTGATTTTTCTTTGTCATCGTATTCTATTCGCTAAATTCTGTCATATGACATATCGCATGGTCCTGTATGTCGTTTAGGCACTACAAGCTTAAGGTCTTTTTCAGAATTTACCCTCTGACCCCAATCCTTTATTATATACTTCACGATCCAACCATCCTTCTCGAGCTGAACGATGTCAGAATGGAAGTGAAGGGGAGTAGCCCAACCGCCCCAACCTCTACTACAATTTATACAAATTAAGCTAACTCAACTTTCACTGGTCGCAGAAAACCTTTTTTAAATCGTTGTCTTGACTTTAGCTATAAGAATCAATAAGTTAAAAATGTGCGTCACTTATAGGAAACGCTGTAGCTTAATTAATATGTAACGCAAAAGTCGCCTCTATTTCAAAGAAATAAAGGGCTAGAAAAATTTTATTAGCAAATATTTGTATTCCTACATAAAAGTATTGCTGGTGTGGGAACGTAAAATTCTTCGAATGATATATGGCCCTTGCAGAGACAGCGTGACAAACGAATGGAGGGGCAGATACAATAACGAGCTAAAGTCTCTATTCGGAAAAGAAAATCTAGTCAGATATATAAAGGCCAATAGACTCAGATGGGCAGGGCATGTGATACGCAGTAACGACAATCGCCTTATTAACAATGTGTTCTGGGAAAGGCCAGAGGGAAGAAGGTCTGTAGGGCGGCCTAGAAAAAGGTGGAAAGATGCAGTCAAAGAAAATGGGAGTGCGACAATGGGAATTACTGGCACAGGACCGACAAACATGGAAGGCAATAGTAAACGCGGCAAAAGACTCACGAAGAGTTGTAGCGCCATTGATGATGATGATACATAAAAGTATATTCGACCAACAAGAGAATCCGTTTAGAATTAGATCTCTATTTTTTTTTACAAAAAAAACAGGTTTGTTAATTTTTAAGTGTCTTTTATCACTTATCTCGAAAAGGAATTGACCGATCGGATTTTACAAAGTCTCATTCGATTTATACGTAAAAGAGAGATAAAATATAATGACTTTTGCATAAAAAAAATAATTTTTACAAAAGTAGCTTCAAAAACTAAAAATGAAGAAAAATTGACATTTTTAGACCTTCAATCATTAATTTTGCATAAACTATTGGGTCAAATTTAATGTAGCATAGTTCAAATTAAGGCTTTTTTATGTACTTTCATAGTACTGTACATTTTACCTAGACACTTGGAGGTTACTCCAGGTATTGCATTTCAAAAGTGCTGGTTTCAAAAATTCAATAATTAATGCACGTTTTTTGTTTACAGCTTGGGCTGTAGTGTTTATAATTAAACATTTACAGTTAAGATCATTCATAATTTTATTTTAGAATTTTTGATGATTTCCGGACTGGAAACACGTCAAAACAAATGTAAAAATGTAATTATCATTTTATGATTACAGTTAATTGCGGTTTAAGTAAATATAAAATAATATTTATTACAGATTTTTTTAACATAAATTGTGTCTATCATAATTTTGTGTTTTTTATCATAATTTTGTCGAATTTTTCAAATATTATTTCATAAATAATAGCAGAAATTATTATTTCAAATAGTCTTCAACAACTTATTAAATAAGTGTAGGCTTTCGCAGCCGGTGTTTTGTAAAGGTACGTTGTTGTCGGAGTTTAAGGCCGTGTATCGGGATTGATTGTTCCAGAAGTCAGATCATGGCTGGTGAGAAAAATACGAGCTCACGGTTTTGTAAAAAACAACAAAAACATCTGTAAAAACAACAAGCCGTATAGCAGAAGACCCGTTGGAAGGCTGTCAAAAAGGTGGAAAGATAATGTACAGTCAACAACGACTGAAACAGAATAAGAGGCAGACAAACAGGAGTAATCCTAGTCGCGCGAAGAAGAAGAAGACGGTTTTAAAAAATTTGTTTCACTTAGGAGAACACCAAATTTTAAAGGTCAAATACGTATACCTACCTATAACATGGACGATAATCATCGTTAAATTATAAAAAGTAAAGTGTGTAAAATGCATGTTACATAATATATTTTTCTGTATAGTCGTTTATAACAACACATTTTAAAACTAATAAAACAATCAAATACATCCTCTCAAAACGACAAGTAACTCATAAACGTAAGCGTTGGTATAAAGGGTGTTTCAAGAACAGCTTACACTATCTATATATCAGAAACTACTTACACAATATTTATGAAAATTGGTTTATGATGATCAAAAGTTGTGACGAACTTAACGAAAATATTTTGACAGACAAGCCACTTACGGTTATAACCGAAGTGAACGGCAACTTTGATATTTTAAATGGACCACCCTGTGTATTATTACATTTTCAGATTTTGCGTAAGACGTCAGACAAAATTTTTATAAGGTACCATAGGCCAAAACTTCATTTTTTTTATTTATTTATCTTTTTTCAAAAATTCTGACAGTCAATCTTTTTAAAGATAATAGCTCATCATAATGTCTAAACTTACTAGGTTTGAAATTTAAAGAAATGGCGTATCATTTGCGAACACACTGTATTTAGAAATTCGATATTGATGTAAAGTACTGAAAGAACGTTACTTACTCTTTGTGAGCAAAAGTTTTCAAGACATTATGTTTGCAAATGGATGAGGTATTAACTTTGAAACATTTGTATCTATTTGTCAAAATTTTTGAACAAAGGTGAATAACTCAAAAGATATGAAGTTTTGACCTATGGTACTTTAAACAAATTTTGTCTAGAATCTGACGCAGAATCTAAAAATGCAATAATATATAGGGTGTTCCATTTAAAATATCAAAGTAGTTCACTTTAGGTATAACCGGAAATGGAACATCTGTCAAAATATTTTCAGTCAAAAGTTGGTCATAATTTGTTATCCTCATAAACCAATTTTCATAAACATCGTGTAAGTACTTTCCGGTATATAGATAGTGTAATGTCGTGAAACACCCTGTACATAAATATGTTTTATTAGACTTATGTTAAAAATTAAACAGTAACACCAAATTAAAGAAAAAAAAGCTACAAGCTTTGTTATCAAGTAATTGCTTTTACACCATACTTTCTATAGAGCTATATGTATAAGTTAGCTTCAGCATTAAACAGTCTCTTTGTTTAATAACGTCTACAAAATTAAATTATCTGTCTCAATTAGATTATATCTTTTCTGAAAATATATTTTTTACGACAATGTACTTTAGTAACACTTTTTGATGAGTATAGAATAACGAATAAATAAACAAATAAACAGTCTATCACAGCATATTAGATATTTAGTGTACCTATTCTGCAAATCCAAATATTCGACGCTGAGAAAGTGGTGATAGAAGTGTTAACATATGTTGTACCAAATAAATCAAGAAGAGGATGATCGTATGCAAAAGATATAGATAAACGGGTGAAAGCACATCACAAGGGATGTGTTGCAAAAATGAATGGCAATAATACATAAGTAGCTAGAAAAGAAAGAACTTTGAAAGGAAGTGAAAGTGAGACGGATATCATTAAGGAAAAAAATGAGAGAAGCAGTGAATGTTAAAAGTTACTTGACTCATAACTGAGTTTTTAACATAGTGGGAAACGAGAATAAACTGTATTTGCTATCTGTATACTTTTACAAAATCTTAACTAGACAGAAATCAAAATACTCATTTTATAGATTTCAAAAGTTTTGCAACTGTTATATATCAACTTTTTTAATCAACAGTTTTGTTGTGAAAACCGTCTATTTGTATCATTAGTTATCACTAGAAATAAAGAAGTAGCTGATAAAATAAACTACGCCCTCTCTAAATTATACTTACTTGGAAATATCTTGTACTGGGTTGTGGACTTGGTTATATTAATTATATTAATGTCTGGAATACCTGTAAGGATGAAGTCCCAATGAACCAGATTTCTCATCAAATGGTAATGATGTGTTTTGATTTTTAGGATTAGTTTAGATAATGAGTTACGATAATCGAAGTGAAAATTCGACCTATTCAATACTTTAATAACTGTTTAAAATTGTCATTTTTACATGTTTTGCACAATGTAAAACAAGGGACATCTTACAAGCTTTGACAATTATACCCTAAAGCCAAACAATTGCCAAAAACTATTCGAAAAAATTATGTAATTATAAATGACTAGCACAATGATACACAATACCGAACAGTGAAAATCTATTAAAATATTTGCCATGTTATCGACAGGTTGACTATAATATATATTCTACAGTGCAAAAATAAGTAAAACTGATAATTAATACTGATCATAGTTAATAAAGATAAAATTGTGTATATTGGTAAAATTTAAGAAGGCTAAGGAAAAAATATTAAAAAAAATTATAGTAATTCTACAGATCAAAAGTTCATATCGAATAGTTCCACTAGAAATATACTATGGAGATAGCAATTAGTTGGGAATTTAATTGGAAAAACTAAGAATATCAGCTCGCATATTTGAAATTCAGTAAATGATATCGTTGGGTAAAATGTAGCGTAATTGTAAAGCCCAATTTACTCTCCGGGATGAAAAACGTTCTAATAAAATTAGAAGTGCCGCAGGACAAAATCACCAACATATTGAACAAACTGCGAATATACCAATAATTACATACTTATGTAAAATATTTTAAAAAGTTATTATATACATTTATTGTTTAGTTTGATATATGGTGTTATGCCTAACCGTCAATATGACAACTAAGAAAATTTTCCCAAGAAAAGTAAAAATCTAAAAAAAAAACAGCACGTAACTTCAAGTAAATATCAAAGACACATCTAACTCTTATCGGAATAATTGAGAGCATAGTCCTTCAACGTTGTCACTTTTTAAATATGTATATGAATAGATTTACTAATTAACTAACTATTAAAGTAAAGAATATTTTGTACAGATAGAATTTAACATGAATGAGAGTGTAAATTCATGATACGATCGATGCCGTATGGACAAGTATGGTGATATTAAAGCAGCATATTAAACAGTGTTAAACGTTTTTGGGTAAGTTGGAATCAAAATAATGGTAAATTATGTTAGCAAAAAATGGGATATAAAATGAGTAGTAAATCCATCTGTAAATTAGATTAAAAATTCTGTAAACAGCTTTTCCCTTTATCTAACCCAATGTTAAGACTGACAAAAGCGCAAAACAAAAATGTGTGAAGGATAATCATTAGGCTTAAAATTTTAAATAAAAAGTAAGTCAAAACAAATAAGTACACAATGATAATCCATATATAGATATTTTGGATTTTAACATCTCTCTAACTAGCTTAATTTTTGGGAAAGAGGTTCTTCTCGGCAGAAAGTGTCTACTGATCACAGTGTGTATTACTATTTTCTTTGGGTCTGTCCATCGATTATTTTGTTTGTAATTTAGCCTTTTTTGAAACTTATTTTTTCTAATGCACATATTTCCTTCTCAAGTAGGAAGTTTATAAAACACACTCCAAAAATGTACTGCTCTATAAAGCTACATTTTTGGGATTTTTTTTAATATGTTGTATATATATATATATATATATATATATATATATATATATATATATATATATATATATCTTTTAATATTCTTTTTTATCTTCATAAGCAATTCTGCTTGTCCACTGGCGGATTAATACCTCTATGGAAGGTTGTCACTCCAACTTTTACGCGGTCATCCAATACTTCTTCCGTCGATTGATGATTTATCTCTTGCTATTTTGACGACACCAGTCTCCCCCATTCTGCTACACTGCACGTTACATTTTCTTCTAATGTCTTCACTTCTCTTTCGATTTCTCAGCGTATTACCTGTAATTCTTCTCAGTACTCTCATCTCTGTCGTTTCCAGTATCCTTTGAGTTGTGGCTGTGTCGGGTCTTATGTCTGAAGCAGATGTCATTATTGGTCTTACACTGGCTTTATAAATTCTTGACTTCATCTCAGTGTTAATGCGATGTTTCGCCATATAATCTTATTAAGACATCCTGCCAGTCTATTTGCTTTTTGTGCTTGATCTCTCACTTCTTTGTCCAGGTCTCCACAACTGCGCAGTGTACTTGTTCAATACTGATGCCATCAATTTCTATTTTACATCTGGTTGGTTCTTTGATGATTACTATTGTTTCAAATTTTGAATAAACTATTGTTTATTCAAAATTTATATTATATATATAAATTTATATTTATATGAGATTGTCATATTAAATTCTTTTGATCTGATGTTAAATTCGTGGGCTACCAATATTGCGTCGTCTGCGTAACAGAGTATTTTTACTTGTTTGTTCCCCATTCTGTATTCTCTTTCTTTGTTTACGCTTTTGATGATTTCATCCATGATTGAATTGAAGAGCATAGGGCTCAATGAGTCTTATTCCGCTGCCTATTTCTATAGATTCTGTAAGTTGTCCATCTATTCTGACTTAAACTTTGTTGTTTTGGAATATGTTTTCAATAGTTTTTATAATATTTATTGGAACTTCTCTATTATACAGAAGATGGATTACATCTTTAAGTCTTACTTTGTCAAATGCTTTCTCCATTCGCTCGTTCTACATTCTTCCGGTATCTTATTAAATTTTATAATTTTATTAATTAATGTTGTTAATTGTTGTCGTTTTTGCACCAAAATATTTATGTAATTCGTTTGGTATCTTGTCTTTACCTGCTGCTTTTCTGTTCTTCAGCTTTCAAATATTTTACGAACTACCTGTATATTTATATTAAGTTATTTATCCTTTTCTATGGGTTTGGTTCTATTAGTTCCTTTACCTCCGTTCTTTGTCCTTATAAAGCGCCATATTTACTTTTGCAGACCATAAAAATTATGTTCTATTTTTTTTAGAAAAGCGTTCCCAGTGATCATTTTTTATTTTTTTTTTACAAGTGCATGTGTTTCGTTTCTTATTGTCTTGTAATTATGGTATGCCTGTTGTGTTTTGGTTGGCATGTATTTCAGTTAAGCTTTTTTCTTTTCTTTACATTTTTCCTTCACTTCTGTACAAAACCATGAAGTTCTTCGCCTATGAAACGATTTATTTTTATTTCTTTCAACAAGAACTTCCTTGGCAGAGGCTAAGATATTAGAATTAATTTTTGCCCAGCTTTCTTCGACTCCATCACCTTCTGTGATATATGTGTTTCTGCTTTTTTAGGTTACTCTTTTTTGGAATAGGTACCTTGTGGAGTCATCCTGTAAGCTTTCGACTTTTATCTTTGTGGTGTATTCTGGTGTTTTGTCTTTTAATCTTAATGACAATAAATCATTAACAACTCTTTCCTTGGGCATTTTTGCAAAAATTCTATCACTCATAACACAATCCATTCTATCATTATTTGAACATTTTACATCATCTGTGAAGATATCTCTCGGCCTTTAAAAACCCATTTTTCTTGTTTATTGCAAAAATTTTAGTATGAATCTCAAGCTTTGTATAAGGTATGTATCTGTTTGATACTTCAGAATCTATTTTGAGTTTTTGGACCAAATGATGTTCCAACACACTATAAACTGAATATAGAAATTTTTAATATAACTTAAGTAAGTAGAGCTGGTACAGGTTTAGTTTAAAATTTAAAAAATAATCTTAAATTAATAATATGCTATGCTTAATAAAAAATAAATGAATGAATATCATTTATGGTTAAGATTAAACAAAAAAAAAACAACAAAAGTGTGTCTATTAGATAACTATATCAAATTACGATTGCAAAAAATGCTCAGTACTGAACTTGTATATATTTAACATGAAACACTCTCTTATTAACAAATCTACATGAAATAATGTATATTTATAGTAGAGCAGGTCTTCATAACCAATGATTACAATTTGACATTTTCGGCACCGAACCTGGCAACAGTGTGTGTGAGTAGTAACAAGTGAAAATTATTTCTCTCCAACAAAAAGTCAAGAAATAGTGGTTTTAGATAACAAATATATACACAGAAAGCAGTATCGAGTCAGAAAAAATGCAGTGAATAGAAAATCGCGAGTAAAACTTAGAAATTATAGCAAACATATATAAATAGTGTAAACAACTAAAAAGTGGACATTTCAATTTGACAATTGCCATTTAAAGAACCATAAGATCACGAAACTTAGCCAGACAAACGGCGGCGTTGTTCGATTGTGACAGAAATCAGTGAGAGTGTGTTAAGTAAGTTATATATCTAAGATTGGATAAAAGCAAAGTCTTCCGACTTTGAGGTAGACCTATACCAACAGAACAAAAGTGGTACCAAAAACAACAATAGAAAATACTAAATGGGACGGACATTTACCTAAGTGAAGTTTACTCCAGGGAGATACAAGACCAGAGAAGAACACTTAAGGCAAGCAAGAGAAAAGGGTCAGAAAGCATCGCTAAATTATAATAAGCTAAACATAGACGATGAAACATACTGTAGAAAGCTTAGGATATAGAAGAAAGCAGACACAAAGTGAAAATGAATACTAAAACACCGCAAAGAAATCCTAGAGGAAGAACATATACTGAAAGATCATCAGGTGGTGACCAAAATGAATCAGAAAACATGGCAAAAATAACACAAAACCACAAAAAATACTAGTGCAAAGACAAAAAACTGGGATTATATGTAAAAGAGGAACAGAAAAGAATAAACTACTAGTATTACTAAAACAATCCAGCAAACGAATGTGGAAAATGTGTCTGTGAGATTTAAAGGGACTGTACAGAAAACGATGATGGAAACATGATAACGACATTAGCACAGAAAGAGAACAATGAATCAAACTTAAGGAAAATAGAGCTCGTATTATTTATTTGCAGAGTATACGAGAGCCGATCGATCTACGTCGACCTTGACCCATTTACAAAGCAAAACCATTATTTATCTTCACGTCTCATTGTTACCTGTTATGTATAGATTCGCGTTAGAAAATAATTGTCTGTTGAAGCGTGCCTACATTAGATACCCAATTCGGGAGAGCCATATCTCAGGATCAAAATGGGTCATGTCAAGCAGCAAGTGGTGATTAAATCATCATCATCATCAACCCTGATTTGTCCATTGTTGAACATAAGCTTGTTTTAAATATTTCTGTTCTGCGCCTCTGCTATCTATTTGGTGGCAATTCTTTGAGGTCGTTGGGTGATCGTGATGGGGATATTCTCCGGCTTCGTTTGTCTGGCCGTGGTCTACACTCAAGCAATTTTTTTGTCCACCACCTGCCGTCTTTCATTTTTGCAACATATCCATCTCCATTTTTGCCTTGTAACTGCGTCCTCAATTTTTCCGCTGATGGTTTTATGAGAGTTAAGGTTTTTGCTCCGTATGTGAGGACTGGTAGAACAGGCTGGTTGAAAGCTTTCCTTTTTAAATGGATTGGGACATAGGTTTTAAACACGTCTATCATGTTTTCGAATGTAGCCCAACCTAAACTTACTCTTCTGAGTAGCTCAGATGTCTGGTTGTCTCGCGTTAATTTCTCGATTTCTATTAGCTCATTGGGGACAAGACTTGTCATCATTTTTGTTTTCCCATAGTTTGTGCTTAAACCGACTTTCTGTGTTACTTGCTGTAGTTGTAGCATAACTCTGAATAGCATTCGAGTCACTCTAATCGTTTAAATGCTGACTCTTTGGCGACAAAGTACCTCCCTGCCGCACCCCTCTGCCAATTTTTTAATCCTCTCAGTCATACAATGAAAGTTTACAGTTGTACACATTTTCGCATGTATTCAATGCGAGTTTATTTGGCGGATATATTGGGGTGATCTGCATTATCATATGACGTAGTGAAAACGTGGAATTTTAATATGGTAAACCGTCGTGCACAGATCAACGGGTACTCCAAGAAAATAATATCACACAAAAAATTAAAAATATTTGTCTCTCATACCATCTGGTATATGTACTTATTGCTAAATTGAATATGAAAAATTGTTTGCAAGAGAAATACCAAGAATATTAACAGCTGAACAAAAGCAAACTCAAAAGACATTTTCAGTAGTTTTTAAAGCGATATAGACAAGACAATGAAAATTTTCCTGCACAATTAGTAATGAGCGAGTCCTGAATCCACACTACGATGAAGGTACCAAAATACGAAGTAAGGACTGGACTCATCGATATTCAACACCGAGGAAAAAAATTTATGATGCAACTATGTGGCATGTCAATTTCTCTTAAATTTAAAATTTTGATTAGTCTACCAAAATATTAAGTAGACAGTTTTTATGGCCCTAATTTCGTCTTCGAATATATTATTGTCAGCCTAATAATAGTTTAACCCATAGTTCCCATGAACGAGCACGGTTTTATCTTAAACTACTTCATTCAAATGTTTAACCAATATAATCTCTCTCAAAATTTAATTAGTTTTGGCAATGATTAAAGTAAAGTGTTAAGATATTCTCACGGGAACTATTACTATGAATATAACCATACATCCCTTCTCAGAAATTAATTAGCTTTGGCTAACTTATAAAAGAGCCAAAACCCAATTTCTGGCAGATGTTAGTTGTACATCGAAGATGCATTCAGATATTAATATAATTAAGTCGTAATCGAGAACTCATATACTATGATGTGGTAAGTTGATTATTTTTTTATTATTTCTTGTATTACGAGATCCTTTTTTGTATATAGAGTTTTACTGGACATCTTAAGTTCCACAGGGATTCTTTTTATCGCCTACATCTGGAGAGCCCACCTGTTTTCAGGGCTTTGAAAGCCAACGACGTTTCTTTCTCTTGGTTTTAGCATATGTTCTCTATTTTAAACTATCTTCGTTAATAATTGATTAAATATAGGAATTACGAGCATTTGTGTCTATTGTAAGGTTAATTTTTAGATAAACGAAACAATGGCTATTGGATTCGGTTTAGGTTGTAGCCAATTATTCATTTAATTGTCATCTTGCTATGTTGAGAGGTTTAAAGTTTTAATTAAATTAATTTACGTTTTACATTTTTTATTTTTCATTTATTTAAATGCTGCAACCTGTTTTAATTATAAGATTATTTACGACAATAATGATCGTAAAATGACTGTTTTGTTGAGTATTTAATGAATACATGTTCGTGATGATAATATGTGTCATCATCTGTTAAAGTTAATATGTATTTATTTAATTTCTTAGAAGACTTAATAAATACATTTTTTTAAAGTTTACTATTTTCTTTGACTTATTTTAGAGACTTTTAAAAGATTTTATTGAGTATATAACCTTTTTTTACAGCTTATGGTTAAATACAGCCGGAAAAATGAAAGATTACCCATGAAGGATCATATCAATCACTTATTTTGTATTTGCTGTCTTTTTCTATAAATAACAAATGTTTGTTATATATATAATATATAATATTTAGTTTATTTAATCTTCAATTTCTTAATGTAATGAGTTTCAGGTTAAAACTCATTGGCGCCCATTTTGGTTTGCAATTTAGCTGTATTTAGTGTTTCTTATATTTATTTTGTCAAACTTATCTAACCATTATCTATGGTTTATCTTTCCGTCTGTTATTATTTCTCTAACATCTATATCCTTATATATCTTATTACCACCCCCCTCAAAAATGAAGCTCGCAAACTAAGCAACGTAGTTTTCGTCAAGTCTTTGTAAACGATCAACTTTTTATCATCAACTTTTGTCAGCTTTTTCGTTATAACGTTCAGTAGCGAAAGTCGTCCTATCTATATTTTAGGTTTTTAATGGTGTAATTTTAGTATATTTCCAGCAAAAGGGAGTCACAATAACAGGTGCTTATGAATAATAGGTGCATAAAATAAAATCGGGAAGTTACATCAAAGGTGGTGTGTTGCATCAAAATAATACCCCATAGCCAATTTAGAACCGCTAAACTGCCTGTCCCCTGTAGATCTTCTAGCCAAAGATCTTCAGACGAACAAGAACGAATAAGATCTTAGCAAGCTCCTTGCAAAGAACAAAATTGACGGTGCTACAGTCCAAGAAACTATATTGCCGACGACCTCCAATTAAGTAGTCGCAGCCAAATTACTGGATATAAACTGACAGCCTTACTTAACCATGCTCAATACTGTTCACATTATTTCGAAAAATACTAGAAATGTGAGAATATAGAAAAATGTTCTAGACTATTCTAGAGTATAGTCTTTAATATTAATTTAATTAGTACAGACGATAATATACGTTTATAAGTCAGTGATATGGAAACATTAATATATTGAGTTAAAATATAAAAATACCTAAAAATTTACTAACGAAATTTTATGAATTGCGAACACTTCCAAAAATGTTACTTTGCTGTAATTTTTAAATCAAAATATACCAGCTCTACGCTTTATGGCAACATTAAAACTTACAATTCAATTAAGTAAACAATTGCTGGAATAATATTTCAGTTTAAGTATTGCTAATAATCACATTAATAGACGGACCAAGTGATTTGTAATGCTTTGTTTATCAAACGTGTAAAAACAAAACTGGTTTAAGATATTATTTAAATGATAGATAAAACTTATTGGTTATATACCGTCTTATTATCCAGCTATTGTAAGTTTTAAAATTATCACCTATGATGATCTGGTTAATACTACACAATAAAACTCTAAACACTAGCTTCTTTTATCAAAATGCCCAGCAGGGGTTGCTGGTACCCTAATCTAGACCCTAAGTTAACGAACAAAACTAGAATTGATGTCGATTGCTTTAACGTCCTTATACAGGATTTAAATTAAGTTAAGAAACACTTATTTATATCTCCGTAACTTCTCTATTACCCCAGTATAATAATCATAAGAAGAATAATATTCCTTTTTTGTTTTAAGATGACATCCTGTCAATTGTTGATAGTTGCCAGTTAAAAAAGTTATGAGATGTAAATAAATTTCTTAATTTATCTTTAAACACTGTGTGCTGACGCATTTTGTTATTTTAAAAACGTTGTATTATTCCTACCTAGGAGCGCTCGTCGAAGGCAGCGCTAACTTTGGCGAACGTATACCTCTCCGAGCAGATATCACAGATGGCGACGTAGCTGGTACGGTTCTGTCCCTATGTCGACGACTACTACACATGCGCAACAACGAGAAATAACTCATTTAGCAAAAACATAATGATTACGGCAAATAAAAAGAAGTGAAATAATATGTACACAAGTTGTTATAGGTCCAAATACAAAGGTATATAAAAATCTACAATTAAAAATAAAACATTTTATGGGAAATATTGTCTATTTTAATCATTTTCCGTAAATATATTTTTAGAGTATTCCACAAGTTCCTTGAAACTGAACTATTTTAATAAGGTGGTAAGTTAACATGGCAATAAAAAAACGTGGCACTTTGAGCAAAATGTTTTAAAAAGTTAAAAAGCCAAGGGAGGATACATTTTTTGCTAATATACTCAATGTTTCAAATACTCAACAGTTTCTACTAATAATAAATACTTCTAGTTTACTTTTTTCTCTTTTTTCATCATCTTTAACTATTAAACGTGTTTTATTTTAAATGACTTAGATGTGTTTACAGTAATTGACACAATACTTGCAATATTAAGAGAACAAATAATAAAGCCAATGATAAAGGAAAACTTTTCCCTACGCTAATGCACTTTCAAAACAATTTAATCCACCAAGATAATCTTGCAAGAACTATTATAAAGTGTAAATAAACTCATGTATTTTGCAGCAGTTAACAGTACAATTTAAAATACTATTTTCTCAGTGTAATTTTATGAATTAATTCAATTGTAGTAAAAATGTTACATGCTAATAATTATAACATGAAGGTGGAAATTATCAAAACGTGTTAAAAATTATTTTTGGTTTACATTTTAACTGTTAGAAGAGATGTAAGTGGAATTCGATTTTTGTCAAATATAATTAATAAAGACAATATTATCCCTTTTAAAAATACACAATGTGTTCAACTATTAAATTGATACAGAACTTTGAAATCATTTTCAGGTTCACATATAATCATATAAGTATAATAAACTATATATTATTATACAGGGTGTTTCTAAAATAACCTTAAATCTCTGTGTGGATAAATAGTCATTCAATTTTAAGACCAAAAATTCTTATAACATGCGTGATAAGTTTTTTTCAAAGGACCCCGGTACTTTTCTTAGTAATCGTGGTTTCAGTTAAATTGGCTGAAACTTTGCAGAGAGGTAGCTGTACTCATGCTGATCAAAACTCCTCAGTACCCCAAGACTCAGAAATCAATTGTTTCTGAGTTGCAGAGGTTTAAAATGTAGGTTTCTAGTCCTTTTGAATAATAAATATTTGTAAAATCTATAGAGTTTTAGTAAATATGTGCAACTAAATTCAGGAACTGATTCTGCATGAAAATAATGGCAGTTTACTATGTAAACGTATGTCCGCAATTGCTTCGATTTCCGAGATACGGGGTGTTAAAATTTTTCTTACAAACTGACGATTTGAGATATGCAAAGGAAATTTGGTGTGTTTTAAGGTAGTTATTGCTCATTTCTGCGATACAATTACGAATTTTACATTCATCATTGTCGTGCATACGGGTAATCGTCCCAATTTTTTTAAATAAAAAATGGTACAATACTGAGATATTTCAAACTAGAAATCATGTTTGAATCATCATCATCATCAGTAGCTCGACAACCCTTTCTGGGTCCTGGCTTGTTCTAGGATTTTCCGCCATTCTGTTCTGTTCCTTGCTTTGTTTTTCCAGTTGGTAATCTTAAGTGTTTTCAGATCTTGCTCCACTTGTTCCATGTATCTAAGTTTGGGTCTTCCCTTTGACCTTCTTCCTACTGGTGTTTGTCTCATAATATGTTTTGGTGTTTCAGTCTCCAACATTCGTTCAACATGGCCCATCCAGCGTAGACGTCCGATCTTTATGGATGTTATGATCTCGGGTTCGTTGTATGCTGTGTACAGTTCAAAGTTATATCTTCTGCGCCATATCTCATTTTCCTTTACCCCCTTATATATGTGTCTAAGGATTTTTCGTTCAAATGTGCCTAATAGGTTTTCATCGCTTTTCGATAGTGTCCATGTCTCTGATCCATATACAAGGACCGGTTTTATCAGGGTCTTGTATATTTTGCATTTGGTGCTTCTTGTGATGTTGTTAGATCTTAGATGTTTAATTAGTCCATTATATGTTTTATTAGCGATATGTATTCTTCTCTTAAATTCTTCACTGACATTGTTATCTGCGGTAACTAGTGAACCTAGGTATGTAAAATTTTTCACGCTTTCGATGTTATAGTCTCCTATTGTCAGATTCTGTAGGTTTCTTTGGCCTGTCGATTTACTGACCTTCATGTATTTGGTTTTTATTTCATTAATGTTTAGGCCACTGTTTTGTGCCGCTCTTTCTATCGCATTAAATGCTTCTATCATCTCTCTTTCGCTTCTGGCTATGATATCAACATCATCTGCAAATGCCAATATTTGTACACTTTTTGTTATTATTGTTCCTCTGGTGTTGACTTTTGACTCCCTAATTATTTTCTCTAATGTGATGTTGAATAGAATACAGGATAGGGCATCTCCCTGTCGTAGGCCCGTTCTCACATGAATTGTATCTGTTAGTTCGTTTTGAATTCGAATTTTGCTTTGTACTTTAAGTGTTTCATATGAGTTGAGTTGGAATCATGTTTGAATTCTTCGTTTAATTTGTGACAAAAAATCTTTCTTCTTTTCTTTCATAAGAGGCGCCGTTTTTATGCAAAAAAGTAAAACATCTTGACGCGTATTTTTAATTTCTTTAATACATTTTCAAGAACTATCTCATACAATAACAGAAAGTATCACTAATCAAATTTTAAATAAGCGCAAAGCTACAAAAAATGACCCCCTATACCACAAGATTCAACTCTTAGCCTCATCGGTTGTCGTATTCATGCAAATATTCCTGTTAATTTCTGATTTACTTATGTAAAACTGGGTTCAGTTAAATTTACTGAAACATTGCAGAGAGGTAGCTTTGGTCATGCTGGTCAAAAGTTCTCATTGCCCCAAGATTCAGAGCTTCAAAGTGTCAGTATTTATTTTATTTTTCAAAATCATGAATTTGGAAATGTACCGTCTTACACATTCAATATACGGCATCTGAATCACAATAAAACGAATATGGTATCGGAATGACATATCTTAATGTTTTCTTCTCAAAAAGAAAGTGATTCACATCCCATATTCGTGTTTATTGAGATTCAGATGCAATATATTGAATGTGTGCAACAGTACGTTTCCAAATTCCGGATTTTGAAAAATAAAATGAATACTGACATTTCGAAAAGTTTAACCAGCTGAGCGCTATCAGCGTAGTGGCACTAGCGCATCACAAAGATTTAAGATGAACCAGCAGATAAAACAGGAAGATGGTCTATCTAAGCCCACTCCTATTCGTAATAATTATGGATAACATATTTAATAATATAAAAAGAAGAACAAAAAACTCAAATACAACATTAGGATGGAACAAATTCAGTTAATCGGGATTAATAAAGTAAAAACACTGCAACATATCAAGGAAGAAATGGGTAAACGCTGGATAGACGCCAGCAAAAACTGACGCTGTTATCTCTCTCTCTTGTCGTTTCTCATTGCTGAGGATCGTGATTTCCTACAATGCGGGCTGTCAATTCTCTCCATCTCTTGCGATTTTGGGCTGCTCTCATGGACTCGGAAAACGTCTCTCCAGTGGCTTTCTGTACTTGATCTGACCATCGGATAGGTGAGCGTCCTCTGCCTCTACGTTCTTCTACGTTTCCGCACACAATTAGTCTTTCTAAGTTGTCATTGTCTCTTCTCGCAATGTGGCCAAAAAACTTTAAAACATTTGCAAGACACTGAGAGGAGAGTCTGGTCTGAATGTTTAGCTCTTCGAGAATCGACTGATTGGATCTGTGCTCCGTCCACGAGACGCGTAGCATTCGTCTCCAGCACCACATTTCGTATGCGTCAATCCTTTTCCTATCCTCTGATTTTATTGTCCATGTTTCGGCACCGTAACTGAAGATTGAAAAAATGAGTGTCCGTACCAGTCTCATTTTGAGTTTTTTGGATAAAGAGCGGTCCTTCCATATTTTTGACAGTCGACTCATCGCGTTCTTGGCCATCCCTATTCTTCTGTGAATTTCCGTATGGGAGGAGGCTGCATTGCTTAAGGAAGATCCTAGATACGTGAACTCGTCTACTTTCTCGAATTGATTTAGGGCGCCTGTTGTTTGGAGGATATTCGCGTGGTCCACAATCATGATTTTTGTTTTCTGATTATTAATCTTGAGCCCACACTTGTTGCTTTCGGTTTCTACTCTCTTTATCAGTCTCGACATCTCCTCTTCAGATGTTGCTATCAGTGTTGTATCGTCTGCGAATCTTAAGTTTGAGATCTTTTTTCCTGCAATGGAGATGCCGCCTCTCCATCCATCGAGTGCGTTCCTCATTATGTATTCTCCATATAAATTGAACAGGTCTAGAGATAGTATGCACCCTTGCCGTACACCTCTGCTGGTTTTGAAGGTATCAGATTGCTGGTTTTCAATTCTTATTTTAACTGAGTTATCTTCGTATAAGTTTTTAATTAATATTGCCAAATGATCTGGAACTCCCATCTCATGAAGAACTGTCCAGATAACTTCCCACTTCACACAATCAAATGCCTTTTGGTAGTCTAGAAAACAGATTATTATTGGAATTTTGAATTCGCGGGCCTTTTCTATGAGCTGCCGCATATTAAGGATTTGCTCTCTCGTACCCTTCCCTTTGACAAAGCCTGCTTGTTCTTGGGGAATTTGTTTGTCTAAGTATTGTTGCAAACGGCGTTTAATGATTCTTAGTAATATTTTGCTTGGATGGGAAATCAGTGAGACGTGTTATAGTGACGCTGTTATAGGGCATAACAAATGCAAGGAGAGAAAAAGTATTAAATTGCAGCAACTGTTATTAAAAATTACCACCATCAGTGGTTACATTTATATTTTAATTATGTGCGCATAATCATTATTCCAAATCTAATTTATTCAGAAGAATTCTGGCGGACAAATAGCGGTACAAATAATAATTTATACACCATCTAAATACTTGTAGATTTTAGCTTAGTAGCAAATATCCTTAACACAGATTATTTAAATTCTCTAAAAGACCATTAAAACCTAACCAAAACTTTTCTCAGGATCATCATGAATTACTCCGAATCATATTGGAAGGTAAAGTACTGGGCAAAAGAACAGTATGAAGACGCCGGAACTCGTGAGTGAAAGACCCAAGATGGTTTGACCGATCATCAGCAGAAATCTTTTGTGCAGCAGTTTCTAAAGCCACAATTGCTATTTGGATCGCCAACCTTCGAAAGCAGACGGCGCCATAATAAGAATAAAAGATTATTACTTTTTATCAAAAAATGAACAGAGAATTGAAAAAATATTTATTATTAATTAAAGTTTTTGTTTCAATAGCGTAACAAATAATTACAAAATTGTTGTTACTAACCCTTCCATTGCGCCACTGGTTATACTTTTCAAAAGTTAGTTGATGCCAAAGTATTACTTTCTTAAAGACAATATTGTTCACCACATTTGAAAATATATGCATAATTTTTTTTTTTGATCTACATATAATAAATTTGTAATTTCAAATTGCAAACTTTTAGGAACTATTAATCTTAAAATTGAACAACCAATCACTCACAAAATATTTCAGATGGAAACACTCTGTATGTTAAATCATTCAAATGTTGATTTAAGAGAATTTGAATTAGTCAAGTAGGGTCAACTGAACTTTTACGAGAAAAAAAACGTGAAAAAATAATTCTATTGTTTATAAATACCAGCAAACAAATTAATTAAAATTACTAGGTCAAGAACTGAATTGTCTTAATTAGTATAATGAGTATAGAATTATTAAAATAATATGTGCAAATAAACGTCTTTAACGACCTATGGTTGGTCGGCGATGTAGCAATCGATGTGCTCCATTACTGGACCGAGAACCTGAATTAGAATTAGATGGAAGTCCTGAGTCGAAAAATCCCGATCCAAAACGTTTCGTTTACCAAGACAATACATAGTGTCACCATAACGATAAAAAAGTACATGAATTGCACCTCAAAGTGCTTCCGCACTAATAGCGTTCTTCAGGCTAGTCACCTATAGTTATTGGCGTTACAGACCTCAAAAGGAATGAGATTAAAATAAAATGAGGTTTCTGCAGAATCTAAATATATTTTGAGGACAAAGATAAATGGTTTTACAAAAAAAACGCATAAAAATGTTAGTGAAGCGATGAAATAAATTCCACCCCCGAAGGAGACTATAACAATGTATTAAAAAAATCCTTAAAATCGTATAAATAAAAACAATGTATCAAACTATTAACTGTAAGATTTCTGAGGTTTCTCTATATTCACTTAATAATTGAACACTTTGTGTAACCATTTTTAATGTATGTGCACATAAAATATATTGGAATCTACAGTGTGTCCACGAATGAGCTAACCAAGGGACAAACTTTTTTATGATAATAAATAAAATTATTGATAACGAGTTTTGCTTATTCTAAAACCCCATAAAATAAAATAAAAATCTATTTTTAAAAGCATAGCTTTCTTATCGCGGGCAACGGACGGAATGCATTGATCGGTGCAGTGGATCGCGCATAGGTATGAGAAAATAAAAACCACAGAAACGCGGTGAAACGCAATGACCGTGGAGTAGTAAAGGCAATCAGATACGTGTTTCTTAATAAAATAAAATCAAATAAATTAAAATAAAATAGATGAAATTAAAACAAAACAAATAAAAAAGTATAAAATAAATTAAAATTAAAATAAATAAAATGAAAGATAAAAATATAAAATAAATTAAAATAAAATAAAATTAAATTTAAATAAAATAAAAGTAATAAAATAAAATGAAATAAGTTAAATTAAAAACCATCGCTCCGTGCGTAGACGATGAGAAAGTTATACTTCCCCACATCCCGCTGTGACTATATTTAAAACCTGCTTCATTTTATAGTCAAGTAAAACCTATAAATTTTTGCACTAAGTTCAAATATGTAATAATAATCTAGTGAGTGACGTTTACGTGTAAGGTTTTTTTGTGTTTAGTTTTAGAACAAACAAAACTTCCTATGAATATTTTTATCTAAAAATAAAAATGTTTCACTTCTTTATACATCCCATCGGTGGACACACTGTACAACAACTACTTCCTAGAAAAAATATTAAAAAAGTGCGAATAAGATTCTAAATATAGATCATGTCATCACCATTTATAAAAATATACAATGATTGTAAAATTCTATATGGCATGCTAATTTTTTATGAAGTTTAATGAACAAGTTCAATGATCAGCTTCCCGATATCTTGACCCCTTCACATAATTTAATATTTAATCATTGATGACATATCGCTACAATACAAAGTTTAATAAAAAATGCAAATAGGTGCTGTTTTAAATATATTATTACATTAGATCCTCTATTACTCTACTCAAAAGTACTAGATGCGGATTAACTGAGAAAATAGTATTAACGAATCACACTCGGTTCATTGAATAATCACATCCAAGAATGCAATACCAGTGAATTACAAGATTTTGTGTCAGATTTTTTTTCAAAAAAAGTTTCGTCCTCAAAAAGGTTTCGATTCTTAAAAAAAGAAGAAACTTCATACAATAGTACAAGATCCCACTGCAGTATCACTACGCTCATAACGTAGTTAATCAAACGCACATTTGTAAATACATTTTTTTTGTACATACACTTGGTCGCAAATATTTTTAATTCAATTAATAGTAATTAATTTTTGACAAAAATTTTATTTCATTCTTTTATTTTGTAAATAAAATACGCTGCTCATGACATATATACATGTTTTTATATCAAATTAAAGCTATTTTTTTTTTAATATGATGATATAAGGTTACCTGAGAAAAAATGGTCGCAAATTAGAGTTACCAGCTGTTAAAAACGCAGAGTATCAAAGATAAAGTAAAATAGAGTTGGGGTGCAAGGACCATGTGAGGTGACACTGCAAAAATGTGAGTTTGATTAACTAAGTTATGAAGTAGTGAATTTGCAGTGGGATCTTAGGCTATAAAAGAAATATTAATAGATAAAAACGTTAAAAAAACTGACGTTTGTTACTCTTAAATTTCTTAGAATATACAGAAAATAAAGATCTTATTTGTTCTTTATGAAAGATTACATTGAAAAATGTTATATACTGAGTAAATCAAGCCTTGGATTCTCTGCACGTTTTCACCATAAAAAATTATTGATTCAAAGTTGAGAAACCATAAAAAATTTTCTCTTCAAGTTGACAGTGAAACAGAGAACGAGAAAAGGAGTTTACTTGAATTAATCCAAATATTAAAAAGTTATGTTCATGTCACAAAACAAGGTGATCAATTATAGAAACAACAAATGCATTTCAGGAAGTATGGTGATGATGGTGAAGAATTTATGGTTGATGAACAGCCTTTCTTCTATGAGAAGGTCTGTCGAAAATGCATTGGCGGAGAAAAATTGCAACAACAAAAAGTAGATCAAATATGAAACAAAGATATTGATAGTTACTTCTTAGTTTCGTAGCGGAATATATGTACAATGTTTTATCTAGCATTTTTATTAGTAGAAAGTTTGTATAAATAAAAAAACCGGAACATTTGCAGTTTATTTATATAATAATAATTGAACTTGTTCATTATAATAATTCAATAATTTTAACCCTCTAAAAGACGTTAGAAAGAACTCAGATTATCGCAATACATTCACTTAAAGAATTTGAACACACAATATTGTGTCTAATAATGATACTAAAGCTAATTGTTATGACTCTATTAGAGAATTAAATATAAAAAACACATTATACCTATGTATGTACACATAAGACATAGCACAAATATAAAACAAAAACAAATATATTAAAAATCCTACCTTGATCCTGCTGTTATGGCTGGTATGGATGAATGTAAATATGAACCATGACGATTTCTAGATGAACCTGCTGTTATTCTGGGGATTTCAGATCTCCGTGTTTTACTTTCCCATTCATTGTTGAATTCTTCTTTCTCATCATCTTCAATATTTATCAAGTCCTCGCTCTCCACTCTTTCGCCTGAAAGATATGTTATATTTGGAAAAGGTATTATAAAAATCTACATTTGGAACCTGTTAAGCTGAGGCATCCCAGTTTCCAATCTTGTATTTTACGAAAATAACATGGTATGCAAAGCAACATAGAATATTAATTTATTTAATGAACAAGAAAGATAAAAATAGAATTGTATTAATTTGAATACATATATAAAGAAACTGATGTATATCAAAGATGTCTATAATTTAAAATTATTTTCGATTATACAGGGTCAGTCGAAACAACGGAATGAACCAAAGTTTCGTTTTTTAAATGGAACACCCTGTATATTAAAGAATTTTTAAATATATGTTTTACACTTTTATTGAGAAAAATGCCAATATTTTAAAGGGATATAGATTAGGTTTCCAAGGTAATAAAGATGTAAATAATATGTAAAAATGTTTCTAATTTAGAGTTATTTTTAAATAATTTAATATCTTTGACATCTATATCCATAAAATATACAGTGTGATCACTATTTTCAAATACAAAATTTTCTCCTTTTCCTGTATATTAGTACTGCATTTGTGCATTTTCGGAGGAAATATTACAATCTTTATTTTATTATAAGGTTGTACACACTTAGCATGATTCGTTTTGTAGATATTTAAAAAAGAACTATAATCTGATTTTAAATAGCTCATTATGTTACAAAATAAGATTTACCATACTAATAAATGTAATCAATACACATAAATTAATTATTAAATTAAATAAATAATCAATTTTGAAATCTACCCTAGTAATTTTTCTACCCTAGCAACTTTCTTGTTCTAAATTTTTTGGTTAGTTAAATTGTATTTACGAATAAGATCAGTTAAATATATTTTTAATGTATGTACCTACATTCTGAGAACATAGAAAGTAGGTTTTGAAAGAAATGAACGTTAAATGTATCTGTCAAAATATTTATTAGAATAAATAGTATATACTTGTGTCACAAAAGCTAGTAATATTTTTTGTAACACATTTTTATATTTTAAATATCAATTTTTCAACTGAAGAATTGGTTGACATGGCATTCGTCCGTTAATATTAATACCAACAAGGACTTTAGTCAACTAAAAATGAATTTCGAGTTATGGTACTATGGTACATGTAATAGAGAATCCACAAATAAATACGCGCCAATTGAGCAATAATGAAAAGTTCGAAGAATTATAAAGAAAAACAAATGTCATCCATTTAAAATTCAGTTGTATCAGGACTTAAATGAAAATGATTTTCAAAGAAGAATGAATTTTTGTACATGGGCAGAAGAAATGTAATTTTTTTGGAAAATATATTTTTTTTACGAATTGACATTACATCCCAATGGGTTCGTTAATAGACCTAATTGTCATCATAACTGCGATGGAAATCTTTACCTATTTCGAGTCAGGTAGTTGTTGAATGTTTGGGGAGGCATTGTTAGATTATATGTTATTGGACCTTGCTTCTTCGACCGAATGGTCACTGGTAATGAGTATTGTAGGTTTTTAACAGAAGAGCTACCTGTCTTGATAAAGGCGGTTGCCTTGGGAATTAGGCGAAACATGTGCTTTCAACATGCCGGAGTACCACCGTATCGTAAAAAAATGTTAGATGTGTGCTAAATAATAACTACAGCGACAGTTGGATTGAATATAACAGCGGTACTGTGGAATGGCCCCCAAGATCTCCAGGACTAATTCCACTTGACTATTTTTTTGGGGTACATCAAGAATATAATATACAAATTAAGAACCCACAACACGGGATAATATGAAAATTCGTATACAAAATACCTTTGCCAGCTTTGGATCTGAAATGCTACAAGAGATTCGACAGTCCTTTAATAACAACCGTGTACGACTGTGTATTGAAAATATAATCGATAACATTTTGAACTTTTAATGGCATAGTTAATAATGCATGTATAAATATAGGTTATAAGTTGGGTAAATATTATTTTGTAATTAATTTTTACTAGTATAAATTTTCTCCCTTCTTCTTCTTTTTTTGGGATGTGTCCTTTACAATTTACCCACTTAACTTGGAGTTAGAAACTTTTTGTCTTGCCTCAGCAATCGGTGTCTACTATGATAATAAATTGATAATTCATCATAAAAAAACGTAATCTCTAAATATCTACAAAACGAAACAAGCTAGGTATACACCACCTTATATCAAAAGGAAGGATGTAATATTTTGTGCAAAATACAATACTAATATTCAGGGTGTTCCATTTAAATGAGAAAATAGTGATCACATTGTATATTGTATGGCTACATGTCAAAGATATTAAATTAATAAAAACAAATTTCTGTAAAATAGAAACAATTGCACAATTCACCAGAGATTCGAAAGAGAAGTTTTTACCCTTTTTGAAAGCAGAGCCGAAGATAAGACCAATGATAAAAGACTACTAAATACAACCTTCTGGGAGTGGTCTGATGGCTGAAGGTCAGTTGCTCGCCTAAGAAAGAGATGGAAAGATGCAGTAACAAGTTAACTACATTTGATAGGGTACAACAATGGGAGATTACTGCATAAGACTGACAAGAGTGTTCGACTGCAAGACTAGAGTTTCTAAAAAGTGGATTTCTAATATAAATTACAATAATTAGTGTATTAAATAAATAAGTTTAAGTAAATTTATTTGAAGTTTACTAAAAAGTTATCTAGTACACAAAGAGTCGCTCTTCCGAAATGTTTACCTTTTAATAACCTCTTTCTTTAATGTTCAAATGATGATATCTAAACATTTTTACAATTAAATTTTCCATTAAAAAATTTTGCGAAGTCAAATATTAATATATTTTACAATAATTATTGTAATAAATAAACAAGTTTAAGTAATTTTTTAATTAATATATAATATATTTTATAATATATTTTAATTATTAATTAATTTTAACTCCTTCCATCCTGTGATTTCTCAGTAACAAAATTATGACAGATCCGTCACGAAGGTGTCTGGTAGTTCTATTGTCAGTTTGACAAATGTCATTGATCGTAATCAATTTTGGACAGATATAATGAATCCACCCGAAAAATCAAGATTTAGATGCAAGTCAGTTAAAGAAATCAAACAATTTTGGAAAATGTTCCATTGAACACGCAGAGGTCCAGAAGCTCTATTTGGACCCAATTTTCGGAGTGCCTACAGGTGAGAAATTTTATGCTTGAAAGATGTACTACCAGAACGAAACTAGCAAAAATTCTCGAGGATTATGCCTTTAACATGGGGTTCTAAGGAGTAGTGATGCGCAATACAAGGTGTTGCTTCCTGATAACACCTCTAGCCACTCCTACTCAATTCCTATCCTCACCTCCAAGAAGTGTTGTTTGTCTGATAAAATCTTTGGTCCCCCTTTTTCCATTAATTTCAAAAATAATCTAACTGGTCATAAATTTTTGTTTGATGAATTTCTTACCAGCCATTTGCTGCTTGCCAAACTTGTGAAAAAGTGAATCTTGCAGTTTATGGCCTCATTGCCTCTCCAAGCAAGTATAAATGAGCAAAGATGAAAAAACTTTTTTTGTGTTGCATCGGGGGTTTCCTCTTCGTAGCTTTGGATGATTTTTAATAGTTCTTCTGTGGATAATGCTTTTGAACTAAGTTTTCTTTTCTCTTGAACACTTTGAAGCTGCCTCCACTTGGTATCTCTGCACAATTGAAAAATATATCTGTGAAAGGGTTGATTTGTATGCTGTACTCCGTAAAATATTTTTGTTATACCATTTTTGCTGTAGTATTCCACATTGACTTTACAGACGACTCTTTATAGTCTTTGCCATTGCCTTTTTTTATGTTAAAGGCATCCATCCAATGGCACTACAGCCCAAATCGGGCCTTGGTCTCCTTCAACAGGCTTCTCCAATCATTTCGATTTACTGCTGTTCTTTTCCATGAACACTTTCCAGGCAGTTCCTGGCATCCTCATCGACTTCGTCTTCCCATCTCTTTTTAGGTCTTCCAACAGGTCTTTTCCCCGCATTCTTGCATTTAGTAATTTTCTGGGGATTCTATTCTCATGCATGCGGACCACATGTCCTGTCTACCGTAATCTCTGCAGTTTAGTGTATTGTGCTAGAGTTGGTTCGCTATATTGCTCATATATTTCTCTATTATACCTAATTCGCCAGTTGTTGTTTTCACTTATTGGGCTCAGTATTCTACGTAATATTTTTCTTTCAAACACATCTAATGCATTGGCAGATTCCTGTGTCACATGTTTCACAACTATAACTTACTATGGGCCTGATTATTGTTTTATAGACCCGGAATTTTGTTTTCCCGTGCACATCTCGCGATTTGAATATGTGACCCATCGCGAAATAGGCTTTATTTGCCAGCCTATCTATTTATTTCCGGTTCTTCTTCATTGCTTGTGACCAGATCCATTCCTAGGTATGTGAATCTATTCACATGTTCTATATCGTCAATAAAGTGTTGTTGCGCCGGTCTATTTGATCTGGTTTGTATGAGTAGTTTTGTTTTATTTGTTTTTATTGCTAGCCCTACTGCTTCTGCACTCTGTTTCAACTCAACGTAGGTTTCTTCCGCTGCATTCACTGTTCTGCTCATTATGTTTATATCTGCGTATGCTGCTAATTGGGTAGATTTGTTTGTAAGTATGTTATTTCCGCTCACCGTCAACCGTCTAATTACATATTCAAGAACAAGATTAAAGACCGTTGGGGCCAGTCCGTCGCCTTGTTTCAGTCCTTGCGTTAGCGTAAACGCATCAGTGATCTGTCCCTGAATACATACCTGTGCTTCTGTTTCTGTCATTGTCATTAGCACTAGTCGTATTAATTTTGATGGTATGCCAAATTCTTCCAATATATTAGGTAGAATTGTTCTATCTATTGAATCATAGACTTGTTTAAAATCTACAAAGAGATTGTAAACGTCCATGTCATATTCCCATGCTTTGGCTAGCATTTGTTTAACTGTAAATAGTTGGTCAATTTTGCCTAAACCCTGCTTGATATTCCCCGATGATTTTTTCTGTGAGAGGTTGGAGTCTTCGATTAATGATGTTTGTCAGTATTTTGTATCCCGAACAAAGTAAAGAGATGCCTTTATAATTCTTACACAACAGTTTGTCTCCTTTTTTATGAATAGGGCAGATTATACTTTTCTTCCATTGTTGCGGGATTTCTTCTTCTATCCATGTCTCGCGTATTAGCTGGTACATCTGTTGTGTCAAATTCCTTCCTCATTGCTTGAGTAGTTCTGCCGGTATTTTATCTATTCCCAGATGATATTTTTGAAATTAATGGAAAAAGGGGGACCAAAGATTTTATCAGACAGACTCTTTCTTACTGTTCACCCTAAATGGAAGGATGGATCTTGGTTCAAAAACTGTCCACTTGGAATCAACACCGTATCTAAGTGGTCAAAAATGTCAGCTGAAAAGATTGGAATATTCACAAAAAAACATAAAATAACAAACCATTCTCATCAATCATCAGCTGTGTCAGCCTTGTTCAAGCAAGGTGTTTCTGAACAGGAGTTAATTAAATTAATGAGTCACTCAATTGCAAGCTCTCTAAAACCATATCTGCAGCTGGATTCCAGTCACCACCAGAAGTTGACCGAAAATCTCAGAACAACAAATAAAGCTGGACCTTTGAATTCCCAAATGATACAGGTCAATAAAAATCATGCTTTGGTAGAAAAGAATGGGCAGACTACTATAGCTTGTAATAATTGTACATTCAATATTGTTAACAAATAAATAAAGATTATGTTTTGAATTGTCTAGTGAAATAGTCTTGTGGAATATCATTGGAGAGAAAATTATTATTTAATAAAAAAAAATATTTAATATAAAAATTTTCTTCTGGTTTTATTCAAGTTTGTTGCCATTTGGCAATTTTCGTTTATGAAATTTTGACAAAATCACTTGACTGATGTCTCGTGATTTAACTGTCAAAATTGAATTAGCGAAAATTGCCAGGCAACAAATTTAAATACCAGTTGAAAATATTGCCCTCAAAATTTTCTCTCATATCATAATATATACTACAACAGCTAAAAATTATTGTGAATATTTGATAATAGGATCAAGAGTAGTACTTGATATGTTAGATTGCATTTCTGAACCTGCAAGCCATTTGGTATTTTTTAATAATTTACTTACCAGCAGATATTATTTCATTTACACCAATATAAATAACAACCAATAGTAAACTTACAGGAAAATAGATTAGTACAGTGTTCTAAACAAGATCAAATTGGTAAAGAAGCTCATGGATCATAGATCAATTTTCAATTTTATGTAATTAGAGAAATACTTTCTTAAAATAGAATGATAATAAGTGAGTTACTATAGCATATAATTCTAATAATATAGAACCATTAACACCTGCTAGTAGATGGAATCACAAGCACAAAGAAAAACTTTTATTTTTAAACTGCAAGTACATAATACATTCATGAGAGGCATGGATCAACACTGCTGGTTTGTTGGAAATATGCCACTAAAATTAGAGCTAATGGCGTTAGTAAATTTAAGGCTTCTCTAAAAACAAGTCAGTAAGTCAAATCACTGATCTATAACAGTTCCCTACCTAAAATTGACTCTTAGTACAAGAAGTATAGTAGAAAAATCAAGAATATCAACATCTAAAGTATTCATGGACATAAAATTTGACTTCATTGAGAAACTTAAGAGCAGGGACAAGCAGAAAATTGTAAATCCAAACCACCAATTGTGGAAAATGTACTGTATCATTGGGTAACCATTGTTTTATATGATATAAAACATAAACTTATTTTATTAGATGCAAATAAAAATGTTAATTCCCATAACTGTTTAACTCATTCATACATACTTGCAATTATGATAACACCAACACCTTGTAATTTATTTATAGAACAGGTCAAAATTCAAAAATGCAAAGATATACTTAAAACAATTTCATGAATATTTTCATATTTAGAACAATTGAGATTTGAAAAAAATTATAATTTGGGTGTTATATGGTTAATCAGTTTTATAGAAACTATAAGTTAATGTGGATAAGCACTGTTTAATAATTCTGCAATGTCAATTCTCTTTCTATTTGTGCCCATATTTAGGTGTTTATTGTACAACTGTCAAATAAGAATTGAACAAATATTGCATAACATTGTCTATACAGATGAAGTATTTATTATATAGGACAATAAATTGTCAACACATTGTGCAACTTGTTTCGATACCATGTGCAATACAGGTAATAACAGCAGGCCCCAGAAATTATTCTCTTCATTGACAGAGTCAGAATAATCAGAATAATAAGAGACTTGCTTTACTTCACATGCCATATTTAAACATCAAGAATTATACAAAATTCTATACAAACCTGTATGCATATTCTGTTCCTTTTCTATAATATGAGCTCTTTCACCAATATGGTGGCCTATGGACATTTTCTTAGTGCCTGTCATTGAGTCTGTAACTGTCTTCTGGGTTTCTTTGACACCTCCAGGTGCTACTCTTGTACTAGAAGTTGCTTTGTACAATTGTTGACGACCATCAGGTCCAGATGTCATGCTGATCACTGTACTGGAGCTGTGGTAGTTTCCAGTATTGGCCATAGAGTCTAAAAGGAAACAATTGTATCACCATTGGTTGATTAATAGTATGATTTCAACAACAATTAGTACTGTCATCAAGTCAGACAACAAGGAAGTATTGAAAATGAAAAAAGTTTATTTTATTGATCCCTATTATAATCAAAAACATTTCTACCATATAATGGTGTAAGGTTAAAAATTTATTAAAAAGTACCTATCCTGTTTAATTGACTGCAAAAATGTGAATTAAAAAATTCACATCTCAAAGAAAATGTTTGGAAGTAAATTGTCCAAAATGTGAATAAAATTTTTTGATCAATGTTTCATAAGAGCCTTCTTCCAGTGTAGTTAAGTACAACGGTTTTGTAGGATTTCCTAAAGCAATAATAGAATAACAAATCAACATCATCATCTTCTTCTTGCAGTAAAACTTGAAGCATTACATAATCCACTTTTTTATGTAATACCTCAACTGTTTTAAGAGTAATTGTTATGCACATAATTGAATTAGCAACTGCTGACTTCGGAATCAATACGACAGCAACTGCAACTGCTGTCTGCAGTTGCTGCCCGCAGTCTTTGTCAGAATCATACCTTTACTGTTTACCTGCAGATATCTGGTTTTAAAATCTCTTGGTTATTTTTCCTCATTGTCCATAAAGCTTATTGTAAAAAAATATTTTTTATAATTAGTAATGACTCATGCACCTAATATAAATAATTATAAATTACAAGATATTTTATTCAACTGTGAGTCTTATTTAAATACAAAATGACTTACCTAAGGATCCACTGAGCAGTCTGTTAAAATTTGGCATAATTGGCATGGAAAATGGGGACATAAGTGAATTGTGCATGTTGTGGCGACTAGTCAGAGCGCGGTTTTCAAAATCATCATATCCCAACATTGGTGGTCTCAACATTGAGAATGGATCAGAAAATAGTGAATTCATCATGTTGCTCATTTGACGCATGTGTCGCATATGACACCTAAATGGAAAAAATAATTTATTGTAATATTTAATACTAAATACTAAACTAATACAATACTAAAAAGTTAACTGTAATTGTAATGATATATAAACTAAAAAAAAAACAGTGATATTACAGTAAAATCAGATGAAGAAAAAACAAATAAATTTTTCTAAATTCTAGTAAGTATGGTATTGTTATCATCTTAAATCTTTATTAATGATAGAACGATGGTACAAATTATAGAAAGTATCTACAATAGGAAAATGATGGGTCCTTGTCCTTTATAGAAATCAGTATGGCCGTCTATTTTGGTCTCATTGTGATTGAAACTTTCACAAAAATCGATGTACTTACCCAAAGAAAGGATCGTCTTCCATATCTCCCATCAAAGGTCCAAAAATGGACATTTCTTTAATACGAACTGTTTACAGAATTGTTCCGTTATTTCTCTAAACAGCAACAATAATACTTAATAAATTTCTAAAAATTGCAAGAACAGCGCTTCTATTTCTCTAAAAAAACTATACGACGTGCGAATGTCAAACTAAAATAAGAAGTCCGATTGCACTATCTCCATCTGGAATATTCTGGAGGAAGTTCACAGTACCAACCTGTAGTATATGTCTCTTTTGCGATTACTACGCAAAGCATTCTTCATCTCTTTCCAACGACCTGGATATTACAAAATGTTCCACAGACACCAAAAGTTTAAACGATTGTAATCCATTTGTAATCACAGTCAATACATTTTTTGTCTGATTGTACAGACACAGAACAATAAACGTTATTTATTCTGAGGTACAGGTACCTGAAATTAATATTTTTAAAAATTCTAATAACCAAAATGTGCGTTGAAAGTAAAATATTAAACTCAATGTTAAAAATAAAGTTCAAATATTCTTTTATATTTACATTTGTTCAAGTAAAACTTTTCCAATGGGAAAATGCCATATATAATAAAAATAAATTTATATCTACCCTTAAATAGTGGATAGAAAATAATACGAAAACTAAACATACTTAATTCGATGTTAAGCTAAAAAAATTAGGCTTAAAATTAATTTGTGATAAAATTCTTTAAATCGTTGATTGAAATATCAAATATTTCAATCTACGGTTAAATTGAAATTGTGTAGAAAGAATAAGAAATATCCACATGATTGACATTATGACATGACATTCATGACGAGACATGTTTAGATTATCAAATGTCAGTGATGTCAGATTGTAGATTGTCAATGTGAGTTGTTTTTGTTGGATTTATAATTTTAATTTTAAATTTGTGATTAATTAGGTATTTAATTTTAACATTACACTTTGAAAAGTAATTAAGCAAGGCATTTTGATGAGACTTATAATTTTTAATATATGTCGTTGCAGAAGTCGACGTGTTTGATATCTGTATTCTAGCTGTCAAAATTAATTTGAGCCACGTTGGAAGTACAATTCTTCATTATTTTCAGTCTGTTTAAATTTTTTATGGATTTTAATTTAACGTACAATAAGGTAAAATATTTACAAACTATTTAGCGTTGCTTTTTGTAATGATCACACGTTTCCAATTAATTTTTCAGTTATCCTCGTAAAGATGAAGGTAAAAGATATAGAACGCACCGCCAATGTAGCTTGGTCTCCTAAAAACCAATATCCAATATATTTAGCAGCCGGTACAGCTGCCCAACAACTAGATGCTTCCTTTAATACCAGTGCAGCTTTAGAAATTTACTCCTTAAATCTGACAGATCCTGGACCTGATACCCAGCTGGTTTCTTCTGTTCAAACTGACCACCGCTTCCATAAGATCATTTGGGGGAGCTATGGAAGCAATCCTGTAAATAGTACTATCATAGGTGATTATACTTTTTGAAATATATTTGCTTATACAAAACTTAGTCTAAATTGTATTTATTACTGTATGGGACTATTATTGGGCAAATACTGTTACTTTTTTGTAAATTTCAAATTATAAAATACTAAAATATGTGTTAATTTATAGGTGGTTGTGATGGAGGATTAATCCAAATATATAATGCCTCAAAGTTACTCAAAGGAGAAGATGCCATCATTGGTAAGAAAGAGAAGCATACAGGACCTGTACATGCTTTGGATTTTAACAATTTCCAACAGAATTTGTTTGCTAGTGGTGCAGGAGAGTCAGAAATCTTTATATGGGATTTAAACAACACTAGTTCTCCAATGTCACCAGGTAAGTTATGAAATACATTGTAATAAACTATTATATAAATAGGTTTACCAAAATTAGTCAGTTATCAGAAAATAAGTAAAATTGAGACAGAATTTTTTATTTATCAAACTTACAGGAGCATCATATTACAGCATAATAATAACATAACAAAGAATTATTTAAAAATAATAGTCAAATTCTCTAAAATATAGCAATTTTTTAAAACTAATAATTAAATAGTATTTATAAATTATATAGCTATTATATTATAGCCTTAAATTTATATATACTCAAGAAAAACAGATCTATATTAAAATATTGCTTTAAGAATCTAAAACTCTATCAAATGTGTTAATACACCCATAATTCATATAATAAAAATTTATGTGAAAGACTTCAACTGATCTGAGACTGTTGTGGAATGTTGTAGAGATGTGTAGTTCACCATCGAAATAGTTCAAATGAACGATTCTATCAACTGAACTAATTGAACTAGTTCATTAATTTTCATAGAACTAGTTCACTGCGAACGATTTGCATTATAAATTGTGTCTCAACTTTTAAAGAAGAAAATAATGAATGAATGAGATCATATATTTATTATTTTGAGAATGGGATGGACTGACTAGTTTAAAAAAAGAAGTGTCGATTAGCCTCAGATAACAGATCATAATTCTTATGAACGTGACAATAACATAAACTTCTTCTTCTTCAAGTGCCATCTCCGCGGCGGAGGTCGGCAATCATCATAGCTATTCGAACTTTTGAGACTGCTGCTCTGAAAAGTTCATTTGATGTACATCCGTACCACTCTCTCAGGTTGCGCAGCCATGACATTCTACGCCTCCCTATGCTTCTCTTTCCTTGGATCTTTCCCTGCATGATCAGTTGGAGCAAGGTGTATTTCTCTCCACGTGTAATATGTCCGAGATATTCCAATTTTTTGTTTTTATTGAATTTAAAATTTCCATTTCTTTGTTCATCCTTCTCAGAACCTCTTTGTTTGTGACGTGTTCTGTCCATGATATTTTAAGAATTCTTCTGTACACCCACAGCTCAAATGATTCCAGTTTTTTCATTGATGTAGCATTCAAGGTCCAAGATTCCATTCCATAAAATAAGGTCGAAAAAACATAGCACCTCGCCAACCTAACTCTTAGTTCCAGTTTTAAATCCCTGGTACATAGAACTCTTCTCATTTATATCATAACATAAACAGTCTTATCTTAATATCATAATGGTTCGGATCTTATGCCCATGCATTGGCTTGAACGTTGACATGCTGTGTTGTTTCTCGTATTGTAATTTTGAAATAACAATTTTAAGTTATGGTTAAAATGATTGATGCATATACATAAAATATAATTTTATGTAAAAGTGAGAATGAATATGTGTTATTTAATGTTCCTAGAAAATTCACTGATTTTTTTTGTAAGGTTCTTTTAGAAATAACCTAATATAGATACCCATGAGTTTAAATATACGTAAATATAAAAATAAATCATACGTGAACCATATTTATATTTAAAACGGTTAAAAAAAAAACAAATCTGAATTTTTTGAAAGTAAAAAAAAATTTTATTTGCAAAACATTTGAGAAATAAATTTAAAACATTTAAACCTAAACATATGATCGAAAGAAATGGTACCGAACCTGAACTACTTGTGCGGTAGTGAAAGAGTGAAAGACTGACTGAAAACCGAAGAAAACGCGCGGCCGGCGCCGAGCTTGTGTGATAATAAGACGAGACATCTGGCAACCAGTTATGTTAGGGTTGGATTTCGATTTCGGTCCTACAAATAGTTCTTTCGCGAACTAGTTCACTGAACTAGTTCATTTTTGTGAAATAGTTCTCTTGAACTAGTTCGTCTAAAAGAACTAATAAGCACACCTCTAGAATGTTGTGAAAAGTTCTCAACACTGAATTAGACCATTTAAAAGTTTAAAAATGAATACCAAAACAAACTGTACTTGTCTACTATAAAGGGTTCCAAGATTTACTAAACACTAAACTAAATACACAGTAAAGATCCATTATCATGAATTTAACAATGTATAAATACACATACATACCTACCTTGTAAACTATATTAACAGACATCGTACCGTAATTGACACTAGTAATAAACAGCATACCATATCATTTAGTAGTCATTATATATGGAAGAATTTATTATTGTAACTTAGTTGGACCTCTGTCGTCTCAGTGTTAATGTCATAGCAAGGATGTTGTAGCAGGAAATTGTATTTATTTGAATTTATTCATTTATATTTTATGATTAGAAGAATAACAAAGATGAAATCAAATTAATAAATGTTAGAATAAGGTTTTCCAACAACATAATAATGTGAATTCGTTATTGTAATGTATTAAATTAATAAAATTAACCTATGTAAAATTTTTTTAAAATTAAATGTAACATTTAGGAACTTCTGGTTGAAACAGGGTTGCCAATCTTGAACGGAGCTCATAATTGCACCCTACTTGATTTTTTAAAGAAAAAATTTCAAAGCAACAACCTATGAGTACAAATGTTAGAAAAAAAATTATTTGTCGAAAATAAAAACATTCTATATATCTGACTAATAAATAAAACAAAAAACCTTAAAGGTAAATTAATATTTTACTCAGAATCAGTGTCTGATGTGCTGCTCTCAATAACTACATTAATTATCAGTGGTTCAACTTGAGTATCAATGATATTGTCAAGATCCCACATCTGTTGTTCCACTTTCTGCTGAACATGCTGTATATATTTTTGCCCTTTTTTAGATGTAATACTCCTGATTCCTTCATTAAAAAGATCTTTCATATCTGAAAATTTAAAAGTGGCATTTTTCTCACCAATATAATTTATTAAGTCTGCCCAAATTAACTTTCACAGTGATATGGCAGAAGTCTCATTACTATTTGATTTTTTTCGTTAACCATTTCATCAACAATATTCTTAGTGTATTCTTTTTTATATTTATTCACAATAGTGAAAAGCTTGACTTGTAGAAATGAATTGTCAAAAGTTGTATTTTTTCCACTCTCCTTTAGTGGTACTAAATTGCATTATCTAAAACAATCAACGAATTTTTGTCTTATTTCCTTAATACTGGAAAGAACCACTTTTCAAATGACTCTCCAATCATCCCTTCATGATAGATGCCAGATTTTTTTGGTTTGAAAAACTATAAGGCATCAGGAACAAATCTGTCATCACTACCAATGTGACAAATGATCAACCTTTTTCCTTTAACTAAAAATAATAACTTTTTAATTTAATTTTGAACTGGAAATTAACTACTTGAGTAAATACAAAACAATTATCTTTGCAAATCATAACCTTAAAATGTATGATACTATCATATTATCTATAAAAGATGATGAAGAAAAATTTTTAACTTCATTAATTTGCTACCTTTAAAGTGAAACTGACTGTTCAGCATGATTTACGAATATAAGGCAGTACCATACATTCTAAGGAGATGACCTGCAGCAATAATTGTTTTGCAGTTACTATGTGAAAATTTATAAAGGTACTGCAAATTGAAAACAATCTACATATTTTAACTGACATTTAAACATCTATGATGGATTTTTTAATCCAGTCGACAAACCATCCAGAGAGGCTTGCCTTAAAGAAACTGTAGACTTGACCCAAACTTTAGATTTCATATGTACAGCATTAACCCACGTCTCATCCAGGTAATAAATCTTATGACCATAATTTCGGTAATATTTAATTTTCTTTAAATATTCCCTCCTTCACAAAACAATCCCATCTTTTTTTAACAACGTTCTCTGTCTTTCTCATTTTTGATACTTAAAATTAAGTGTCTTAAGAAGTTTATAAAATGTTCTTTTAAAATGAGGGAGATCATTATCCTCATTAACTTCTCTTAAAACTTTGTCTACAGTAGGAATCTCATTTCTAAAATAAAATGTATCCACTTTTTTCTTACAGCAGTACGATCAGCTCTGCCTCTACTAAATCAATTATTGTGTTGTAAGTCTGAAGTTTGGGCCTAAAAATGTGTTACTATTATTATATTCTCTAATTATGTTATAAATACTTTGCCTGCACACATATGACTTATGTGCAACTCTTATTACTGACTCATCTATTGTTAGAGTAGAATTTTCTTCTATTTCACTCTTATAAATATTTAAAATAACTTCTTTCAAATGCAACAATTAACAAGCAACATTCACTAATTGCACTTGCAATAAACTGGAAGCCAATCTTGCTAAAACAAGTAGCATAATACACAATAAGTTTTAATAATTTAAAAGAGAAGTAAAACTGTATGCCTATGGCTTCTTACATATCTTAGTGTGATTCTGTTTATTCCCTTTATCATCTTTATTTTGAATAGACTGTAGGCTTAAAATTTCTTTTTTATTATAGAGAGGACTCCAAATTATTGTAGCCTATTCAAGCTGTCAGTATAAAAGAGGACAGTATACAACCTTTGTGAGATCAATAAAAAATTCACTACAGTTCCTTATAACTAAACCCAGCATCTGTAGACCTCTAGTTGTTATGAGTGAAATATGATCTTTACAATTAATATTCTCATAAAAAGTCATACCAAGATCCCTAACTTGATCCTTATACTTAGTGTATTTGCTTGATATGCACTTCGCTTGTGCCGCTGGTTAATAATCAAACTCCGTGCGAAAACAAAACTGACTTTATTTTGAATTACACAATACATATAATATGAATGCTAATAAGTATTATGTCCGCTCGCGCTGAGTGCTGTATCACCGATCTCGTCTCGTCTTTGAGTGCTGAGTGCTGTCGTCTTTGGGGTGTCTTAAGGGACTCGCCTTATCTTCACATATGGCCTAATATATCTTCCTACGCTACTATGTTGCCGGATTGTAAAAATGCATAAAATAAACTGGAATTGTTTGAAATGTTTAAACTACACTTAGTCCGAAACGGGTAGCGGACACACCTTGGAAAAAGAACGAGTTATGATACCATTGTCTGTCTTTATCCTAATGGCTCTGGCTACACCATCACTGCCGCGTAAAAATTCGATCACGCGACCTAACTTCCACCTTAATGGAGGTAAATTATCCTCCTTTATGAGCACTAACTTATTTTCCGCAACTTCACCGTTAGTAGTAGTCCATTTCGTGCGTTTTTGTAGTTCGGAGATGTATTCTTTATTCCATCGTTCCCATATATGCTGAGAAAGCTGCTGAATATGCTGGAATTTTGAGAGCCGATTAACTGGACCATGACGCAAATCTGGATCTGGATTGGTAATAAGTGGCCTTCCGATGAGAAAATGTGCAGGGGTTAATAGGGAGAGATCATTTGGATCACAGGATAAAGGATGAATCGGTCGGGAATTTATTATAGCTTCAATCTGCACAAGCAACGAATAAAATTCCTCGAACGTTAAGTGCGCGTTTCCCAAAACCCTATGCAAATGATGCTTAACTGTTCTTACTCCGCTTTCCCACAGTCCGCCAAAATGTGGAGAATAGGGAGGTATGAAGGACCACGAAATATTATTCTTTAGCAAGGATGATTTTAACCCCGAACTAGCTGCTATAAAATTGGTTCCATTGTCGGAAACCATCTTTTGAGGCTTGCCTCTTCGCGCAATAAATCTTTTAAAGGCCAACAGAAATGATTCCTTAGACAATTCTGTAACTAATTCTAAATGTATGGCCTTCGTACAAAAACAAATAAAAAGACACATGTAACTCTTTATTAGTTTACAACCTCGACCCTTTCTATCGCGAATTAAGAAAGGGCCTGCATAATCTACACCTGTTACAATAAACGGTGGGCCACCTGCGAGACGCTGGGCAGGTAGGTCACCCATTATTGGCTGAATGGATTTAGATTTTAATCTAAAACATTTTACACATTTGTGTACGGTACGTCGAGCTAAATTTCTTCCTGATAACGGCCAGAAAGTTTCTCTTATAGTTGCAAGTAAAAGCTGAGGACCAGCATGCATAAGATCCTTGTGAAAATGATTAACTATTAACGATGTAACTATATGATCTGCCGCTAAAATGATGGGATGTTTTTTGTCATACGTAAACATGGAATGTTTTAAACGCCCGCCTACTCTCATGATGCCCTGATCATCAAGAAATGGAAATAAATCATTTTGTAAGGTTGGTCCGGCCATTTGAATACTATTTAATGAAATGCCGTTTGTAGTTGGCGCAGTACAATCGAACACAACGCGCAAACGTGTCGTCAAAGAATTTTCTTTTAATACTGGATGATGTGGCATAAAATAAAATGTAGTATTTACCCTAAAGTCTGTTGCCGCTTCTGTAATTCTGCATAAACCTTTCATATGTCCTAACTCTTTATATTCCTGGATGAATTCGCTATAAAGAGTTTTAAGATTGGCATCTTTATTCAACTTACGCTCGAGATTTAAAAATCTATTTTTTGCTTGACGAAATGAATCACCGAATGAACTTATCGGTTCCTTGAATGGCAATGATACTATGAATTTGCCTGTCGCGTCGCGTTTCACCGTATCTTCGAAATGTTTTTCGCATGCAATTTCTTCGCCCGAGAGTGCAGTTTTTCCATTGAAAACCTCTTCAAGTTCCCAGAACTTACTTAGCTGTTCTGTAACTTCGATTGTGTTTGTGAAATTACACTTAGTTATTCGCTTTTCTGATGCTTTGTTTTGGCTGATATACGGCCCTGCTATGATCCAGCCAAACATTGTTTCTTGCATGAATGGTTTATTTTTACCTAAACTAATTCTGTTTGCGCCCAGTATTTGCCAAAATAGATCACTTCCTATCAACAATTCGACCTTTTGTGGTTTATGAAAATGATTATCCGCTAAGTTTAAATGTTTAGGTATCTGCAAATCGCTAATGTTTATTTCAGATGCCGGCACGCACCCCGTAATTTCTGGTATTACAAAACAATTTAAAGTTGTATGAAAAGTTATATCGCTACGCGACTGTATATTTATTTCGCATTTGAATCGAACGGGAGATGCAATATTATTTATGCCCATGACTGATATGTTCGCGCTTGTCGTTTTTAATCTAAGTTTATCGCATAAATTTTCGGTTATGAATGAGCTTTGTGAACCGCAATCTAACAAAGCTCGCACTATGTATGCCTTACCTTGGCCGTCAAAAATATTAACTAATACTGTGGACAGTATAGTTTGATCTGCAGCGCTAACTGCCGAAACTGACAAATTGGTAGTGTTTAAACTACCTTGTATATTATCTGCAGATCGTATATCGCTCGCGTTTTCTACCGGTTGATGAACTAAAGCTGCGTTCTGTTCGCTTGATCTATCTGGATGCAATAACGTATGGTGTTTTGACGCGCATTTCTTGCATGTTGATTGTCTACACCGCTTATAGAAATGTCCAGGTTTAAGACAATTCGTGCAAAGATTGACCTGTCTTACTTTATCAAACCTGTCCCTAGATGAAAGTTTTGAAAATTCGCCGCATTGATAAATGGTGTGTTCCCTTTTGCAAATAGGGCAACACTGTGTATTATCCGATTTATTTAAAGTTCCCTGTGATGAATATAGACCGCGAATGTTATGTGAATATTTCGTATTCCGTGAATAAGCGCCCGCCTGAGAAATATTCCGTGTATTTTGTTTTTCAGCTTGATTTACCTCAAGAGTTTCTAAGAGGTCCGCCCTTGATTTTAAAAACGTTTTAAAATCATCAAAACTAGGAATTTCATTATGTGTCTTGCTATTCTCCCATGCGCGTAAAGTCGATGTATCGAACTTACAAGAAACAATATGAATAAGGAGTATGTCCCACGAATCAGTAGGTAGCCCTAGCTGCTTTAACGCGTATAAATGCTTCGAAAAAATGTCAACTAATTGCCGCAATCTATTAGATGACTCTTTATGTATTGGCTCTATATTAAATAAGGCATTAACATGATTGGAAATTAATAATCTCTTATTATCGTACCTTTCCCTAATTAATTTCCACGCAACTGCATAGTTTTCGGCGGTAAACTCTAATGTTCGTATGACCTGCGCCGCACCGCCCTGTAATGAACTTCGTAAATAATGAAAACGCCTTATATTGTCTAAGTACTCATTTTTGTTAACTAAAGATTCAAAAAGATCTGCAAAATCTAACCAATTATTATAATTACCATCAAATTTTGGTAACTCGATAGGTTTAAGCTCAATACAATGCCCTGTATATGAATTCTTAGAGCGCTCACTTGCTTTATCGCTTTCTAGACAAGCTACTTGTTGATTATCGCGAATGATTTTTCGCGCTACCGCTAATTGTGAATAATATTTGTTATAGAATTCTTCGCGCTCCGTATATTCATCCTCTAATAATTCAAATTGAACCGTATTTTCTATTTGCCCCTGAACCTCATCGAATTCGCCCTGTAAATGTTCTATATTATTTACCATTTCAATAGCCTGTAATACTTCTAAATCTGAAATCGTTTCACCCTTAGTTATTTCATCATTTAACGCTAATATAAATTTCGAAAATATTGTGAGTTTGCATTTAAAACCGCTCCTTTTTCGCTTTAAATTCTCCATAATTTTATAATGAATTAAACAGTAAATAGAAACAGATTATAAATCGCTTGATATTCGACCCTAACGTTCTCAGAATTATCACATGTGCAGAATAAAGGTACAAAGACTGATAAATAAAAGGGAATGTGAAATGGATATGCTCACCAAAATATGTGTGTTTATTCTAACAGCTAACAGCTCCTAGCGCCAAGGATCTTCGCCTCAGGTCTTCACAGATTTTAAACCCACAGTTGTCCAATTATGTAACTGTCTTAAGAATAACGTTTGACAGTCTATAACGCGCTCGGGCCACTATGAATGCACTATTTCGCCCGCTAATTTGATGACACAAATATGAGTTCGGAAATCGGTGAATTTACACTGTTTCAACACAAGAATTTGATGATTTGACTCGAATGGACCATGTATTTGCTTGATATGCACTTCGCTTGTGCCGCTGGTTAATAATCAAACTCCGTGCGAAAACAAAACTGACTTTATTTTGAATTACACAATACATATAATATGAATGCTAATAAGTATTATGTCCGCTCGCGCTGAGTGCTGTATCACCGATCTCGTCTCGTCTTTGAGTGCTGAGTGCTGTCGTCTTTGGGGTGTCTTAAGGGACTCGCCTTATCTTCACATATGGCCTAATATATCTTCCTACGCTACTGTTGCCGGATTGTAAAAATGCATAAAATAAACTTGAATTAGATAGAGGCGTGAACACTTAGTTTAAAGGAATATTATTTATAATGTAATTAAATTTGAATTTCTTATTGCCTGTAAAAAAATTATATTAAAGCATTTATCTATATTTAACTTTAGGTTATTAACTTGGCACCAGTACCAAAGTCTATTAATATCCTCTTGAAGTATGTATATGTCAATAAAACTTCCTATATAATTTGAGATAATCAGCAAAAAGCAAAACAGGTAATCTAAGACAATCATATATGCCATCTTTTGAACAAATTAAATAACTACAGTGAGCAATAATCACCTTGAGGTATATATGATTGACACTTTTAGATATATAATTAAAAAGATTTATTCTTTGCTTCTGATCTTTTAGAAAACTTGACAACCATTGTATTTGCTTCCCTAGTAAAACATAGAATCTAAAGCTTCCACAGCAATAAATCAATGTTTACTTTATCAAAGGCATCTGTCTAATCCTTCTACCTATATGTATAAAAAAAAACAAAAAAAAATACTTAGCATAACAAGTGATCCACAATTATTTTTTTCAAAGCTATCCAAACAAAAAGTTACATATATGTCGTTTTAATCTAAATTTGTATCGTTGGTTTATAAATTAATTTTGATTAACGTAAAACAAAAAAATCAGCTAAAACCTCTAACACAGAACTTTAATCAGAAATCAAAACAATTAACAAAATTATAAGAACAATAATAAATAAAATAAAAGAAGATGCTGTATGTGTCCACCATCAACATGTCAACATAATGTAACTCTTCTTTTCATTGCGTCTATAACATTGTTTAGGACCTATGGAGTATTATTAAATTCTTCAATATGATTCTCTATTCTTTGTCTAAGATCTTCCAAATCCGCCACAGAAGTTTTAAAAATCGAATTTTTTAAATGTGCCCACAGAAAGAAATCACAGGGAGTCAAAGCGTAGGATCGAGGGGGGAATATAATAGGCATATTATTTAAACTTATGATCCTATTGTCGAAAAAGTCCATAATAGAATTCAAATTTTGCACCGTTGTATGAATTCGAGTCCCATCTTGCTGAAAATACCCTTCTATTAATTCATCATCCTTCAATTCATTTATAAATAGAGTTAAAATTTCTTGACAGTATCTTTCAGCATTTAGAATCCCTTCAAAAAATAAAGCGGGTTATCTGCACTCCATAACCTCACATTCTGAGAATTTGTGTACCCAAAAAGATGAAACCAACATTCGTCAGTAAAAAAGGTTTTGCCTACTACATTACCAGTAGTATTGAGACTGTTCAGAAACCAATTACAGAAGGCTAGCATTTTGATAGTCGTTTAGGGTGATGGAAGGCTTGTAGACGATGCGGATGAAAATGTAAATCTTGTTTAAGAATATGCTGGCAAGTTCCAAATAAAAGATCTACCTGTTGATGTAAATGTCGAATTGATGTATGTGGTTGATCTACAATAACTGTTCTACCTGATCCTACTTTTAATTGTAAATTGTTAGATGGGAGTCCAGGAAATTCTAATAGGATAGTTGACTATATAATCCTGATTTATAACTAAGTCAACTGATTTGAGCAAAAACAACTTTCGAGGAAGAAAATTTAGAAAGGTCGCATTTAGATCATCGACATCTGTAGTTTTTCCCGCCAATATTGCTCGTCCAATTATGGTTTTTGAACTGGTGAGCTATGTCCGAGAAAACTCACTGAATAAGCTCGGTCCAGCAAATTAATAATAAATTTATTTGAAAATTACACTAAAAAGTCATAATTATAAACGTCACTACTCCCGAAGAATATAGACGCTTAGCGTCTATATTCTTTGCTACTACTTCTTCTTACTAGAAATATGAAATGAAAGGAAGTGTTTCTGCTGTAATGTGTCTTGAACGCCAAGAACGCTCGAGAAAGACAGAGACACAAGCACGGAAGCACGCACCGATTCAACGCGCCTAATTCTCTAGTGCTGCGCGCAGCGGACCGATCATGTTTGAGTGGGAGAGAGACGCAAGGCATTCGCCGGTCGGACGTGAGCGGGCGTTACACTTTTTCATGAATGACTCCGAGCCACAACCTAATTTAAGACGTTGTCACGTCAATAAAGAAAATGTTTGGGGTGGACCACTCTTAATTAAAATTAAGGTTTGTAATGGATTTTTAATACCACATAAAAGAATTTGTCCAAAAAATAAAAAATAAATGTTTTGAGTGGACCACCCTTGTCACTTAGGAGTATGAAAAATAGATTACAACCTATTCTTAGACCTACCTAATACACATATAAAATTTCATAAAAACGCTCCAATCGTTTTGGACGAGTATGGCGATGGCAACTAACACTGTGACACATGAATTCTATATTGTATAGATTTATATATGGCTATTATATAGATTTCTTTCAATGATCATATCAGGACCTGCAGAAAATAAATATGGGAACTTGGATAACATGGCTAGTCTTATAATGTATGTCCTAAAACGTAAAAGTCTTGACACAAAATATTTATCGAATTTTTTGAATTAAGAAATTCATTTAAATCCTAACTAGTTATCATAAATAACAACTCAATTCTTAACTCAACTATGCTATTGAGTTATGTGGTTCATTCTGCTCTACCAGTTGCAAATTTCTTCGAATGTCTCCCGTGAGATCCTGAACGGAACTCGGATCAATTTCTCTCAGTTTTTAGTAAATTCTCCGTCTTAATTCTTCTTCATCATGCTTCTCAGCCTCCATAATAAACCTTCCTTTACAGTAACGTCCAAAAATCCTCTATTATGGCGAGCCCGCGGCAAGTTTGGGGGATTATCGTTTTTGAGAACAAAAGTTATGTGGTGTTGTCTAAGCCAGTTTTGGGTATTCTGGAGTATTATCATGATGCTAGGTCTGGCCAAAACATGAGATCATCATTATCATAGTTTGAAAAGGCAGTTATCAATATAACCTTTGACTATTAAAAACTTTACCACTCACTCTTCCCACGAAAGGTCGGGATACACCCCTGTTTAGAAATTGCGCATGTTTGTATCTAACATTGCCAGGGAATTTCTCTACCTTGCCCGTATAAGATCCATCGTTTCTCTTTATTTCAGAATTACTCAATGTGCAATACTTTACGTCATCTAAAATAATGATTTTTTCATTAGCAAAGTATACCTGACTCAGTTGGCGACAGCATATTGGTATACGAAGGAGTTGCACTTAAGAGTATATGGGACACTTACGTCTCTTTCGGTATTTAAGACCATTCCTCCCCAATTCCAACGATATCGTACTATTAGATCTGTATTGACGAGTCAGTCTTTTCTTTCATATTCCTGATTTTTTGCTCTTCTCGCCAATCTCTCTGACCTCTGAGAAATAAACGCACGTGGTCTTCCACTTTTTGGGAGTTTTACTCATGCACTCTGCCTGCACTCCTGCGTGAAATGTTATCATTCTGGAATATTCGACAGATTTCAGTTTTGGGTAACCGCCCAACCAACTTGTAGATGCTTTTTATTATTACTAATTTATACGGCATCTCAAAGCGAAATCTTCAAAATAAATAAATTTCAACTAACACTAAACAAAGTAAATAAACTTTTATTTCCAAAGGCAACTTGATATTATTTTGTTTTTTTTTTAACAAAAGCCAATGAATTTTGTGCCAAAACTTTTAGGACACACGTTATATCTGTTTGACATCAGTATTAGTTCTCATTCGGTATTGGTTAGTATTCGGGTGATGATAGGCTACGAATATCCTTCTGAGGACTTTTCTCTCAAAACATGAGTTTTCTTTCCATTGCTTTTGTCAGGTTCTCGTCTCACATCCATACATGAGTACCAGTCAATCATTGTTTTATATATCCTGATTTTTGATGTTCGTGTTAAGCTCTTGAATTTAATAGCGTTGTGGAGGCTATACATACATCTCTTTGCTGCCTGAATTCTCACTTTTATCACTTCCGTGATTTCGTTATCTGCTGTAATTGTTACTCTCCTATATTTAAAACGCTCCACTCTTTCAAAGTTATAAGGAGTCTTTTGTTACATTTTGCCCTATTCTATCTCGTCTCTTTTTCTGTTAATGCACATATATTTGGTTTTCTCTTCATTAACCTTTAGACCGATTTTTTTGCCTCTGTCTAATTTTTTGATAGTTTCCTTTACATTGATGACAGTTGTTTCCAACAGTCAATGTCATCCACGTATGCTAGTATTAATTTTGGTCCATATACTGTCAGTAGTTCTGTTCTAATTTATGCTGTTCTTACTACTTTCTCCAGGATTATATTAAAGAGGAGAGGTGACAGCGTGTCACTTTGTTTCAGGTTTGGATATACAGCCATTTACACATATTTTAATAAGTTGGATAAGTTTGTTTGGAACAGAAATGCCATTGCATTCCATATCTGACTTCTTTTAATGCTGTCTTATGCTTGTCAGAAATCTATGAAGAGATTGTGGATAGTTCTAGGGAACTTCCATCCTTTTCCAAGCAGCTGCCTTAGAGTAAAAATCTGATCTATGGTCGATCTATTGTTTATAAATCTGGCTTGGTATTTCCTATGGAATTTTCTACAAAAGGTGTTAGCATCCTTAATAAGATGTTCGAAAATATTTTGTATTAAGTAGGGAGATACGTCTATAATTAGAGCAGTTGGTTTTCTCTACCATTTTATTTATGGATTGTAATTATTACGCTGTAGTGATATTTTGTTGATATTTTCTCTTCGTTCCATATAAGCATTATTAGTTTGTATAATTGTCTATGTAAAGTGTCTCCCCTGTACTTATATCGGAATTCGAGCGGTATATTGTAGGAGCCTGGAGTGTTTCATATATTTTTGAGTCTTCTACCGGTAGGTCTACCCCAAGTTATTTGTCCTCTCCATGTTCTTGTTCTTGGTGTATGCTTAGTAAATTTTTGAAATAGTCTTACCACTACACCTAGTAAAATATTTTTTAAAATATTTTACTAGGTGTAGTGGTAAGACTAGATTTGTAAAATGCTCGACTATCTCACTGTTGTTTATTCCTTTCCATTTCTTCATATTGGTCATATTTTTTTCCAATGTTTGTGCTTCTACGAAATAATTGGGTAGGACTTCAGCATTCACAATTTGTAACAGGGTATCTAGTTTCTTAGAAGAGTTCATTTTTGGTAGCGGTGGTCTGCTAAGTAGGTTTGTTCCATTAAACTCTTGTACGGCACATGCCATTTCGCTTACCAAACTAACGTTCAACTTATATTGCCTACTATCAGTTGAGTTTCTTGTATGACAAACTCAGAAATCTTCTAATGTATTTCATTGGAGACTTGATCTCAATTATATCTTGGTTATGAATCTACTATTCAACTTTGTTCGGATGATATCGCGTCTAGTCTCTGGGTATTGGTCTGCTATTCGTTGTTCAGATACTCCCTGAAAAAATTCGGCATACAGATGTTATCGATAGCCGATCCTTTCTTGACTGAGGAAAAAATATTTTCATACATGGACACATTCTATTTAATGCGCTGCATCGGTCGTCCCGCTTGAGTGAGCGCCGTCTTTTGTTCCAGAGCAGCACCTTCAGTGATTGGAGCTATTGTTGTTATTTGGCTCACTTGTGTTTGTTGTTGATGTAGCTGATTGTATGTCGAGCCCGCCTCTTGAAAATCCTGCCACTGACGTCGGGCATGCTGTCACGTCTAGCGCCGGCTCCAGATGTACTCTGGCGATCCTCAGGTAGCGTTCGTAAACATAAATTTAGTAATCTGCATTTTCATAGGTGTTCATTTTATATCTACTGATAGGTATCAGTAGCCTTGTTCTACGGCAGATATCCCTTTTACGCTCTGGGTATCGATGGTAGAAATACCCAGAGAGCATCCCCCATTTGCATGGTGCCACACTTGATAGCAGAACTGATAAAAACTGTCACAGGATATATTATTATTGTTTTAATTATTTTTTGATACACAGGGATACTCAGCAGTCTTTCAGAGTAATCTAGAAAACACAGGCCTAATCATAGGTAAATTTGGGAAACATGAGGATATATACAAAGGACTACATAATTATTACAGTTAGTTTTATTTCCAAGATGCACTCAAGCAATACCTTGTAAAGAGAGAGAGTCTTTAGTTATTAAAAGTAATAGTAGATTATGAAAGTTCTTAAAATTTTTATATCTTGCCATCACATTGTTTAGCACACTTTGAGTAGCTACATAGCAAAATATGTTTTATACTCTCCATTTCTTAGCATGAATAGTTTATGATTTCAACCAATTTTCATTTAAATAAGTATGCAGGAGTGAATTCGTTGTTGATACAAATATTATATTTCCTGATAATTCAAGAAATCATGGTTTACTACTAATTTTAGTTAGAATGCTTTTTAGTAGATCCTTTTATTACTGAACTTAAATGCCTACTTTAGCCTGATTGGTTTTCTTCCACCTTTATATTTGAATAACTCACATAAACTAGACCTGATAACTTATATAGAAGAGAAACAATGTTTTGCAGTAGAGCAACTTTATCTTTGGAAATAGATTCATCATCGTCATCACTGGCTGGACAACCCTTTTTGTGTATTGGCCTGTTCCAGGAATCTTCTCCATTCCAATCTATTTCATGTTTTTTTTCTCCAATTTTTTATTTTTAAGCTTGTTATATCATTTTCTAATTGTTTAATGTATCTCAGCTTCCGTCTTTGTCTTGTTTTTTCCTACTGGCATTTGTTTGCTTATTTTGTTTCTTATTTCACCTTCTTCCAATTTTTCCACATGTCCCATCCAACGCCGCCGTCCTATCTTAATGAATTTTACGATATGTTCAAAGTTACATCTTCTTCGACGAATTCTATTTTCTTTTGTGTACGTGTCGCAAGATTTTTCTTTCAAGGGTAACTAATAATCTTTCCTCACCTTAGAGTGTCTAGGTTTCTGAACCATATGTAAGTACCGGTCTTATTAATGTTTTCTATATTTGGCATTTTATTTTCTATTTATATTCTATATTAGCATCTTGCGATGTTATATGATCCTTAGTTGCCTAATTAAGCCATAGTAACATTTATTGGAAATTAATATTCGCCCCTTCTCTTCGCATCTTTTCTTCTCCTGAACTTGACGTACCATTTCTGTGAGACGCAAAAGACTTCAATAGTCTCTCGACTATTTTGGTCGTTTAATTATGATATTATGTTAAATTTTATATGAGAAGGAAAGATATTCATGGGATAAAACAGAGGTAGCGATTGGTTTAGCTTAGCGGCATTTGCCAACGTAAATAAATACTTGGATTATATTTATTCTCTTTCGAAAATCTAAAACACAGTTTTAAACGTTCAATAAAAACAGAGTGGAAACGAAATATGCTACAAGATCATTGGTGATATATAATTAAAACAAAGATCTGTTTAACAAAAGTCAGTTGCATCTAACTGAGGCCTAAAAGGAAGAAAAATAAACTAGATACTTTTCCAGAATGAGAGGCCGAAAAATTACTATTCGCCACGCCTTCTTGGTTTCTTACATTTATTTAGAATATAATGAACAAATCAAATAGATAGCTGGCATATTTATATAGAAATTAATACGATACCACAGAGCAACATTTATAGTAATACCAACAACGCCCAGTGTAGTGTCTAAAGTAAGCAGAACAGAACATGCTTTAATTACTCTCTCTTATTTTTCATCAGTTTCAAAAACATAATGAAACATTGAGTTACATAAGGCTGAGTTACTCTCAACAATCTAGCTTTCCATAATCTATGACTTTCATCCCTGAAATCGTACTATATTGATGACCAATCTTTTTCTAGCACCCATTAGTGATATATTATAAACGTGTAATGTCATATCAATTTTTACTAGCCACTTTAACTAACTGAGAATTAATTTGTTAACAAATATCTTAAAAATTTATTTTTTCTATGTAATTATAAACCAATTATTTGACTATATTTTAGGTACCAAGAGTCAACCATTGGAGGATGTTTTATCAGTAGCATGGAACAAGCAAGTACAACACATTCTAGCCTCAACTTTTCCCTCAAAATGTGTGATCTGGGATCTAAGGAAAAATGAACCAATCATAAAGCTAACTGACACAGTCTCTAGAATTAGGTGGAAAGTTGTTGCATGGCATCCAGAGGTAGCCACACAGCTTTGTCTAGCATCTGGTAAGAAGTTTTAATTACATTTGAATAACTGTATTCTCATATATATTCTATTTATTTTAGAGGAAGACCAAGCCCCAGTAATACAACTGTGGGATCTAAGGTTTGCAACTTCGCCATTAAAAACTCTTCAAAACCATCAAAGAGGTATTCTTTCCCTTGCCTGGTGTTCTGAGGATCCTGATTTATTAGTATCATGTGGCAAAGATAACAGATTGGTATGCTGGAATCCCAATTCAAATCACCAAAATGGAGAAGTGTTGGCTGAGGTAGCAAAAACGAATCAGTGGAGTTTCGATGTTGTATGGTGTCCTAGAAATCCCGCTTTGATTGCTTCTTCCAACTTCGATGGACATGTTTCTGTCTATTCTGTTATGGGTGGTAAGTATATAAGTATATATTTGTTTTATTCATGTGTTCTTCATCTTAGTAACGTTTTCCACGTGCGATGTACATTTAAAATATAATCGGTTCTCTTTAATCCGACTTGGGCTCAAATTTCTACACCCTCCCTGATTATTTTAATTTTTTGTTATTGGATGGCTGTTATTTGTTAACAGGATTTTTTGTCCCGTATTGTGTTCATGTTGTAATAAAGCTAAAGTGATTTTCTTGTTTCTTATATTTCGACTATGTTCGTTTAGTCGCGCGGAATGCTGTCGATGCTTAGGATTTCTTAGGGTTGATCCTATTGTTTTTAGGGGCTTTTATGTTGCGTAGATGTCGTCAATTCGGTCTGTGGTTCCTTTGATGTAGAGAAGAATGCTTTTGGTTTGTAATTTGTAGTTTTGACTACTAACCTATTTTCACAAAGATCTGTGGCTTTTTTTTTTAATTATTTGTTGATTATAACCATTTATTTTTAAGGTACTTTTATTCGTTTTAGTTTTGCTGTATTGTGATCATCACTGAGTAATATGGAACTTATTATAAGGGTATTGGTAACCGCTTGTGTGTGTAAGGGGTGATGATGTGAAAATTCGTTTAGGTACCTGTCTTTGTGAGTTCCTTTTTGGTAAGCGATGTAACTAAATGTTCCATCTTTGCGCTTGGTTGTTAACACCTTAGCTGCGTTCAGAGATATTTATAAACTTCATGTATGTCTCGTAACAAACCTTCGTCACAGTGCGTTACGACCCATATATGTATATGTGGTAAAGGTCAAGCCATTTAAAGGGTATCAGTGTTCCGAAAATAATAGATATTTGATTTATTGTCAAAATTTATTTAATATAATATTAGACATATACATTACAAAATTAGGAAGGCAGAGTACAGATCTACTTCAGTAATAGCAAATCGCGAGCTCATGGTTTTGCCCCTAAATACCTTTCTCACCGGGGAACCATGTCACGACCCATAAAATTCCGATCTACACCTTTTTTCCCTCCCCATCCTACCCAACAAGAATATGGAGAAAACCAGATGCAATAATTCCATAAGTTAAGGTGGAAGCTATCGTGCTAAAACCTGAATGGTCGCACGTCACGTGGCCGCTAACGATGCTCTTGGGACACTGGATGAAATCCCATTGAATATCAGTCTTGTTCCTGTATGCAGGGCTCTGCAGGAATCGACCAACAGTCCTCAGCTACTCGTGGGCATAAATATGAATACTCACCAACATGTAAGGCAAGCACGGTGTTTAAATGCCATAAACCCGACCACTGTAACCAACCCTACTCAAAGTGCATCAAAAAGATAAACCTCCACATCGCCACATATAATGCTCGGTCACTCTTTCACACAAGTGGATTGAGATATTGTGGGTATCGGTGAAGTGAGAAAAAAGGGAGTGAGTCTTATCACACTCCCATCAGGCCACTTATGGTACTACAAAGGAGAAGAAGAATAGACAATCGGTTTATTTATTCACGGCCCATGTCACAAAACTAGTTTCGCTTCCAGCATGAAGAAGAACAAACCCAGGATCTCTTTGGGTTGGAGCTTTCAATCCAGTAGAGAGCCCTTTTATGAAGGCATCTCATGGATTCTTGATCGTTGTGTCCTTCCATTCCTTTTTGACTGAAGCACCGACGTCAGTCCAGGACTCATCGGTATAAACAAGGTTTACATTATCCTTCTTCCTCAATGTTTTTATTTGTCTAAGGGGCTTGTGTCTCCAGGATATGATGTCTTTTTTTCCATCATTATCGAATCTCGACCTCATTTACCATATTCAAAACCTATTTCATCATAGGTCCTCATCATCCTACACTCTGTTCAGTATGCTGTCGACGGTTGGTGGTGTTTTCCAAAAAAAAAAAAAAAAATCATGGACAATTTTATTTATTCGAGATTTCACTCCCTCATAAGTATTCTCACGTGAATTGGACTGGAAACTGTTTTTCTTCCTTAGACCGGAGGGAAACCGTAGACAATTGTTGTGTGCGCGTATATTCCAGTGCTAGGATTCTTAAATCCGGTCCTGATGAGCCACTCGGGGCAAACCGGCAACGTTGTCGGCCGTTCTCCCATAAGAAATACATTGCTTATCTTACTGCACTGAATTCTAACTGTGGCTTCTACTAAAGCTCGATTTCTTTTACGTTTCCTCATGTTGTTAGCATCTCAAGATCATTTCTTTGAAGGAAGTGTCCAAACTAACGTATTGTTTGTTCTGTAAAATGTTTTCCTAGCATTTTCTGTGAGCTGTACCCTCAAATCCCTTCGTAAGAGAAACGCATCGACGCTTTCAGAATGTAGCTTTATATGTGAATACTACGCATTTTCTGAACTAACAGAATAAAAATACTTCGGGTCAATCAGAATTCTGGGCTCAAGGATCTATGCCTATGGCTCAAAACACAAAATATCATCCGAAATCTTCAGAGCCACCATTTCACGTTTAACCGTAGCCAATTGGATCGCCAACATTCGAATAGAGACGCCGCAACGAGAAGAAATAAAGTTTTCTTGAATTTTTTTACAGTTTGTTTCTTCGTCATTGAATAATTAATTTTAAATTGCATTTCGATTTGCATTTTTAATTATATATTGATTTAGAGAATTGTTCAATTTTTGTCGTTATATTTTCCATTTAAAACAAATTTACTTTTTTTTCTTTAGGCAAAACTCAACAAATTCAAACAACCAATAAAATAGCTGATAGCTTCCCTGGTATGGATGGCTATGTGGAAGCACCAGTTCCTCAACAAGACCTTGCTCCTGCCAGTGTTGATCTAAGTAAACCACCAAAGTGGTTAAAAAAACCAGTCGGAGCACGTTTTGGAGTAAGCAATACAAAGTATTTTATAATATTGTTACACTTGTATAAAATCAATTTTATTGAACACCAACTTGTTTACAATACTTAATACAAGTGACAACTGTAGATTTCAAAACTCAAAATACTACTAAACTATCACAAAGATCTGTTTATATTTTCTGACGTTCCAAACTTCACTAGAAATTTCATGAATTTTCGATGTCATCTTGAATGTACACGAACTATTTCTTCTTTTTCTTCAAGGTACTTTTTCTATGTGGGATAAATCTTCTTTAAGTTCCATCTTCTATCGAAGGTTCGAAATCATCATGGCTATGCGGACTCTGTTGACTTCCGCTCTAAAAACTTCTGCACTACTGCATTCAAACCATTCCCTTAAGTTCTTAAGCCAGGATATTCTTCGTCTTCCCACATTTCGCTTTCCTCGGATTTTGCCTTGCATAATAAGTTGTAATAATGCGTATTTTTGCCCTCTCATCACATGTTCTAAGTACTCAAGTTTTCGTCTTTTGATAGTTAATATTATTTCCGCCTCATTTCCTATTCTTCTAGTTACTTCCACGTTTGACATTCTTTGAATCCATGATATTCGTAGGATTCTTCTGTAACACCAAAATTCAAAGGCGGCCAACTTATTCAGATGGACTTGTTTTAGTGTCCATAAATACCATAAAACCATTTTATTATATGAACTTTTTCTGCGGGCGTATAAACAGACATGTTGTTTACAAAAATAAATTAAAGATCTACGCTATTAATGCTTTAAACACCCACTGTATAATGACACATTATTGGCGATGATGGGTCAACGAAGCAGGTTCGTATAATGTTGACGGCGCGCAGTGTTGCCATTTATAGGGTGTAATCTAATTTAGAGATTATTACGCTTCTTCCTACGCTTCCTAATAAGCGTAGGAAGAAGACGCGTTTCCTGGTTGAAGAACCTGAGAGAGTGGTTTGGTTTGCAGCTCAAGGCAATTGTTCAGAGCAGCTGCATCGAAGGTCAGAATAACCATGATGATTGCCAACCTTAGTCGCCGATATAGTACTTAAAGAAGAAAAATCTAATTTAAAACCTAACGTACTGTATAAGGTTGCTAAGAAAAAAATGCTCGAAAATTAGTTATAGCTGTTAAAAACGCGTATCAAGTAAACTAAAGTTAGCGAGCAACAACACTGGTTTGACAAGTGATAATATGTATATTATTATACATATATCTATCGACGCATGCTTTAAAAACTCACTAGCGCAGCACTCACTCAGTAGCGTTGCGCCCTAGCTGTCTTTTACTTTAACTTTGATACCTCGTGTTTTTAACAGCTAGCAACCCCAATTTGCGACCATTTTTTTCTCAGGCAACCATATATAAAAATTAGCTTTAATTTGATATAAAAAACATCATATACGTCATGAGCAACGTATTTTATTTAAAAAATAAATGAACGAAATAAAATTTTTGTTCAAAATGAATTACTATTAATTGAATTAAAAATATTTGCGGCCACTTTTTGACTGGCAACCTATTATCTATGTATTCTCCTAATTTTAAATGTATGTACAAATATGAGTTTGATTAACTACGTTATGAACGTAGAGTTCCTGCAGTGGGATCTTAGACTAATAGTATCATACAGAAGTATAGGTTTTTAGGCTTTTTTCACTTTTCCGTTTTCTTTATCTATATAATTCCTTTTAGTTTGGAGGTAAATTGATTACGTTTGAACATGAAAAAGCAGCAATCGCACAAGTCTTACAGAATCTGCAACCTGGCCAACAACCGCCCCCAATTCACAGAACAGTTCAGATCAGTCAGGTTATAACTGAACCTGACTTTGTACAGAAATCAAACGAGTTGGAAAAAACATTAGAATATGGGAATTTTACAGGTGAGTACAAATATACAAATACATAAATAAATAAACATTCCTTATTGAGTAACTACTCAAAAAGTTATTGCCCAAAGTAAACTACAATAAGTTTTTTATACGTCAATTATATATAAATTTGTTAACGTGTATTAATAAAAATAAAATAAATAGATTTCGATAATTGATTGATAAAAAAGAATGTATCATGATCTAAGATATATACAAGTTAAACTCACGAAGTAAAAATAAAATATATATATATATATATATATATATATATATATATATATATATATATATATATATATATATAAGCGGGGATCCTACAGCTTCTGCCGCTTCCCGCATTTCGATCGCCATCTTTTTCTATCTCTCCAGGTGTCTTCATCAATGGCTCTATCTTTCATGGTTTCCATAACACCTTGTATCCAAGACTTGGCTGGTCTTCCTCGTTTCCTTCTATTACTTGGATTGTATTCCATAGCTCTTTTTGGCCATCTGTTGTCGTCCATCCTCTGTACGTGTCCATACCATATTAACTGTCTAGTTTCTATTCTTTCAGAAGTTGTATGTACTCTATCTGTTTTTCTTCTAATTTCAGAATTAGGTATACGTTCTACTCTTGATATACGGCAAGCTCTTCTTAGGTAGTCCATTTCAACCGTGTCAACTTTTTTCTTTCCTTTTACTGTCATTTGCCAACATTCTGCTCCATATGTAAGAATGGGCTCTACAATTACTTTGTAGATAGTCATTTTAGTTCTCATAGTAGCTTTGTTGGACCAAAGTATCGAATTCAGAATTTGAACACTCTTCCTGCCTTGTTGCACTCTATAGTCTATATCTCGTTCCGTTGTTCCTTTACTGCAGATAATACTTCCCAAATATTTGTATTCGTAGCACCTTTTCATTTGTCTAATTTCCAAATCCGGGTCTTCGTCTTCATTGCCTATTCGCATATATTCTGTTTTAGACATATTCATACTCATCCCCCATTTTTCATATTCATCTTTGAGCTTTCTAAGCATATAATCTGCATCTTCTTCACAGCTTGCAATTAGTACTTGATCATCTGCAAAGAACAGCGTTGTCAGATAATGGTTGTTAAGCTTCAACCCCATTCCCACACATTTTTGTCTCCACTGGTGCAGTGCTTCTTGGATATATATTTTGAATAGGGTGGGAGAAAGACAACATCCTTGTCTCAAGCCTTTCGTTACTGTAAATACCCTTGAGAAAGTATTTCCTGTTTTTACAGTGCTTTGAGGACATTTATAGATGTTCAGTATTGCTTTTAGATATGTTTTACTAAGGTCCGTTTTCGTCAAGACACTAAATAAGAGTTTTAAAGGAACTGTATCATAAGCCTTCTCCAGATCTATAAATACCAGATGCGTAGGGAGGTTTCGAGCTGTTCGTTTTTCAATTACTTGTTGAAGGGTAAATGTGTTGTCCACGCACGATCTTCCTGCTCTGAAGCCGCTTTGTTCTTCAATTTCTTTATACTCCTCTTCTATTCTTCTTTTCAATATACGACCATATAACCTTCCCAGCGAGCTAGTTACGCTAAGTAAAAATAAAATGTTAAGTTTATTGTAATCAGATTTTTTCCTCCTCCGCCTCCAGGATTTTGTTTAAATCCCTTGTATTGTTTCTCTGTATGACAAAATTTGTACATACGGTCTGGAGGCCTACATACAACTAAACTATTTCATATTTAGGTTGTAAGTGTTAATGAATAATTTACACAAACACTTATTTCTAACAAGAGAATTATGTACGATTCTTTGTTCCATACAAGGGAGAGGTGTGTGCATACTTCACACTATATCTCAAGGGGGCCTATGACTTAATAACTAGAACTAAACTATGGGAAGCAATGTACGATATCGGAGTTTCACAAAAACTAACAAAAGGAGTAAGAGTATTTGACAACCATAAATATACAGCCCATTTAAAACGACAAAAGGATTACTGCAAGACTGATCTACATTCTTTTGGTTTAAAATATTCCTAGAGAAAACTCTTGAAGTCATGGAAAAGAACGATAACGTCGACCTCGGTTTTTATGGTAAGAAAATTAGAAGAAAAGTACACAAGGAATGAAATGGAATAATTATTGAAATTAATTCATATATGCAAAATACCATTATGGCGTGGATTTTATGTTCTGAAACTAATTAGTTGCAGCTCTCTTTTCAGAAAACTTATTTCAAAGCCGATCCTTTACTTTAAAATATTTCAAATATAAATATTTTTTTATACAATGTGGAAACCACTAATGGAATAAAATTGTTTTTGTCCTTATTTTAGAAAATAATTTATATAAAATAAAAAACGTTGAGATAACTTAACTTTTAAATTTAAATGTGCGCTTTTTAAACATAAATTTGAATGTACAGGGTGATGTACAAGTCTGGAATAGTCCATAATCTCTATTTTAAATGAAACGCCCTGTATATTTTTATGTTTTTAAAAGCTCCTTAACAACCTGATCTCAACATGTAGGATCTATTATGAATAATACAAGATGGAATTTTGAAATTAAGTATAATTTTCTTCAAGACAATTAATTCATAGAATATCCGAGGTAATTGATTGAATTACATTAAAATAAATGCTCAAAATGTTCTCCACCTTGTTATTGGCAATAACACAGTCTCCTATAAAACTCGTCCCGAACTTTGTTTAAAGTTTGAGGTGAAATATTCCGTATTTCTGTAGTTATCGTTTCTGTTTGACGTCTTCAATGCTAGTTGGTTGTGTTGCATATATTTCGTTCTTGAGATAACCCCATAGAAAAATATCCAAAGGCGTAAGATCTGGCGACCTAGCTGGCCACTCAATAGTACCCCTTCGTCCAATCCATTTATTGAAGAAGATTTCATTCAAGTAATTTCTCACCATTAAAGCATAATGGGGTGTTGCACCGTCCTGCTGGAACCAGACAGTTTCATGCGGTAGGGTCGGATCTATTGGATTGGGATATAAGTTAGCCAACTGAGAAGGAACATCGTCTCTTATCATGCATAAATATTTTTCCGCTGTCAAATTACCGTCTACAAATATAGGGCCAATAATATGATCTCCTATAATACCTGCCCAAACATTCAACTTTTGAGGATACTGAGTGTCTCACGCATTCAATGAGGATTCTCTGCTGACCAATATCTACAGTTTTGTCAGTTTATCTCTGCGTTCAATGTAAATGTTCATTCATCAGAAAAAAGAATTGTGCCAAGAGCTATTTCATTTGTGTTAATTTTATCCATCATTTTTTCGCAGAAATCCTTTCCACGATCTGGATTGTCTTCTGTTAGCTCCTGCACAAAAGTCAATTTATATGGATGAAGTTTTTCTTCATGGAGACACCTTAGGACAGTTGTGTGACTCACATTATTTTGACGTGCAATTTGACATGAACTTGACACTTAACAAAATATCCACTTTCACCTCATCTTCAATGAAGTTCGATTTTCTTTTTAATGGTTTGACATGTCCAAGTTCTTTGAATTGTGCATAAATTTTAGACACAGTACCTTGTGCAATATTAGGCAACTGAGGATACCTCTGATTAAATAAGTTTGCTACTTCAACTTGACTTCTACAATTCTCCCTGTAACCGATCATCATTAAAATCTCAATTCGGTGGGTCTCAGTTAAATATTTCATTTTTACTTCTGCAAGAAATTAGCTTTTAATTAGGAATTTATTATTTTAATGTAAAATGTCAACACACCAACAACTGATTGATAACAATCCGCATTATTTACCGATTTAGTTTAATTAGTAGACTATCTAGACAGTTTTTACCTATTCATGACAAAAAATGTTAACACGGTTACTAAACCGAAATTTTCCACAATATACTGACACTTAGAGTAGAAGTGTATTGTCTGTATTTAGCTAAGTTAAAATAATACCATAACACGTGATAAATTATTAATTTCAAAATTTCACCTTGTATTATTCATTATATACCCTACATGATATAGTTCATTGAAATCAGGTTGTTAAGAATCTTTTAAAAACATAAAAATATACAGAGTGTTTCATTAAAAATAAGGATTATGGACTATGCCAGACTTGCGTGGATCACCCTGTACATTTAAATTTATGTTTAAAAAGCGCACATTTAAATTTAAAAGTTAACGTGTCCCAGAGTTTTTTATTATTTTCTATAATAAGGACACAAACAATTTTATTCCATAAGTGGTTTCCACACCGTATAAACAGGTTTTGTTTTGTTTTTAGATTATTGTAAAGAAAAATCTAACCAAACCAACGACCAACACAAGAAATACATCTGGCACTTCTTGAAAGCGAACTTTGAAGAAGTTCCTCGGGTGGAGTTGTTGAATCTGGTGGGTTATAACCTTACGGATGTTAACGATAAGTTGAATGTGCATGCTGGCGTGCAAAACGAAAATAATATAGACGGACTAAGTGAAGATTTTATCAACTCAAATAGGGTAAGTATCTGAATGTTTTACTTCTTTTATATCAGTTTATATTTATTGCTAGACGAATAAACGTATAGTCTCGTGATGCCGATATAAGTTTCACGTTTTCTTTTCTGGTTAGTTCTTGCTGCATTTTGGTTTTCTTTAACCATTCACTTCTTCAGACTTGTGTTATTTATTTTGTTGATTTTAGCTTCATTCCTAGGAGGAAAATTAGGTAACATTAAATTAGAAATGTGAACATTTTGGGATTAACTGAAGTCTGGAAAGTATGTTATAAAAGCGGACGTATATGTACTACTCAGGAAACACTGGAAAAGATTAATGGATTCGGAATTACGCCAAGAAAAACCATGGACAAATCAGTTGTAAACTGTTTTCCCTGCTCAGATCGACTTAATCCAGCTTCAAACAATAGACAAGATGCAGTTAATATAAGTGCCTCCTACAGCCCATAAAGGCGATGAAGAGGCTGAGAAATTTTACGAACAACTTCAAGATGTACTGCAATCAAGAAAGAAACGCGAGCTGACAATTTTAACGGGCGACTTAAATGACAAAATTGAAGAGGGGAGTTATGAAGACTATATTGGCAAATTTGACTTACGAGAAAGAAACGAGTAAGGTGATTTACTGCTACTGAGGTAATCAGCAATATACTTTATAAACTTCCAAGAAGGAGGCTGTACACTTGGAAAGCAACAGGCGACAAAAAAGATGTGTTAGAGAGAATAGGGAAAGAAATAGAAAATCTTTTACTGTCAAGAAAAGCAAGCTAGGGTTTCTAGGGCATATTTCTCGTAATCCAAATATAAGATACTACAACTTATAATGCTACAAGCTAAAATCATGGCCGAAGAAGTCTATAATATTATAGGACGCCATAGATATTTCTAGGATGTTTCATAATTCACACCAGTTTTGAATTGGCACCGTGCCCATTGAGCTGCCTCTCCTATTAAAGATTTTTATAAGATGTAGGCTATCCAATGTTTGGTGTCTATGTTCATATTGCTCATGTAGCCTATTATCTCTTTGATGAACTCTTGTTGAGTTTCAGTGTCGTCGCCAGAGTATGTAAGTGGTGCAGAGGTCCATTTTGGTTGCGGAAGTTCCATCTTTGGTTTATCCTGGGCTTCCATTGGCTTACTCTGCACTAGGGTTAGTGCCGTCACTGTTTGTATCAATGTGGATAATACAGATGCCAAATCTCTGGGTTGTGGGATTCGCCGCTCTGGAGGAGGAGCGAAGGTTTTTCGCTTCCATCCTCTTGCTCGTGGAGTTATGCGTTCTTGACTTCCACTCGGCAAGAAGCTCACCGGAGGCTCTGTGGTCAGCAAGGTGCCACCGACAATGTAGATTACTTTAACAGTTTGAGTTTCTTACGTAAATCGTATATATATATATATATATATATATATATATATATATATATATATATATATATATATGTAAATACTTTTTTCTTTTTGGGTGTGGTAGTCAATAAAAACAGAGCTTTGCTAAGGCGTACTATTTATTCTGAATCCAAGCTTTCGGTGGTTTTTTGCCACCTTTATCAAGGTCTACAAAGAAAATTACTATGTTGTAACAGTTTGAATGGTGCCAAAAAAGGCTATAAAAAACTATAAAAAACTTACCCGAATGTAAGATTCGTGGCAGAAACAACAACGTTAAATAACATGATATACTGAAGTTGCAATTACACTTTAAAAAATTACTGTTAAAAAAACACTTTAAAATTACTAAATACGTTAAAAGTTAAAAACAAAATGAAGGACGACATGTTAAAACAGTCGTCGCTGCAGGCTTGATTTCAGTCACATTTCACGAGCAGAAAGAGAACGTGGGTGGACAATTATTGTTTAAATAGTTAGGAGAAAATACAAAAAACAACTTTGAAATTAACGTCTCACAAAATACTGTTTATGCATTTTGAGTACTACCAACTGTATTACCAACTTAAAAATAAGCGGGAAGTTAAAAATGTTATTTATGACATAAGCAAACGAAAGAAAATAGTATTTAGTAAATAGGTTTAGAAAAAATAATAACTCAAACAAAACAAAACTAAATTAGTAACTGAAGTTTGATCACAAGTATTCAATTAATACTGAAATTTTTAACAAAAGAAAAGAACAAAGAAAACTCTGAGATGCAAAATAGCTCAGTCAAAAGTCAATATAAAATTGTAAATTTTGCTAAGATTCTGGATCTCATATCTCTTATTAAGATTGTTATTATCACTCTTGCTGATATGTACCATCTCTAAGAAAGTTCTCTTAAATTTATTTTTCTCTCTGGCTAATATTTTTACATTGTTGAAATCTATCTTATGGTCTAGATCGATAGTATGCTCTGCCAAAGCACAAGTAGGTTTGTTTAATCTACAATCACTCTTATGAGAAATAATACGGCTAGACAGATTCCTTCCAGTTTCAACAATGTACGTGGATGGACATTCAGTACATTGAATGCAATAAACAACATCTGTAGTCTCTAGAGTGGTTAGGGGTTGTTTTATTTTGCTATACAGCTGACGTATGGTTTTGATGTTCTTGTTAGCTATTTTGATAAGTCTTTAAAAATCTTAGTGAGTTTAACGGTTAGTTTTGGAATATATGGAAGGGCATAAAAATACACACTTGTTGAAGCTGAATTATTTTGTGCTGAGGGCACTGATTGTGACATAGTAAGTCTGTTGTTTCTATTAACAAAGGGAACATTAAAAATTAATTTATTAATCAGTCTTAGAGGATATGAATTTTCAACAAAAATATTACGTAAGAGGTTGAGATCATGTTGGAGATAATCCGGATGAGATAACCTTTTGACACGTTCTTTCATCGCTAGGACTAAATTAGTTTTCATCCTCGGAGGATGGTGAGAGTGGTACCTTATGAATCTATTGCTACATATGGGTTTTCTATACCATTGTGTTTTCACAACATTATCCTCACATCTATGCAATCTCATGTCAAGGAAAGGCAAAGATCCCTCCCGCTCCTTCTCGCACGTGAATTGCAAGTGTGGGTTTTGTTGGTTGAACACATTTAACGTAGAATGTATGGAGTCTGCAGGTAGTGCCAAGATTAAGTCATCCACATATCTCTTTATGAACGGTATTTCAAAATTGATTTGTTGCAAACAATATTGCAAATATATATATATATATATATATATATATATATATATATATATATATATATATATATATATATATATTTATATATATATTAATATATTTATCTTACATAATTAATTGTCTAGTATTCTAAGCACTAAAACCAATGAAGACATTCGTAATAGAACAAAAGTAAAAGATGCTGTCGAACAGGCAGCTAAACTGAAATGGGCTGGACATAACGAACGTCATAAGAATGGTCGATGGAATAAAGAAATCGGGAATTGGCGGCCATATGAAGCCAAAGGACCACGAGGAAGACCGCAAGTGCGCTGAAGTGACGATATTAAAGGAACTGCAAGACCAATGTGGAAACGTCTTACAAACAACAGAGATGAATGGCGAGAATTAGGAGAGGCCTATATTCGGCAATCCGAATAGAGAGAAGGGCAAAAAAAATCTAAGCACGGTGGGTGCCTTGAATCTCATAGAGATGCCTGCTCTTCAGGCCAAGTTCACACTCCTCGAGGTATAGGAACGTCGGCAGAATGTTGACTCTTCGACGACCCCTCACTCCATACCGCTACCTCTCGTGAAGTAATTTTAAGTCTCGTAGGGACTTTTATTTATTTCTGCCGAATGGTTTGGCAACGAAGCGCTACTTTAGCTCGGCCACCGATTGAGGAGTAATTCTAAGTCTACCTAAGCTTTTATTTATTCCTATCCGTCGGTGGTCTAGTGGAACGCTGGTCAGTTCGACACGAACTGAAATAGCTTTAAGACAACCTGTCTTTCCCTATTTCAAAGATTAATGTCTCTCTGGCCAGGGAGCGTTCTCTCCGAGCTCGTAGCTGGCTTCCGCGAGGTAATTATAAGTCCGTTTCCAAACTTTCCTTTACCTCGACAAAAGATAACCTAAAAGTCAACAACTCCGGTTCCTATACTTCTTATTGGCTTGAATAATATCGTAGCCGCAAGGCTTCATGTTTATTCAAACACTAAAGAGCTTTTGAAATCGTTTTCGAAGCGAAGTCTTTTTAATTCGGCGAAATGTTCACTCAGGCAATAATAAAACGTAGAATAGTTGAAAAGGCTACTCGGCCAACTAGGTCTAGCTGGGAACAAGATGTAGACTGACTTGATCCCGATCGGAAGATGCGCTGCCTTTTTATGCATTTCTTGATTGCATTTCCGCAGCGATCTTCCGTCGGAAGGTCAATAAAAACGTAGTTAATAAAACTGTTTGATATTGGCCGGCCAGAGTGACAATCTTCGCTGTGATTGGCTGCTCTGGCGACATCATCTTATTTTATAAATTAAATTTATATGAATGAAGATCTTTTTTTAGATAGAAGATTATAACCAACAAAATGCATTTGACAACTTAGGAACACCGGAGAAAAAACGAGTTGAGCCATTTAAAATTAATACTGGAGATGGTAAGAACATACAGTTAAAAACTAGGCGTTTAACTTTTTAAATTCTTATTCTTTTAGATACCGAAGGCCTTATTACACAAGCTTTGCTACTTAATAATGTAGTTGCTGCTGTAGAACTTTGCCTTAAAGCTAAACGATATGCAGATGCTCTGGTAATAGCTACTACAGGTATGTTTTTTAATGTAGAACTGAGAACACCTTTGCGTGATGGAAATCCGTTATTACATAAATATCTATTTACACACATGTTTCACCACACTAGGCTTCTTTGGATATTAACGTATAACTAAGCACTTTATAAAAATTGTTTATTACAATTCTTTGATTTAGACAATAAATAAAGAGCAGGCAAAGACGGAAATAACCACACACTGAACCTCTATGAAAAAAAATTTAACACTAGAAAGTCGGAGGGGCCAATTTGGCCCCTGTTGCGATTTGAAGTTATTGTAGTTCTTTTATTTGACACAATAATAATTTCATATTTTATGACTTTTAATATTTTGATACAAAGTCTTATTTAACGCAAAAAAATATTGTTTACTAAATTTATTAAATGGATTTTCTAACAAACCTACCATAGAAGTTTGAAGGGGCCAAACTGGCCCTGTATTAATTATTATCGTTTTCTCGGAAATTTGACGATTTCTTTTAACTTTCTGTCGGATAGATAAAATTATGTTTATGTACGTTTATTCCTAGAAGATATTTTGTTACATACTGTTTGTTCCTTGAAAGTATTTTGTTTATTGAGCGGTTTATTAGGTTCTGCTGACTCTCGTTTCTAGAATATTGAAACATTCGTTCAATTGTGAAAATTCAAGACGACTGTAAAGATGTCTCGTCGTGGACTATCAGAGCTTGAACTTCTTAAAGAAATACGAAAAATACAAGAAGATGTTTCGGGAGGTGAATCTGAATGTGCAGAAAATAATGAGTCAGACGATGAACAATACGTACCACCACAAAATAATGATTCAAGTGACTCTGATGCTTCAGAGCAGTTAGAAAGTTTTATTGTACAAGACTCGCCAATTTATGTAAACACTGCTTCTACAACTCAACAGCACGAGTCAGCTAATTTTATCGTGAATCCAAGTGCATCTAAGCCAAGTCACAAGAGAAAAAGAGGTCAACAAGGAAAAACTATTTCAATCGGAGACACCGAACAATCGAAAGACGGAACAACGTGGAAAGTTATTGATTCTGGATCAGTACCTGGTAAGATTATGATTTTTAGTATCTTCATATTCATTGAATGTTTGCTCATTACAGGACGCCGCGCTCAGCACAACATTTATCGAGAGGAATCAGGTCCTACGTCGTATGCAAAAAGGAACGTGAGGAACAATTGTGTGGTAAGTGCTTGGCATCTAATAATCAACGACAGCATGTTACGTCATATAAAAGAATGCACTATTGCAGAAGCACATCGATGTTTGAAAAATGACACATGGACTATAAGTTTGGAAGAACTGGAGGCTGCCCTTGCTATTATGTACGCAAGAGGAGTCTACGGCGCCAAAAATTTCCCAACCAACAGCTTGTGGTTAACAGTATGGGGTCCTCAGTTTTTTAGGCAAACTATGCCACGAGACAGATTCAAGGATATTATAAAATATCTCAGATTTGACATAAAGCAAACGAGATCTGAACGATTGAAAACCGACAAATTTGCTCTAGCCTCTGCGGTTTGGAATGGATTTATAGAAAATAGTGGTGCATGTTACAAACCGGGAATAAACCTTACTGTGGACGAACAACTACTGCCTTCTAAAGCCAGGTGCCCGTTCACACAGTACATATCAAATAAGCCGGATAAGTTTGGCATACAATTTTGGCTTTTGACATGCGTGGAATCAAAATATATTGTAAATGGTTACCCTTATACTGGCACTGATCATCTACGCAAGAAAGATACAAGTGTTGGTGAACATGTTGTTTTGCGGTTAATGGAAAATCAACTGGGAAAGGGCAAAAATGTTACGACAGATAACTACTTTACATCGTTAAAATTGGCCAAGGCATTGCAAAAAAAAATCAACAAGTCTTGTGGGTACTTTGAATCGCAACAGAAAGGAAGTTCCTCTAAGCGTAAAGAGTAAAAATGGAGAATTATATGTTACCCATATATTCCAGAGCGACGAAAAGATAACACTTACTGCATACCAAGGAAAGAGTCACAAAAATGTGCTTTTGTTGAGCTCATTACATCAATCAGTGGATGTTGCTGTCGATGGAAAAAAACTTCCTTAAACAGTAAGTTTTTATAATAAAACAAAATACGGGGTTGATGTAGTGGACCAAATGGCGCGTCTTTATACTACAAAAGTTGCTTCAAGACGATGGCCAATGCACGTGTTTTATAACATTCTTGACTTAGGAGCAATAAATGCATGGATTATTTATAAAGAAGTTACTGGAAGTAAAATCAGTCGTCGTAAGTTTATTCTTCAGCTGTGTGAAGAATTACGGGCTCCATACCTTGCCTCCCGAAATCTGGTACTATACCCAGCACTACCGGATTTACCACCCACCAGCACTGTTACTAGCCAAAAAAGAAAAAAATGTCAGTTAAAAATGTTTTGTAAAGGAAATCATACTTCCAATGAGTGCCACGGCTGTAACAAGGCAATGTGTGGCAAATGCCAAAAACTGCAAACTGTATGGTGTTCCAAATGTTTAAAATGAAACTAAAAAATTAAATCAAATTCTATCGTCAAGAGTTTATATAATTTCTTAAAACTGTTTATTTTTATTTTTTGTTTATTCCCAAATAAATAGTTAATTCTAAACTTGGTTTTTATTGATTTAGGAACTTGGGGCCAAAATGATCCCTTCGGGCTTTCTAGGTAGGTATTCTAAGCCCGACTTTCTAGTGTTAACAGTGTATCAATTTAAAACATGTATATACATTAAATAATATAAATGTTACCACAGTTAAAATATAATAAAATACAATACAAATGTTAAAATGTGACATACCAGTGTTTTGCTAGGTTTTTACGAATTTATTACCACCCTAGTAATTTTTAACCCTTAAACTACCTCTTGTGGGAAGTCAATAATTCTTTTAGCTTAAAATTTAGGACGAAAAAAAAAATCTTTTTCTCCCTAAATTAATTTTTTTACAATTTCACTGTACTCTATTTATAACCAAAATAAAAAAAGTGGTATTTCTATTATTTTTAATTCCCTGGCTCGAATATTAAGCTAACGGCAACGTTTCCAAATAATATTCGTTTAGGGGTGAAAAATTATAGTAGTGGAGTAGTTTAAAGTTTAGTAAAAACTTAGCAGAAAATTTTTTGATTTCAGTTAAAAGTAGAGTACAGTGAAATTGTAAAAAAAAAAGATTTTTCCACCTTACATTTTAATTTAACAGAATTATTGAGTTTACACAAGGGGTAGTTGGGGGGTGAAAAATTACTAGGGTGGTAATACATTCGTAAAAATCTAGCAGAACACTGTGGTATTTCAAAATATATTTTTTTAATTCCTAAATAACTTTAAGCGTCTTTAAGTCAGCAGCATAGCTCCCCTTAAGGGTGGTTTAGAGTGACAATTTATTAGGGTGGTAATAAATTAGTGAAAAATGGGTGCAAAAATATGGCCTAGGTTAAACTGGATTCCGCTCATGTGTCCTTGCTATCTTAAGGTTCCTGCTTTAACTCGACGTTTGGAACAGTTCTAGTTTCCCGTGCCATAAGTGGACCTGAAAATGAAGTATTTAAAGTTGGAGAATAGGTTGAGGTCGATTCAACATTAATGCCCTTCGATGGGAATCTGCTATTAGATGATCTAGTTTTTAGCCGAACAAACGTAATGCCATTATTATTTAGGGAGGTTCAGAAGACTTGTTTTATCTTTATTAACAGAGAAGGAATATTTAACGTTAACTATAATATTATTAACAAATACTATCATGGTTAAGCAAACAAAATTAATTTATTTATCAAAACATGATTCTTTATAACAAATGCAAAATTTAAACATTACCTTATTTAAACATTACGTTTACTAATCAAATAATTAAGTTTTACTTGAGTAATTGCCACGAAAACAAATTATAAGAAAACTTAAAAAGTTTGATCATCTTTCACCCTTTTTTACTGTACTAATTCAAACATAGCTGAAGTCACGAAACATTAACTAAAATATGACCTTAAAACTTTTCTACTCAAACCTAATCAAAATTTATTCTTTGTCTATGATCAGGGATGAATCAAATCCTGTTTTATTTCTCACCCTGATGTTTGACGAATATTTATAAATATTTAATACACAACATGGAGGTTAGGTTCAATTTGGGTGAGTATTTAACCACCCCTCCACTCGAACTAAGAGATCTATTGTGGCTCCTCCCTAGGTTGTAGTTGTCCCTTCAGCCCAGCCTTTTTAATAAAAGTCTGTTATGCCCTTAGGTGACTCTAGGCGGTCACACAGAACGTGTTCCGCCTTCTCTTCATCAGCCTGACAGAATCTGCAACCGCACTGTCTGTCAGTTCGATTTTGTTCATGTGCCCCCTGCGGCGAGAGTGTCCTGTTAAAAGACCTACGATAATTCGCAGATCATTTTTATACATATCTAGTAGATCTTTGGATCTCTTCTTCGAAGGTTCATGAATAAAAGCTTTCGAATGTTCTAGACCCGTTTGTTCGTACCGTTTGCAGTGGTTACATTTCAACCATTCCACCCAGTCCATATTGTTCTTTTGACCGGGCTTCTTGCTATGCCAATGAAAGGTTCTGGGCTTATGAATGTTTCTTTTGCCTCTTCCCTGACAAGTAGTTGCGCTTTTTCGTTCCCTCCAATACCAGTATGTCCAGACACTCAGAGTAAACTTACTTATTTGTTACTTTTTCCGATCCGAATCAGATTCTGAAGACAGTTCCAAACTAACTTAGGAGTCAGTCCTATTTGATTCCAGTGCCTTTAAATAAATTTCTGCTTGGAAGGTAGTGGAGTAATTTCCTAGGCTTTCACTAAGACTTAGCCTTGGTTTACTTCCATATACTACACCTCTAACTCTTTCATTGGTTTTAGAGTTTTAGAGGTCTGTATATCAGCATTGATCTGCCATAATGAGAATAGTTTTATTCGACTCCCATTCGTCCCTTCCTGGAAAGTGGGCGGTAAACGGCTTTTCAAAATTATTGCAACTGGTACCATTTCCAACTCTGGGTGATTTCTCTCTCCAGATTTGATCCCAGTATCCTTTTGCCCTACTTCCTGGAGTCTTATCGCCCTTCTGCATGCTCCTACCTTCACCTCCGTCTCTATCCATATATGCAATAAAGGGAGATCAAGTACGACGTCCATAAAGGCGGTTGGAGTAGTCGACATCGCTCCTGATATGATTAAAGCCAGGTTCCTCCAAAAACAGTTTTTTTAAATAAATTTTACTTAAAGTACGAAAGATATTTTTAAATCAAACTTTTGACACCTGAAAGTACATCCATTAAACTACTTGATTTTTTTTATAGAAACATTTTCACCGAGAAAAAAAAAACAAAATGGCGGACTTTTGAATTTTTCGACCCTTTTTGCACTTTTAATAATTGTTTATTATTTTTTTAATACTTTCGAAATACGAGTGACACTCAGTTGAAAAAACGTTGTTTCGAAAAAAGCCCAATAAGGTAAACAGCTGCCGTTACCCGGCCCGCTTGAGTGGCCGAATTAACCGCTTGGAGCGCTCCTCTATTCCCTCTTGTCTAACTACTTCAAGTTCGCGCGGCCTTTACGCTACTATATCTAAGAGTATTTTCTAGCAATTTTTGAAAAAAAAATTTCGTTTTTTTGAAAATTGTTTGGAGGAACCTGTTTATTTGGATTTCACAACCCATATTTTCCCACATATCCCTCGACATGCACAAATGGAAAGCTTTGCTTTGTTGGCTATTCTTTCCAAATTGGCGTCCCATGTAAGCTGGTTATTTAGTATTACATCTCGATATTTGACCTCATTCGATTCTTTGATATATAGTGTGGGCATCCAAATATTATCTAGGTTCAGTCTCCTGAACTGACAGACTACTACTGTTTTACTAGGATTGGCAAAAAGTTTTTCTCTGTCGCTTCACCTAGTAAGGATATTTAATGTTCTCTGGAGTGTGCTGGATAGAACATTACCATATTTTCCTCTTACCATAATTACTAGATCATCCGCATAGTATCCCCTGTGCGTCAAGGAGCGAGATCAAGTCATCCATCAGAAGTGACCACAGAAGGGGAGAAAGCAACAACATGAATAATCGTTTAAGTTAAAATCGTAAACCGTATTAAAACTCTTGCAAACTGCAATTCATGTAGCTTATAAATCCTGTAGAACTATAGATAATGTCATTAAATTAACAATAATTACATTAATTTCGTATTACTCAGTGGATACCCGGAAATATCCGCTGTCCTTCTATAAGATTTGTATATGACTAACTCACCAAAATGCCTTCTTAAAAACAGGATTCACAGAAAGACTAAAATTTAAATCTAACTTTAACGGTATTTCAGTATTGTTAATTTAGAATCCACATGCTTTAAAAAAAATTACCATTTTTATATTTTTAGGTGGTCCCGATTTATTAGCAAAAACACAACTAAAATATTTAGAACAATCGAGTGGATATGTTTCTACTCTTATATCTGCCATCGTATCCGAGGATTGTAGCCTAATTATTAATAACTGTGATATTAGTAACTGGAAAGAAGCCTTAGCTGCTGTTCTCACTCACGCTTCAGATGAAGATCTTCCCGGACTTTGTGGTAAGACCATCTCATTATGAAATCAAGACAACTTCTGTTTTTCTTTTTTATTTTTTAGAACAGTTGGGCAATAGGCTAGAAGAAGAAAGCCATAATGATCCTAAATTAGCTAATGATGCTCAGTTGTGCTATATCTGTGCTGGTAGTTTCGAAAAACTTGTATCAAGCTGGAGTGACAATGCTTTGAAGTCTACGGATAATCTGCAAGAGCTTATAGAATTGGTGACATTTTTGCAGAAAGCCATTGAAAGGCAAGGAAGGCAAGTTACGGTAAGATTGTGTTCCAAATAAAATAGTATTTTGTTCTTAACTATTAAGTATATCCAAGTCTTATTTAAGAGTTCTCATAGCCATTCCATAATATGTATAAACTACAACCTTTTTTATTTTATCGACTAGAGTTAAACTAAAGATTATAAGGGGCTCTACTGTAAAGGAAAGTACGGATACAAGCAGGTTTAAAGAGGACAACGCATGTGATGAAACAAAACTCATCATAAACGAGAGCTTAAAAAAGTCAATGCAGAAACAGTTAATATGGACCATAAATGGGAGAAAATTCAAGATGCTCTGATCTTTGTTGGAAAATAAATCTTTTAAACTACTTCAAGAAAAAACTGGAACCTTGGATGTTAGCAGAAATTCACATGCTTGTATTTCATGCTATCACTTCGATGCTTTAGAAGAAAGGAGAAAACAAAAGAGCAAAAAGCATGAGTAATAGAACCATCGATAAAAAACGTATTTAACTCAGGCCTTGGAATACGCCCTCCTTGATCAACTCAGTCCCACACAAGAAATACAAAGTAACCTAACGTTTAGACATAATAAGTCGATTTCTTTAAAACCCAATAATTTTAGTAGTATAAAACACGTTTACACTTCTTGAAAATAGCTTTATTCTGAACACCAGCAATATTAAAATACTTGTTAACAATAGCTAAATGACAACTATAAACTTCAAAAACTCAAATACTACTGTTGTAAACTGTCAAGAACATATGTTTATATATATTTTCTGATGTTCCAAACTATACAGCGTTCCACGTTAAGAAAATAACATTGCGGAGATAGGGCCATGTATTTCTTATGGACGATAGAAGCGCAGCGATGCCACGATGAACGCAAGCACGATTCAGGGTTGTATAATTTATTTGTATTTTCGTTTTCACAGACATGAATTAAATTAATGTTTTTTAACGTAATTGACCAAAAGTGCCCATTCGAAACAAGAGATGAAAAGTACGGAAAATTATTTTAATTAAATAAATAGTACCTATTTACAAAAGATTATTTTATTTTATCTTATTTTAATTATAGTAACGACAGTTTATTTGTTTTTCGGTAAGAATGTCATATACCATGAATCATAGAAATCAGTAGAAAATATTGCTTAGTTAAATCATGCACTTTGCCGGCTATTAAAGATTTAAAAGCAAATGAACGGACCGCTTGGAATGCATATATCTAATTACTAATTTCAACTTAAAATAATACGGTGTGCGTATGTCAGCGATTTTATGTCATTTTCTGAGATTACATAATGATAATAAGGCTTTGTGCTTTGTGGTTCTTCAGTTGTTATTCTAACTTTACAGTTAAATGTTAATTGAAAATGGAAATTCGAAAAATATATCGACAATCTAGTAAATCGCATGCCTGAGAGTTTTGGCAACACTGATCTCCATAAGCCTAATGTTATTTTCTTAACTTGGAACGCTCTATAGACATTTCATGAATTTTCAATGTGATTCAATTTTCGCGATAAGTCTGTCGATTTACTTCTAAACGAAACTGAGTTGCTTGAAAACACCACGAGTCCGTAGGACGAGTGGTTTTCTTTAAGAAACTCAGTTCAGTTTAGAAATAAAAGACAGACTTATAAGATAAATTAAATCACGAGTGGTATTTTATTAGACTATTTCATGAACAAAGTGATAGGTCAAAAATTCAGTAGAATGAGAGGAAGGAATTTAATAATAATACATTTGATCTAGGTAACCCAAATCTACCCATTTTTTGAATAATTCACAATTAGTCATAATTGTAATGTAAACATAGCAAGGAAATAAAGAAGGAAAAATTAAGGGATAAGTAGCCTAGTAAAGAGTAATAATTATTTAAGTAATTATTATATATTCCAAATTAATAAAGAATAAATTCGACACAGTTTAACGTATACATTTCAAATTAAAAACAATACAATTGACCCAGTTTAACACAAGCCTGAATGTTTAAAAAATTACGACACTTAGACCTTGTTGGAAATTAATACAAGGTACGAATTGTTAAACAAGTGATAAGAATTGAGCTGACTAAGAAGTTTTACATAGCGTGATCCAGTTTAACACATGGAAATGATGGCATAATCAGCGAAAACGTAGAAACAAATCTCCACTTCGGACGTGACCAAAGAATCTAAGGTACGAGTTGGCAATAGATAAAAACAAACAGAAGTTGGTCAAACGTCCAGTAAGAGCTCGGCGCCGGAGAGTGCCCCACGGGAGAGGCGCTGCGATCGGGCGCGCTGTTGTAACTCGACGGGACAGTGCGATGTAGAAGTGCGGGTATCTGGAGATTCGTAGGTTCGCGACAGCGCGCCGTTTTGACTTCCTAAAAACTGACGGATCTCGAATCCCTGTAGGACTGGAGGCGTATTCATTAGCTAGAGCCTAAATACGCGAAGGTAACTAAGATATATATACTAACCAAAGGTATATCTAATATAAGGAATTGTCCGCCCTTTAATTCCTTGCTTTGTCTCTTCTCGTCTCCCTTCGCGCCTGGATTAACATTATTAACATTATTGGTCATAACTGATATTTTGTAGTGTACAGTCTGTTTAATACATTGTAAACTCGAAATTTGTTTTTGTTATTCCTGGCCGTTACAGGTAGAGACTAGAAGAGATACACATTTCCGCTTATGCAGTGCTCCGGCTTCTAACGTAAGCCCATAGCCTCTCACTCTTTGCAGGACCTGAGACCGAGAAGTCCTTAATCCCCTTCCTTCCAAAAATCTCCCTACCCTCTTGTAAATCCGCGAGGGCGGAACCAGTCAGTCCAGACTAGTGGAACCAGTAAGCCTTGCCCCGCTCGCAGAGATAAGTATCCCCTAAGAATTGTAGATGCATTGATAAGGATATTGAGACAGACGTCTTCTACAAATGGTGACAGCAATTATTAGAGTGGTGACAATTTATTAGAGGGGTTTATTAGATCTATTTACAGCTTCAATCCTAAATTATTACAGCTAGCCACCTTAAATTATTACATAATCATGAAATATTTATTATAACTATTAATAATTTGTTATAATTATTTTTTACCTATAACACTAAATAATTTGTACACGAAAAAAATACATTATTCTCGACTATAATTATTATAAACGGTGCAATTGTAAAAATTTTGAATATTATGACCGTTATTAGGTGGATACAATGTATTGTTGCTATTATTACTTGATGTACTTGGAGTATTCCTAAAAGTATTCACTATGTTCTGATGATGTTCTTATTTATTTTTAGAATGAATGCTAGTCTTTCGTTGTTATTTTCTGCATCTAATTTGTAGTTGCAATCCACACAGAACATCATCTATAAATTGTCTCCATATATAAGATTTAGATTTTCTTGTGTTACTCGGTATATTTTCTTCAATGTTTTGGTTTATAACTTTGTTTGAAGTACCACCGAAACGACTCATTTTGACGTATACAGCTACAATAATTTTTTTGGCAAACGTCAAACTTTGCTTTGCAATCGGTATCCATGGTTACGTCGTTAAAAACACGAAGCCGATAGACCAATCAGAATTGAAAGACAGTTGGTGTTTTCGCGATAACACAAGCTGTCTTTGGTTTGTGATTGGTCAGATTATGTGAAAATTTTAAGATGAGTGAAATAGTCGATGTCATCTTGAATGTTCTCGAACTACTTCTTCTTTTTCGTCAAGTGACTTTTTCTATGTGGGATAAATCTTACGGAATTTTCGTAACACTGCTCCCTTCTTTATAGTTATTCGCCTCGAATAACTGGACTATCAGGGATCGATTGAAGATAACAGGGTGGATCAGTTCCATGATATTGAACTAGTCTCGATATGAACTACCTTGGGTTTACTTCTAGCTGAAAACTAGGCGCGTTAAATTAGATCGTTTATTTTCTGTAGGACGGTGTACGGGCCTTCCCAGTTTCGTCAAAGTTTCGGACAAAATCCTTTCTTACGTATGGGTTTGTATAACCATACTGGGTCACCTCTTTCGAAAATTGTACCAGTAACATGCATGTCGAGTCTAGCCTTGGCTTTGTCACTTTGAAGCTTCAAACTTTTACGAGCAAATTCGTAGACTTATTCCAATTTTTCTTTCAAATTTTCAATGTACGTCAGGGATGAACGTTCTTCACAGGGAGGCAACCTTCCGAAAATAAGTTGCTTCATGTTCGGAACTTCTATAGGTTAACAGAAATAGAGGAATTAAAATATCCCAATCTTTTTGATTACGAACATTGAAAGGTATTGACAAACCTCTCTATTATGTGTTTCGACCATTCCGTCTGATTGAGGATGGAGAGGCGTAGTGCGAGTTTTCTTAATACCCAAGATTTTCAGTTATTCTGTATTCCATAATTCTGATTCAAAATTTCGTCGTTAATCAGAAAGTAACTCTGAATAAACTCCATGTCTTGATACGACGTGTGTTATGAATGCGTCTGCTACTGTAGTCGCTTCTTGATTAGGACGGGGTGCAGTTTCAGGCCATTTTGAAAAATAATCCATTGCGACCATTAAGTACTTGTTTCTTCTCTCTGTCATCGGAAGTGGACCGAGAATATCCACTCTATGTCGTTCAAAAGGCTCTCCGGAAAAATATCGTATAAAAAAATATAATATTATTCTTGTTCTAGGACCTTTTCTACCATTATATAAATCACATTTCTTACACCAATCTTCTACATCTCGGCGGCAATTGATCCAATAAAATCTGTCTCGAACTCTGGCAAGTGTTCTTTCCCTCTCTCCCGAAAGGCTACTATAAATTCTTGTAACACACTTTTAATATGTGATTTTGTCAGCTCCATCAGGACTCTCCCACTTCCGATATAATAGACGATTGGAAAGATACAGATTCCCATTGAGCCCAATACGCCTTTATAGTTCCACAGTATCTGGTTATTTCCTGACAAATAGGTCTTACTCTATTTTTAAGGCATTCTCGTATGCCTTTTAAGACATTATCTTTCTTTTGACTATTTTTAAGGGTTTCCAGGGAAATCTGATCATTATCTTCTTCCTGTATAACTGTAGTCCTCCGGAGACTTACTTCTTCGGTTAAAAAGTGACGGGCTTCTAAATGTCGATATGGGCGACCTTCTGACCTCATTATTTGGTTCTTCTGTCCTTGCCTGGGATCGGCTTCTGCAATTATTTTGCAAATACCCTATTGTTCCGTAATTAAAACATATTTTTTAATTTAAAGGTTTTTGTTGAAGATTCTGCAGTATGCTCAACATGTGGGATAAAATATGTTGTTGGATATCTGAGGTTGTGACTTCTTCATTTTCTCGAAATCGTATTTCTTTTAATTTTGCGCTATATGTGGAAATGCTTTTCGCCCCTTCATACACCTCGGCTAAGATGTGCCTCATCTAGCATTTTGTAATGTTGTAATCGGAGAACTAATGCCCGTATACCAATTCGTTCCTGAAACTCTCTAGATACCTGAGGGTAAGCCAAATGCAATAATCTTTTAATATCAGCTTCATATTCTTACAGGCTTTCGTTATGCTTTTGATATCGAACTTTCATTATTGTTAATTTTGTTACATATACAGGAAAATCATTTTTCAGTAAAAATATTCTATGTATATCAAATTAAACCACCAATTGGTTGTAATAAAAATTAAATTTTACGTTTGTCTGCGACGTTTCGATTTTCGGAACGGAATAGATAAAAGGTATAACTCTTTATTTAAAATAATCCGTTAAAATAACAATAATAATAATCGTTTTGAAAACGATTTCCGCGGGTGGAAATAGAAACGTCAAGGACAAACATAACATGTTATTTTTATTACAATTAATTGTGGTTTATGCAATAAAATCCATAAACACAGTAATTTAAGGTCAAATCTCATTTGACTGGCTGAGGCACTCTCTAAGAGCATAAATTATTGTTGAAAGTGTGAAATGTATGTAGGGGATGGAGCAAAATGCCCTCACTCCCAGAATTAAAGGGAAGTCACGACACGAATTAGTTCGTCACGACACGAAATAGTTCGTGTCGCGACGAAAACGTCGCTACTCTTTATACTAGCGCTGTATTAATTTTTTAACGTTAGTTGCTTCTTCACATTCGGAAAAGCAGTTAGACAGGGTTGGGTACTGTCACCAGCATTATTTAACATTTACTCTGAAAACATCTTTAGAGAAGCCTTGGAGGAATCAGAAGATAGTATTGCAGTAAATGGCCAACTTATAAGCAATATTAGATATGTAGACGATACCCTTTTACTGGCAGATAGTGCTCAGGAGCTCCAAAGGATGATGGATAATGTTCTAGAAACATGTAACAAATGCGGCCTAAAACTAAATTATAACAAGACAAAAATAATAATCATTAGTAAAGACACAAACAAAACGTCCAAATTACAATAAACGAATCACCGTTAGAAAAAGTGGAGAAAATATGTTATTGGGATCATAATTGTTGAAAAAGCCTAGTCCTAGTAAAATTGGCTTATTTACGACATTCTCAGCTTTTTTCTTAAACACTGGCTTTCATTTTACGATAGTTACTTTCGGTAGATCATCCTTGCAGAGTTTTAGCTGTTTTTCCATGTTTTCCTTTTCTTGCTTTACTTCTAGTTGAGTATTTTAGGGCCAATAGTCTTGCCACATATCTGAAACAGCGAAGTCTTAACTGTCTGACTAATATATCACTTCATATAAAACTCTTAAATTTATGTTGTATTATTTATTACTTTTGAATTACGTTCTTGAGATTTTACGATCTCCTTTAAATTAGGACACGATGGCGCGTTTTCACTAAAGCTCTATGATTTACTTAGCGGTTCAAGAACTTTATATTTACTTTTAAATATATTTTTTGGAACAGACGATATTCACTGTCATAAAGGGCTGTACTTGGTTAAAAACTGTACTGTATTTTGGGTATTGAAACTAAACCATATTTTATAACTATATAATGTATGTTTTATCCTATATATAGTTATTTTTTTCAGGTATCTGGTGCGTTGGCAGACCTTCTCTCGCACTACTCTTCTCTACTGGCGTCTCAAGGCGAATTATCAACGGCAATAGTTTACTTAGGAAACTCTACCAATGAAAAAGTATCTACATTACGCGATCGACTTCAAGTAGCTCTCGGAGTAAAGCAAGTTCTCGCCCAAGAACCTAGGCAACCGAATCGCAGAGGAAGTCATCGCACTTCTTTCTCCAGCTATCCCAACAATAGTTTCACAAGTACGACTCCGTTTCAACCACCACAAAGTAGTTTTGGGGCACCTGCTCAACCTGCACCTGTACCCGCACCTGTTCCAAGTCAGTTTTAATTTTTTTTATACAACTCCTGTGCTTTTGAATTGCTTTTTTTATAGCCACTAATGCTAATAATGAGCAATATATTAATGAAACGTGGATTGTAAAAAAAAATTTAATGAATCAATGAACAATTTAAATTTGGCACGTGAGGTATTGCAAAAACAAGGGTATTTAACCGAATTAGTAATTATTAGTTTCACACATTGGTTTCCGGACTCATTGGACTGCGATTATTGCTTTTTGTGCTAATACACCCAATTAATTTAGCTAGTTGCTTTCCTAATCGTTCCCTACATATTTTCCACATTTCTGCACTTATCCAATTTGTTTCAGGACTTTTATAGTTCCTTAAGTGTTGAATTGGGTCCATTATTCTTGTTCTGTTGGTCTGTTATGGGTATATTCGCGTTCTAATATTGTTTGGTCGGTTTCTTCCTCTTCATCATATCCATTTAACAGCGCATCTAAGAAACTTTTCCATTCGAAAATTACATGATTAATCTCACTTAGCTTAATACGCTAGGTATTCCTTCTTTTGATCTCATATAAGTACTCCTGCTCTGATAAACCTATTTTTCTTCCTTACTTCATGGTAGAAAGACTTGGATAAAACTAGTTTTACTCGAATACTTTCAGTATTATCCAAATTCGATGGTTTGATTTATCCGGGTTCGTCTAGATATATATATATATATATATATATATATATATATATATATATATATATATATATATATATATAGTACATTTTAGATTTGGGTATAAATAACACTATTACGTTTAAGTTTTATTTGCTTTCTTTTCTTTATTAAGAATCTACTACAGAATTATTGTCCAAAATAGGTAACTCATTGAGAACTTAATACAACTAGCAATAAAAATAATATTCATTTTTACTCCAAATTAGAAAAGGCTATTTATTTGAACAAGATAGTATAGGGTTAACCGGATAATTCCAGAATACAATGAAATATTCACAAATATGTAGCTTTATCCACTATGCTTGGATAATTCTAACTCTATCTGGGTAATTCTATTATTATCCGATATTCGCGATTTAACCGTAGCATATAAAGATTTGGAAATTTTTTTACGGAACGTAGGATTTTTAATACAATAACTCAGATCCCCGATTTGCTATTAACCAGTGTAAATTTCAATACAACGTCGCGTTGTTTTCTAATTAATTTCTTTGTTCGACTGAAGTCCCTCTCCCTTCGATATCCTACTACGGCTCCTTCGCAAACGATCATTGTCAAGTCAATCCACGCCACGATGCCGCCAGTGTAAGTGTAAACACGGAACACAGCTAGACTGCATGTCAATTCGCCAAAAATGTACATTTATAAATGTAGATATGGAGTTAAAAATATTATTTAACTAAAAAAAATGGTTGTTTTATTGCCAAAACGGCTTGAAAAAAGAGTAGATTTCTAAAAATAAAAAGGAATTTCAGAAATCAAGTAATAATAATACCACCCTTTTTAATTTGAAATTATAAACAACATTTGGAATAATAAATTTATTTAACAAAAAGAGAAATCAAACGATTTCTACCTAGCGAAACCGAATTCAAATTTTTTTTTTCAAATTTTTACCACTGTGTTTCCTAAAATTTGCGAATCAAACAGCTGGATAAATTACTCGGCAAGGGATTCCACATGCCGTTCATCCTGGTCAAAATTCGTAGTGAATTCAGTTTCTGGTACTCCAAACGAAGTAAGTAATAAAACATAATGACGGTATTAGATCTTTGTTTTGATACAGGGCAGCGACAACCGCTGATACGTATTTCGACCTCCTTAGGTCTCGTCAGAACGGTATAGTCACTGCTCTGAACCAAAACAAAAATCTCTCCCGTCCTAGACAATAGTTATTAACATAACTATATACGGACGTAACTACGCCATCTAAAAACAAAAAGAGAAATGAAACGATTTTTACCTAGCGAAACCGAATTCAAATTTTTACCACTGTGTTTCCTAAAATTTGCGAAACAAACAGCTGGATAAATTACTCGGCAAGGGAATCTAAAATTGCATTCCACATGAAGTTCATCCTGGTCAAAATTCGTAGTGAATTCAGTTTCTGGTACTCCAAACGAAGTAAGTAATAAAACATAATGACGGTATTAGATCTTTGTTTTGATACAGGGCAGCGACAACCGCTGATACGTATTTCGACCTCCTTAGGTCTCGTCAGAACGGTATAGTCACTGCTCTGAACCAAAACAAAAATCTCTCCCGTCCTAGACAATAGTTATTAAAATAACTATATACGGACGTAACTACGCCATCTAAAAACAAAAAGAGAAATCAAACGATTTCTACCTAGCGAAACCGAATTCAAATTTTTACCACTGCGTTTCCTAAAATTTGCGAAAATTTATTTAAGTTTAAATTTAATACTTCAAATAATACTTAAGGCTGTTTTATCGGTGCACCAAAATCTAGGGACAGTGTTTTCTCTGTTATTTACCGACAAAATGTCTCGAAATTTGGACACGGTATTCGAAATTATGTTGCCTTTAAACTGATGGTTTTACTTTTTTTATTTTTTTGAAACTTCTGTTGAAAAATTGGAATATACTGTTTAACGTTCTATTATAACCAAACTTTTTACGCCCATCACTCGAAAGAGTTTTTTTTTCTGTAATCGTTGATTTTTGTTTCACCTTTCTGTGTCCAGTAATAATCGAGAAAAGCGTGTTCCAACTTTAAAGAAAATGGCTAAAAAATACTGAAATCTAATAGTGAAACGTGTTACTCATCATCGGCGCTTAGTTTCAACGTTATCGCCTTCGTGACGTCAGATCTCATGAACGTACGGTCAATTAGTTCGTGTTAAAACTAATTTGAATGGAGAATAATGTATTTGTTGTCATTAAACTACCCGTCGACCGACGGCACTGAGTAAAGATGGTCTCGCGTAAGCAGTGTAGAAAAGTAAGTGATACGCCCATTTCAAATCGCAGTGTACTTGAACTGCTAAAACAGCCTTAATGAACAAAAACAAAATTAATGTTAATAAAACATTATTATTATCTGCACAAAAATACAGAATTACGAATATCCCAAATGGAGTTTGGGTAGTACGCTACTACAAACCGTAAAGAGAAGGCAATCCAGTGGAACACATAAATTAGTTATAAAACATCGCGACGTTATATTGAAGTTTACACTGGTTAATTGCAAATCAGGGAATCAGAGTTATTGTATTAAAAAGCCTATGTTCCGTAAAATAAATTCCAAATGTGTATATTTTGTTTTGTTTACAAGATTGTTTAAACTCATTCCCTGTTTTAAGCAGTACCAGATAGACATTATTTCGCTAAGATTTGTATATATATATATATATATATATATATATATATATATATATATATATTTATATATATATATATATATATATATATATATATATATATATATATATATGTATATATATATATGTATATATATGTATATATATATATGTATATATATATATGTATATATATGTATATATATATATTTATATATATTTATATATATATATATATATATATATATATATACATATATATATATATATATCTACGGCATTAAGTGAACTCCGCCCATGTTAAAATTCAGGTTCAATTGAGCTCCGTGGTCAAGTGGATACCGATATACGGAGCTCACTTGACAATTCCGTAATATTGGTTCAGTCGATTCATCAACATGTAGAGTTTAATAATTTATAAAAATTTTTTGGAGCCCGTAAATACCCCTGTATCATAAATGTATATCGCTTAGTTCACGTGTATATATTATAGGGGTCGTTCAGATCTTCTTCATTGTATATTTGAACCATACGTTTATCGGTTTAAGTAAGCTCTGAGAGTTTGGCAACTGTGCGATTATACCGTATGTTTTCAACATATACCCTGAACGGTTTATATGGGCTCCTTATTTTTATCTACTGTTTGTAGACAGTGGAATGTCATACGCATTACACTGTGTAACAGAGGATATTATATTACCTGGTATAACTAAGTACTAAAATGTAACTGGTTCTTTAAAAAACAGGTATGTAGATACAAAAGGATTTGGGCTTATTATTGAATGGAATGTTCGCTTGCATCGAAAATTTTATTTTTTCTGTATTTTTAAAGATGTTGTTTTTTTATTTAATATAATTTTATTAGTTCAATTAGTTCAAGAAATTTCGTAATATATTTTGTTTACGTGAGTATGTCTTTGTACATTTTATGTAAGCATCTGAATAATAAAAACTACTTTTATTTTATCCAATCTTCTGCGATATATTGTATAAAGCTTTTTTAATATTTTAGTTCTGGTCTTATTTGTGTACTACATATGATATCTTGATAGAAGGTTATCTCAAAATAAATATGGTTAAGTGCTACAATAGATATTTTTGTGTTAAAATTAATAGAAAGAATGGTTAATTTGTCTAACAAGGTATATTCGGCAGCAGAAGCATATAGTACAAGCGTCTATGTTTTAAGGGCGGAAGGACGTGCGCCTCATTTTTAGCTGACAAGCTTGCGAAGAATATTATTTCTGGTCCTCAATTTACCTTTTAGTTTTAAACAATAATCTGTGACTGACCCGGTGTAATACAAACTATTTTCAAGGAATTTATAGGAAGTCTACAGTTCAATGATTTTATGACAAGATTGGATGTTCAGTTTTGTGAAAACGTCTATGTCGAGGAAATTGAAGGAGCACCCACGAGTTTTTCAGGGGTTTTGGCTGAAAATTGATTCATAGTTTATTTTTATTGTGCAATAATAGGTGTCTCGTCTATATAATAGAAGTCCTAGTATCTACCGGTATGGATCGTTTGTTTGTGTAAATGTTATACAGTGTAGGTGCCTTTATGCTACCCCAAGCGAGACCGTTCTTCATCTGCTATTCTTAACATTGAGTGATACAAAAAATATTCTCTTGTGTAGGCATACGCAAATAATATAAGTGAGTGATCTAAGGGGATATCGTATAGTTTTTCGAGAAATATTTTGTAATTTAAGGTGTCGTAAGCGGCATTTGGATTGAAAAATACCACCCCTGATACCCGATATTTTTCGTACCCGTCTTTGATGTGTTGGGTAAGATTTAGCATTTGTAATGTACCTGATCTTCCCTATCTATAGCCACTTTTGTCTTTTAATTTGAGCTTTTCTTCAAATATCGGTGAAATCATATTAACGATCTTGTGCAAAAGTATTTTAAATAGCTGACAAAATAAAGATATTGGCCGATAGTTTTTGTGGTCGTTGGAGTTTTTGCCAGGTTTAAGCAAGGTAACAACTTTGGCTTGTCTCTAGATTTTGGGTGTTTCCATAATTTGAATACAGTTGTTCATCATCCGGATAAGCCATTGTGGTGTTTTTGGTCCAGATTTCGTAATAAGCTTTGTGCTCAGATCCTCAATGTCGGTAGTTGTATTATTTTTCATTAAATATGTAGATGGTGGATCCAAGCTCAACATCGTTGAAAGTTTCTCTGAAAGCTGACTGGTTTTGTCCTTTCTTACTTTGAGTTATTCTTTGCTTTTTTTCCAACAGAGATAGCATGTCTATATCTATAATGTGGTTTTCAGCGATAAGCTTTATTCCAAATACCCTACGTTAGGCCCTATATGTGTTTCCTGCACTAGAAATAAGTCAGATTCGTGTTTAGCGCATATGTCTGATAAGTTTAAGTAAAGTAAAATTTCTTGATCTCTAGATATACCCTTAACAGTTATAAACATTATGTTATTAGAATAGTTGGTCCTAAAAAGGACCAATTTGACAAAATCATATTAAAGGGGTGACTGAAGAATTAGCCGATTAATTATTTAATCATTACCCTGGGTATACCCGATTGTGGTGGTTTTCTTAGTACTTAAATTTTCGTAAAGGCTCGTTCTTTGAACCCCATAAGTAATGCCTAATATTTTACTTTTTATTGAAAATTTAAATTTTACATGCCGTGTATTACTTTTTGACGATATTTCGAATCAGATTTGTATAGTAATAATTTAAGGTATTAAAGAGCCTGTTTGTGGAAAATAAATAAGTTTGTGATATCGTTCGCAACTCATATATAGATAATAAAAAAATAAAAACAGTTAAAATAGGTGTAAAAAATTTCAACTTCATACATCGGTGCCATTGTTCAGGTGATGGGTTTATCACAGATATCAAAGGTTACATTTTAATTCAAGGTTCTATTTGCGTATTTTCAATATTAAAAGAGTAGGAAAAGACACGTTTATGCTTTTTTTTTAAATCTATTCTATTTTCTTTCTAGAGTTCCGTCTTTTTTGAACGACCTGTGGTCTTTTTTCAATTGGACACTTGTCCAAGGCTATGACAAATACTTTGTCCTCTGCTATTCTAAATTAATATGACTGATTCATTATTTTCTCTAAACATTCTGTCCTCTGCTATTCTACATTAATATGACTGATTCATTTTCTCTTTCTTGCAGCTATTTTAATGTTTATCCTGTGTATCTTTTTCTACTTCTTCTTCTTCTTCTTCTTTTTATATAGCCATGACTCTGTCTGTTTTTCAATGTGCCTCCAGTAAGTTGCCGTTCCATGGTTTTCGTGGTCTTCCTACTGATCGTCTTCCTATTGGGTAACCGTCTCTTGCCGTGTCTACTACTCTATTTGTTGTCATTTGGCTTATATGATCGTTCCATTCTACTCTTCTATTTCTTAACCAGTTCTTGATGTTCTTCACCTTGCATCTACATCGTATATCTGTACTTCTAGCTCTGTCCCATAGTGTCTTACCATCAATTTTTCTAAGTGTTTATATCTCTGTTGTTTCTAACATCCTTTTTGTCCTGTTTATGCCAGGTCTTGTTTCTGCTGCGTATGTCATTATTGTAAATTTTGTAAATTCTGCCTTTGGTTTCTTTCCTGATATTTTTATTTCTTCATATTGTTTCATTTAGGCAGCCTGCGGCTCTGTTTGCTCTATTCAGTGGATCTTCCACTTAAGTTTCGAGCTTTCCGTAGCTAGATAATGTGATACCTAGATATTTAAACTTCATCACTTGTTCTATTATCTGACCTTCCAGCTCCAATTAACATATTAGTAAACTTGCTGTTGTAACCATGCATTTTGTCTCTTTTGAGGAAATTAACATGTTAAATTTTCTGGCGGTTATATGAAATTGGTGTAGCATACGTTGTAAATCATCTTTACTTTGAAAGAATAGTACTGCGTCGTCTGTATAGCAGATTATTTTAATTTGTTTTTCTCCCATTTGGTATCCTCTTTTATTTCTTACTTTTTATTATTTCATCCATAATCCGGTTGAACAATAGAGGACTCAGGAAATCTCCCTGTCTTATCCCATTACCAGCTTCAATAGGGTCGGTTAGTTCTTCTTCTACTTTTACTTTTATTGTGTTGTTTTGGTATATTTTATATTTTCGATTGTTTTGATTATTCAATGAAATTGATATTAATTTGATAGTTTCCATTTTATTAGTACTGATGGTATATAACTAGCATCTGTTGGTACTATATATCAATTTGAACATGTGGAAGTAAGAGCACTCTCTTGTTAGTAATTTCAGTGTAAATTATGACGAAACCAGAAATAACCCATAATATTATCCCACACCTCAAAGGTCTGCCTCGCTGTATCTGGGAGACGCAATAATTCGCTTTTGATAGATATAAACAAAAACCCACTAAGACGAACACAACATAAATCAAAAAAATCCGTCAACCTGTCAATAGGGACAAACAATATTAGATCGATGGCTACGGATGAATAAGTACATGAACTGAAAGAAGAATTAACAACTATAAAATGAGATATCATAGGCCTATCAGAAACTCGACGAAAAGAAGAAACCCGAATACAGCCTATGTCATACTTAAAATAAGAAGAACATTAATTAAAATTATCTAGGTATATGCCCCCACGACAACTTATGATGACGGAAGATATCGAACTATTTTATGAAGATATATCAAAGACTATGGAAGAACATAAAAATCGTCTTATACTAGTAATTGGAGATTTCAATGCCAAACTGGGTAGAAAACTAAACAATGAAGAAACTAAAATAGGAGATTTCGGCTATGGTCAGAGAAATGATAGAGGTGCTACTTTGATGAACTACCTAGAAGAAAAGCATCTATACGCAATGAACTCCTTTTACAAAAAGAAGCCCCAACGAAAGTGGACATGGGTCAGCCCTAATGGATCCACAAAAAATGAGATCGACTACATACTGTCCACGGAACGATATATCATTAAAGATGTAACAGTTCTTAACAGATTCACAACAGGTAGCGATCACTGGATGGTCAGAGCAAAAATTAGTGTTGACAATAACTATGAAATGAAAAGAAAAATAATTAAAAACTAGGATCTAGTAGATAGAAACAAACTAGGGCAATATAAAGAGATATACAAAGACCTATTAAAAGAACAACTTACTTAAAAATTAGACAGTGATGACAAAGATATAGATGAAATAGACAACATACTTACAGCAACGATGATTACATCAGGAAAAGAAATAGCAAAAAAGGATCTAAAAAAGAACAATTATATATCAACAGAAACAAAGAAGCTTATGGATAAAAGAAGGAAGCTATAGAATATGTAGAAACCAATAAAACAATAAGCAGAATAATAAGAAAAAATAAGAGAAAAGAACAAGAAATAAAAATAGAAAAAGTAATACAAAACAACAAAAATATGAAATGCTTAAGACCGAAATTAGGTAAGTGTGAAATAAACAAAAAAAAAGATGAAAACGGACTAGAAACAAACGTTAAAGATGACATTATAAATATTATCCACCATTTCTACTCAGAACTATATAAAACAAAAAAGAAACCACCAGAAACAATTAAAAACCAACTTAAGGCTAAAGTAAAAAATGTCAACTCAGAGCTACAGCCAGAAATAAGCAAATCAGAAATAAAGAAGGCATTGAAAGAAATGAAAAACAACAAATCGCCAGTAAAAGATGGAATAACTGCAGATATGCTGAAATATGGTGGAAAAGTGGTAATTAACAATCTACATTCCGTTTTTAACAAGATATTAAAAGAAAAAAGAATCCCAAACAACTGGAAGGAATCCGTAACCATTATCCTACACAAGAAAGGGGATAAAGCAGATATAAAAAACTACCGTCCTATAACACTCCTCAATGTAATGTATAAACTCCTAACAAAAATTTTAACCAATAGATTGACGACAAAATTCGATGGATACCAGTCAAAAGAACAAGCTGGTTTTAGAAAGGGATTCAGCACAAGTGACCATTTACTAAGTATGAAAATACTTATAGAACGAGCAAATGAATAATGAAAAACGAATAAGAAAATGAATTGACCACAGATATACGGAACTAATAGCCAATATATATAAGGAAGCCAAAACAACAATTAAAGTATATGAATAAACAAAATCAATACAAATAAATAGAGGCGTGAGACAGGGTGACACAATATCACCGAAACTTTTCAATCAGGCTCTGGAAGATATTTTTAAAAGATCAGAATGGGAAGAAAAAGGTATAAAAATTTATGGACAACGCTTGAACCATCTAATATACGCTGATGACATCGCATTGATAACAGATAAATGAGAATAATTATTTGAAATGATGAAAGAACTGGACGTAGAAGCTGGAAAGATAGGCCTTAATATGAATTACAGCAAGACCAAAATTATAACAAATACAGACGAAAACATCACAATGAGGATCGGACAAGATAAAGTAGAACAAGTTCAGGATTATATATATCTGGGTCAAACTATAAAACGTAACAAAGAAAACCAAACAGCAGAGATAAAAAGACGAGTTAGACTGGCATGGGCGGCATTTGGCAAACTAAGCTACATTCTTAAAAACAAAAGATATCCACAGCATCTTAAGACCAAAGTATACAATCAATGCGTACTCCCTGTTCTAACTTATGGTTCCCAAACGTGGACATTTACAAAAGTAAACATGGACATAACCATAAAAACCCAAATAGCAATGGAAAGACAAATGTTGCACATAAGACTAATAGATAAAAAGGGAAACGAGTGGATAAGAGAGAAAACAAAAGTGAGGGATGTTAGATAAGAAGTTGCAAAATTGAAATGGAGATTTGCCGGTCACAATATAAGACAAAAAAAAACCGATGAAACAAAATTCTTATAAGTTTGAGACCGTGGGAATATAAACGAAGCAGAGGAAGGCCCCAAATGAGATGGGCAGATGATATCAAGAAGCACGTGGGCTCTAGGTAGATGACTATACTGACAGACAGAGAAGAATGGAAAAGGATTGGGAAGGCCTATGTCCAAAGATGGACCGAAAAAGGCTAATTAGATAGAGATAGATTCTTGTGATCTTAGTATTTCCGTTGATTGAATAGTATAGGGTATCCAATATTTTAATTAACGGTATGTCAGAGTTTTATTAATTTTTATATATATTTGCAAAATGAAGAAGAAAGTTCAGTACAGGCAGTTAAACAACTGATCTGTCAATTTAGAAGTAAGAGCAAGTACCAACTTGCTGAAAAGCATACCATACACAAAAGGGATAATAAAATGTACTGCACAAACTATAGCGATATAAGCTATATATAAGCTATATATCTATTAATTATTAGGATATACAGTATTTTTTCTAATACACCTGGAACGATTGAGTGAATAGGTGAACTATCAAATAGGAGACTATTAGTGTGGAATTAGAAAAACTAATAAATCGTTGATCAATTATTCACTATTAGGCAGTTAATGAGAAATGTTGGGAATACAAAAAAAAAAAAACATTAAACTAGTTATTTATAGATTTTAAACAAACACTGATATAATCATAAGAATAGAACTATGAAATACCATGGCAGAACTAGGCTTACCTAATAAACTAATTTAACAAGGAGTAATCTACAAGTAAAGTATCTTACTGTCGACTTATTTTCAAATGTACTGCAAAGAGCTCTAAAAAATGTGAACGAATTATTAACAGCTGTTTTGAAAACTAAATATTATGAGACGAATTGGGGATATTATATTACACAAACTAAACCGCTTGCCTACAAAAAATATTAGGAAAATATGATACGACGGAAAAGACTAATGACTTTACAGCTAATTGCCACATAAGTATCAATGTAACTATAGCTCACAAAATGGGTTCAATTACATTGCAATTTTTAAATTTTTCGTGATAAAATGAAGTGATTCATTGTTGTTTTGAAAAGGTAGTTATAGTTTACCGTATTTTTTCATAGTGGTCATAGTTTTTGATTGTAGTATAGCTTATGTGTTTATAATAACTAGCACATAGAAAATAATAAAATTTTGTACCCTGTGCTTTATGTTTATTATCCTTTATTGTATTGGAACATCTAGAAGTATAGTAATACATTTTAATTGTTGAACAAAAGAGAAAATAAAAACACTTTTTGTGGTGTGCCACTTAACCATACACAAAATCGTACACAAATAGTCAAATGGTAGTAAAAGTTTCCGATATAGGCCGCCATACGGCAAAGGCATCGCCGCGGTCGATGTCTATACTATGAAATCTTTTTCAGATAGTCTTCGGATCAGATTTTTTCAAAACATTAAATTACATCTTTTTGTCTTTCTTTATTTAGGCTAACCGCTACTGTTTTTTTTTTCTTCAGCGTTTCTTCTTAAATTACATTAATGTTATATTTACAATTCTTTCTGGAACGAGCTATAATTTTTCTCAAATAACCATTTTGTGTGGTTTAGTCACCTTACGGTTTAGCGTGCTTTGGCTCTTTAAAGTCCCTTTTAATATTAATATCGTTTGAGAAATTTTTCCCAGATGACTAAATAAATTTCTTTAACATACAAGAGAGAGGACGTAGAGTAGGGCATAACGTAACTTAGATGTTGAATGAAAACTGCAAATTGCTGCTTAGATTGACAAATACCACTCCTCATACCTAATATCTTTTGTACCCATCTTTGCTGTGTTGGGCAAGATTTAGTATTGGTGACGTACATGATCTTTCCTGTCTATATCAACTTTTGTCTTTTAATTTGAGTTTTTCTTCTGTTTTACCTCTTGAGAAGTATTTTGTAAAGCTGACAAAATAAATATATTGACCGATAGCTTTTGTGGTCGTTGGAGTTTTTGCCAGGTTTAAGCAAGGCAACAACTTTGTCTTTGCTTTGTTTGTCTGAAGACTTTGGATATCAGTAACTGTTGTATTTTTGGTCCAAATTTTATAATAAGCTTTGTGCTCAGATCTTCAGTCAGTGCCGTACTATTCTTCATTATATACGTAGATAGTGGATCCAAGCTCAACATCGTTAAAAGGTTCCTTCAGCTGACTAATTTTGTCCTCTCTCATTTTAAGTTTTTCTTTGCTTCTTTGCCGGCAGAGATAGCACTTTTACATTTATTATGTGATTTTCAGCGATCAGCTTAATACCAAATACACTATTTTTTGCCTTCTATGTATTTTCTGCACTAGAAATACGTCACATTTGTGCTAAGCGCATATGTCTGATAAGGTTAAGTAAAGTAAAGTGTCTTTATCTTTAGATATGTCCTTAATATTTATAGACATTATTAGAATAATTGATCCTAAAAAGGACCGATTTGACAAAACTGATTACGGTGGTCTTATTTGTACTCAAATTTTCGTAAAGGCTTTTCTTTTGAACCCCATAAGAAATGACTAATTAACTTTTCATTAAAAATAATTTTACACACTGTTACTTTTCGACGATATTTCGAATCAGATTTGTATAGTAATAAGTATAGTTAATATGAAGTCTCTTTGTGAAAAGTAAATGAGTTTGTAATATCGGTCACAACTCATATATGAATGATAAGGACATAAACGGTTAAAATAAGTGCACAGAATTTTAACTAAATATATCGGCGCCATTGTTTAGGAGATGGATTTATCCCAGAGATTAAAGGTTAAATGTATATTCCAGGTTCTATCTACGTATTTTCATTACTAAAAAAGTATATTTAAAATAAAGGCCTTAAGATATATTTAGATTCTATGGAAATTAGAATCTATGGAAATTAGCAAATTAAAAAATACAGACATAATTATTCTGAATGACAAAATTGAGACAAACCGTTGCCTCAAGTATTGTTTATATTGTAAAGGTTATCGTCATAGTATAGTCAGAACGCAACAAGGTTCTATTGGCTTTTCTGCTTTTTGTCTCCTCATTCCTATTGAAAACTTAGCCACGTAAATAACGTTTTAAAAATATGTATTAATATTTCTTTAGTGCCTTTCCTAAGATAACTTTTTTTAAGCCTACTTCGTTTGACTACATGTAATGGATTTGATAGTTCCCAACAGATAAGTATTGATTGTAGGTTGGATAGCAGTTGGTTGTACAGGCATGTGTTGATAAATATGATGGGTCGGTAGGTAGTTCCATTATTCCTAAATCTGACCATATGTTACCTCCCCTGTTGATTCGTGGACGTCCTAAGGGCATTTTTTCTCTCGGGGCATTCTCCCAGTTTAACTTGGCAATGCAGTTATTAGAAAGCCTTTGGATGTAGCCAGCGTAACTTTGGCGTTGAGATTTAGTCTCTTGTATGACGTTGCTATCTTTATATATCTGTTAGACCTTGGCATTAGTTCCGGTTCGGTATTGGTTAGTATTCGGACCTTTGTAAGTTGGAAAATAATTCTGATGGCTTTTCTAGTAATCCTGATCTAATTAATACCTAAGTTTTACTTACATTGTTTTGTCAGCGTTCTCGTCACATTTAAGTCAATAGCACTGGTTTAATCACTGTTTTATATATCCTGATTTTAGGGATTTGTATTAGACTTCTGGATTTAAAAGTGTTATGTGGGTTATATTTACATCAGTTAGCTACCTGAATATTCCATTTTATTTCTTATGTGACAGCGTTATCTACGATACCTAAAACGCTGCAATCTTTCAAAATTATATGGGTTTATTGTTACGTTATGCCCTACCCTACGTCCTCTCTCTTGTATGTTAAAGAAATTTATTTAGTTTTCTCATTACTTAATATCAGACCGTTTTTTGCTGCTAATAGCATTATTTTGTAGCATTCTAATATTTAATCTATGAATTAAATCCGGATAGCAAATAGATATTTTTCACTTTCTCGGAGAAATAATATTCTAACATACAAAATCCTATTAAATTGCCAAAACCTTTCTTGCATATTATATTTACTTATGAGGGACAGCAGCAATATCAGTACCATAATAAGGCGTATAGTCCTGGACTGGCTAATCGTTGGATAATTGAAAGCATGAGTGTAGCAGTTATAATGTTTTCGGAACTGCTACCTGGTATCGGGGAGCAGAGATATCAGTACCAAGTTAGTGCATATAGGAATTGTTGCTTGAACTTTATTATTATTAAACAGCACTATATTTCCTAGTAAAATCCTCATGACTTTACAGTAAGACAAATTTTCGAACGTTGGTTATGGAAACATCATGTACATACCACCGGATTCCCTAGATCGACATTCAGCAAAATTCTTTTAATAATGATGCGGGAGTAAAAATATAAATATCTGGGAGCTTACATCAACAAAGAATTAGATTCAGACTAAGAAATCAGGGTACGAATAGAAATGGCAAGGGCAGCGTTCTTAAAATTCAAGCAATTGTTCTGTGACAAAAATCTTAATACTGCGCTGAGACTGAGGTTTGTTGAATGTTACGTCTGGTCTCAACTATTGTACGGAGTAGAAATATGGACGGTAAAAGCGCAAATAGTTGGGAAGCTTCAAGCCTTTGAATTTTAGATATACCGGAGAATGTTGAGAATTCCATGGACTGCCAGGGTCACCAATGAGGAAGTGCTGAGAAGGATGGGTCGAGACAAAAAATTGTTGAGAACAATAAAAGTACGCAGGACTGCATACCTGGAACACATACTAAGGAATATAAAGTCTTCTGCAGACCATCATGCAGGGTAGAGTCGATGGCAAAAGGGGAATAGGTAGAAAGAGGAAGTCATGGCTGCGAAATATTCGTGACTGGACAAAGATGACTGTAGACGAATTATTCCACGTTGCAAAAGACAGAGATACTTTTAGAAATGTGGTCGCCAACCTCCGTTAATGGGGACGGCATAGGAAGAAAAATAATGATACGCTAAACAAAAAAAACAGAGATGAAGATAGGCGCCAAGAAACTCTGTGTTATAAAACAGTTGAATAAAATACAGATTCTCGATTCAAATATTTAAAAATTTAATGAAGAGCTTACCAAAATAGAAATAACGTCTATTTAAAATGCAATTCATTAATGGCTCTCAAGGTACAAAGCAGTCCTAGCATCTGCTAATGATATTGATCTTATAAGAAACTCTCTCCGCAAACGACATCTTCAACAAAGTGAAGAGAGCACGAAAAATGTTTTACTTAAAATCAACAAAATAAAAACCAAATACAAGCGAATCAACAGAAGAAAGCAATTCAAGACAAAGCATAATTCACTTAAGACCTATTTTAATACATGAATGCGAATCAATGACTAAAACAAATAAGGAAGAACTCCGAATATTTGAAAGAAAAATAATAAGAAAACTTTTTTAACCTCATTATCATATTGCTACAAATCCGTATAGAATAAGAACACATACTAAATAAAGAAAGCTCTTATAAATATATTGTTTAGGAAAATAAATCGCTTAAGGTAGATCGGACACATGCATAGACGCCAAGATGTCAAACTTGGTTAAAAAACGTAAACTAATTTTTGAAACCAAATTGAGTATTTTGCTTTAATCTGTGCCTTCTAAGAATTGCAAGGAAAAATAGACGTTGATAAAACTGTTATTAGAGACATGGGGAATCTAAAAATTGCATTCCATAACATATCTCCTCAACTAAGCAAAAATCCTTAACGAATTGGTTTCTAGTACTCGTACAGAGTATATCGGAATAAAAGGAAAAAGACAGTTAAGCAAGAAGAAAAGTGCAAGCATTTACGTTTTAAGGGTGAAAGGATGTGCGCCCCATTTTTAGCTGACAAGCTTGCGGAGCATACTATTTCTGGTCCTTAGTTTGCCTTTTAGTTTTAAACAAGATTCTGTGATTGACAACGTGCGATATAAACTATCTACAAGGTATTTATAGGAAATTCAGAGTTCAAGGATTTCATCACACTATTGGATGTTCAGTTTTGTGAAAGCGCCTGTGTTGGGAAAATTGAAGGAGCGTTCCTAAGATTTTCGGGGTTTGGCTTAAGTATCTACTGGTATCTGTTGATCATTTGTTTAAATGTAATACAGTGTAGGTGCCATTACGCTACGGCAAGCGAGACCGTTTGTCTGCGTTCTCCATATTACCATTGAATGATACGAAAAATCTTCTGTTCTGTAGATATACGCGGATAAAACGATGTTTACAGTTTGTCATACAGTTTTTGCAGAAATGTCCTCTAATTTAATGTGTCGTAGGCGGCATTTAGATTGACAAATACCACCCCTGATACCTGATATCTTTTGTACCCGTTGTTGCTTTTTGCAACAACGGGTACGTTATTACGTACGTTATAAGTATTACGAATAAAAATAAATAAGCAAGAAGAATATAAGTGAACCATATTTAAAATAAGTGACAGAAAAAAGAATATTATATATACATTTACTTCTAAATTAAAAATAAAATACTCGTATGCCTGATCACGAAAGATACAAAATTTACAAGTGACAAAGTATTTTTTAAAACAACCGAACATATTATATGTAATAATTGTAATAGATATGAGGCTATAATCAAATTACCATAAAGTCTCCGAAATATTTTATCTGAGTAATGATTCACTACTGATTGCTACGTTACGTTATACGATACATTTATAGTTAAAGCGAAATTAGGTGTTATGCCTACTTATTATTTTAGTATCTGTTACAAGTTACATACTAAAGTATTATAGTAAGATATTGAATTCCCTACATTTAAAAATTGAAATATTGAAATTAGACAGTAAAAAATTGTAATTTTAAGATTGATTTACAAATTATTATAATTTAAATTTTACTACTTTATGAAACAAATATTGTACATCATAAAACGTAGCAATCGAAACATAGGAACGTACATTTATATAATAAATTTTTCAGTGTCAATGCATTAAAAAAATACTAATACATAAAAATTGCCTTTTCCAAGCTTATAACAGACACTAACTTAAGTTTAAAAATAATTAAAGCAAGTAATATAAATTACCACCATAAAATATTTAACTACATTAACCAAGTATTTGTGAAATTTCAGAATGAATAAATTGATTGATATTTAAATAAATTTCAAGTTCCAAAACGTACCTGCTATAAAATTTAAAAATCTACGACTAATCAAATTATTGGCAACATCGGAGGAGTTTAGTTGTGTACGGGGAAGAATACATACGGATCCCAAAAGTGTTTTACTCTATTACGGAGTTCATTTAATCCTACGTGTTGGTCGGAATCTACATAAAGCGCTACCCAGATAATAATATACACGGTGTATATTCTCCTGGAGTTAGTATAATACCGTTTTAGTACGGGGCCCACATTAACCGCTAGATCTATATATATATATATATATATATATATATATATATATATATATATATATATATATATATATATATATATTGTTACAGTCATTTTTTAAGGTAATTCCTTCTTGCATAAAGGACTGTAAGGTCTCTTAGTTGGTTCTATATGCTGTCTTATGTAATTTCTTTGTTAAATGTTATTAACTGATTTTTAGATCTCAAATATTTGTATTAATTTTTCTTTTTCTTTTTTTTCCAGGTTACAACAACAACTTTAACACAGGATTGCCTAATCCAACAATAAATAGTCAGCCATGGCAAGCACAACCCACGCAGTCTTTCCCTCAACCACCAAAAGCGTTTTCTCCAGCCCCTCAAGCGCCACCTTCCCATCCGCCTAGACCTACCAGTGTTGGGTCCAACCAAGGTGAGTAGTTAGTTTATTGTTAAGTGTGATGTCGGTTCTTGATTTTAAGTTGGTTAAACTAGTTGCTGGTCCTTCCGTTTTTTGTGTATCCACCACTTTTATATGTTACATCTTTTTCCATGATGATATTAGATTTTGATCTGATGTGATCAAGGAATCTCATGTAAAGTAAATTATATAGTGAGTCTGAAACAGAACTGTCTTAATAGTAACGATGACGACAACGACCTATAAATGTAAATACATTTTTCTTAATTTCAAATCAAAATCCTATTCTTTTTCTACCATACGTTGATTTGTTATTTATTTTCTCTTTAAGGGTAAATTTTCAGTCCTTGAAAGGTTTATTTATAATCAAAATTTGTGCAAGACAATCTGCAAGACCCAAACCAATTATTTTCCCAAGGTCACTCTGGTTATATGTATTAATGTTACCTTTATATAGTAATATACCTATTCTACCTTCGTGTCATTTACTTTTATTGTTATTGTTGGTACCAAATGATTAATTGTTTCAGATTTTTGTAGGTTAAATATTATATATTTAAATACTTTCCTTTTTTGTAGGTGGCTCAGGCTTACCATCGAGAAAATACCTACTAGACCCATCGGTGTCTTCAAATCCCTACGGCTCCCCAAACCATCCAACCTCAACTTATTACTTCCAGCAGAATAACGCCTTCCAGTCTAACCCCTACGCACCGCCATCCGTAAATTCGTCGCAACTTCCACCACTCAACAACTCATCGATGCTAAATCAAGCCGAAGTTCCTTCTAATTCCAGTTTCAATCTAACACCATTGATACCTGCCCAACCGAGCTACGGAGGATCTAGTCTACCACCTCCACCTACAGAAATCGCGCAACAAGCGACTCCAACAACCTATAGGCCTAATGCACCATCAGGATGGAACGATCCACCTCCTCCCCTTCACAAGCCTTTGAAACAACAAGTAAGTTAAAGATTTTATAATTAAAATCTTCATTATACATTTACTTCTACTATAGTTTAATATGTATACATAAATAATGTGGAAATTAAAAATACTGATAAAAATTTATTTCCTCGGAGTAAAATGTAACAGTACATATAAAAATTACTTATTTTATTTGGTAATTCTTCAAATCATTTAATTTAAGCTTACATCTATTTAAGCCGTGCATATTCCATTGGTTGGTTGGAAATTTCATCTCAGTTTCAGTATGAAATAGAAGTTTTAATATAAAAAATCTGTAATGAAATTAACTCATAAAATTGAAATTAATATCTCATCGAGACATTCCTTAATCATGGCCTATAAGGTGATGGTCGTGCCTTCATACCGTAATTATGTTATTTTACTTATATGTCACAGCTACTATAGTTTTCAGGAAAGCACAGGACCTCTCCCATCTTTACCTTTACTCTCTTATAGGCAAATTATTTTTAGACTTACTGTCTGTTTTTTAATGTGCCTCCAGTAAGTTGTTGTTCCATCGTTTTCGTGGTCTTCCTACTGATCGTCTTCCTATTATGGAACTGTCTCTTGTCTTTACTACTCTATTTTTTGTCATTCGGCTTATATGAGCGTTCCATTCTACTGTTCTATTTCTTACCCAGTCCTTGATGTTCTCCACCTTGTATCTACGTCGTATATCTGTACTTCTAGCTTTGTCCCATAGTGTTTTATTATCAATTTTTCATAGTGTTTTCATCTCTGCTGTTTCTAACGTCCTTTTTGTCCCCTCTGTGTCAGGTCGTGTTTCTGTCGCGTATATCATTATGGATCTGATGACTGTTTTGTTAATTCTGTCTTTCATTTCTTTCCCGATATTTTTATTTCTCCATATTGTTTCATTCAGACAGCCTGTGGCTCTATTTGCTCTATTTACTTGCTCTTCCACTTTAGTTTCGAGCTTAGATAATGTGATGCCTATATATTTAAACTCCATCACTTGTTCTATTATCTGACCTTCCAACTCCAATTTACATCTTAGTAAATTTGGTGTTATAACCATGCATTTTTTCTTTTTTGGGGAAATTAACATCTTAAATTTTCTGGTGCTTATATTAAATTGGTGCAGCATACGTTGTAAATCAGCTTCACTGTGAGAGAGTTGTATTGCGTCGTCTACATAGCAGATTATTATTTTATGCTGTTTGTCTCCGTTTGTAATCCTTTTTGATTTCTTACTTTTTTTATTGTTTCATCCATAATCAGGTTTAACAATAGAAGACTCAGGAAATCTCCCTGTATTATCTCATTGCCAGCTTCAATTTACTATTGTTTTGATAGATATTTTCGATCGTTTTGATATTCCTAAAGGTATCTCTCTTGCGTACAATAAGTGGATAACATCCTTTAATTTGACTCGGTCAAATGCCTTCTTAAGGTCTATGAAACAGATATGCCGGTTTGATGTATTCTAATAATTTCTCTTGCACTTGCTTCATTATAAATATAGCATGATGTGCATGATCTTCCCGACCTAAAACCTTGTTGTTCTTCTGCTAGTGTTTTTATTCAGTTTATTTGTTGTGACATACTTTGGTTGTGAATTTTAGTGTTGTGTTTGTTGTGTAATCAATTAATTCCCCTGTAATCTCAAAAAGGGAGACAAAACGGACCCTGCTTCCGGGTCAGTTTTGTCTCCCTTTTTGAAGAGCGGTATTAGGAGTTCGTTCGGTATTCTGTCCTCTCCTGGTGATTTTCTGTTTTTTAATTCCCTTAATTCTTAGTTTACCTCTTCCTCCTCAATATTTATTTCTTCGTTTGCCGTCACCTCTGGTGTTGGAAACACCTCTATGTTTCCTTCTGAATGTGTTTCGTTTTTATTAGTTCGTTTATCTCTTTTGTTTGGCCTCTGATCATTCTCCATATTTCTTTCAGTGTTCCCTTTTTATTTGTCTAGCTGAAGCATTTGTTTCATTTCTGATTCGTTCATAGTGGTTGTATGCCTGTTGTGTTTGTTGTGTTCTGTATTCTAAAAGGGCTTTCTTCTTTTCTTCACATTTTGTCTTCACTTCCTCTCTAAACCATGGGGTTTTCTTTTTTGATATGTTAGTGTTTGTTACTTTATTTTCTCTAAGCGATTCTGTTGATGCGTAATTACGTTATTTTTGAGTTTTTCGCAGCTTTCCTCGATTTTATCGTTTTCTAATATTTCATTCCCAACAATCTTCTCTGATATTCTTTTTCTGTATAAGTATTTCGTGGATTCCGTATTTAGTCCTTCAACTCTGATTTTTTGTTTGTGTTTGCCGCTCTCTTGGGTTTGAAGTATTTGATGATGATTCTTATTTTACATAATAATAGGGTATGGTCGCTACATACATCTGCTGGGTTGAGGCATCTTGCGTCGATTATTTTTTTTTTTCGTTTTTAACATTCTTGTTATGTTTTTGCTTAATTCCGGGTATTACTTGATTGCCTATTCAAGCGCTAAAATCCCCCAATATTATCATCTTCCCTCTGACTTGATCTACTACCTGTTGCAATTCGTCGTAAAACGTTTCCATTGTTGAGACTTTTTGTTTTCTGGGCCGTATACTCCGATTGTGTTCAGGTCTTCCTTCTGCATTCTTATCTTTGCTGTTACAATCCTTTCTGATATGTATTTACTCTTTTTGATGTGATTTTGGTACCTATAGTGTATTAGTAAGGCTATACCTAGTTTGGCGCTGTTTTCTTGTGCTACTCCATTGTAGATTAGTATGTATTCACCTTATTTTGATTATCCTTTTCCTTTCTTTTTTGTTTCCTGTGCAAATGTCTGTTTGTTTCTCTTTCAACACTTAGATTATTTCTTGGTTCCTTGAGTTGAGCGACCTGATATTCCATGTAGTAAATCTCATCTGGGTTTTGGATATTTTTCGCTTGTCTTTATTTTTTGTCATGGTCATCTTCATAGTATCAATCCTGTTCTGTGGCTGCACATTGCTTCTTTGAGCAATATTCGTTTTTACGTGAATTCGTGAATTGAGGGCTACTCAATTCACCCCGCAATTAACACAGGCAGTGTTTTAATCATCTTAAGTAAGTATACTCATTTACATCATCTAAGTTGACAAACGACCATTTGAATTTCTATGTTGTCAACCTTATTTGACATACGCCAAATTATTTTTAATTATGTAATTATTAAAAAAACATTAAATATATTAAAGGTAAATAGAACACTTTTGATGAATTAAAAACGTTACACTATATTTTTCCTCGACCTTTATTATTATTTTTTCACCCACAGTCGATGGTCACTACCTACTGAAAAATATATTCAACAACTTACGTCTGTATCTATTTCTTTTATTTGGTCTAAATTTATTTCTATTACAGTACATTACTGTTTTTTAACAGAGTAATAATTATGAACATTTGTTTATAGTTATTACTCTCTACACGCATAAAGATAGTTTACAGTTCATCATACTCTTCATCGTACTCTTTCTCTCCAAATACTTTCTCTGTCTGCTCTCTGCACCGACAAGAAAAACTTCGAGTCATTCCTAGTCTTGACGAGTAATACTCTATTACTATTTTTAAATATATCGGTGGAACATAAAAATATGGGATACTTTCTGAAAATATTGAATTTGAAAAATGGTTAAGGATTATAGTATTCTTATAGAATATTACAAACGATATTCCTATTTTTATTCAGAACAGCAGTCCAAATGTAATGGAGAATGAAATAATGAGCGCTAGACATGCTGGAGTGAAATTATGGCGAAAGGTAGAAGTATACTTTGTCAGTTTTGGTGTTCATAATTTTTAGTGCTTGTGCTTGTGCCAAACATAAATGTCAAACATAAGAGTCCTTATCTACCCAATTTCATCAAGACTGATTTGACATTCAGTGTTTTACATTTTTATTGCACTTGTTGATTAGACAATAACCAGTTTAAATGACTACTGAGTGTCTAAGTTTGAGATTTAATTAACAATTTAAATATAGTTAAGTTTAAATAAGTTATCAAATTTGGGTGATTTCTCCAAGAAATTGGAATTATCCGCTAAATATACATAACATCTTTATTATGTTACAAATTATTTTGTAAGATGGTAACACAGTGTGTTCAATTTGTAAAATATTTCGGTTTTCTAAAACGTAAATAGTAAATCGTTCGTAAATAAGCCATTTTCTAGATTATCCTCATCATCATCTTTGGCTCGACAATCCTCTGTGGATCCTATGTGGACATAAAATTAAATATAAAATAATATAAAATCGAATCGCATCGAATCGAATTGAATTAAATTAAATTGAAAACTATCGCTCTGTGCGTAGACGATAAAAATGCTCTATGCTTCTCCTCCTCGGTCACTCCCGGAGTGCCACATCCCGTTTTTATTTTAAAAGTGTCTATTGAATTACTAATAATTTTTTTTCAAATTTTCGTAGAGTACTATAATATACATTATATATATATATATATATATATATATATATATATATATATATATATATATATATATATATATATATATATCTTCTTTCTTTTTAACTGTCCAAATTGAAGTCTTACTTACAAAATAACATAAACAATCTCTGAATATTATATTCTCTTCATGTGATCTCTTATTGCTTATATTGTGTTTACTACCTTAATCCCATTTTCTGTAACTCGTATTATATTTTTCGATCTTTATACTCAATAGGAAGTGAAATTTTACACGATTTATTGAAATGAAAGTATGTAATGGATTATTATTTGATTTCAGCCAAAACCTGAACCGAGTGTCGTTGATCCTATCACCCATCCGTTATATGGAGAAGCACCAGCTCAATCCATGCCGATACCCACAAATGGATACAGTGCAGACATGAATCCTCCAATAGCACAACCCTATAATCCATCTTTCTACCCACAGGTAAGTTTTGATATTTATGTTTCTAAAGGAAAAAATGCAAAACAAAAAATGAAATACTGTTTGAAATTACCTGTAGAGTATTAAATTATCATAATCAAATGTAAGGGGGTGTCGAGTGAATCTTTCTTTTTAGAGAGTTATTAATGTATTTACCGTATGGTAATTTAAGATCTTAGAAACATGTTGGAAACAAGATAGATAGCAACAGCACTTGATATAGATCAGTAGAGGAGATAAGGATAAGTTTATGTCCAAAAATGGGTAGGATAAGGCACGATATATAGATGACATTTAGATACATTTAGAAATATAAAATAAGAGATAGGTATCAATATTTTGATAATGAGTCTTTCCATGTTTCCTGTGTCTCATCTCATAACATGTCAGTAATTGTTTCCAATTTTTCGTAGAATTCCTCGACGTTGCTGTACTGTACTGGTTGGTGCATAAACTTGTGTGATATTGAGTTTATTTGGTTTGCCTTCCAGTTTCAAGAGAACTATCCTATCGCTCACAGCTTTAAATTCGACGACAGACTTTTGTAATCCTGGCGAGACTAGAATGACAACGCCTGTATATTTCTGGGTCTCACTGCCAAAGAAGTAAACATAGTTGCCAGTATGTGTTCTAAAATGGCCCTCTCTTAACCAATGCGTTTCAGCTAGTCCAGAGATTTCAATGTTATACTTTGCCAGCTTATAATTGACAGCCTACATGTGATTGTCTTTAGCCCTTGTACGCTCCATATACCGACATTAATTAATTTTCTGAGTTTTAATTTCTGTGGACCAGTAGCTGAATCTCGCTGAATTTCGCACTCCTTGACCGGGACTCAAGGTAGCGACGGTCGTCACCCGGACTGCGTGACAACATCTGAGGCATTCTTCTAGACATCACGCATTTCTTTCTTGGGAATGATAATGCAACGAATTCCCCTGTCCAATGAATTGCATCGTAGTGGATTTTATGAATTTTTTTAGTTTTTAGATTAGCTGTTTAATATACCTATTAAATTCTGAATATGTCTTTAAGTTCTGACATTGTTTAATTCAAGACATAACTAAAAGAACGAATATATATTTATGGCATTTCAGAATTTCGGAGTCATAAACATTGTTATTTGTAATTAATTTCCTGACAATACTGCACTAATATCACCCAGTTATTTATCCGTTGTATCTCGTTAATTGTCTGGGTTGAGGTGGCTTGTCAGCATCAGGTATTACTAAACAATTAAAATGTATTTCTTTTTTTGAATATTTTTATTTTGGTAATTATATTTTATAGAAGACATGCTAGAATATGTCCTATATTTCAAAATATGCAACAAATATACAATTGTCATAAAGTTCGGTCTCTAATTATAAGTAATAACTTCCTGTTCCCTGAGTGAATTTTCAATAAATAAAAACATGACTGCTTGTTTAATTATTTACTAGTAAATTTCATTTTTAGAACGCACCGACAATGTACCAACCCCAGGCACCAGCAAAAAACTTTGCTAACTCGTACAATCCGGGAGGTTTTAACCAAAATGCAGTGGTGGCAAATTTAGCTCAGCACCAACAATCACAAGAAATCCAACAGGCAGCTCGGACGAGAACCCCACAACCGATTCAGAAGGCGCCTATACCAGAAGAACACCTACATATGAAAACGGTGTTCGATGAACTCAAGAATCAGTGTAGTTGTGCCGCTAATAATCCAGTAAGTTTAATCTCTTTTTTTTTCTGCTTACCATGCCAAGATTCTTTTGTCGTTTACGATGTCGAGTTATATTTGATTATCGTGCGTAATTAATATTGTTCTACTATTGTAGAATTGTATTGTTTATGCCTGACATCTCCGGCGTAATATACAAACACGCTCTAAAACATGGGTTTTAAACTAAAACTAAAACTCATATTTTAGAGCATGTTGGAACCAAAAAATAGGGGAATAACAGCAGTACCGACTGGAGGTAGATTACATCTGGAGGGATATTCGAATAAACCAGAATTATATGACAGACATCTGTGATAGAAAAAATCGAACATCTTAGAAATAACACAACGACTAGAAACATTTAAAAGAATAAAAATAGGAATGAAATAAATTCTAGAAATAACATAAAAGTATCTAAGATTAGCCTTCTATGTTCGTAAAGGTTTCCGCCGTTAGCACAGTGAAACCTAAAGCCAAGACTAATATTATTACAAAAATATCAAATTCACCAGGCTCATACTGCATCGATTTTCACTACACCGAGCATTCAACATTCTGTCTGATGTCTTCTTTAGGGCTTCCGGGCTCAATCTCCTGAGTCCCTAGATCTCTTCACTATTATGTTCACTACTCACTGCACTACTGTTGGTTAAGACGGCGGACGGTTCATTTATACCGTCAATGATGATGTGGTTCACTAAGGTGGCGTTTTGATGGGGGTTGGCGCGAAGATTCCTGACGGTGGGAATTGGATTGATTAAATTGGATGATCAGTTTCCATCTTGAACTAGATAGTAGGACATATACCATTAATATGGATTTGAAAATACATCAAAGCATCCTTGCCGTGGGGCCAAATGTTGACGATACATTCGTCATTCGAAAGCCCGCACATACCCTGCTACTTGTGGGGAAACTTTTATCGCCAAAATTAATTCAGTCATTGTGTCCAGATATATACCTCTGCCTTTGCAATGGAGCAAGTATATCCTCTGAGCTCTCTTTTTTAAAACAAGCCCGCATCCAAAATGGTTACCGCAAAAATCACATCAATAGGAGCATCCACAGGCATCAACCTGCCGCTCAATCTCAACCCAAAGACATAGATCCTCATCATACGATAGCTTTTGTTTACTGTCAAAATTCTCAAATAAAGATGAATAAAGACAATATTTACTGCCCAACAAAAACTTTCACCTCTGGTCCGATCAGTCAAAGACAACATTTCAAATAAACAACACGGAGTTTCTGAAATTCCTTGTGCCGACTGTCCCCGATCTTACATAGGCCAAACCAATCGTAGAATCTAAAATAGGATTTCATTCCATTTCTGTTCGCAATTCCGATTCTATTTAAGTTATAGGTCAACACCATCTTCATACAGGCTAAAAAATTTATTTTGCAAATTTCAAAACCATAGCCCTCATCCGTTTCAATAAACCAAGAATTATCCGAGAAGCCATAGAGATTCAAAAACGCCCGAATTGTCTCAGTAAAAGAGATGACTGCATCCGGTTGCCGTTAAGCGACACGTCAGTGAACAAGATATAAATGAACCATCCGCTGTTCCCATGAAATGAAATGGAAAACCTTAAAATTGATGTCCTAGGTATAAGTGATGTACAGTGGCCAGGATCAGGAAAATGCACGAATAATAGTGGAACACTTTATTATTCAGGCACCATCAGTTCAACTCATCGTTACGGTGTCGCTGTCTTGGTATCAAAGAAAATCACTAACTGTGTAACAAGCTTTACTCCCTTCTCTGATAGAATAATGGCACTACAACTTCAGTCAAATAAACAAATTATAAATATTATACAAGTATATGCTCCTACGGCTGATAAAGATGATGATGAAATTGAAAGTTTCTACTACGATCTGGAACAAATTCTAAAATCAATGAAGAAACATCACACTACAGTAGTAATGGGCGATTTTAATGCCAAAATTGGACATGGATGTGTGGACGGTTATGTGGGTGACTATGGATTAGGAGAACGAAACGAACGAGGAGACCGTATGGTACAATTTTGTCAAGCGGAGGAGTTAGTAGTTGCTAACACTCTTTTCAAGTTACCTAACAGACGACTGTACACATGGAAATCTCCAAGTGACACCAAAGGTAGAGTAGTCAGAAATCAAATTGACTTTGTCCTTGTTAGACAAAGATTCCGCAACTCTATACTCTCAGCTAAAACCTACCCAGGAGCAGATATAGGCTCGGATCACAATCCTGTAGTAGTCACATTAAGAATAAAACTAAAGATCATTCAAAAACACATACAGAAACAAATTGATGTGAGAAGACTGAGTGAACAACATATAAAAGAGAAAACAATAGTGAACATCAAAGAAAATTTACAAAATATAGAGAAACTGAATAGAAATACTGATAACATAGACCAAAAATGGGAGAATATTAAACATGCCGTAATGCTGGCAGGGAGAGAAAATTTAACACCGAAAGAAAGGAAACATAAAGAATGGATGAATGAGGAAATACTACAGTTGATGTGTGAAAGAAGGGTACACAAAACAAATAATCCGATAAGATACAAAGAAACAGATAAACTGATAAAAAAGAAAATAAGAGAAGCTAGAGAAAGATGGCTAAGTGAGCAATGCCAGGAGTTGGAACAACTGGAGCGAAAATATGACTTTTTTAATGTACACAAAAAGATTAAAGAAATGACAGGAAGGAGAAGAACAACACAGACTTCTTCTTCTTCTCGTGCCACTCCTAGCGGAGATTGGAAATCATCATGGCCACTGCGACTTTGTTAGCAGCGCGCCTAAAAAGTTCAATCGAACTACACCCGAACCATTCACGTAGATTACGAAGCCACAACACAGACAGGACAGATCAAAGATACAGATGGTTTACTCATAACAGATTTACAACAAAAAATGAATCGATGGACAGAATACATATCACAACTTTTTGATGACAAAGATAGACAAGAAATCTCAAACGAATATACAGATGATACAGGGCCTGATATAATCAGAGAAGAAATAGATTATGCAATCAAACAAGCGAAAAGTGGTAAGGCCCCCGGTCCTGATGAAATTCCCGTAGAACTGCTCAAACTTATGGACGATGAATCTATTAAAATACTCCTAGATCTATTTAACACAATATATAGAACTGGAATAATACCTAGGGAATGGCTCCGTTCGACCTTTATACTACTGCCAAAAAAGGCAAATACAAGGGAATGCAGCGAATATCGTACGATAGCTTTGATGAGTCATGCTCTAAAACTGTTCCTGAAAATAATCCATAATAGGATCTATAGGAAATTAGACGTAGACATCAGTAACACTCAGATGGGATTCAGAAAAGGGCTGGGTACAAGGGAGGCTCTGTTTGCAATGAATGTTCTCTCACAGAGATGCTTAGACATGAACCAAGAAATTTACACCTGCTTTATTGATTTCGAAAAGGCCTTTGACAAAGTACAACATGAACCACTAAGACAAATTCTAATAAAGAAAAATATAGACAGCCGAGATATTCGAATTATATGCAACCTATATTGGAATCAAACAGCAAATGTGAAGGTTGAGGGTAGGCTAACAGAAGAAATTCAAATCCGTCGAGGAGTCCGGCAGGGATGCATCTTGTCGCCACTTTTATTTAATCTGTATAGTGAAGCTATTTGTGAACAAGCACTCGAGGAAGAAGATCTTGGTCTGATAATAAATGGTGAGACGATCAACAATATAAGGTATGCTGACGATACGGTTCTCCTAACGGGAACGCTAGTAGAACTACAACATCTCGTTCAAAGTCTCAATATATACTGTAACAGTTACGGCTTGAAAATTAATTTGAAAAAAACTAAATTTATGGTAATCACGAAATCAAAGAACATCAGAGCTAATCTTGTAATAGACAATACAACGATTGAGCGTGTGTCCTGTTATAAATATCTAGGTGCTTGGATCACAGACGATACTGATCAAACAAAAGAGATTAGATGTAGAATAGAAATCGCTAGATCAGTCTTTAATAGAATGCGCAAACTCTTTTGGAATCGTGATATCAATATAAAGTTACGAATACGAATGCTGCGGTGTTATGTCTTTTCTACCCTGTTGTATGGAGTAGAGGCTTGGACACTAAAACAGTTGACCACAAAAAACATCGAAGCTTTCGAGATGTGGTGCTATAGGCGCATTCTCAGAATATTGTTGTGAATTTATTAATTGTTAAGTCTTTAATTTATAATGTCTTGTTCTTATCTTAATTCATTAAAAAGCACAATGACTGATATTTATTTATTTTCACTAAACATACATAATTTATTAAAAAGCGAACGTAACATTTTATCGCGAGCGCGTCGTCCGAATTAACTGTTTTCAAAATAAAAGTTCCTCCATATTTATACGAAAACAGCTGCTCTAGAATCCCATGGATTTTGACCTCAATTGACCTGGTTTCGCCTCGAATGGACAGGCCTAATTCCGGAAGATTCGAATGGAACCAGTTTTTTTATTACTTGGAGTTTATGCCAGCTATTCGAAAGGTCTCGTATATTCTAAAACAGAACAGCATTAGTCATAATATAATACGGTTATTTTTAGGCCAGGATTTTTATCGTAACATTGCCCCCCTCTTAAAAGATGGTTCCTCCTGGAACCTTGTCGGGACTGGAACCGGAACTGTATGCTGGTATCGGCAACTGGACCCTCTTTTACAACTTCCAGTTGTATAAAAATGACAAGGGACGGTTTTCTCTCCGCACCAGTAACTATGCGGATTGCAACAGACTAACACCTGGACTTCGGTGTCTTTGAAGATCTCCTCCACCATATTTCGGATAACCCTCCAATCTAATTGGCGGCACTCCAACTTTGGCATGGCTAACTTTTGCACGTCGGACTCTAGTACGTGCTCTCTCAATTGAAGTAAGGCTTCCCATACATCTCGGTAGGTAGGTTGGTCACGGGCAGTGTCTTTTGTTACCAGGTAGAAAAGGTAACGTGATGCATCTTGGAGTTTCAAGGTTTTACCGGGAGCTGGCACCTGGCATTGAAGTTCTGCAACTCGACCAAACTTCCTTCGAAAGACGGATGCCAACCCTGGTGCGTCTTTGATACTGGCCGGGATGGTGAGGGCCAGCGAGTAGTCATCGGGGAGCGCTAGTAGATCTTGCTTTTCTTCAGTGGTAACACCATGTCTCGCTTTACCGGTACCTCCATAGGCACCCATGAATTCCTCAAACGTGAGGTCAGACACATCGTGGACTTGGTTTACTTCCACTTCTTCATCTACGTCGTGGTCACCTTCGAAAGACGCCAGCCGGTTATGGTGTACTATCATCGGCTTTCCCTTCGGAATCTTGCTTATTCGGTAGATGACATCGTTGATCTTCTCCATAATGAGGTATGGACCTTCCCAAAACTGCTGCAATTTGGGAGAACAACCTTTTCGCTTCTTGGGATTATACAGCCATACTTTGTCGTTCTTCTTAAAGCAACCCTTTTCGGCTTGTGTATCGTACCGTTTCTTCATTCGGTCGCTAGCGATCTGAAGGTGGGAACGGACCAACTCATGTACATCGTCCATTCTTCTTCGTAATTCGATCACATAATCTTCACCTGCTACATCTTCTCCAGGTCGACACCCAAACTCTAGATCACAAGGTAGTCGCATTTCGCGTCCGAATAGGACTTTCGCTGGTGTCTGGCCTGTTGATTCGTTAACAGCAGATCTGTAGGCCATTGTGAAGAACGGAAGGTATTGGTCCCAGTCTCGCTGATGATCGGACACCATCTTTGTCAAATATTTGCCAACTGTCCTATTCATCCGTTCTACCATACCATCAGATTGCGGATGATATGCTGTAGTTCTTGTTTTCTTCATGCCTAGTCTATCACATATTCCTTGGAATAGATCGCTTTCGAAGTTCCTGCCTTGGTCACTATGGATCTCCAAAGGCACTCCAAATCGGCTGATATATTCTTGGATCAACTTATCTGCAACGGTGGCGGCCTTCTGGTCTGGAAGTGCGTAAATCTCGACCCACTTAGTGAAGTAATCCATTACTACCAGCATGTACTTGCCTCCATTTTCACTTTCTGGAAATGGCCCAGCGATGTCCAAAGCTATTCTTTCAAACGGGCTTCCAACATTATATTGTCTCATAGGAGCTCTCCTTTTTCGGTAAGGCCCGTTACTCGTGGCACAAATAGTACATTTCTTACACCAGTCTTTTACATCGTCGGAACTGTTCATCCAATAAAACCGTTCCCGAATTCGCTGAAGGGTTTTCCTTACACCAAAATGCCCTCCCGATGGACTGTCGTGTAACTGACGAAGTACTTCGGCTATTCTGCTCTTTGGGATCACCAACTGTCTTCTCTTCTCTGAACCGTCATCATTTTCCAGGACTCGTTTAAGCAAGCCATCTTCGATGATAAATGAGTCCCACTGGGCCCAATACGTCTTAACTACTGAGCATAGGTTTGATATTTCCTGCCAAGGTGGTCGACGGTTTTCCTCTTTCCATTTTCGGATTTTCTGTATAACTGGATCTCTCTCTTGTTCTTCCCTGATCTTAGTAGGCGTCCAGTCGTCGTTGACAATCGTCGTTCTTAGCACTGCTGCTTCCTTGGATTCCGTTTTGTTGCAGTGGGAACACTCTGCTGAGCATGGCCTTCTGGAAAGAGAATCAGCGTTTCTGTGGCTAACTCCGGCCCGGTGCTCAATCTTAAAATCGTATTCTTGGAGTCGTTCGATCCACCTGGCTATCTGACCCTCTGGATTCTTAAACTGCATCAACCACTTAAGGGCGGCATGGTCGGTTCGGATTAGAAACTTTCTTCCATAGAGGTATTGATAGAAGTGCTCTACTGATTTCACTACTGCCAGAAGTTCTCTTCTCGTGACGCAATAATTCCGCTCAGGTTTTGAAAGAACTTTACTAAAATATCCGAGGACTCGTTCCTGTCCTCCTTGAATCTGAGACAGCACTCCTCCAATTCCCACATTACTTGCATCTGTATCTAAGATGAACTCTCCTTCTGGCAGTGGATACCCTAAAATTGGTGCTGTTATTAAATGCTTTTTCAAGGTCTCAAAGGCATTTTGGCAGTCTGTATCCCAGCGGTAATCTCTTGCTTCCTCCGTAAGTCGCGTTAATGGCTTAGCGATATCTGCAAACTTCTTAATAAACCTCCGGTAGTAAGTACATAGTCCAAGAAAACTTCTCACTTGATGTTTGTCAGTTGGTTTTGGCCATTCCTTAATGGAATCGATTTTTCCCTTATCCACGGCCACTCCTTCTTTACTGACTATATGACCCAGATAATTGACTTTACCTTGAAATAGCTGGCACTTCTTGGGGTTTAACATCAATTGGGCAGCTTTAAGTCGATTAAAAACGTTTTCTAGATTCTTCAGATGTTCTTCGAATGTCTCCCCCAAGACGATTATGTCATCCAAATAAACCAGGCATGTTTTCCAAGATAACCCTCTTAACACATTTTCCATAAGCCTCTCAAATGTCGCAGGAGCATTACAGAGTCCAAATGGCATAACGTTGAATTGCCACAATCCAGATCCTGTGGTGAAGGCTGTCTTTTCTTTATCTACTGGGTCCATTTCTACCTGCCAGTATCCAGACTTCAAATCCAAAGTAGAAAACAATTTACTTCCAGCCAATGTGTCCAATGTGTCATCGATCCGAGGCAGAGGATAACTATCTTTCTTGGTAACGTTGTTCAGCAAACGGTAATCCACACAGAACCTCGTCGTTCCGTCTTTCTTCTTAACCAGGACCACCGGAGAGACCCATGGGCTCGTAGAAGGTTCTATCACCCCGTCTTTCTTCATTTCCTGAACAATCGTTTCAGCTTCCTCTCTCTTCGCCTGTGGTAATCGTCGAGCTGTTTGACGAATTGGCTTAGCATTACCAGTATCAATTTTATGCTTAACAACGGTAGTTCTTCCCGTCTTTCCTCCTATCGGTACGAAAATATCACGATACTGCCGAAGAAATTCCCTTAATTTCCTTTTCTCCATCTGATTTAGAGACTGTCCTGCAACTGCAACCATTTGGTCGAATTTGTCGTTGGAATTATCAGATGTTGTCGCCTGACGGATTATGGATGTCACAGGTACACAAGTTCCTACCTTTGTCTCTTTCTTGATGGTCACTGGGTAGTCGTTGACATTGATAAGTCTCACAGGAATTTCTTTGGCCGAAGTCACCAATTCCTTTCCAATTATGATTCCACGGCCAACCTCATCGTCGTGGTTCCAAGGCTCCATCATAACAGGTGTCCCTTCGTCTACAATTCCCTGTAGTCGCGCTACTATGATCGTTTCGCTTCTCGCAGGCACGACTGTATCTTCTGTAATGGCTGCTTGCACAGTGTTGTCATTATGTGGATGGAGAAATACCTCTTCGTTGCCAACTTTGATTACCTTATTCTTAAAATCCAATTGGAATCCATGCATATTCATTACGTCCATTCCTAATATAACATCCTCTTCGATGTCAGCAACTATAACAGTATGGACGAACTTTTCTGCTCCAATTCCCAATTGTACCTGGATTTCTCCATGAATGTTAGCATTTTCACCTGTAGCGGTCCGAAGTCGCAACCTCGTTGGTAACAGTTTCTTTCGGCTGTTTATAACTGTCGGGCGTATAATGGTTCTGGTCGCTCCGGTATCCACCAACAACGTATGCTTTTTACCATTTATGTCTCCATCTACATATACACTATCTTCACGACATTTCAAAGAAGCTATTAGTATGAGAGGGTCTTTGGAAAAGTTCTGGGTCGAAGCTGCCCCCCTAAGGCTGACCCGTTCTAGTTTTCCTGATGGTGAGTTTCTTGATTTGCGTCGTACCTAGGGTGCTTACAGGAGCTTCGCACGTGTCCTATTTCGCCACAATTCCAGCATCTGATGGTCTTCGTTTTCTTATATGTCATGCTTTTCATCATATTAACGAGCTGGTCAAGTTTATCTTCATCTCCTTCCTCTTTTACAGTCCTAACTTTACTGTACCCACCAGAGGCCTGCGTAGCTGACTCGTATTCGAGGGCGGCGGATAAGACATCAACCAGCGTCTTGTGACGAGCTAATCGTAGTGTTCTCTGCATTTCATGATCACGAAGACCATCAATAAACGTTTGAACGGCCAATTTTTCCATCATGTCTTCGGGAGCTGTTGGATAAGCATATCGTACTAATCTGGCAATATCTACCTCATATTCTTGAAGAGCCTCATCTTTCTTCTGTCTACGATTTTTAAGCTGCGACTGATATACATGCTCCAAATGTTCGTGGCCATATCGCATATTTAACCTCTTCTTCAGTTGTTCGAAATCATCGGTCTCCTCTACTGCTATGGTCTGAAGCACATCTAAGGCATCTCCTCGAAGAGCGATAGTCAGGTTTACCGCCTTTTCTTTTTCAGACCATCCATTTGCTCTTGCGGCTGATTCGAACTGTTTCATGTAGTTGTTCCATGATGATTTTCCGTCGAAAGTTGGGACTTTAACATGAATAGAACCTCCACTTCCTTCAAATTTCGGCCGTGTCTCCAACTTACATTTCGTCTCGTCTTCTTTTATCTCCACTGTAATTGGATTGTTTCCTCTCTCTGCTGTCCCGGTTTCCTCCATCTTCTTTTCCATCTCTTTCCATATCTTTTCTTCGAAGGCCAACATATCGGCAGCAACTTGGTTTTTTAACGAAGATATTCTATCGTCCAGGGCAGACATCTCAGAAGTGACTTTAGAGATTTCCGAAGAGATGTTAGCAGAGACTTTGCTTTCCAGAGAAGAAATCTCGTTAGAAACTTTGCTTTCTAAAGAAGCGATGTCGCCGGATACTTTGTTCTCCAATTTCGAAATCGACGAGATGACAGCATCATGTTTGTCTTCAAATATATAAGTCTCTGGGTCTAGTCCTTCTTCTAGCAAAGCGTTCTTTAGTCGTTGGACTAACTCAGCCTTTTTTCCGGTGGAAGATAATTCTCTGTCTTCAAGATGTCTTCTTAAATTAGTCACTGTCAGCTCATAAATCGTAGCCATTTTCACAATTTATTTTATATTCACTTGTATTATTATTATAAGTCTAATTTAGGTTCGATCTCACTCTGACACCATTTGTTGTGAATTTATTAATTGTTAAGTCTTTAATTTATAATGTCTTGTTCTTATCTTAATTCATTAAAAAGCACAATGACTGATATTTATTTATTTTCACTAAACATACATAATTTATTAAAAAGCGAACGTAACATTTTATCGCGAGCGCGTCGTCCGAATTAACTGTTTTCAAAATAAAAGTTCCTCCATATTTATACGAAAACAGCTGCTCTAGAATCCCATGGATTTTGACCTCAATTGACCTGGTTTCGCCTCGAATGGACAGGCCTAATTCCGGAAGATTCGAATGGAACCAGTTTTTTTATTACTTGGAGTTTATGCCAGCTATTCGAAAGGTCTCGTATATTCTAAAACAGAACAGCATTAGTCATAATATAATACGGTTATTTTTAGGCCAGGATTTTTATCGTAACAATATCATGGATGGACCGCGTCACTAATACGCAAGTACTCCAAACTTTAGACAAAAGATGCGAAATTCTAAATGAGATAAAAACTAGAAAGATGGAATACTTGGGGCACATTGTGAGAGGTGAAAAGTACGAACTTTTAAGAAATATACTCAGTGACATTAGAAGTGTTACACCCAGAAGGAGTAATTTCTTGAACTTAATTTTTTTGCAACAGAATAACTATATTTAAAACATGCTATGATAACAATACCAATGGTTTATCTCTTCTACTTTTTGTAAAAATAAAGTTTTATCTTCTAAATTTTTTTGTGAGAGACCGACTTGTGAAAACCGGTTTTGTATAGAAATTTTTAGTTATTGTTCCTCAGTCTAATTGTATTCAGTGTAAGCAAATGCCTCGAGTTCGAATAAATCATAATTACCACCATTTTAGCGATTTTGACAGGGGTAGAATTATTGCGTATAAAGATATGGGTTTGTTGTATCGCGAAATTGGCCGTCGTGTTAATTGTACGGCAATGACGGCTATGCGTGTCTGTCGTGTGTGGACAAACTAAGTTAGAGGAACACGAAGAAGACCAACTGGTCAACCAAGGCGTACCACAGAGCGTCAAGATAGGTGCTTTAAATTACTGGCTCTGCGAGACCGTTTTGCTACTGCGCGTCAAATTGCTGACCATTGGTTTGGAGTAGTAGTTAGACCTGTTAGTATGCGTACACTATACCGTCGTATTCGAGCCTTTGGACTGGTTTCATTCCGCCCATGACTAGTGCTTCCTTAGACTGCGGACCACGGTCATCAACGTTTGAATTGGTGCAGAGAACTTCAGCATTGGGTAGCAGAATGGCGTAATGTAGCATTCAGTGATGAATCACGATTCTGTTTAGGAATGCATAATGGTCGTAGGATGGTAAGACGCCGCCGTGGAGAACGACGAGATATCGGGTTTGATGTTGAGAGGCATGTATACAGGACAGTTGGAGTAATGTTTTGGGGGGCTATTGCCTATGGTAACCGATCACCGTTTGTGTTTATTCGAGCCAATATCACAGCTGCGCGTTATGTTGAAGACATCTTACAAACCAGTTTATTGCCTTATCTCGACGTCGTCGAGACGTCCTTTTTCAGCAACACAACGTGCGTCCCCATATTGCTCATCAAACTATGGACTCTTTCCAAGAAGCTGGCGTTAATGTGTTGCCACGGCCGCCCCGTGTTCCGGATTTAAATCCTATCGAACATGTATGGGATGTGATGGGAAGGAGATTGTCCACTTTGCACCATCCTGCACAGACTCTCTCACACTTAATACATGAAGTTTAAGTTGCTTGAAACCAGGTGCCACAAGCAGACATTGAACATCTCATTTTGTCCATGCCTAGACGTATACAGGAGTGTATTTAGCTACGGGGTCGCCACATACATTATTAATTTTTTTTTTTTGATTACTTGTTAATAAAAATTCTTGACAACGTTATCGTTTCATTCTTGATGTAAATCTACCATGTTGCCAAAAAATTAAGTTCAAGAAATTATTCCTTCTAGGTGTAACACTTCTAATGTCACTGAGTATATCATGCAGGGCAAAAGAAGTGTGGGAAGAAGAAAAATATCGTGGCTTCGTAATCTACGTGAATGGTTCGGGTGTAGTTCTATTGAACTTTTTAGGCGCGCTGCTAACAAAGTCGCAGTGGCCATGATGATTTCCAATCTCCGCTAGGAGTGGCACGAGAAGAAGAAGAAGCTGTTCCCAGCACCGGTAGTGCAGTGAGTACTGAGCAGTGTAGTGAAGATACCTGGGGTCTCAGGAGACTGAGGAGACCCAGGAAGCCCCGAAAAAGACATCATCATTTGACCCGTAAGCCTGATGAGTTTGATATTAATTTTTATGTGCTTTTGGCATGTCTTAAAGTGTCTATATGCTGCAGATTAATACATAGATACCCTTCCATAATGCATCTCCATCATTCTTTATTAGTTTTGCAATATTCCTACTATGCCAGGAGCTTTGTTATTCTTTAGCTGCTTTATGACATATATATTTTCTGTGTTTCTACTAGTTGTTCTGCTGTGATGCATTAATTTGTCCCATGGTTCCTTTTCTCTCTCTGCGCTTTAGAGCTTATCAAATTTTTTAAAAGATTTCAGATTTTCCATACCGATTGTTTTTCTTGAAACGGACTCGTTTTTCCTTTGATTTCTTTGTAAAATTCAGCGCGAGCAGAAAATTTAACTTAGGCTGATTGAAGGAGGCGAACAAAATATCGTCACATTTTCTTTGACGTTATTCCTCTTATTATTTCTTTTATGCTATTTAGTTTATGCTAACAGTATAGCATATGCTTAAGGTAGTCACAGATTACCATAGGTAGTCATTACAGAAGTGACCCATAGATAGATTTAGATATTAGTCCATGGTATATATGATTAAATTTGTTTCTCTGCTGGCACGTTGGGAGCATAGGCATCAATAATGGTAATATTATTGAATTTGAAACGTATTTTACATAATATTTCATTGATTGGAATGAACCCCAATATTAATTATTTAGCAAAAGACTGGTTCCATATTTAATCTCCTTGTCTTTTTACTCCGCTATAATAACTAATGAAATGGACGAGAAAATGTTGAAATTTGGAAGTAACCACGCGAAAGGGGAAAGTTAGATATGGCAAATAAACAATTTATATGAAAGGGTAATAATTTATTAACAGGTTGACTTATTTTTAGCAAACCAAAAGGAAATTGGAAGACGTAGGCAGAAAATTGGAACTATTGTATGACGCACTTAGAGATCAAAAGGTAATGTATACCTGTTGTTTCAAAGGTAGCTTATTTAATATAAACGCTTGTTCATTTTCAATTAAGAGAAGTCATCGACATAATATAAATATGATTAAATTATACATTATTGTTCTTGTAGCGACAATCGTTTTGTTGGGTTGTTATTCATATATAACAGAGAAATTACCCTTTTTCGTGACACTGTTTGATACAGGTATCCGCAATAAATAAAATATGCAACAGATTAAACGTCATTTTTTACTTACAAACAATATACAGTGTGTCCTTAAAGTATGGAATAAATTCGATATTTCCTAAATGAAATCCTTTTTAAAAAAATCTAAAACACGTCGATTTTTAAATTTAATGTTCTACATTTTACAATAAAATTTCATTATGCAAGGTAATACACATTACAGTGATGACGTCATCGGCTCTTTTTTTAAATGTAACACCATGTATTTTAGGACATTTTTAGATCGAAAAAAATAAGCTGCTTTCAAAAAAGTATAATACTGGGGGTCTAACGGATATAATTTGAAAGATATGCGCTTAGAAAATTAATTTTTATTGATTTATAATATTAATAAATTATAAATAAATTATAATAAATAACTTGAAAGTAATCCAGTAGTTAATACATGACTTAATCTTAAATGTTCGAATTGTAGCCCTTGTTGTATTTGACAGTAACCCAAACGTTGTACAAATTCTTGTAGAACCTTGTTTATGCTTTCTTGAGAAATATTGTTTATTTCTTTACGAATTCTTGTTTTCAAGTCTTCAATATTTGCAGATTTCGTTTTATAAACAACATTCTTTAAATGGCCCCACATAAAATAATCCAAAGGATTGAGGTCTGGCGACCTCACTAGCCATTCAATATGTCCACGTCTTCCAATCCACCTGTTCGGAAAAATTTCGTTTAGGTACCTTCGAACATCTAAAGCATAATGCGAAGGCGCACCATCCTGTTGAAACCATAAACTTTTATCAAAACCTCCAAGATTAATTGTACTGGGGAATAAATTAACTAAAGTAGGTACGAGATACCCACTTAAAAACTGAAGGTATGCTGGCTCGTTTAAATTACTTTCGAAATAGTAGGGTCCAATGATTTTATTTCTTACAATGCCAGCCCATACGTTTACCTTTTGCGGGTATTATGTATGATGTTCCCGCATCCAGTTGGAGTTTTCTTTTGCCCAGTATCTAGAATTCTGACGGTTGACCTCGCCATTTAATTTGAATGTAGCCTCATCAGAAAAAATATTTTGAACCAAGAGAGGGTTTCGGTGGCTGTTATCCATCATTATTTCGCAAAAGTGTATTCTTTTATCTGGATCATCCTCGTTTAATTCCTGTACAACTGTGCATTTTCCTTACTTTACTTACTTTTACGTACTTTGTGTACCATTGTTTTGCAAACATCGAGATCACTACTAACCTTACGAACAGAAGTGTGCGCATCTTCTTCAAAAGCGTGATGGGTATTTCTGGATATTTATTATTAAATAAATTACACACTTCCATATGAGTTCGCGATTTGTCTCCATACCCAATCATCATGAGTATTTAAATTCTCTGCTTTACACTCAAATTCATTTCGACTTAAATTAATTCTAAGCAATAATACAGAACATTCACGAATTAATACAATTATTGTACTACTTAATTGTTATTGAACGTTACTAAAAATAATTACAGTTTACCAAAAACTAGAAGTAGGCTACTTTTTTGCAATTGATAATAAATAATTTATTTTCTAAGCGCATATCTCTTTCAAATTATATCCATTAGACCCGAGTATTATACTTTTTTGAAATCAGCTTATTTTTATCGGTCTAAAAATGTTCTAAAATACAGGTTGTTACATTTAAAAAAAGAGTCGATGACGTCATCACTGTAATGTCTATCGGCTATTTTATTGTAAAATGTAGAACATTAAATTTAAAAATCGACGTGGTTAGATTTTTTTGAAAAGGTTTTTCATTTAGGAAATATCGAATTTATTCCATACTTTACGGGCACACTGTATAAACAATGTAAGATCGCTATTTGATTTTAAATATTAAAGTCGAAGATCTACAAATTATATGGACAAGTATCACAATTTTACTGCAAAAGTATAGAAAATCCTTTAAAATAAAAGTAAAAAGTTATTTTTGTTAATTTGTTGCTTAACTATTGCAAAAATAGTTTCAACAGTAGATTTTTTGAAAATTTTCTAAAATGCACAAAAAACTTTAATTTTGCGCTATAATAGGGACAATATCACATAATATATTCATCTATAAAAATTTCCAGTTTCACTAAAAAGTTACTGCAAAATTGAAATTGTTTATCTCAAGTATCACGAAATTATCAATTTAATATTGTAAAAATATTTTCATATTTAGTTCAGAATCAGAATTTCAGAAAATACAGAATCAGATATTTCTTAAAGAATAGGGGATAAAGCTAAACGATTATCAATTATCTGAATTGCAACAATTTGTTGTTATGCATATCCTTGTATGTTGCCACTAGAAACTTTTAGATGTAAAATTAGCTCATTTGTTGAAGCTCTGCAAAGCTATGTAGAGCTTCTACATAATTCACTCTGAAGAGACCTAATAAAGTCGAAATACGTATAAGCGGATGGCAGGAGACCTGCATTGAAATTAAATCTCTAACATCTTTCTAACGTCTAAAGTTTAAAGAGTTTATAAAGAAATTCTACTTGTATTAACTCTGTATTATAATTTCAGCTTTCGCCTAACACACTAGCTTCCCTTCACGACCTTGTGCAGATGATCCAGACAGGAAACTACACGGAAGGCTTGAATTTGCATACGCAGCTCGTATCTGGTCCTGATTTCTCTCAAATCGCCAGTTTCATGCCAGGAATCAAAGTATTGTTGCAATGCGCATTGCAGTTGCAGGTCTTCATTAGATAGAACAGTGTACAAATGATGAGGGATCATTTATCTGAAGAAAGAACTGAATCTTTGATATAGAATAGTTATACGACTTGGTGAGAAAAAGTCGAAGTTGTAGGTTTTATAAAAAAAAAAAGATAAATTTGTATAAAATATATATATCAAATTATATTTAGGTATAATTTTTTATTGCTCATAGAGTTGGCAGTTGTTTTTTTTATATGGAAGATTTTGTGCTAACAAATATTTTTTTAAAATCATTATACGAAACATCAAAATATAAAAAACCTATTGTTTTAAATAGTGTTTCTTTCAATATTTGGTGATATAGAAGAAATAATATATCCATCACAGCTTCATATTCAGCTAAGAAATTATTTTGCATACCTTTTAATATTGCCTAATGGTTTACTTCATTTAACTGTTTGTTCTTCACATACTCTTGATCCTTAGTTAAAAAAAATGTTTTCTGAGGATGATAGTATTTAATACCAAATTGAATATTAACCGAACCTAAAAATTCTTTTTTCCTTTATCCATGTTTTTGACCGACTGTTGTGTTGATTTACATTTGAATTTAGTCCCATTTATAGATTCTTTGAACAGAAGTAAGATTAGGCCGCTTTGAAAGAAGAATACTTAGGCACATATACGGAGGAGTACAAGAAAGCGGGATATGGCGCAGGGGCTACAATTTTGAATTGTATCAAAGCTATGAAAAATGCAACATCGTCCGGTCTATTAAAATTAATAGACTAAGGTGGCTAGGACACCTTGAAAGAATGGACACTGGAGACCCTCCAAAGACAGATATTATATCAAGAGCCAGTATGAACCAGGAAGAGAGGCAGGCCAAGATCTAGATTTAGAACTCAAGTCGAGAATGACTTGAGGAAAGTAGGAGTCAGAAATTGGAAAGCCAGGGCGAAGGATAGGGGGGAATGGAGACTAATTCTTGAACAGGCCAAGACCCACACAGGGTTGTAGAGCCAAAGATGATGATGAATTAATTATTTCTTAACAGATTGTATAACCACTGAAATTTTAATGTCTTTAACAATTAAATATAAAAACTAAACTGAATGTAATGGACATCATAATACATCGAATGCAAGATCTGAAGAAATTAACAACAGTTAATAAGAAGCCGACAATTTATACAATAGAAATTTAGTAAATCGTTATGATTATGTGGTTTGAATAACTCAAGAGAAGTTTAATACAGAAAATTCTGTATGTGACAAAATACGTAAATGAAGACCCAGCAAGAAATAGTTACACCAAAAACAGAAACCTAGAAAAAGGAGGAAAATCTTCGGGAGAAAAAGGAAGAACTGGTTAGGAGAGCTGAAACGCCGACGAAATTGATCAAAATAGAAAGCGGACTAAAACCCTTATCCTAGAGTGACGTTAAGGATAAGAAGAAGGAATGTACAGAAAAGAGATAAAAGGAAAAACTAATGCCTTAAAGGTCCTTAAGAGTAAAGTGTATCTTAAAATCTGAATAAACCACATTGTTGTGAAACATATCATCTATAAGTAAGCATTATGGAAATATTTAATTAATACAATTTATCTTTATATCTCATCTATAGAATGAAATATTTTTTTTATGATTCGTTTGGATCATCCTAAATATCACTATTATAACGGGTAGCTCTGTTATACACCAGAATCGGTAAAACACAGGTTTAATTTAAATAAAAAATATTGTAAATAAATAACAAAATAAAAACGGTTTCTTCCGTACAATAAAAAAATTAAGTATTAATTCTGGCGAAGGTATGACGACGCTATGATCCGGTGTTAATAACTGCGAAAAATAAATACAGTTAATGTCAAAAAATGAAACGAAAATACGATGCTTTAGTATATAAAAACACACCAAGGAGAAAGAATAATCTGGGATAGAGGTGGACGGATCGATCAACACTCGATCCGGCACGCATCGGGAAGTGACTAATCAACACGTAGTCACGGATTGGTTAGATCTCATATCAACACTCTAAGACTGGGTTTGGGAGCTGCTACTAGATCAACATTATAGCAGAAGCGGTGGGCCTTCGGTCAATACCCTAGGTCCAGTGGAGTTGTTCCCAGATCAATACTCTGATAGAACTGTCAGGACTCAACCACAGGTTGGCCTTTGGTCAATACCCAAAGGCTGTGTTGAGTTCTCACAAGATCAGTACTTCGGCGGAACTCGATTCTCTCTTCCGGCGTACGTTGTTTTATACTGTTGCCGGCCTTCCATCTCCAGCGCTCATCGATCGTGGTGGAAGGTAGTTGGAGCGCGTGTGTACAGAGCGGAGGTAATAGGCAAACTCAGGCTACGAGTAAAATAAACTAGTTATAACAAACGACAAACTAGTTGAATTGGCTCAAATCCACAATCTCCTGTAACGCTGACAATTTTAATTACGTGCTGATGAGTGTATTCAGCAAGTTTGGTGTATGCTATAATTAAATTGATTGATATATGTATTAAATTATAATTTTACACATTATTTGTTTTAATTCTTACCTCGATATCTAAATTTGACATTGCTTTCCATGCTTTTACTTATTTAGGTCTTACAGTATTTTTCCGAAAAATGTCATCTGATCATCCGAAAGATGATCAAATACTAGTAATAGATTAAAAACTGTTGTTTTTAACTGATCGTTTGCAAAAATAACTGCCAACTCAATCTGAAACATTTAATATAAATAATATACACAGTTTTGTAAATTACAAAAATACCTAGTAGTGTTTTTAATTTTTTGTGTATAATGCCTCTAGTATTTCTAAAAACAAATTAAGTAACTGATGTTCCATTGTTTTGTTTTTGAAGGTTTAAATTTTTTACTCTATTTGTAAAGTTATATGAGCATAGGTTATTAATAATATGCAAATATCTAAGGTGCTTTTTAATAAATTATATTGATTTTATTTCAAATCTTCTTTATTTCATTCCATATTATGAATAGGATATATATTTGGGATAGAATGAACCTGTTCAATAAAAAATTCGCATTTTAACACTGCTTGATGTAAAATCATCTTATATCAACACGAAAACGGATCTACAAAATTAATAGCGGATGGCATACCGAGTTGCAAATGATAATAGATGGAATTCCCGAGGTTTCTGACGCTTACGAGGTAGACAGACTCGACAGGTAGAGAATGTTATCTTGATAATGGAGGTACAGCTACGGTCACTGAATAGTTGACACCTTAATTTTTACATTGTAATACTGTAAAATTTTGCTAAATGTCAAAGTGCTAAAAATTTTGAGCGTATTGAAAAATAAAATAAGAAGCTATTAAGCGCGCCCAAATTGCCTATGGTTTGTTTTTTAATCAGGAGGAGCAAACTAAAAAGACAGATTCACACCCAAGAAAGTTACTAGAAAAGTCACCAAATTCATCTCCTTTTTTGGTTGATTATCTCGGCCTTGCGGTAATCCAGTAATCAGTTATCAGATAACCTCACGCTTCGATTCTAACCTTTGTTTGTTTATGTTTGAAGAATAATTTTTTCCAATTTAATTTCCAATATATTTTTTGTTTTTCTAATTAAAATAAAAAAATGTTGGATTGTTATGAAGAAGTTGAAGGATTTTTAGAGTTTATTTATCACATTGTAGAAGAAAATTGTGTGGAACGTATAGGAAAGCGATATATTTGTGATAAAATTATATCTAAAATCCAATGGAATTTATATAATAATGAACGACACATATTTCGATGATCTAGGTGGTTGTTAATTTCTCTTAAAATTTTATTAAAAGTGGGCATTTCATTCTTAAAAAAGAACCTGTGTACTATCTGTCGTACAGATGTTTTAATTCTTTCATCGTATGTTGCAAGGATAGGAGGTCGACCGCCAATATTTTTAGGACATCTTACTGTTCCAGTCTGCTTATATTCCTTAATAATTGTTCTGTAAATAGTTGAATTCACGACACCTAAAACTAGCACATTACTTTAGTAAGTCTTGATTTTAACAATAACTATTTTGCAAAACTAACCTGTTGCCTGTTTTATTTGTCACCTCGGGGGAACAAATAAGGGTCTAACCACCTTCTGTTATCCCCGGGTGCTCTGTAGAGGGCTTGGAAGTAAACGTCGAGAGCTCCTCTACTTAAGTCCATTTACTGGGTATGGACTTGTAAATATTTATATCTTCGGTGTCTTGCCTTGAAAAAGGCAAGATATTTCTTACACAACAAATTCCTCGTCGAAAATGGTACATTAGGTTGTGGTCTTCCGATGGCTTGTCTTGAGAAAGACAAGATATTTTCTTACATGACAAAGGATTGTCGAAATAAAAACACCAAGTTAAAGTTGAAAATAACTCTCAGCCACAGAGTATGGAAAAAATAGAACAGGAGCAGAGTCCCGAGAGCACTAAGCTCTCGGAGAGCCCGTGGGGAACTGACCTGCTGACCTGAAAATCGCCAATATTTATATGCGCTGTTCGAGCGATAAATAGGGATTTCCAGGTCAAGAGCCAATGGGAAAATTCGAGGCGGGGCGATGCGCATCGAAATGCGTACTAGTCTACAGACTATGGCATTCGATGACATATTTTTGCTACCATGGCTGTTATTTTCAATCCAGGATTATCAATTTTTATTTGTTTGTACATGTTTATAATGCATTGTTTTTCATTTGATGATAAATGACCCAAATTTACTCGGCGTCTTTTAGGTGGAGAAGGATAATTACCACTAGTACTTGACATTGAATCCGCATTGTTATCATAATAACACTAATACGTCGCTAAATAGTTCTGAAAAGAATTGTTTTTTATATAAATTCAAACGAAAAATTTAAGAAATAACGCAGAAAATACAAAAAATCGTGGATATAAATTTTGAATTTTAAAATTTCATAAATGTAATTAGTGTTAAAATGTCATAATTTAATGGAGTAAACTTGTCTGCGGTTGGACCAATTAACAACAACCATTACGGCGCGGTAAATTTGAGTACTCCTGGTTAAAAAACAAACCGTAGAATGTATTTGAATGACGCGCAAAAAATAAGAGTAATTGCCAAACTCGAAGAAGGTTGGTTACTAAGGCCAGTTGCTGCAGATTTCAACTTGAGCCATATGTGCATATGGAATATCAAACAAAGATAAGATCACTCTATAGCATGGTTGGGTGGTTCAAGAGGGGCGAAAATCTCCACAGAGCAGCAAGATGAGTTAGTAGATTATCTGACAGAAACTCCTTTTGCCACAGCTCGAGAGAAAGCTAGATAAAAGACAGCGTTCCCGGACAGAAGTCACACTGCACGTAGGAAGATTAAAGCAGTGAATTGTAAAATTTGGCAAAGGCAAGGAAACTTTTTTTCACTGAGGATCACAAGATCATTTTGTAATGATTTCAAAAACCATGAAGACAACGTTTAGTATAACGATACATTTGCCCATGAAAAAAATGTTTCAATCATAGCAATGGTCGAATAAGAGTTTAAGCCCGAGAAATCGTAGGTTTGATGAACAGTATACTCATCAGTTTAGAAATAATGGGGGATTCTCGGTCAAAGTATGGGGATGTATAAGTGCTGAAGGTCCGATCGTTGTTCTCACAGAAAAAAGAACAGGACTATATTATAAACATACTATTGAGAACATAATGTTGCCATCAGTGTTCCAGAGATTCCCCAATAACAACTTCATCTTCCAACATGACAATTGCCTGGTGCATATGAGTAGAATTTTTCGAGAATGGTTGGAACAAACTTATGTTAATGTTCTTATTAATTAATTATGTACGACGAGGTGTTGAGGCTAAGATGCCACTCTTGTAGCTTATGCCGATGATCTCGCACTGGTTGCGAAGGTGAGTCAGAAAACGGACTAATGTGACGCAGGGCTAACACAGCTCTCCGTCGCATTAGTAGGTGGATCAGAGAGAACGATCTACAGCTAGCGCCTCAGAAAACTGTGGTGTTAGTTTTCAAAGGGAGCCGGGAAAAATCCTCTCTTCGCTCATAGTGGAAGGTGTGGAGGTTGCACCGGTTACATCGATTAAATTTTTGGGAGTCTGGTTGTCGGAAGGACTAAGGTTCGGGGTACACATCCAAAAGACGGTAGAGAAGGCGAACCGAAATCTGGAGGCGTTGATACGGCTGATCCCAAACATTGGAGGCCTAGGTAGCACCAAAAGAAAGGTCTTAAATGGAGTTTTCCAGTCGGTGGTAACCTACGCTGCCCCCGCGTGGTGTAGCGTACTAAACACTGCAAAATACGCTAAACTGATGAAGACTTCTCCTCAGGGTATCTAGCGCATATAGGACAGTTTCAAATGAGGCCCTATATGTCATTGGAGCGGCGATACCGATCGTTTTGTTGTGCAAAGAGCGAGCGAGGGTGTATACGAGGAGGATGGATGTAAATATACATAAGAATGAGAGAGAAATAACGATAGTAGAGTGACAGAGACAATGGACGAATGATAGCGGAAAGGCAAGGTGGACGAAGGAGCTTATTCCCGATCTGAGATCGTGATGTAAGTTCAGGAAACTAGACTACTTCCTGACGCAGTTTCTGACCGGACATGGTAGTTTTGGCACCTTCAAAAATAGAACAGGCAAATCTGTCTCGGCAGACTGTACTGTTTGTGGGGTACCGGACGCTCCGGGCAACATTTTTAACTGCCAGAGATCGGCAAATAAGAGGGGAGATTTCGAGAGGCGAATGGGTTTCGGGCTGGATGAAAGAAACGTTGTAAACATAATGTTGAGAGGAGAGAAAGAATGGAGAGAAGTACACTGTCTGATTTCTGGGGTAATGAAGAAAAAGGATCAGGAGGACAGAGGAGGAAATTGAGCCAGGGACCTGAAATTTAATGTTAATATTATTTATTAGTTTATGGCCTAACGTCTGAAACATCTTCTGATTTACGGTAATAGGTATGGTTATTTATAAATTTTTAGTTTTTTATTTTAGTTGTTCATTGAGTGGCAAGAGCACCTCTATAGAACGGTGGTTAAGGTCTTAGCCGGAATACGGTTATTCCGGCACTACTCTGGGGGGTCTTCTGGCCTAGTATCCTACTCGGCCGAAAGATGCCAGGGTGTCTTGTTCCGTGACGTAGATATCCAAAAAATATTTCCCCCACCTGTCAGAATTCAATGGATACCTTCTTAGGCTCTTACTGGAATCTGGCAATACGGTAATTAAAAAAAAGTTCTTTCGTGGCCTTCCCGGAGTCCAGACCTTAACTCCATCGATAATGTGTGGGCAGAGTTGACAAAGAAATTAAATGAAAGAAACCTTAGGCCACGGAATAGAATTGAACTATGGGAAGCAAGTGAGCCCTCATGGGAGGAGCTTATTGAATATAACATGAGGAGATTAGTGCTATCTAGAACAGAAGATTTCAAAGTTGTATTTACAATAATGGGGCTTCCACCAAATAATAATTTTGGTAATGTTTATCATTCTTTAATATAGAGTATGTAGATTTAAAATAAAAGGGATATTTTTAGACCAGATTTTTTTTTTCGTTATTAAAAACATAATCCTAAACTAAAAAACTTCTACGATTTCAATTTTGTAAAATAGATTTATTTATTTAATTAAATTATTATTTATTATAAAGAGGATATATGAGACTATAGTAAAAAGTATCCCTTTGTACAGCTGTGAGGTATGGCCACTGAAAGAAAGAACACTGGCAACGCTGAAAGCGACGGAAATGGATTTTTGGAGAAAAGCTGCAGGAAGAGAAGAGAAAGGATTACCAACGAACGCATTAGAGAAATAGTGGGAATCAAACGAACAATCACAGATGACCTAACAACAAAACAACTTATCTGGTTCGGCCACATACAAAGAATGGATGAACAACGATAACCAGAAGAAATATTAAAATGGCAACCAGAAGGAAAGAGAAAACGAGGTAGACCGAGAAAAAGTTGGATCGAAGGAATAAATAAAGAACTGAGAGAGAGAGAGAGAGAGTAAATCACAATATTTCTTGCAAGTGATTATTTGCGCGAACGAATGCTGCTGTTGCTGCTTGAGGAGTGCATTGAAATCTGTCTTTCTGGGTTTCTTGCAGTCAGCCTGCTCAATCTTTCAAATCCCAAGTAAGCTCGTGGTATTTAGTCAGATAAAGGATTATGCATGTTTTCACCACTTCTTGTGAGGTTTTCATTTGACCTGTCGTTTCCACTGAAAGCATTTAAGCAGGTGTCCGACGATTTCTTTTGTCTATCACTATAATGCGACCTCAATAAATAACACAATATGTGCAACCAGTAGGATCTGTTTCACATCCCACACCGACTTGCTGCTAAAAGGGCAATTCTCTGCGTTGTGTGCTACAATAAAACATCGCCTGAGGATGCCGATTGGCTGAACGAAGTCGAAGTTGATGCAAGTGGTTTAATAATTCCAGAACCTCTTCGTCTGCTCTCCGGATGCCAGTAATGAAATTATCTGAGTGTCTATGGACAGAGGAGTAGTAACTCCAATTGATTTGTTTTTTAATTACCTAAACCTCTTTCTTCCATTCTTATCAACAAAAGATTTAGGAACTACATCAATAGAGTTACGACATACCCTGGAGCAGATATTGGATCTGGTCACAATCCTTTAGTCGCCGATGCAAGAGTTAGGCTAAAACGAATAGAGAAAAAACAACAAAAGAATTTTACTATTTCGGATGAAACAATCACATGAAAGAAATGGGAAGAATCGAAAATATTGAGAAAACATAGAAATTATTTCGTGTACATATGACCAAGATAATAGAAGAACATAGTGTAACTAATAGATTCAATGGATGACTGAAGAAATACTAGACCTTTTTGAACAAAGAAGGCAATACAAGTACAAGGCAGACGAATACAGAAAAAACAAAGAGAAATAGAACAAAAAATACAAGCGGCTAAAGTAAAGTGGCTTCAAAAACGGAAGAATTACAAAAGAAGCATGATATGTTCAATTTGTAGCACAAGAAAAAAGTTCGTGAAGTTTTTGGCCTGTATAATAAGAAAACCACTAATACTCTAGCAGATAATGCATGACAAGTTATTATTGATGAACAAGAAATATTTGAAACACGGAGTAATTATATAACCAAATTGCTCCAAGATGTCAGTCCAAACATACAGAGCAGTGTAGATCAAGAAGGTCCTGACATTTTAAAATCTGAATTTTTTCATGCAATAAAATCAGTCAAATCCAAGAAAGCAACTGGATCAGACAACACCCCAGCTTATTCTTCACGTATTATGCCCTTTTAGAACGTTGGTTACTATTACAGCTACCTTAATTTTATTCACTGTCACCCTAAAGAACAGCTGAACTCTTAAAAATTATACAAGAGGACCACATCAGTGCTCTAGTTAAGCTTTTTAATGCTTTATATACTACTGATTAAAATAGCTGAGGAATGATTGAAGTCGGATTGAAACGGCGTGCAAACAGATGCGCCGAATACAGATTAATTAGTCTGTCACATTAAAAAGTTTTTTCGTCGCATTATTCATTACGAAATAGACCTAGATGAAACCTAGTTTGGCTTTAGGAATGCGCTGCACAGTTTTTGGCTTAAATGTACTCCTTCAAAAATGCCGCGAAAACGTAAAGACATTTATGTGGCTTTCATTGATTACGATAATCTTTCAGCTTATGAAAGGTAAAATCAAGGGCCGCACAGAAATTGAAAGAAAGATGGCATGGCTCAATAACAGAAAGAAGAAGATACCTACCTCGTATTTTATTTCTAATTTTTGTTAAGAATACAATTTTAATGTGAATAAAATGTTTTATTTCAGTTTCTAATTGTATTGCTAAATGCAGAAATAAATATTAGTTTATGGGTTTATTACTAAAAAAAGTTAAAATACAAGAATTCATGAGAAGAACCATAAGGGATGAAGCCAAAAATGTATGTAAGAATGGTGTAAGGAAAACATAAAAAAATTGTAAGATTACCAGTAAAAGTTTATTATTATTTATTAAAGGATGCACAACTGCGTTTGTGTATATGTCAAAATAAAGGTCTTTTTGTCTTTTAGTGAAAATTATTCTTTTAAATTTGTTATAATATCTCAAAAGTTTATTGGTGTATTATTTAATTGTTTGTAACATCAACTTATCACAATAAATATTAAAATACGTTTCAATATCATGAATTTAATCGAAGACAGCATAAAATCTAATCTTTAATATATTTTTTTTTTATAAAATATCGGTTTAATCCCCCACAACTACAAGAGACACAGCTATTCATATACTGGATTACTAGGTTAGCATAGGGGCCAAAATGGTCGAGCTCTTATTATACCTAATAATGCAGTATGGCGAAGAGATCTGTCTTATAGTAGTTTGGTAATTAGACGAGACGGTATTTTCTTTAATTTGCAGGGTTCGATTTAAATACGCTATTTGTTTACAACATTCTTTACACAAAATTATACAGCTAATAATCATAGGAGATTGGAATTTAAGAATAAGTATAGATCAGAATAGAAGAATGGAAATACCTTAGGAGAGAGATCTGGAGAATTTAGAAGAATTCAATATGTAGGGAATATAAGTCAACAAACTAAAAAAGTAAAATATGGTGGAATAGGTATTTAAATACAATTTAAAAGAAAGAAGCAGGCATGGAAAACATGTGTATAAATAAAAAATTAATAAGACAATATATCAAGAGAAAAGAAATAAGCTAATAATAATGATGAAGAAGAAATAATGAAGAATTTGGAAAAGAACTAATCAAGATTATTGGAGAAATAATATAATAGGTATTCTGGAATAAAATGAAATCTCTAAAGCCGGAGATACACATGCCTGTTACTAGCACAATGGCATAATACCAGTACCTAGCAAGCACCAGCAACTGTCCCCAAACTGGCAAGTGTGTACGTTAACTGGCATGCTCGCTAATCGCAAAGAATTTAATTTTTCTTGCTAGTAGCATCAGAGAACAACCCAACACAGTTGTGTGTCTCTGTTATTCTAGGGTATCACTGACATGTGTGAACGCGCGCTACCGCTACGGGTTCTGTGCAACAAATTTAAGTTTGGGAATGTGACGTAGTGTTTAACGCAGGTGGGCGGACTGTTTCTACCAGTGGCGGGCGGAAACAGATAGATTTAAAATAATTTTTCACAAGTATATCCAATTGAGTTAACAATGAATTTGTTAATTTTTATTTTCATAGTTCTTAATCATTATGAAGTTTATAGTCAGTTGCACTCGAAAAATAATGAGTAAAATATTAGGAGTACTTTAATAAATAACAAATTCCTCAATACTTACAAATTTATTAACATTACCCCGAAGGAAGGGTTTCAATAATACAAAAAAATAAGTAGTTTATTTCAACTAATTAAGTAATATATTTATTTTTTTAAACAAGAAGTTAGTTAGTTAGTTATGATTCCTCGCATGAGTCTAAGATCTCTATTCCTGAACTTGAATCACAATCTTCATTCTCAGAAAAGAACAAATTGCGTAAGTGGTCCAGCGTAGTGTCTAACAAATGTTCTTTTTCGATTTAAACGTTTTTATAATTTTGCGCGTGTTTACATATATTAATCCACTAATCTAATAACACTTCTTCTGAAAATTTAGTTTTTGCTATATTTTCAACATTGTCATACAACAATGTTGTATTATGAGTTGTCACTCTACCTTTTATCAAAGCTCATATTTTTTCGATAGGGTTTAACTCCGGATGATAGGGAGGCAAGTGAAGAACTTGATGTCCATGATGTTCAAGCTCAAAATATAATACATATACAGATGGAAAAAATGTCATAAAATTATCGTAAAAATTATTTTATAGGATTTTTCGGCGAATTAAAATAAAAATAATCATTGTATGTTTTTGCTGAACGACCTTTAACTCGTTAATAGTTCGTAGACAGTCGTTAATAAGCTTTTTATGAAATTTTTGTCAAAAATAGAATTTGATTTATTATGAAACTTTAAAAGTAATTATGGCTTAAAGTCGGTTCGCTATATTTACGCGGGTTTCGGATTAACAAAATTATGCTAATGACTCATTGATAACCAGTTGCAGTAAACGACTTCCCAGAAAATTAGGTAAAAACTGCATTACTGGTCATATTTTAAAATACATTAAAATAACATTAGGGTAGGTATAAATTTGTTACAATATTGCAGTTGAATTGATTCTTTGCCAGTGTTGACATTGTATGTTTGGTGGAAATATTTAAAAATGCCTAGACGGGTGTTAGATGTAGATAGTCTAATTTGTAGTGTACATAAGTATTTTACGGATGAAAAAGAAAATGGCGGTCCTTTAAAATCGGTAATGTCTGTTCAACAACGCGTATGTGATGCTCTAGGAATTAGTAAAACCAAACTAAGAGGAGTATTACAAAATCGCAATAATGAACGGCCGAAAGAAGATCACCGAAAAACTCGCCTATCATTGAAAACGAAAGATATTCCAGATGGAAAAAAATTTGAAATTCGTGATACCATTTATCGAATGCGAGCCAACAAGGAACATGTGACCTTAAATACAATTCTCTCGGAATTAAAAGATAGAAAATTTGACGAAATTGGCAGAACAAGTCTATGGCAAGTGATACATAATTTGGGTTTCAAATTTCAGAAGGAGGATAACAGAAAAGCCCTTTGTGAAAGAAGTTCTGTTGTGCATAAAAGAATTATTTTTCTAAGAAAATATTCTAAATTAAAAGAAGAAAGGGCAAATTTTATATATTTAGACGAAACATGGATATTTTCTAGGGGTGCAACCAAGAGAATATGGCAAGATGATAACGTAAACTCTATCAAACATACTGATGGAGAAGGAAAGCGACACATAATTTTACATGCAGGAGGGAAATCGGGTTTTATAGAAGGTGCTGATTTAATATTTTCATCTAAATCAAAATCAAGTGACTATCACGATAATATGAACACAGAAATGTTTGTAAAATGGTTACATGAAAAACTTGTCCCAGGTTTAAGTGAGCCCAGCGTAATTATTTTAGACAGTGTATCTTACCATTCTGAAGTATTAAACAAAAGTCCAACGAATTCTTGGACTGTTAATAAAATTAAAGAATGGTTGACAAAGGAACATATACCATTTACACAACATATTTTAAAATCAGAATTATTACGCTTGGCAAATATCCACGCAAAACCAAAAACCTTTGTTGTGGATCAGATTATTGAAAGTTACGGTCATCAAGTTTTACGTCTGCCACCGTATCATTGCCAGTTTAATCCCATCGAATATATATGGGGAATAGCAAAACAATATTATGACAACCATATTGGGCCTAACGGTTATAGCGACGACGCAGTTCGGGAAACTTGGCGAAAGGCACTTTCAATTGTAACTCCAGAAGTGTGGTGCAACTGTATATTCAAGTGCGAGAAACTAATAGAAGATTGGTGGACTCGTGAAAATAAAATAAACGAAATAAGTCCAATCATAATAACAATTAATGGTGATGATAATGACTGATTTTCATTTTTGTTGGCAAGTTAAATTTTTTTATTTTTCATTAGAAATTCTCTCCATGGAACAAATATACATAGACCATATTTTCTGTGTGAAGTGTAATATAAAATTATTATTAGGTTTATATTAGCCACATTAGACTCCATTAATGAAGTAATTCTCCTTATTATACTGTCAATTATATAAAAGATTTTCCATTATTATTTAATTAAAAAAAGTTAGGGATTATTTTTCATTTCATTTGACCAGTTGATATTTCCCCAAAGAGCAGGTAATTAAAACTGGGTACTTACAATAAAATTTTTAATCCGAAATCCGCGTAAATATAGCGAACCGACTATACATTATTGTTATTGTTATAACAATTGACTTTTTAATTATAAACATTCACCTGATAAAAATTTACACGCATATTAACCCACACAGCGTTAGGTACAAATCCAGTTTCTTCTCCAGCCTGAACAATAATCAGCCTTTTGCCCTTAGAAATCGGTTTCTTTAAAGTTTTCCACTTTGATCTGCCCAGTGATATGGTGCAGTATGGCTGATTTGTACCTATATGTCTTTCATTGGTATAAATTATGGTTCTACCATCAGATCAAAATTGAATTAGCTGCTTTAAATATTGTATTCGTTTTGAACGAATATCATAACTTTTCATTAGGACACTCCTATTGTCTTCGGATTTTCGCATTGTCTTTGGATTTTCGCCACCTGCAGTTTGTTTGAGATGATTTGAAGAGTATCTGTTCAAAAGTATGATGGTTTTATTTGTTCCTATCTTTTTAGGAGCCATATTGTTAAGTACCCATTATTAATAACTAAAATAAACACACTATAGATACCCTAAATGACTTAATACACTAATTACTACTACCAATATACTAAGCACTAATCTAAAAAAAAATTAATAAAATATCCAACACGATCAAATCAACATGTCAAACACTCTCTGCGATACGTACTTCTCAAACTACGACACTGGAAAGCAGTACACTGGTCGTTTCCATGGTAACACTAGTAAACACGATTCACTGTTCGCATCGTCGAAGTGTGAGTCATATTCCCAAACTTAAGTTTGTTGCAGATATACCAGTAGCTAGCAATGAATTGTCAAATTTGTTGTGTTGGTGATAAAAATTAATCCTTTTATTTTTAAACTTGTTAATTTAAAAAATGTTTCGTTGGTGTGATGAAAAAACCATCAAATTTATTGCTATACTTAGAGAATTGGAATGTCTTTTGAATTCTAAATCATCTCTATATAAAAATAAAATAGCCCGTGACAATGCTTACACAAAAATTCATGAGGAAATTTGTGAAGGTATTAATATAAAGGAGATAACGGCCAAAATAAAAAATTGCTCCAAGATTTTCTCGCCTACCAATCCAATTTCTCACCCAAATTTTTCTCTTTTTTGAGTTCCGGTTCGGATTCATTATTAAATTTGTAACAATATCTGTGGTCAGCAGCATTATTTGCTTGTTGAATTCATTCCGAATACCTTCCATGAATCCCCTTTTTGTTGGAAACTCAAAAACTTTTAATTACGAAACAAGTACTTTAGTTTCATATGAAAACCACTCGATTGTTTACTATACTAGCACTGGCATGTGTAAAAATCTACCCTGCTTTTTCGCCTTGCCAGTATAGACAAGCGAGCTACTGGCATTGCCAGCTACTTTCTCAATTTACTGGCATGTCTGTACCCGGCTTTAGAGAGGAAAAGAAATATGAGGACTAGAAGACAAAACAATGACCGCTTTTAGGAAATGGTCGGATTTGCTCAGGTGTAATTAGGATTTTCATTGGCATTGTAAGTTCTTAAATGAAGTTAGATGCTTCAGAAGTTGATTGGTATTTTAAAAGACGTAGAAAGAATTTTTGAGAAATTATATGAAATGGCTGTACGCTCAATTGCAGAATATTCTTGTTCTGCTGAGGAAGAAGTGCCAGTAGCTTGTGCAGATGGAGGAGTCCGAGCAGTTGCAGAAAACGTTAGGAATTCTGCTTCGGTGAATGAAAACCAGAAAAAATGTTCTTCTGCGTTACAGCCAAAGGGTAAGCTTGCCCCACAAGATCATCTATGCAGTAGATGGGTAATTCAGGTTCTTTTTGTAATGCCTATACGTCTCGGATGTTGGCGACCATCATGGCAATCTGTATTTTGCACACTGCTTCTCTAAAAAGATTTGTGGTTGTTGTGTTGAATCATTTACATAGACTTTTCAGCAAGGAAATCCTTCGCCTTCCTGGTCCTCGTTTTCCTTGTAGAATTAATTGCAGCAACCCATATCTTTCGCTGTTCCTCATGATGTGACCGAGGTATTCGATTCTGGCTGTTTTTATTGTGGTTAACAACTCTTGTCCTTTTTGCATTCTTAATAAAACGTCCTGGTTAGTAACGTGGCCGGTATAGGATATCTTCAGGATTCGACGATAAAGCCACATTTCGAAAGCCTCAATTTTCTTGCAGGTAGCGTCTGTGAGAGTCCACGACTTAACTCCGTAACAATAGTATAGGAAAGATATAACATCGTGGTAATCTGATTTTTATGGGTACTGATAAATTATGGCATTTGATTAGCTTAGCCATTTTTTGAAATGCAAATCTTTATTTCTCTCTCCTACATTTGATTTTTAGGGAATGGTCCCAATTTTTATTGACGTTTTGTATGTTTTTACTCTTTCTATTTGTTGACCATTCACACTGATTCTTTCAATTTACTGTTCCTTCTTAGAGATCATCATAAATTTTGTTTTCTTAATGTTCAGTGGACCATTAACTCCTAGAGGACTTTATAACTGTCAGCGAATACCACCGTGTCATCCCAATATATGTTCAACAGCAAGGGTCATAGTATACATCCCTGTCGGACCCCACGTTTGATTTTGATATCATCGGATTCTCCTCCCTCTGTACGGATAGGCGATGTTTGATTTCAGTAAAGATTGCTAATAATTCTTATATCACAATTGTTTATTCCAATATTTGTTAATATATCCATCAGCTTTTCGTGTTTTACTGTATCGAACGCTTTATTTTAATGAATGAAGCATGCATAAATATCACAATTCATACCTCTACATCATTGACATAGCTCTTGCATGCTAAAGAGAGCCTCTCTCGTACCCACTGCGTTCCGAAAACTAAACTGTGTACGGCTGATTTTTTTTTCGCATTGTCTCATCCTTTGATTTGATTTTTAGAAATAACTTTAAAATGTGGCTCATTAGGCTTCATTCAGCTAATCATTGCAAACTGTTATATCTGACGAAATAAGTACATATAAGCAAATTGTAGAGGCACGAAACGTGAAATCAAATATTAATTGTCTTTCATATATCTTTGTTTACTAGTTTATTTTGAGTATAAGAAACCAATTCACGAAAGGTTCTTAGTTAGATAAATCGACATAACGTGGAATGCAATTTTAGATTCCCCATGTCGATCCAATTCATCGTATATTTGCCATCGTAGACGCTTGTAGCGTCTGTATGAAGTTATATTCAGCGGCGGCTCGTGGCCTAAAAAGTGGTGAAGATGAGGAAAGCTTGCCGGAGCCAAAAGGAGTTTTGGTACCTACTTCGCGCCAAAATCTCATTAAAAATTCGTTAAAAAAATGTATAGAGTTTAGGGCCCTAATAACTTGAAAACAGTTTTTTAGGGTACTTATACTAGATACGATTCGTTCTGCTTGCCTGGGGTATTTTAGTTCTGAACCTTGACATTTCATTGAGGGTTTTTTGGCGATTAAAACACCACGCCTGCTAAAACGGGTTGGTGAGTTCCAATTCAGCCGCCCACCCTGAGTCAGATGCTGATTGCAGCCGACCACTCTGGATCAGATGCAGATGTTTAAAATACTCGTTGGTCGACCATGTAAAAGAACATCCCTTTTATCTTCATTTTTCCAATGCCTAAACGGAGTCTCTAATATATTACACACCAAGTCATTAATTTAGCCACCATTTAATATAGTCTTCTACAGGTCATCATGCAAGACTGGACAAACATGACTGTAGACGAATTATTCTACGTTGCAAAAGACAGAGAAACTTTTAGAAATGTCGTCGCCAACCTCCGTTAATGGAGACGGCATAGGAAGAAGTCATTAATTGGATTCATGTCTGTCTAAAATTATTTTTGTCAAACGACATCCACGAGAACACTTTATATCCGAAATCCGAAACAAATTACAGAGAAATGTATTAATAAAGTGCACTAAACAAATAAAATTAATACTGTGACTAAACTAAACTAATAAATACTATACTATACACTATACTATATAAAAAATATCTATATAATAGACTAAATTTTAAAATATTGTCGCTGAGAGAAATTTCCGAAAAATAGGAATACCAAATACACATCCAACAGTGGGTGAAGACGGATAACGTATTTTTAGACGGAACTTCACTCACCAGTTTTCTCAACTATCACTAAGGATAGGCTGACGTCACGTTGCCATGGCAACCGTGAACGCTTGTGCAGATGGATTTCGCATTTCAAAAATTATATTCACCAATTCCTGAATCCTACACGGCTAGTGACACAGGTCAGGACTTGACCGTCAAGTACGTATCGCTAATAAAGCTAGTTGTCTTTTTTAATTTTTAGATTAATTAAAAGAGAATAAATAATTGATTTCAGAATTTAGATATAATAATGTTGCTTTAATTTTTTATTTATTTGTCTCAATTTAATTATATTTTTTTGGTGAACCTCACCTTCACCTACTTCACCTGGCCGGCCGCCGCTGGCCAATGGCTATATGGCGGAAAAGATTCGATTTCACGTTCGGAGCTTCTACACCAGTCCCTCTGATGAGTCTTGTTATGACGAAATACGTATAAGCGAATAGTAGACATAAAAATGTGTTTGATTAACTAAGTTATGACGTAGTGAACAATATGAATATGAAATGCTGATGAAGATATTTGAAATATGCATATAGATTATGTTTAAGAAGTACACTGTGGAAGAAAGTACTAGAGTATAAAAGAAAATGAAGAAGTATGTACAGTACTTAAGATAATGACAGATGAGGAAAAGCTAGAAGCAAATCTAGGTGAAATAATATGGACAAATGTAAGAACGTGTACATTGAAATTGTTATGAATGTCAAATTAAGAGCATACCTAAACATGAAGCAAGAAAGTTATTAGAAAGAAATCATTAAAATAAATTTAAGAATCACAGTGTTAATAATTTTAAATCTTTGAAATAACGTAAGTAGTAAAGAAGAGCTTGTAAATATTAAATATTAAAGTAACTTGTAAATGGTAAACGTCAAATTGAGATCTCAAAAGAAAATAATTAATCTAAGTAAGTGTAATTTTAAATCCAGGTCAAAATTTGCGCGGAAAAATAAAGGAAAAAATTGGCATAAAAATAGAATAGAAGCCTGATGTTATACAAAGGTAAACAGAAAGGAATCGGGTCAGTTAATAATCGTAATTCATTCATAGTGGCCATTCATAATTTAAGATGTAAACAAGTAATAAATAATCAATTAAATAAGTAATATCATCCAGTATAAGTTATTCCGTTGGAAATAGCAGTGAAAAAATACGATATATCATAAGTTAATACAGTATACTCCCTCTATAACGAACACGGTTATTACGAGGTTTCGCTTATAACGAGATACATTAGATGTCCCGTGAAATTTCTATTGAACTATAACCGTCTATAGCGAGGCAAATTTGGTTATAACGAGAGATATATTATAAATAAGATCCAAAAACGTGTTTTTTACGTTTTTAGTCCGGTCGTGGCTATAAATAAATACCTTTTCAAACAGCCCCTCAATAAACTTAACTGCAGCCCGCAATAAACTTCTTTACAATGAATAAATACAACTGTTTCACATCTTTAGAAAATATATGATAGAATGATACTGGACCATTTAAAGCAGTTAAAAATAACAGAGTTCTTAAAAGCAGAAGCAATAGTTTATGTTATCCTTGAAAATACGATTTATACATTATGTAGTTGGAGAAAAATTTAAGTACAGCTTTTTTGTTCTAACGTATATCATTGATAATAAAAGTAAACAACTCTTTTATGTTTTAATATATTTCATTGACAATAAAAGTAAATTTTCAAAAACGCCATTCAAACAATATTTATTAGCATCTTATATTGCTCCGAATGGCTTCACTATAGGAAGTTAATGGTTTAGAAAACTACAGATTCATATGTATGCACAGTATTATGATTGTCTGATATAACGAGATCGGCTTATAACGAGGTAATTAGTCTGTCATTTTAGTTCTCGTTATAGAGGGAGTCTACTGTATATATTTACCGATCCTCTTTCAAGTAGTCGAGATGTAATTGTGTAAGAAACATCGTCAATCCAAACAAATGAACATAAATCAGTTTGTCAATGAGTATAAGTTAAACTGTTAAACCGGTTAACACTATCGTGTATTTCTTTTATGTGTAAGTTTCGTAATTTTTCTTCTTCCATCGTCCACTTGGTTTTGTTGATCGAAATTGAAAAAAATAACAGTCGAAAATACTTTTATTTTATTTTTTTCTCAAAACAAACACTTCGCAACTAAATTCGTACTTATTAGTAAAAATATGCGATCGAAACTGTTGTATAACCCAACGTACGCGAATTCCTAAGTCTACAAATAAATAATAATAAATAAGTACAACATAAGATAAAAATCACAAAACGTTTGAACATAAAACAGGAATGACTTGGAATGTTATAATCATATCACGAAGCGAATTTCTAAAGCTAAAAATAAATAAGTATAACCTAAAGTAAAAAATCACAAAACATTTCAAAGAGAGGTACACACTAACGGGAGTTTTAAGCGATTTGCTTGACAGTTCTTTTAAGGTAGATGGCGTCTACATACTTTTTCCCACTTCGTAGATCGGAAACATGGGTAGGTGGCCGGCCTTTTCTGTTTTAAGTTTGTTCAACCTACCATTATTTGACGATCAACAATTACGTGGTAACTATTTATAGTATGGCTGGAGCACAAAGTCCACAAAAATCAGCAGATAAGTTCGTAGCTTTATTAACGTAGACATTTACAACACGGTATAGACCCACTAATATTTTTATTTCAGGACATCCTTAAAAAAACACAAAAACTTAAAAAACGGCTTCGGCCACCAAAAAATTATAAAAAAAAATACTAATAAAAACCCCACTAACCTAAAAATACTAACGAAAACCACCAAAAATTTTACAAAATCCCCAAAATCCGGGCACAAAGGGGCCAAAGCCTCGAGCACCAAGTCGCCGAAATGGGCTTAGCTTGAAGCGGAGACTTGGGACCCGAGAAAGCAATTACAGTTTCGCGGATAAGTCAACAGAGAAAGCACGAAAAAAGTGACACGCTAGCCTGCATTGATCGGTTAGGACATCGTGTTGTTCTTGTACCCAGGACTCCCGCACGAACAGCATTTGGCTGATAAGAGTAAGATGCCCTATCGTGCATCAGAGTGCTATATTTTACATTTTAAGGGGTGTGCAAATCTCTCAGGCTGGCTTAAATTAAATTGCTTGCTTGCAAGTATACAAATGGGGATATGGCACATGAATCGATCTTTATGAATATCTCCTTTGTGTGTACCTACCTCATAATAAAAAAGGAATGGTAAAATAAATAATGAAATAAATAATTTAGTTTATACTTGGCAACATTTTGTTTTGCCCTTTTAACAATGGTCCGATACCATGGTAATTAACTGTTGAACCATTAAATTTAGCGGATATAAATAAGTAAAGAGGAAAAGACAACTTTTAGAGTTAACTCGAAACCACGAAATCAATATTTTAGAATTGTTCTGAAGCTATTTTTTTGTGACTTTTAAAGTAATTACTATTTTAATGGGAATACGCCACAATTGAAGGTTAAAATAAGTTTATTGACGTTTCAATCTCCACTTCAGAAATCGATCTCAAAATACAAAATAAATTAATGTTTGTATTACAGCTTACAGCCACACTTCAATTGTGGCTTATTCCCATTAAAATAGTAATTACTTTAATATTTTAGAAATATTTAAGTAGCGGGAAAAATCAATTATTTCTTCTTTAAAAGAATATGGAATGAACAGATTATCCTAATGAAAAGAAGAAATAACTTGTGATCAAGCTTTTATAGGATGATGTGCCAAAATGAGATAAATGGTTTATTACATTATTTAAAAATATGTCTGTTTATATATTATGTAAACCCACTAACCAAGTTGTTCCAAGTTGAATATAAGCTTGAATTAAGCTTAAGAGTCAGGGATTGTTGCAATGGTTTTTTTTTTAATTTTCAGTGGCTAACACTACGGCTTCCCAGATAATATTCTCAATTTAATATTAAGAATATTTAATACACACACTAAAAACACCACTGTCGATTGACACCTGGCAGTCTCTGTGTGACAAGATTGTATATTTTCACCTACTTTATTTACTGCTATGCTAGATTAATTAAGTTGTTCAACAAGGAACATATTATGTGTATCAAAACTAAGTATTCGATGGGGAATACGAAGTAGTTAAGAATATTTGCAAGAAAGTTTGGTCTATTCATTCAAACTTAATGGTGAGACTGTTAAACAGGTAACTCAATTTGAATACTTTGGGAGCGTTTTCTCAGCAAACGAAAGAGATTAAGAAAGTAGAATAAGAAAGACAATTGCTCTTTTTTATAGTTGTACATAAGACTGTGGGACTATGCAAGTATCACCGAGTAAAATGTTACCAAGTATATTATAAACCCTTACATACGGTAAAAAAACATCACATTTTATATAAAAGTTCACTTATCATCACTTTCATCCTCCACTTTAATGTCATTATCATTTTTTTCACTATTGTCCCCCATCATGTACTTTTTAATACCTTCTTCTAACACACTTCGCAGTATTTTACTGTCTTTAAGTATATCAAGCCCACTGTCGGGATGAGGTCGCTTCTTTCCATTCTTCCCCTGTTTCTCGTCGCTTTCTTCATCTTCGTTTTTGTTTGGAAATGTGAGCTTATGGACTAGACTTCCGAAAAGAGGCAGAAATGTGAGTAGTTGGGTCCCAACGAGACGTTGGAAGTCAAGCTTTTCTTTGTCGATTTCTAGTCGCTGTCTTTGGACTTCTAGGTTCTCTTTTTGGATCTCGATAAGACCTTTTAGAAGGGCAGGTACATCTGCAAAATAATTTTGAATTAAAATATAAATATATTATATTTGATACACATGTTTATTTATCATATGAACAGCTTATTTCAGAAAGAAAACTGAGCAAGTTTTTTGTTAAGAGTGGATTCATTCCCTATGACGGTAGACACATCGTTTATTGTAGAAAGGGACCCGATTCATTCTACTATGATATAGAAATCGTATGACTTATTTTTCGTTTACTACAGAAAAGGACATAAGTCCCAAGTAGTAGACTAGATGCAGGCAAACCGGCATCTAGTCTACTCCAGCTGATATTATTGTTGTTTGAGGTTATACTGCAGTGTGGAATAACTATTAGGAAGTTAATTATTGTTAATTATTTAGTTATTAGATTAGTTTAGAAAACACTTTAATTTTTTTCAAGAATGAGTGATAGCGACAGTGATAGGCATTCATGATGCCTAAAACAGAAACAAAGAAAGGTGTTGTTAATGTAAAACAATATAAAAGAAACGTTGTAAAAGGTGCTCGTGTTTGTGAACAAGAATACATTGATTATAGTGGGAACCCAGACAAGCGAAAAGGACCAGATCACCTTGCAGGTAAAATTCTTTACAATGTAATATTCAAGGTTGACAGCTTGTTGTTTTTTTACAGACATTGTTTGTACAATTTAAGAATGATGACTAACCTCTAAACTACAGCAAAGCTACTATCTATTCCCTTAAACGACCGAATGTTTCAAGTAGTGATGGGCACAGATATCAGCCCACCAAAGAAACTTAAGAATGGCCTACCACAGGGGTCGGTGCTCTCTTCAATACTATTTAGCTTATACCTAGCAGATATGCCGGAAACACAGTCAAGAAAGTTCGGATACGCCTATGACTGGGCCCTCACTACACGATGCAGAATACTAGAAACGTCTGGAAAAGTTCTGACGGCAGACTTATATATATTGGGCAAATATTTTCGCAAGTGGCGACTTCAACCAAATGTATCCAAAACAGAAGTTAGTTGCTTTCACCTGAACAATAAACTTGCTGGAGAGGAACTCAACATACGGTTTGAAAATACCACACTTACCCACAACAAAACACCGAAGTACCTGGGCGTAACACTAGACAGAACGCTATCATTTAAAGAGCATTTAACAAAAATTGCCCAAAAGTTGAGTACAAGAAATAACATTATACAGAAGCTCTGCGGTACCACCTTGGGGGCATCGGCTTCCACTCACCGCTCTATTGTGCTCCAGTCTAGCTACACAGTCCACACGTAAAAAAGGTCGACAATCAGCTGCACAGCACTATGAGGATGATAGCTGGTACAATTAAATCAACTCCCACCCAATGGCTTCCAGTATTAAGTCACATCCCACCTCCACATTTACGACGAGTCGACGCACTTACACGTGAATACAAAAAGATCATGAACAATATAAACCTGCCGATCCACCAAGATACCGAGGATGCACGAAATACCCGTCTCCGTTCTAGAAAACCACCAATGAAAACGGCAAGAATGATACATGAGGAGTTCAACATCACGAATGTATGGTCCCAAAAATGGAACGAATGGCAAAATAACATGCCCTGCATTACCCACAAGCCACCAGGTTTTGATCTTCCACGCAAAACATGGTCCACTCTAAATAGGATCCGAACCAGACATGGCAGATGTGCATACATGCTACATAAATGGGGAAAGAACCCGTCTCCTCAATGTGACTCTGGGGAGAACCAAACCATCGACCACATTATTGAAGAGTGTCCCTCAAGATCCTACAATGGTAGCCTTGAAGACTTCCTGTTTGCAACTTCAGAGTCAATTGATTATATAAATACACTTGATGTTTGTTTGTAACTATTTAAAGTTTGTCAAATACCTATATTACTAGTGTTTGTGTATTTGTTCTAAATGTGTTGTAATTGCCATACGATAAATAAATAAATAAGTCCCTTAAAACCAACTAAGTATTTTCTTCTTGTGTTGTAGGAGTCCCAAAAAATGCTGTACACAATTTGACGATGTTGAACAAGGCAATATTTTTAGTCTAGTGTATAGTATGAATCTTAAAAATGGACAAGACATTCACTTGCAGAGAATGATTGACTTAACAAGAGTTAAGCAGCATCTAGCTCGTCAACAAGACGCTACATTGAAGTAATACTCATTCAATTATCATGTCCTTCTGGCAGGTAGGAAGGTATAGGTTTGTAGGAAGGATTTTTTAGACTCTACAACGTGATTGACAAGCTTATTCGTCGCATTAGAAAACTTCTTTCGGCTGGAAAAACGCCACAAGATTTACGAGGAAAAAACAGAAGGGATAATAAAATATGTGAAAGTGAAACTGCCAAAGTGCACAATCATATTAGTTCCTTTCCAATAAAAGAAGGACATTATAAAGATGTTTTGTACCTAAGTGAATGGTTGTCAATTAAAAAAATGCATGAACTATTCTGTCAAATGTATCCTGATAGTCATATCAAGTATAGTTTTTATCATAAGTACTTTAAGGAAAACTTTAATCTTAGATTTGTCCGGCCGCCTAGTGATACATGTAACATTTGCGAGGAAAAAAATCGTATAAAAGATCCTATATTTAATGAAACTGCAAAGAAGGTTTCTACAGCAGAACTAATGGTGCAGAAACGCTGAGCCAAACGATTTCATTCATCATTGGCACATTCTAAAGAATTATCAAAACAAAATGCTAACATTTTGGGTTTGGTTATTGACTTTATGCAAAATGTTACCAAAAGTTCCAGTGCAAGAGATGTACTACCTTTGACAGTTGACTGTGATCAATTTTTGTGTTTTTTATTTAAAAACGAAAGCCCAGCAAAAGAAGGAGCAAATCGTATGAGAAAATAGCTTATTTTCTTGTAGACTTCTTCTTTAGATACCGTCTCCTCTAAGGAGGTTGGTAATCATCACAGCTATTTTCACATTTGAGATTGCAGCTCTGAACAAGTCGACGGAACTGCAATTATACCACTTTCTCAGATTGTTGAGCCAAGAGATGCATCTTCTTCCAATGCTTCGTTTTCCCATTATGGTTTGTAGCAACACATATTTATCCCCTCCCATAACGTGGCCGAGATATTGTAACTTTCTTATCTTAATCGTATTCATGATTTCGATTTCCTTTGTCATCTTTCTGAGGACCTCAACATTTGTTATTCGGTCTACCCAACTTATTTTTAATATTCTTCGGTAGTTCCACATCTCGAATGCTTCAAGTCGATCGCTCACCTCTTTCTTTAAGGCCCAGGCCTCCACCCCATACAGCAGCACCGAAAATACATATGAGCGTCATATTCTTATTTTGAGTTGGAAACTAAGGTCTCTACTGCATAATACTTTTCTCATCTTATTAAATGTTGATCTAGCTTATATAATTCTCATTTTTATTTCTTCTGTATACTTGTTATTTTCATTAATAATTGTACCAAGATATCTGTATTTTTTTACTTTTTCTATTGGAACCCCTCTTATGTTTAAAATGTCTTGTTGTTGTGTTTTGGAAATTGTCATAAATTTTGTTTTACTAGCATTAAGCGTTAGTCCGCTTTCCTCACTAGCATTTACTACATTATTTAAAAGTGTCTGTAGATCTTGTATATTCTCTGCAATTAGTATAGTATCATCGGCATATCTGATATTGTTGATGAGTCTGCCGTTGACTTTTATTACAATTGTTACATTTTCGAGTGATTTTTTAATTATTTCTTCCGAATATAGATTGAACAATAAGGGGGAGAGTATGCTACCTTGCCTTACGCCTCTTTTTATCTCTACTTCCTTCGAAAGTTCTTTGCCTACTCTGACTTTTGCTGTTTGTAGACTACATTGAAGAAAATGTTCCTGATTCAGTAACTGAACTTCATTTATTTTCTGACAATTGTCTGGGACAAAATAAAAATCATACTTTGATTTGGGCCTTCTTAACCTGCTATCCTGACCTGTTCAAAAAAAAATTAAATATTTTTTTCCTCTTAGAGGGCATTCATTCTTGCCGTGTGATAGGAAATTTAGCATTAAAAAACGCCCTATTAAACATTGCAGCCGAATATAAACAATATATATCAGCTGTGTGAATTGATTTGCTCTGCTAACCGCAAATCCCAAAATACTGTCAAACTCATAGATAAAGAAGTATAATTGATTTTGATAATTGGTGGCCTCACGTACAGAAGAAGAGAGTCTATTCAACTGAGAGTGCTGCTCTCTCATGGAGAGAGCCAGAATATTTAAATACGTCAAAGTTACTTTACTTTGAATATTCTTCTGATAACCAGGGGGAAAATTTAAACATCGGAGTTTATTTTTACACTCAATGCTGATGATAATGCTGCTTACTACTATAGTAATTTCAATGCCACTAAAGTTGACCCACAAACCATTCAGCTTCCTAAAGCACAAGCTTATACTTCTCTAAAGAAACAATCGAGGAACTTAAGAAAGCTGTAAAATGCGTTTCCCATGAATTTGAAGATTTCTATGTAGATATTATAGATTTTTCAGAGCAGAATCATTAGAATATGTGTTGATAGTCACTTTATTATTATCAGATTTAGCCATACGGCTCACACTCCCTCTAAGGGGAAAATTCACTCATCCCAGATACCTACGGTATCAAAAGGATTGAGCTCTGGTGGGACTCTTTCCATGTTATCGAGTCCTAGGTGACTTGGTATGTCGGTGTATCTCCCAAAAATTTTCGTACGCATCTGGACGTCGAAAGTAACACAGCTTTCTGCATAATCATATATAGATGTTCATTTAGACCCAGCTTTTTTATGTTTTCTAGGAGGCTCTTCGGGATGACTCCAGTGGTAGAAAGAATAATAGGTATCGTCTGGGTACTTTCCATTCTCCATTGTCTCCTGATTTGTATTTCTAGATCTCTGTACTTGGCGATCTTTTCGTTGTATTTAACACGTAAATTATTGGTGTTGGGTATCGCCACATCAATAAGTGTTGTTTGCTTAGTAATTTTATTAACTAGTATGAGATCGGGTCTATTATGGGCCACTGGTTGGTCTGTAAGCACAGTGCGGTCCCAGTATAACTTGTAGTTGTCATTTTCAAGCATTCTATCAGGGACGTATTGATAATAAGGAAGATGGTCGGTTTGGAGAAGTCCCAGTTTGTCAGCTAGTTCTTGGTGGATAATCTTTCCTACTGAGTCATGACGGTCTTTATAATCAGTACCGACAAATGCCTGGCAGCCACCGGTAAGATGTTGGATAGTTTCTTGGGCTTGGCATCCATATCGGCATTTGTCATTTTGGACTTGAGGATCTTTAACAATATATTTCAGGTAATTTTTAGTTGGAATAACCTGATCCTGAATGGCAAGTAGGAAACCCTCAGTCTCGGGAAACATCTTTCCTGATGTCAACCAATAGTTCGACGCTGTATTGTCGACATATTCTTGGCTGATCTCATTAAGATGTCGCCCATGCAGAGGTTTACTCATCCAGGCGCGCATTTTGTCTTGCTTAGTCAGGTGGTTTATGCGCATTTCTTGTTCCCTCAGTTTAAGCGGCGTCGTATCATCTACTGCGCAAATTGCTCGATGTAAAGTAGATGTCTCAGCCTGTACCTGAAAATAAGTTCTTAAATTAGCAATTTGTTTATCCAATTGCTCACCTATATCCATAAGTCCTCTTCCCCCTTGATACCGCGGTAATGTTGTTCTCTCTACTGCACTACGTGGATGATGTTTTTGCGCCTTTGTGAGAAGTGTTCTTACTTTCCGCTGAAGACCCTCTATATCCGTTTTTGACCACTTTATAATACCAAATGAGTAGCTCAGCGCGGAACAGGCGTACGTATTTAATGCCTTAAACAAATTTTTACTGTTAAGATATGACCGATTTAGTTGTCTTACTCTTCGCACGAACTCCGAAGTTAGTTCGGTTTTCATTTGTTTATGGTCAATTTTCCGCGCTTGTTTTACTCCGAGATATTTGTACATATCATTTTCACCCATTGCCTCGATGTTTTGGCCATCTTGCATATCGAAACCTCCGGGCTGAACCTTTCCTCTGACTATGTTTAGTATACGGCACTTGTCTAGTCCAAAATTCATAATTCATAATTATTATTATTATTATTATTATTATATTATAAATAAGGGCAGAGGAGCGAGCTCCTATTATGCCCAAAAATCAAAAATAAAAAACATCCTTATAAAACGAATACCAATTATAAAGTTAAGTAAACATAAACAATTAAGTATATCATACAAAAGTTGAATGGTGAGACGATAAATAAATAAATAAATAATGCTGTCCAAGAAAAAAAATCCTATAAATAAAATAAACCACTATCAAGTTTATTTTTAAAGATGTTAACACTAGTTGCCGATATGATGTCTTGATCCAAATTGTTCCAGATATTAAAGATTCTATTTGGCAAGAAGTTCACCCTGGACCTTGCAGTAGTTTGTTCCCTTTTTAATTTGTATCGATGGCCTCTTAATCTTTCGTCTTGATTCAAAGTGAATATGGTGCTTAGGTTCCCAAAGTTATGTTTTAAAATACGGAAGGACATAATTAGATCACCTCGAAGACGTCGCTGCTCGAATGTCGTAAGATGAGCCATGGATAATCTATCTTCATAGTTAGGTCTTACACGACCGCATGCCAGTCTTGTAGCTTTACGCTGAACATTTTCAAGTAGGATCTTATCGCGAATGAGATCTGGATTCCACACTGGTCCGGCAAACTCAAGAATAGGTCTAACGTATATCGAGTAAAGTTTACTAACAGAAGTTAGAGATATACGTGTAAAACATTTACGGATCAAAAACAGTTTCGAGTTTGCACGTTTACACACCGACACTATGTGATCAGACCAATTTAAGTCACTATTAATTATCACTCCGAGATCATTGTGGGAGGTTACCTAGTTTAAGGGATGTCCATTAATAAAGTATGGTAGTGATGAGTTATTTTTTCCGATATGTAAAACAACGCATTTTTCAATGTTAAGCGGAAGTAACCATTCTGAGGACCATTTGAATATTGCGTCAAGATCTTGTTGAAGAACATGTTGGTTAATAGTTGGATTCACATATAATTTCGTGTCATCAGCGTAAATGGAAACCTTACTGGATACGATGAGCGGAAGATCACTAGTGTAGACACAAAATAGTAGCGGTCCAAGTACCGATCCTTGTGGGACTCCACTCTTGACTGGCTTATCTAGTGAGTGGTCTTCCCCAACACGAACCCTGAAGTATCTATCGGATAAAAAATCTTCAATCCAAATGTTCAACTTTCCGCGGATACCATAGTGATCCAATTTAGCTAGTAATCGACGTTTTGGAACACTGTCAAAAGCTTTGGAGAAGTCTAAGTAGACTACATCGACAAGATTCCGATTGTTTAAAGATAATGACCAATCATTTACACAATGAAGTAAGTTTGTGATCGTTGAACGACCTTTGATAAAGCCATGCTGTTGGTGAGGGATGATATTTTCTTGAAGAAGAAACTCAGACATAGCTTCTGAAATAATCGATTCCATGACCTTGCCGACAATAGGAACCAGGCTGATTGGACGATAGTTATTGCAATCAAGTTTATTTCCTTTCTTGAATATAGGAGTAACCGAAGCTAATTTCCAGGACGAGGGGAGAGAACCTTGATTAAAAGAAGCATTCATTATAAGAGATATAGGGATGGCTACAGATTCTGCACATTGTTTGAGGAAAAAAGAGGTGAGTCCGTCTAATCCAGGTGATGAATTATTTCGTATTTTCCTTAAATGATGTTTAATTTCATCCGGTGTGAAAGATATATTGTCAAGAGTTTTAGACAAACGTGGGCACATTATTTGAGGAATGGTATCGTTAGGTTCATTTGTAAAAACCTGAGAAAAGAATAACCATAAACATTCCGAAGATTCGTTATTCGAAGAACATAAAGACCCGTCAGCTTTTTGAAGTAACGGTAGTAACGACTTTAGAAGATAAAGATGTACGAATGTACCGATAAACTTTTTTACTATTACTTTTTATTATTAAACTTGTAGCAATGTTTAGTGTTTTAGCAATATATGCTGTAATGTGTTATAATGAACTATGATTGGATCATAAAAATAAATTTTTTAATGGAGTGAGTCTGTAATTTTATTGCAGAAAGGTACCAAAGTAGATGAAAAACACACATTTATCAATGAACAATATTATTAAATTGGAAATTATTAGTTCTAGTCTACGTGTATAGATGTAGGTGACTTAAAAAAAATTATCATGGCGCAAAACTAAGGATTATCATATCCAGACAGTTTTTTTTGCATATTTCTCGAAAGTGTTAACATGACTCGAGTCCCTTTCTGAAATAACATGTTCATATTTTTTTAAATTATTTATATCTTTATTAATATTTATTAATATATCTACGAAATTTATTTTAAATTTTAAACAATCCTTTTCCTAGCACGGTTTACATATAATTTCATTTACCACGTGAAGGTAGACAAGGCAACACAATATCTCCCAAAATTGTCCAATTGGACAATGGTGAATGTGGATGATTTAACAAGTTACATATAAAGAAACGGAGTATTAAAATAAAGGCAATATATTAATCATTTGTGATATGCTGGCGAAGTATCTAATTTTAACAGCGATACAAAAATAGAGATTAAATTGATGAATAATTAAATAGTGAAGCCTATAAAATACAATACATAATACTAAATACAAACAATAATTAGTACATTGTTTCCGTTCATTAACGTCAGAGTTAAGGGCACATTTTTGGAAATCGTGTCGACTCTGGATTTTAGTGCGCATGTCTGATGATTAGCAACACTTGAAATCGTGATAACATGTTAAATTTTAAGAATTCAAAGAACAAAAAAGCCTTTAATCGGAATGTAAAATATATAATAAACTAGAGTATTTTTTTAAATATTGCTTCGATTTTTAATTGTTATAAAAAATATTTAATAATGGTTCAGAAGCACCAGTATCTGACACTGAGTAACTTGGATGTACCCAGTCGACAACCCAATAACTGACACATTTTATTAATGCAAAAATTGTTAAATTAGTTGTGAAATATTATTAAAAACTAAACATAATCGGAATATTTCAAAAACTCGGGAACTCTAAATGCTCCCCGTTCGTTTGCTTTAGTGGTTTTCAATTTTTTCTTTAATGTCCTTAACGTTATACCATACGTAATAAATATTTGTACCTATTTTATATTAAATTTTAATAATTTTTTAATATTTTAATGAACGCCACTGTTCAGCACAGTAGGCACAATTGGTGACCGTCAGGTTCTAGGAAAGAATAGGGAAGGAAGGCTAAAGAAAACATGGTGGGAGAGCGTTAAATCAGACATTTCAATGAATAGAATTAATATGAGTATGATACAAGATAAGATGTGGATAAATGTAAGGATGAAAACCAAGTCTGCTTAGGGATAAAAGTATAAATAATTATGATGATAGATATAATAAACTGATCTATCAACATCACAAAAACAAATCTAAAATTAGGGATCAAATCTTACATGCAATAGATCTCTTGGCAATACCAGAATACAAGAGCCGGATTCATCATCATCATCACTGGCTCGACAACCCTTTTTGGGTCTTGGCCTGTTCTCGGATTCTTCTCCATTCCGATCTGTTTCGTGCTTTTTTTCTCCAGTTTTTTATTTTTAAGGTTGTTATATCATTTTCTATTTGTTCTAAGTATCTCAGTTTCGGTCTTCCTCTTGTTCTTTTTCCTACTGGCATCTGTTTGAATATTTTGTTTGGTATTTCGCCTTCTTCCATTCTTTCTACATGTCCTATCCAACGCAGCCGTCCTATTTTGATGAATGTTATAATATCCGGATCCTGGTATATTTTGTATAGTTCAGAGTTGTATCGTCTTCGCCATATTCCGTTTTCTTTTGTGCCCTTGTATATGTGTCGCAAGATTTTTCTTTCGAAGGTGGCTAACAACGTTTCCTCTCTTTTAGTAAGTGTCCAGGTTTCTGAGCCATATGTGAGTACCGGTCTTATTAGGGTTTTATATATTTGGCATTTTGTCTTTCTTGCGACGTTATCTGATCTTAGGTGTCTAATTAAGCCATGGTAACATTTATTTGCAATAAATATTCGCCTCTTCACTTCCTCCGTAACGTTATTATCAGACGTGACTAGGGATCCCAAGTATATAAAGTTTTTTACCTCCTCTATGTTGTATTCTCCTATTGTTATATTTTGTGGCTGCCTTATTTCTGCGTTTTTTCTTACCTGCATATATTTTGTTTTGGTCTGATTGATTTTAAGACCACTATTTTGTGCAGCTCGTTCTATTTGGTTGTATGCCTCTATCATTTCTCTTCTTGATCTTGCGATTATGTCAACATCATCTGCAAATGCTAGTATTTGCACGCTTTTATTAATGATTGTTCCTCGTGTATTGACTGTTGTGTCCCTCAGTATTTTCTCGAGAACGATGTTGAACAAGATGCATGATAGAGCGTCTCCCTGGCGTAGTCCCTTTTTCACATCTATTGTTTCCGTTAATTCATTTTGTATCCGGATTCTACTTTCTACTTTTAGAGATTCTTTTATCAGTTCTATTAGTTGTGTTACAAGAGCCGGATTAGTGTTAAACAAATACCTAAAGCAAATTGGAAATTATAAGATTCCTATGTTCAATTACAAATGAAACACTAAAACTAAGAAACACACTTTAAAAAATATGCTTACCATCTTCATATCTACTGAACCTACCTCTAACTACTACCTCTACCTACTTACTACCTCTTTATATCTACTGAAGGAGGTAAGCAATAAGATTTTTATAGGAGCGATGAAATCAACACTTGTGGATGCCATATTATCTGAATCTAACGAACCGTCTTTACAACGCCGCAGACAGTTACTGGTTCAAATATATAACCAAAATATGGACAATCAAATTTCAATATTCACCAGGAATAGTGGGAAATGAAAAAGCTGATGAAATGACACAATTATCATTTATTTAAGGAGGATTTTGTAAGGGAGTTGGAACAGCTAGTGAGAGATTTTAGCAAAAATGAACTGCAATTAATCATCGGCTGTGATGCGACTGCGCACCGTTTGCTGATTTAGATATACTAAACATGGGAAACGAACTAACTTTCGTAACTTCACAATGAAATGAGATAATCGATATAACACTGGCCATGATTCATGTGGCTAAACTATCAAAAAATGCCATGTGTCAGTTCAGGTGTCTTGTTCAGATCAACGTCACATATGTTTTGAAATAAAATGTTATGAGCCTATCAAGGAAACTTATCGTAACCCTCATAAAACAAACTGAGAGGCAAATCAAGTAGACCTGGAATATTGTTTAGGCAGTATTAAAGGGATGATAAGGCATACATTGACCTAGATATGGCCGCCGAACAATTTCAAGATGTTCTCATGTCAGTACTCGAAGACAACTGTCCGGAAATAGTGAGGAATTCCAACAGGAAAGTACCTGGTGGAAGGACACTTGCAAATCAAAGGACAGAAGTCACACGAAAATTTAAATTCGCCAAAAGATCAGGTGAGTGGCGCGATTATCGCAAAGCTTTGACTGAATATAATAAGGAACTAAAAAGGACAAAAAGAAAATCATGGAGAAAGCGTTACGAGAAGATAGAACTGACTGCAGAAATATCAAGACGTCATAAAGTTCTCCCAAAGGACCCTCAGATAAGTATTTCCTCGCTTTATAAGGAGTCAGGTGAATACACTCAGAATTTTGAAGAGACCCTGAAAGAATTTTTCAGAGTGCACTTTCCTGAGTCTAAAACAACACTGAGAGAAAACTTAAGTAAAGTCAGATCAGGACGTAGTACATTATAGATGAAATTAGAGATACCGAATGGATAATGATTTCTGACCATATGCCATCCAGATATATGAGACATTTGTCGGCAGGGTTATACCTGGTATACAGACAGGTCTAACATTACAGAAAGATCGGTTGCGGAAATATTCGGTAGTGATGGAAATTTAAACATTTCTATTCCACTAGGAGAATAGACCTCTGTATTTCAGGCAGAGATTTTTGCAATCTTGTAGTGTGCAAGAGAAATTAAGAAGAGAGCATTCGAACTGAAGCGTATCAATAAATTCACAAATAGCCAAGTAGCCATAGGGTTCTGATAAGCGCCAAGCTAGACTCTAGGCTAGTGTTAAACTGGCGCAACATAACAGTGTTACCCTGGTATGGGTTCCAGGTCACCTGGGAATGCATAGCAATGAAAGAGCTGATGCACTTGCCAGAAGTGCGGCAGCTACAAAATTGTTCAGCTCAGAGCGGGCCATGGAAGTGCCAAAAAGCATCGTAAAAATGTATATTGGACGGATATATGTTAATAGGGCTGAAGTGCTGCGGAAAACAAGCAGGAATCAGCTCAGAGTCATCGCAGGCTTCCTTACTAGTCAAAGGACATCTGCATATAATGGACTTGTTTCATGGAGACCTAAGTTGCAGACTCTCTAGTAGAGAACCTGAAACAGTCCACCATATCTTACATAACTGCGACGTATTAGATAGCAGGCGGCACACACTTTTTGGAGACTACCAAGTGAGTCCAAAATTATGGTACCCATCCACTAGAAATGTACGAGCTGGTACAGCGTTCTAGAATCCCGAAATGGGTATCATGAATAAAATGAGATGTACAATAAACCGACTGGCTGCAGTACGACCGGTTTACAATAAACGGCTTCCATGGAAAAAAACTTCACTTTTCATCGAAATAAGATGAAAAAAAGAAGAATAAAAAAAGAAATACGAAGAAAAAATCTAGATAAGCAGCAGGCTATATAATTTGTCACTCACATTTATACCTCCGTATTCCTTCTAAATTATCAAGTACTTTTTATTATAAAATTATTCATCTCAGTTATAAGTTATATTTTAATGAAAACACTCATTTAAAGGAATTATTTTCCTCCCCAAAATATCTATATTGTCTGTACTACGTGACTAAAAAACATATGTGACAATTGAATACATCAAAATTAAAATTAAAACTTACCGTCTTGTTTATTTGAACTACTATCGTCTTTCTTGAGTTGGTTGACTTGCAGATTCTGATTAGGTAGTCCGTTCAAAATCAGCAACGGGAAAGGTATAGATGGCGTTCCAGACGCATTAGTTTTCAAGGGTATCTGAATATTTGTTGTTGGATTGGGAGTGGCAGGCTTGGGCTGGTTTTGTATTGGCTTTGGCGCGATTTTGATCGGTGTGAAACCAATGTCTTTCGGTTTCTCGGGGGAAAGTACGGCTTGTACGGCTGATAAAGGTGGCACATGGACAGCTTCTTCGTCGAATTCCGCATCAACTTCGGACCTAAAGGTTGAAAAATTTTATTAATTCATGAATTCAAGTTTTTACATAAACATCATTTATATATATATATATATATATATATATATATATATATATATATATGCGTATATGAGACAAAAATTTAATTTTACGAAAAGATCAGATAGCACAGGCTATCCTAGTGAAAAAGGCATTGCAAATATATAGATCAGGACAATAAACCCATTTGAGCCAATAACTTACCAGGTCAGAACAGGATTTATCCAATTTTTCTATAGAATGGAAATGACCTTCTGCATACAAAAACATGTATTACACTACATTATGTATGACACTATCTTAGAGTGGGGTATGCACCAAGATCATGAAGGCTTATAAGGCCCGTAGCTTTTATACCTAAATATGGCAAAACTGGACAGGAAAATTCTCACTCTCAGTCATTTGTATTGAAGACTCAGTACAAATTTCTCTCGGTCCATTTGGAATGGTGTTTTAGATGAAAATCCGATACAGGGATAATATACATATAGAGCAGAGATTTTCTACGGAAACGGCACTGCATCGTCTCGTACAGAGGGTGGAGTATGTTCTAGAGAACCAAGAGGTGATGCTCGGTGCGTTTTCGATATAGCGGTATCATTCGACAACATTTCCTATGAGGGAATCACAATTAAGATTCAGCTGAAAGGAATAGATTAAATAAGCTGGAGGTGGACGGAGTGCATCCTGAAGAGATGGCTTAGCCCCCGGCAAAATTAATCAGATTTTAATTTGGATTTAACATAAGCCCCGAAAAATCCAAAGGCATAAAATGTTCTACGAGGAATTTATATGCATTAGGTCCTCTAAAATTAAATGGTACAAATATAAATTTGATGAGTGATGTAAAGTAACTTGGGGTAATATTAAACACGGGACTTACTTGGAATCAGTAGATAGAACGAATAACAAAGAAAGTGGTGACTACGTTAATGGTAGTCAAATATATTCATGGAAAAATGTGAGGTTTACAACCAGACATGTTATACTGGACTCATAACATATTGGTAAAAACCCCAATAATATATGGATCAGTGGAATGGTGACCAAAGGTGCAACGAAAAAATGCCATCTTCAAATTAAGCAAGGTGCAAAGACTTCCGTATCTTGGAATTAAAGCGGCTCTAAGAGGCACACCATAGAGGGGCACTGAGGTGCTTTAATAGCAGCAGCTATGAAAGCCCTACTGGACCTCGTTTCTTTGCTAATCTTTATAAAAGGGGAGACGAAAATAGTAATTTATGGTTAGATCAGGATACAGTAACATCAGAAATGAAATTGGGGCTACTGTATGGATGATGACTCCTGACCACATGGTATTGATACATAATTAGTATATTTCCAAAGGGACATTTGCTAATGGAAGGGATGGGGGCACAGGGAACACGCAACCCAGGCTACAATATTAGACCTGATACACAGATGAATCTAAAACTGTAGAAGGGTCGGGTTTCACAATTTACAGTAGTGGTAGAAATGTAAACATTTCTATTCTACTGGGAGAATATAACCCTCTATTCCAGATAGAGATTTATGCAATCTTACATTAAGAAAGATAACTTAAAATGAGTGCTTTTAAATTGAGCCGATTACATGCACAGCTATGCACATATAATCAAGTGGCTGTGAGGTCCTAAGAAGCTCTTAAGTTAGTGTGGGAATGCCACTAAGAACTCCATAAAGTGTCACACTGGTACGAGTGTTTAAAGAAATAAGCTGCCCGTTCATTGTCACCGAGTAGGCATAATAAACATATGGGCGTAGATTTACTTGATACCAACATAGCTCGATACAAAATACCAAAAATAAATGGTACATCCGTATCTTTTACCATCTTCTTGATACGACACTTGCTAATGCTTGGATATTTTATAGAAGAATTGGCAAAGCGAAGCAAAATAAAGAAATGGAAACTACCACATTTTTCCAATTTGGAACAGAAGTAGCAAAATGCCTGTGCCTAGTTCGATAAATGACCAACATTAAACGAGGACGCCCATCTACCAGTTCGGTAGAAGAAATGATTGGTATTAAAAAAACAAGGGGACCAACTCAGCATGTCCGTAATAAAGATGTACGGCTGGACCAAATTGGCCACTGGATAATATGGACTACAACGAATCGGTGCAAATTTCCAAATTGCACTGGATATTCGCAAACGAGTTGTAAAAAATGTGGTTTGAATTTATGTTTCAATACAAAAAATATCTGTTCCATAAAAGTTCCATACTGAGGTTTCCTAAAAAAGTGATAACCCATAAAGTTGCACATCTGCAACATTAGATTTTTAAATTTTTTAATATTGACGGAACTTTTTGTTATTTTTTACCAATAAAGACAACAGAAATACATATACTATATCTTTTTTTTGTTGAATTTAAAAGTCATGCATTAAAGGGTTACAAATTAAAAAAAGGGTTTTGCAATAAAATAATTTTGAAAAACACATCAGAATCTTGTAAGTACATACATATTTAAACTTTACTTTATTTACTTTTTAACTTCAAAATAACGATTTTTATCGCGTTATTCAAAATTTCAAGCGCCTATTATAACCCAACAACTTTGAGAAAAGTTACTACGGACCTTGTTTGTTCAGAATGACTCAAATAACTCTTTGCTCCGGGCGAAAAAGTTAATTTTTGAAATTTGTTTGAAAAAACTATTTAAACAAAATCTTAACCAAGCTGGTCCGTGGTTTCTTGCGGATTTGATATTAGGGAATAATTTTTGATAAGCTTGTGCACTTATTTAGTTTCTACGTTTTTGGCTGATTTTTCCATGGATGGCGACTTTTGCGGTAGGTGATGATGGGGTAGTTTCTGGAGGTTGCGGAAATTATTTCTTGGTGTGAAACTTCAGCAATAAATAAGCAATTAATTCCTTGTGGTTCCCTTTTCTAGGTTCATCGTTTTTGGCCGATATCGCGATTTTTCAAGGGGGTGAGTTTTGCGCTAGAGGATGATGGGGTAGTTTTTAAGGATTGGTAAATATCAATTGGAAATAACAATTAATAAGCAATACAATATGCCGTCAAGATGGACCCTGTAGCCCTTTTCCTTGCCGAGATATAGCTATGGCTTTATTAGCTTTACCGTAAAGTTAGCATACCCATTGTTTCTCGGACACGGTTCCAGCAATAATTTGTTCCTTGTGCTAGAACTTCAGCAATAAATTAGCAATTAATTCCTTGCGATTCATTTTTCTAGTTTCATTATTTTTGGCCGATATCTTGATTTTTCCGGGAGTGAGGTATGCGCTAGGGGATGATGGGCTAGTTTTTGAGGATTTGCGATTCACTTCTCTAGTTTCATAGTTTTTGGACGATACCTTGATTTTTCCGGGTGTGAGTTTTGCGCTAGGGGATGACGGGACAATGTTTGAGGATTAATCAGCAATACAATATGCCGCCAAGATGGGATATCTAGATCTTTTCCTTGTCGAGATATAGCTGTGGCAATGCTAGTTTGCTTTACCGCACAGTTAGCATGCCCATTGTTTCTCGGAAACGGCTATAGCAATAATATTTTTCTTTCTATAATTAATTGGCAACAAATTATACTGTTGGTCTGAATTCGGCCTTATAAAATGGATATGCTAACTTTATCGACACAAACAAACCACTAGAACATAACAATAAGAAGGGGATTCCGACCTAAACTGTTCAATACAGACTGTATAAAACATTTAAGAACCTAGACTGAAAAAAAAGGTAATAAAAATAGACAAGGAATATTTCTCTGTCTATTTTCAAAGAAAGACATAGAGAGTGTGTTTTCTAAGAAGGAGACGCTGGATATTGAACAGGGGCAGGAGGCCTAAGTGCAGGCTTATATGTGCATATAGAAAAATCCAAAATTTTTGTCGAAAAAATCTTACATTTTTTAGTTGTTAGGCCAAGTAATTATCAAAGGAAATCTGTAATAGCAATTAACGAGGCAAATAAATAAAAATAAAGACAAACTTACCCCCCAAGGCTGTTGGTGGTGTATGAATCCATATCATCGTTGATATCGAGCTCCTCATCGATGATCTCCTGCTTGATGTCCTCACATCTTGGACCTTCGAAGATGTTGCCATCCTTGTAGATGTCCTGGGGTCTGCTGTGTTTCTTTTTACTGAGAATCTCGTCCATGGCTTTGTAATGTGGCCAATCAGGATCGACTGTTCCTCTGCCTACTCCAGTCTGCACAGACCTCTTAATTCGGTGGTACAAGCATTTCAGGTTCCTCAGTCTCGTTTTGATCTCATCGGGGGTTCTGTAAAATCCACGATGTTGCATATTGGCAGCCAAAAGCCTCATAACGGGGGCTTTTCGATGTGTGAGGTAGAGTTTGTTTTGTATTTGCGGACTGCCCCATAGTTGTATTAACAGTTTGGTTTCGTCTTCACGGAAATTAGTGGTTCGTTTCTTTTGTAAGACGCGCAAAGGGCCCGGATCCATTTGGTCTGAGAAAGAACCAATGATTTCACTGTATAAGATTTTTTGTGTTCGCTGTTTTTTTTTATTTGATTGATTTATACCCAATTCAAAACCCAACGAGATTTTAACTATATAGTGTATTAAAACACAGAGATTATTAGACTAAAGAAAAATTTAAAGTAAAAATGTAGCCAGTCATCAAGATCTATTAAAAACACACAGAAAATCCCCAGAGAATATTTTAGAATATGCTGTTGCACAAATATACACATAGATGTGCATACTCTTTATAATTTTCTTTTTGCAAATTACAGTTTCTTATTGCCAACGAAAACGAAAATAACGAAATGATTTTTATGGTAAGAAATGTTTTTAATAGCGTTACATATAAGAAACAAAAAAGCGAACGAAAATGCATTACACAGAAGAAATAAAATATTTTGAAAATATATATATATATATATATATATATATATATATATATATATATATATAGTGATGCGCAACATACAGCCACTCTTATTCAAATGCCAACCTCACCTGCTCATATGATGATCCAGATCATGATCATCTGGTACATCCTGCTAGATAACTAACGAGGCTCTTACATTCGAGTGTTTGCCGGGATAAGCAATCCACCATTTAATGGCCAACGGCTACGAAGAAGCTGGTATGTGGAAGGGCATTTTGTTGTTCTGAGACTGAGAAATTGGTCTCGAAGGAGGAAGAACCAAGAAAGTGATAGAAGGCAAGGAGAAATGACTGCATTAATATTCGCGTCAGAGACACTATTGATTATGGTATCGGAGACCAAAATCCGGCAAGAGAGGACAACCATAAGAATGCAAGGTGTCCTCGGTCGTCAACATTAATAAATCAACATAAACATAAATCAACTATAGATTATATAACAACGAGCAAGCAAATACACCCTAAACAGGTATTAGATATCAGAACAAGAACACCACCTAACGTAGGATCAGACCACATTATGGTTTTAAGGAAAATCTTAATAAAAATACCACTAAAGAAAAAATTACTCCCAAAATATATGGAAAAATAAATATCTAGACCTTAGAAGACGAAACTACTCGATGGCTATATCAAAGACGATTGAAAGAAAAATTTTAAGAAAACGGCATATTAGAAGAAAATGAAGTACTTAGATTAAAGATGGGAAACCATAAAAAAGAACATAATAACCGCTGCTAAAGAAAGCATGGGAACATGGAAGGTTAATGTAAATGATGAAAGGAAGATCAAACCATGGTTCACCAACGAAATTAAAACTTTTGCATATGAAAAAGAAAAGCGTATATCTACTATCAAAGTAATAAGACACTCTGATCACCTCCATCTGATACTAACTCCATCACAGAAAGTGATGGAGTCGAATAAAACTGGGCAAAAACTAAGTCTCGGCCAAGGAAGTTCTTGGTGAAAGAACTATAAATAAAAATAAATCGTTCCCAAGGCGAAGGACTCAAAGAACGGAAGTAAAGGAACTAATAGAACCAAAACACAGAAAAGCATACGTGGATTAATTATCTAAAAAAGCTCTATGCAGAGGAAGAACAAACGAGGCTAGAACTGGAAACACCAGAAATTAGCACAAATAAAGAACTTAATATAAATTTAAACTAAGTTCGTAAAATACTTGAAAAGCTGAAGAACAGAAAAGCAGTAATGACAGAACAATTAAAAAAATACCAATGTGTCTAAAACATAGAGTTTATGACAAATGTACCTTGCCTGTAACTACATATGCACTGGAGACCATAGCCTTTACAAAGAAAACCTTAGAGCAGCTCAGTACAACCCAATGAGCGATGGAGAGGGCCATGCTAGGGATTAGTTTGAGAGACAGGATTCGAAATATCGACATTCGTGAAAGAACAAAGATTACCGATGTCGCAGAACGTACAGCAAGGCTCAAGTGGCAATGGGTCGGACATGTTGCCCGAGATAATCCCGAAAAATGGACACAGAGATTAACAAACTGGAGACCAAGAGAGAGCATGCGAGGAGTAGGCAGACCACAGAAGAGGTGGGCAGATAATATCAAACAAGTCGCGGGCAAGCAGTGGATGAGAATTGCTAAGAGTAGAAATCAATAGAAGCAAATGGAAGAGGCCTGTTTCCAGCAGTGGATGAATACAGGCTGAAGAAGAAGAATTAATAAAATTATAAAACACAATAAAATACTACTATTAAAAAAAGTAGATACAAAACAGTCAGAAAACTACAGAAGTTTGTTAAATACTACCCTAAAATTTACAACTAAAATTTTACAAGTACTAATAAATCAAAGGAAAAGTTTAGAAGATGAACAACAGGGTTTTCGTAGTGGAAGATCGTGTACAAACGCAATAGTCGTTATAAAGTAAATTACTGAGAAATCACTAGAGTATAATAGACCAGCATTTCTATGTCTGATTGACCTAAAGAAAGCGTTTGACAGTAAGACTCAAAGATGTATGTCCATGTTCTGTATAATAGAGAAGTTCCCCTAAATATTATAAAAACTATCGTAAACATCTACCAAAACAACAAAGTGGAAGTCAGAATAGATGGACAACTTACAGAACCTATAGATATAGGCAGCGGAATAAGACAAGGGGATTCATTGAGCCCCATGCTCTTCAATTTAATCATGGATGAAATCATCAAAATCGTTAACAAAGGAAGATAATACAGAATGGGAAACAAAGAAATAAAAATACTCAGATAACACAGACGACGCAATATTGATATTGATAGCACAAGATGAAGATAGTCTGCAAAAACTGGTCCACAGATTTAACATAAGGGCAAAAGAATTTAATATGACAATCTCGTCTCAGAAAAATAAAACAATAGTATTTAGCAAAGAACCAACCAGATGTAAAAAAGAAGTTGATGTCATCAGTATTGAACAAGTAATGGAAATAAAATACCTGGGAATTACACTGTCCAGCTATGGAGACCTGGACAAAAAAGTTAGTGATCAAGTATAAAAAGCAAATAGATTCGCAGGATGCCTTAATAACACTATATGGCGAAACAAACACATTAACACTGAGATGAAGTAAAGAATTTATAAAGCCAGTGTAAGACCAATAATGACATATGCCTCAGAAACAAGACCCGACACAGCCACAACGCAAAGGCTATTGGAAACGGCAGAGATGAAAGTACTGAGAAGAATTACGCTGAGAGATCGAAAGAGAAGTGAAGACATTAGAAGGAAATGTAACGTACAGTGTATAAATAAATGGACACAAAATAGAAAAAAAGAATAGAATAACCACATAAGCAGAATGGAGGAGACCCGTGTCGTCAAAATAGCAAGAGATAAGTCACCAACCGGCAAAGGAAGTATAGGACGAATCCGCGCAAAAGATGGAGTGACACCAAGAAGAAGAAGAACACTGATCACAAAACAAGAATAAAAATAGGAACCCAACTAACGGAGGAAGTCAACCTTCAATCAGGTATAAGACAGGGTGATAGCTTGAGCCCGTTATTATTTAACTTGATAATGAACAAACTAACAGAAGTAAAAAAGTCAGGAATTGGATACAAAATATGCAACAGAGCAATATTGATTCTATGCTACGCAGATGACTCAGTAATAATATCAAATAATGAAGATGACCTACAACGAATGGTCCACGCTTTGGAATCTAACGCAGGAAAGTTTAACCTGAAAATATCAGCACTAAAAACAAAGTCCCTCGTTATTGCTAGGGAGCCAGTGAGATGCAAAATTGTAATAACAATTACAAATAAAATCTTAAGAACAACAGCGATGAAAACACTGAGGGCAGGAGATAGCAGGTAAAACTTTAAGAGACAGAATCCCTAAGATTCGTCAGATGGGGACGCTAAATATGACAAGAATGGAACACATTAACAGAATGGGAAGAGAGAGACTTGCCCGAATAGTAAGAGATGGAAAAAAAGAAGGTAAAAGACCACAAGGTAGACCCCCTAAGAGATGCAGAGATAGCTGGCAGTCAACATCGCAAATACTACTAAAGCAGACCGGAAACAACAGAAGGAAGAAGGCCCTAACATACGAAGAAGAAGAAGAATATAAGGAACTAGACTAAATAATAAGCAAGCTGGACACTATGAGCAAAGCTACATGGTCTTATGATAATCCATCCACATCAGAAATACTGCTAATTTCGAAGTGATCGATAGGTTTAACTACCTCAGATCTTTCATAAAAAAAAAAGAAGACTGTGGCGAAGAAATCAACACAGGTTGGCAATAACGCGTAACGCAACTATAAAACAAACTCGTACATGGAAAGATAAAATAAACTAATGCTATTAAACAAATTAATCTTTCATATTGCGACATATACATCCGAGATAAGGACGTTAAAGGCTGACAACCGAAAAAAATAAATGCCTTCGAGAATCAGGCGTATAGAAAAATTTTGCTAATATCATACAGAGAATATTGCACCATTTCAATTATAAAGAAATTAAATGTGAACACAAGGCTGTAAACAAAAATAAATCAAAAGGTAAAAGAAATAATAAATTAGACTTACTCACAATCAATTTAATTTAACTATCCAGACGACCGGTTTCGCTTTCTACAATATGCAAAGCATCTTCAGGTCTCGATACAAAGTTAAATAAATGCTGAAATAATAAACCCATATTAGGGTGTTGTCTAATAAAGATAAACAAAGATAGATGATATAAATTATATAAATTACAGTAATTATGCCAATATTACATGTCTGTGGTTTATCAAAATGAATAAAATGTTTAAGCAGACAAGGTAAGACCCACAAATTGGTAAAATAGTCTATTAAACTGTAATGAATTAATAAATGAACAAATAAATAAAACATTACTTACATGCCGGTACTCTATTAATTGATGGTTGAAAGAACATGGTTCAAACTATCCTGTATTGTTGTTTGGAGAACTCAAGTCTGCTATTGTAATTGTTTGACAGTAAACGGGGAAGTTCTTGAGGAGACAGATTTTATCCAATGAAGTAGAGATAGGTGTAATGTAATTGTTTGTTTGATGAAAGTAATATACCATTAAGTTATTTATATTTATTCTAGAGATATATTTATGAAATATGTGTTATTTATTGAGATTTTATTTTTGAAGGTAAAAAAAAATCTCAATAAATAACACATATTTCATAAATATATCTCTAGAATAAATATAAATAACTTTTAAATAACTCAATGGTATAGAACATTACTTTCATCAAACAAACAATTACATTACACCTATCTCTACTTCATTGGATAAAATCTGTCTCCTCAAGAACTTCCCCGTTTACTGTCAAACAATTACAATAGCAGACTTGAGTTCTCCAAACAACAATACAGGATAGTTTGAACCATGTTCTTTCAACCATCAATTAATAGAGTACCGGCATGTAAGTAATGTTTTATTTATTTGTTCATTTATTAATTCATTACAGTTTAATAGACTATTTTACCAATTTGTGGGTCTTACCTTGTCTGCTTAAACATTTTATTCATTTTGATAAACCACAGACATGTAATATTGGCATAATTACTGTAATTTATATAATTTATATCATCTATCTTTGTTTATCTTTATTAGACAACACCCTAATATGGGTTTATTATTTCAGCATTTATTTAACTTTGTATCGAGACCTGAAGATGCTTTGCATATTGTAGAAAGCGAAACCGGTCGTCTGGATAGTTAAATTAAATTGATTGTGAGTAAGTCTAATTTATTATTTCTTTTACCTTTTGAAATGGACTCACACAAGCAACACATTCATGATTTAAAAATAAATCAGTTCTTTCTGATATACTTTAGGCACACAGTGAGAAGTACAGAAGGCCTAGAAAAACTGATAGTCGAGGATAAAATAAAGTTAATTGCAAACGACCGCGAGCAAAGTCTCCTACACGCTGCGTGGAGAGGAATTATTGGCCATTGTCTACACTGCTTCTCTAGCAGCTTACGACAGACAAGAATGGAGAACCACGTTCCGGGCGATCGAGACATGATGTCACTGTACTCTTTCGAGACGAGAGTCAACAGACAGAACAAGATGAACCGCAGATAAAAGGAATGAGAACAAGAACAACTTTAAAATATACACGTTTCAAAGAAATCAACAGGCAGAAAGAGATTATGATCTGTTTGTCGACCAAAAAAAAAACAGTAAAAATCATAAAAAAATATCGAAAATAACTACAGAATGACAATGCTAAGGTTAAAATTACATATATCATGGTGACTAAACGTAATAAAAATGAAAATCCACTAGAATGTAGTTGTAGTGAGCAAGGAAACCATTTAAAAATTATATGTACATTTCTTTCTCTCCTATGCACAACATTATTGAACAACAAAAAATATACCATTTTCATGGTACCAATTTTAATAAAAAATATACTGAATAGGTATAACGTGCCTATTCAGACATTTGTGGACTTACAATTTCAATTCAGTAGAGGTGTGAATGATCTTAAAATACATCTATCTACTACATTACATTAAGATTGATAGATCAACTAATACAAATAAACAATAGACAATGTCAACGAATAAATACGCAGAATATGCGAGAAGAATTAGAAAATCGGAATTTCATTTTACTGCGAGACAGATACATTACACCACATAACTGTGGAGGGAGTGATTCTTGTTATTTCACTGCGAGACAGAATATAGATCAAACAAAATAATGGAAATGCAAAATATAGATTGAAAAAGATGAAGGTACATATATCTATCTAATGCATCGTATTTTTTATATTTGAGATACATATACGAGCCCTAACAACTATATGTTGGAACAAGCAGTTATTTTACGAATATAATGTCAATTTACCGAAATTCTTTTATTTCATTTTTTTTTTTAATTGTAAATATGAAATTAACATTTTTTATGATGTATGGAATTATTTTGCGGCTTAATTATATATTTTATATTGATTACTATTTAATTAATTGCTTGATAATCGAAAACTGCTGACAACTAAATTGAGGGAGCCTTGTAACTGGCTACCTACATCAGAGGGTTGGAAATCTTTTGATTCCAAGCCTTACTTCAAAGGACTTGTGAATGGATGTATCTCCATAGGTTTGGTTCTTCAGTGACCGTTGAAGGATAAGGATTCTTAATATGAGCAAATATAGCTCCAGAGAAATAAAAGCACCTTTGAGTTTATCGATTTATAATTAAATCTTTTTAGAGTAGAGAGGCCCAACACGGCCGTTGCTTACTATACAATATCAAAAAATTCTCTCTTTATAACACGTAAGAGAACACAACGTATGAGAAAATGCCCGATTTCGGCGGAGAGAAATATTTAATACGTGAATTGAGAGTGTTTAAAAATTCGATGCCTCAAGGGCGATGTGTGAGAATGAACTAATAAATCACTACTTGAATATGTTCATTTCTGGAACATAAATATTGGAACATTTTTTGCCTTTCCTCACGTTTCTTAAATTTTATCAACCTGACGCAAAGAAGGCTTTGAAATCAAACATACGACTAGGTAGTACATTGTCAACAATAATTATTATTAAATATTAATAAAACCTGATTAAAAACTTCGAGAAATTATTATTCATCAGTAGCATCAAGGAAAAACACTGCGTGAAATTTCCAGTGAATTGACTGTAGCAATAACTACTGTGTTTAATATAATTAAGAAATATTGTAAAACTGCCAGTATTGATGTTCGCGGCAGAAGCTCAGGTAATCCAAAAGCTGTTTCTCAAAGGAGTGTAAAGTATTTAATTAGAATATGTAAGTCGGGAAGAAGAAATACACTACAAGAAGTAACTGCTAGGTGGAATAGAGAAACTGGGATGAATGTTTCCAGAGAATGCTGTCGCAAATATATCCACAAAAGCGGTCTTAGTTTTTATAAGGTATGTTTGATAGGTTCTTCTTGACAATATAAATTTTATATTTTTTTCCAGTAGGCCAAAGAAAAACCATTGTTGGCGGAAACTCGAAAAAGGAATTGTTACATTTGGGCTAAATCAAAACTTTCGTGGACCACACATAACTGGAACAAAATTATCTATAGTAACGAAAGCAAATTTGAAAAAACAGAAGCATTCCATAAGGATTGTCCCAAAAACAGGGCATCATGGTATGGTGTTGTATGTCAGCCAAATGGTTGGAAACTTTACATTTTATTGAAGACATAGTAAACGCAGCCAAATATCAAGATATTCTTAAACTTTCTGTTCTACTAATTGCGGCAAAGTTATTTCCATCCGGATATTTTATCTTTCAGCAGGACGGAGCCTCATGTCATATAGCTAAATCTACCAAAAATTGGATGGGAGAAGATGACATTCAAGTTTTGTCACGTTCTTCTAGCAGCCCGGATTTTATTCCAATAGAGAGAGACACTTTGGCACAAAATGAAACAATGTCTAAGAAATAACCCTCAGCGTACTTTGCCACAACTAGGTGCTAAATTGCAAGAAATATGGGATAGTTTCACCTCTGAATTCTGTGAAGGCCTAGTTGATACAATGCCTCATAGAGTTCAGGCTGTTATTCAAGCTAAGCTTTAATTTGTTAAAAACTCCTTGTCCCAATATTTAGTTGTCAGCATGTTTTGATTATCAAGCAATTAATTAAATAGTAATCAACATAAAACAACAAATCAACATTAAACTGTAAAAATAATTCCATACATCATAAAAAATCTTGTTTATTTATTTTATTTAGCATATGGCTCAATACATGGAGTAAATACAGTAATAATTGTAAAAAAATGTTGTTAATTTCATATTTACAATTAAAAAAAATATAAGAACCACTTGTTCCAACATATAGTAGTTGTTAGTGCTCGTATTAAACTCTACAAAGTACATGCAAACATTTTTATAATGTATTATTATTAATACTCGTAAGATAATCAACAAATCGAAAAATTAAGTAATGGGAAATAATATTTTGATTATCGGATGAGCTTAAAAAAATCAATGGAAAGATGAATGAGAATAAAAACAAATAGTTTATCAAGAATATACAAAGTTTGTAAACAAAAATTAAATTTCTTTGATTGTAATCAGAAGTTCGTAATACCCCTACCAAAGAATATAGACGCTTATATTCTTTGCCTTTACTATGGTGTTGGTCAATATCGGATAAATTTTATTTTAAGTAATCATTTGTGTGAAAATATTGGCTGCGGATATATTATATTGGAAATACAAGGAAAAAGTTTTGACTTTTACCACATATGAGAATTAAGATTAAATATAAAGAACTACTGCTGATTGTCTAAAGACAAATTCAAGGAAGAAATATACACATATTCCAACGTATATAGATATACCATCTTGAAGTTTTAATAAAGATTATTACTATACAGAAGAATATCTTGAAATTAACTAAAAAATTGACATATCGTCTACTTTCGGCAACTCAGAGATAAAAAAACACAATGAATGACCCTGTATTATTGTCAAAAACAGCTGCTATGACCGATTATAAAAAACAACTTACCAGAATATGTTTGAAACACATGGTTGTAAGACAATAAATCAACTGTACATAGGTAATATATTATTACTTTATTTTGAATTAATGTTTAAACAATAATAAAACTGACACAAAATGTTTACACCTATTAAATCCCTGACGGCTCCGGTTTGTATTAAAACACCCCCCATCCCTTGCACGAGACAACCAAAAAGGGAACTGCAATTGGCAAAGTGCGCGCGCTACTAACCCTACCGTATTGATTATTTGATTTTATTTAATATCTAAGTACTTATATACTCAACCGCGTAACTAACTTACTAAATTTAAATCAATTTAGAAGCTTTTCTGTTATGATACGTTTTAACAAAACAACTTAGGCTGGCAAAATACACAAAAATGATCACATGTTAGGACAAAATTTAACAATAAGTTTTAAAACAAGTTTAACCACACTTTTGAAGTTTCAAAACTTACCCGTAACTGCTATTTTCATGCCAATGTCACCTTACAACTACTGTTCCAGCCTGTCACCGCCACTGCACTAATATTTTTTCAAATTTTTTTTTGTAACGTACGTAAGTAAGGCGATTGTGGTTCGTGATGGCTGAAACTGAATCGCGCGAAGCCGCGAAGGCCTGGCAAGGGGTGCTGAACTACCCTACTGAATCGGTGATCAATGTGTTAACGCAGGCGCATTTCATCGACACACTTAAGTATACAGGGATATGTTGTGAGGGGACGATAAGAAAGGGGAATAATAAGCGCAACCGGGGGTAACGTCGATTTCGGACTAGTTTGTGGGGATTTAAGCTCTTCGCGGCGTTGCTGCAATGAGAAAAATTTCTGAAAGTCTAAGAATTTTATAAACCTTAACATTATAATTGAACTGTAAATAGTTGCATTGTATTGCAGTGTATGACACTGAAGGGCAATAAAAATAAATAAATCAGGATGTTCTCTTGGGGTCTTGTAAGTTTAACTGTTATGAGTATGAAGTAGGGAGAACGCTTTCTGTGGGATACGAAGTGGAAATGGTAATCGGAGAAATAAATATGTGGGCGAAACAAATTGCAATAGGTATGTAGGAAAGAAAGAGTAAACTAGAAATGGATTTCATATAATTGCAAATAGAGAAATTAAAGAGAAAGTTGTAGAGCTTGTAAGAAAGAGTGATAGGATAATGTCGGTAAAATATCTAGGTATTTGATACAGAAAATTTGTAGTTGACGATAATAAGAGATATTTATGTGTTAATATAAGAACTATAAGATATATAATCATGTAGATTAACATTTCGGAACATAAAAGATTAAAAGATGAATATTAAAAGTGGAGAAGGAATGTGTATTCAAGTAAAAATATGACAAAAAATGTATTGGAATACGAAAGGCATGACAATTAATACTTATAGATCAGAGAAATATTTATTAATATATGCTATTAAAATTGTTTTGTTTATTAGTTTTTTCAAGTTACAAACATTTACTTTTTACATTTTTTTACTTCACTTTGTGTTTAAACATATTTAGTAATTTTTCCTCCCTTGCAATGAATGTTCTTGTTTCTGAAGTGTATATTACAGTAGGTCATACCTCTGTTTTGTATATTTACCTTAATTTATGCTTTTCGCTTTTTATCTGTTTGTCTCTAAATATTTTTTTGTTTAGGTATATAAAAAGGTACTGTTTCCCTCTGGAATTCTTATTTTCGCATAGCTATCTATTATAACATCTATCCTATTCATCAGAAATAATAAATTATTTATATTTCTACTTCTTCAAAATCTATTGATCACTGGGTATCTATTAATTATAAATGCTGACAGTCGGATTTTCTTTTTGTGTACCTACTGACATACATATATTTTGTTTTTACTTCAATAATTGACAATCCAATTAGGCTTTGGATTCCAACTCTTGAAATGATTTTATTTCTCTTGTTTATTTTACTCTGACCTATTTTCGATATCTTTTTGAAACTCTTAATAAGTATTATAATAAATAATCCCGTTGATATTGCATCCCCATTTTCTGTTTTTTTTTCTTCAATTTATAAATTTTCTGTATCAATTATTGCTTATGAATATCTTATGGTCATTTATATTATCGATTCTTACCAATTTGTTTGTTTCGTTAATGTTCATATTTCATAAGTCTTCAATCATTAATTTTCTGCTAAACTTATCAAAAATTTGTTCAAGCCTAGACATAGTAAGTGTACTTCTGTTCGTAATTTATATGGCTTCCATTATTTACCTATTTTTAATTAGATGGCTTTGGTAAAGACCTATTAGCGAGACAAACATTATTTACCTTAACGTGTGAATTAAATGTATTGTAGATCTTTCATTTTTAAATCCTTGTTGTTCTTATTATTTTCTCTGTCTTATTCTGAAGCTATTTTCTTGTGGCATGTTAAATTTACTAATGTTTGTATTTTGAGAACGATTTCCGAAGTGGAAATTGAAACGCCAATAAACTTACTTTAACCTTTAATTGTGGCTTATTCCCATTTAAATAGTAATTATTTTCTCTGTGTATATTGTCAGTCTTTCACTTACTGTTTCTGTCAGTACTTTGTATGTTATAGTTAGTAGATGTAACATACTAAGTATTGACAGGAATAATAAAATAAGGACTATATTCACGAAGAAAATAATAATTAGTTTTTGCATAATGTATAATTTATTCTAGTTTTGATTTTGGGATGACAGTGCACATCTTCCACTTTTCGAGTGGTTCTTTTTTCCATATCGTTTTAATAAATTCTGAGATATTTTGAGTCAGCTGTTCTTCCAGATATTTTAATGATTTTTTAAAAATTTCCAACGCATGCTCCACATTTTCTGTTTTTGACAAATACAGACCAACAATTTTACTTTTGTGTACTTGTGTTGTAGGCAATGAAAAAGGTTACAAAAATAATAAAAGTCAAACTTGAAAATATTGTTGAAAATTTCATACTAACATTTAATATTTCGGCATTAATGGTAATAGAATGTGGCAACGTCGCCCAATGGATTTATCGGCAATTCCTGGAAATAATCTGTACCTCATCAAACAATAGTAGCTCTTTATTCATTATAATAAAATAATAGTTAACAATAGATACACATAATTGAGCGTAATTATAACCTTTTACAAAACAAAAAAAGCATTGTACAAAATAGATATTTAAAAACAAAAAATATCCAAAATAGTGTGACGACGAAGTAATCAAAGCATTTTTATCTTTACACAGGTATTGAGACTTTTGCGAGTCGTCATTTGATACCTGCATAATTAGGGAACACATAAGCGTAGAATGAAGTTAGTATTTGGAGGGGTTTGAATGATAAATTCGTTTCAAAATTATCTTCGTCTGTTGACAAAAATATATAATACCTACCTACATAAAAAATGCTACAGTAAAAAAGTAAAGTTTGCCTTCCTTTTTATTTCAGGTAAATTGACAATACTGTCTTGAAATAAAAATTTCACTTACCAGTTATTGCAAAATTGAAATTGTTTATGCCAGAAAGCTTTGATCCACAGGTTGTGTAGACTGTTACTGTTAGGTCTACACAAATTCTTCTTCTTCTTCTTTTTATGTAGACATGACTCTGCCTGTTTTTTAATGTGCCTCCAGTAAGCTGTCGTTCCATCGTTTATGTCGGATCACGAATAGGAAGGCAATCAGTACGATTAACCGTCTCTAGCAGTCTTTACTACTCCATTTGTTGTCATTTGACTTATATAATCGTTCCATTCTACTCTTCTATTTCTTATTTAGTCCTTGATGTTCTACACCTTGCATCTACGTCGTATATCTGTACTTCTAGCTCTGTCCCATAGTGTATTACCATCAATTTTTCTAAGAGTTTTCATCTTTGCTCTTTCTAACATTCCTTTGTCCTTTCTGTGCCAGGTCGTGTTTCTGCCGCGTATGCCATTATTGGTGTGATGCATGTTTTGTAAATACTGCCTTTCATTTCTTTCCCGATATTTTTATTTTCCGTAGAGTTTCAATCAGGCAACTTGCGGCTCTGTTTGCTCTAATACGTTAAATTTTCTGGCGATTATATTAAATTGTAAAGCAGCATACGTTGTAAATTGTTTTCACTTTGAGAGAGTAATATTGCGTCGGCAATTTGGTCAGTTAGTTTTTCTTCTACTTTTACTTTTATTGTGTTGTAGTCCTTTTATTGTGTATGAAGTGGATGAAGTCCTTTTATTTGACCCTGTTAAATGCCGTCTTAATGTTCTCGAAACATAGATATGCCGGTTTCTTGTTTCTTGGGAAATTGATATAGAATATTACAACTGATCCTTAAAGGCAAAATAGAAGGACGTATAGGTGTAAGAAGGAAACAAGTTTCTTTATTAAGAAACATTCGTGAATGGACTTAGATATCAAATGCAGGACAATTATTCCATGTGACAAAAGATCGAGAAGCCTTTGCAGTGGTCATCTGTTACGATAAATAATGACTCATCTAAACTGTAAACATCTTTTTCTAACAAGTATTTTTTAGCAGGTAATACCCAAACGGGTCCCCTCTTATACCTGCGATTGGAACTCTCCAGAGAAGGGTCAAATAAATTCGTTGGCGACCGAAGATCAAAGAAGCTTCAAGATAAACAAAATGAGGTATAAAACCGGTCTTCTTCCATGGTGTTCGAGACAATTCAAGGGTCAACACAGGTGAACATCCGTGGGCTTCGAAGGGATTCCCGAACAACAGCTGTTTGATATATATAGCGGAACTTTCATTGTGTGAGGCAGTCTGAAAATATAATCGAGTCGAGTTTCGAATTGTAACGCGGAAATAAATTTTGTAAATAAATAATATAAATTAAAGTATTTGTGATAAGTGTAAGAATATTGTATATATAAATTAAATAAAGACTTTAATAAACTAGGTGTTAGAATATTTTTATAATAAATAAAGTTACTTAATAAATTAGACTAATAAACTCAGTTCACATTACCAAAGTCAGATAATTCAGATATGGCACGTGAAAATTAAGAAGAAGTGGTCATAGTCTACCCCTCTCATGTTCCTGACTTTTGTTGTTTGCAACTTTTGATGCTTTTGATTTTTAGATACCATTTTACTATCAAGAGAAATCTCCCCCACCACACATCAAGTAACTTTTGCTCATCTTCATTATCTTTTTTATACACAAGGTTTGTTCCTACAACTGACTTATATATAGGTTCTTTTGTTTTTTTTTTTCGCATTACAATCCTCCGAACCTATCTTTATGTCATGTTTTGGTATTTTACTAAACTCGTTTGCTAATAATTCGTAGAATACGTCTTTGCCCTCAGCATCATTACCTTCGGTCGAAGCATGTGTATTTTATAATGCTTTTATTTTTCTTGCTTATAATTTTCTATCATTTCCTTAAATTTGGAAAAATATTACATAGTGCATTTCACATATTCCATTTCTCATTACCCCTTATTCAGTCCCTTGCACAGCCACCACGTCGATGTTGTACTTTTTCATTTCTAAATATATGTATATCACTTCCTAACAGTTCTTAATCGTTTTCCTATATTCTTTTCCGTTCCAATGCAGTAATTGTTTGCAACCGTTATCTTCTTTTTGCCACCTCTGTTTTTTTATTAGTTTTTTTTTTTACTTTTTTTAAGAATATCTTCCAAGGATCTTTGTATCGTATAAGCTTTGTATCCTCATAGCTTAAAATATGATCTATTTTTTCTCATCCTGTTTTCTTTCTATTAGTACCTGCAATATGAAATGTGAAAAATATTTGTATATTTGATGTGTAGATATTTTGTATTAGTCTTGATAGGTATGTTTATATAAAATATAAATTTAAAGGATTGTGAGTAGATACTTTTCTTTCCACAGCATATTTAGTTTTCTTCGAAAGCCGGCTTCTATATAAGTAAAGAGACACAAGACCTGGTCGGTGCAACCTGGATTTGGTATGAAACCTGCTTGTTTCAATTAGGATAGCTTTGAGGATGATTGAGTTTATTGTGTTAAAAATTAGTCTTTCAAGTAGTTTATACGTTATAGACAACAAAAGGTATATCCGTTATAATAGGTAAATGGTTAGATTCTAAAAAAACTTTGTTGACTGTCCAATTACAAAGTGTAGCAATTCCATTATCGATGAGTGTTATATATACTGCTGATTTATAAACTTGCTTGTGGTGTGGCTTTCCACTGTTAATAATAATTATTATAATATTCACTGTTAATAATTGGTATTTTCTATGGACGCAAGTAAATTATTACCAGCAACGTCATTCCTTCCGCAACCCCACACATCATGATGACAATTTAAATCACCTGCCGCAATAAAAGGTTTTCCTAGACTTTCAAAAAATTTATTCTCTCCAAAATATCCATTCCCTTTTATCTATTTTCAAATTTGGTTTATATAGAATATAATTATATCAATTCTAGTATGTTTTCTAATATTATTTTAATAGCCACACCTAAATATCCTAAAAAGGTTTACTTTTACTGAAAGCATAGATAATTTTTTTAGTAATATGGCATCACCAGCACATCCATCCTCTCTATTACATCTAAAAATATTAAAATTACTAATAATATTCTTTTTAGAACCAATTTTCTAATATAAAATCTAAATAAACCATCTAAACAAATATTTTTGTCTATAAGAATTTTTTTTATGCTTTTCCTATTATGAATTATATATATATATAGATTTAGTATTTATACGGTACAACTACGAAAATTGCGATATTAGATTATGGTTTACATCTATTTTAAGTGATTCTAATAAATTTTAATCTGGTGAGATTTGAAAGTATTTCTGTAAAATATTTTTGGGCGTGTGTAACGTAAAGTCATTAGTGATAAATATTTTGTGCCCCTTCAGCCTGTCATCTGTATATGTTTTAAATTGTCCAAATTACACTGCACTTGATGACATTGGAATTTTAATATTTTTTTTATGTCATTCTGAGTATCCTGATCTGTTGTTATTGTTTTCAATATGCCTAGTTTTATTGACTTATCTTTGCTGTTTAGTATGGAGTATCTCGTTTATTGTTGGATTTGGTTGATTAGCTGTGTTCGTATTTCTCTTTAGATCCTGTGTATAAAATATTTTCAGTTACAACCATTTTCTGGAACAAAATTTTGCTTTGAAACATTCATTGCAGTTTTTTCTAGCATTTTCTCGGTGATCATCACATAAGACAGTTCCCCTTTTTGGTCACCAACCACCTTTTGGTGGTTTCTCTACACAATATGGACATATAATTTTTCCGTTACATTGGTTACCTATGACCATATTTCAGGCATTTATTACATTGGACGATCCATTGAAATGTTTCCACGTAAAGTGTTTCTGCATCATAAATAAGTTTTTCTATAATTACTTGTGAGGAGATCATTTGTCCTTTAAATGTAACTTAGGCAAACATGCAAAATGTATATATTGCATATTTTATGCAAATATCTCCGGATTTTGCATATTTATACAAATATTGCCGCATCGGAAAAAATGCATGAAATCGACTTAAAACATATATCCAAAAGATTCGATGAAACGTCTCAAATGATAGAAGAATCTTCTAAAAAAAATGATGATAAATTCGAGACTGTTTCCAAAAGATTCGATGAAACGTCTCAAGTGATTGAAGAATCTTCCCGAAAGAATGATGAAAGATTTAATGAAACGTCTCAAACTATTAAAGAAATAGCTAGACAAAACGACGAGAAATTGGAAAATATGTCTAGAAGATTCGACGAAGTATGTAATCAAAACAATGACAAATTTGAAGAAGTCACAAGAACATTCGATAAAGTAGAAGAGAAGATCAAACAGTTAGAGAGCATGATAACTAATACAAAAGTGCTACCACCAGTTAACACAATAGCCTTAGATCCGGTAGTGAAAGAAGAATCACCTAGAGACGAAACGACACATAATATGAGATTCAAATTGCCACCATTTGATGGAAAGTCTTCTTGGTCCATATACCTTAGACAATTCGAAGCTATTGCGACAGCCAATCATTGGACAGAACAAGAAAAAGCTGTTTCCTTGACTGCTGCTTTACGAGGTGATGCTGCAGATATCCTAAGATCGATTCCTCGAAGGGTCAAGAAAAATGTTACCAGACCTTGTTTACCCGACTAGATAAACGTTACGGAGATGCCCATCTACAACAAGTCTACAAAGTACAAATAAGAAGTAGAATCCAACGAGCAAGTGAGAGTTTGCAAGAATTTGAAGCAGATATTGCTCGTATAGCGCTGTTGGCCTATCCAGAGGCACCAGACAACATTTTGGAAGAAATTGCTGTAGATGCCTTCGTCAATGGGTTAAGAGACAGTGAACTACAGAAAGCTTTACGACTAGCAAGACCGAAAGTTTTAGATGAAGCGCTCGCTATTGCCTTGGAACATGAAACAGCTAGTCAAGCTTCACGGAGCTATCTCGTACGAACCTCTGAAGAGAGCGTCGAACAAAACGAGAAACGTCTGGAGGAAATCGTACGAAAAGTAGTTCGTAACATGATGCCAAAGAGAGGTGAACCCAGATGTTGGAATGGTAACGACGTAGGTCACATTCGCCGTAAATTGCAAGAAAATGATACAACAGTCGGAAAACTAGAACGGGTCGACAACAAGGGGCAACTGCCGACCTCGAGAAATACAGCCCCCATAGTAACTGTGAACATTACGTCCTCGGGCGGAATTCATAGCTTGTACATAGAGGGTCGTATCAATAATAAATGTAGATCGTTTTTGGTAGATACAGGTGCAACGAGAACTATTGCACGGCCAGAAGTAGTACGAGGCCATCTTAAATTATTGCCTGCAACAGTAAAGCTTAGAACAGCAACTGGTGAGATAATTAATACATATGGCGAGGCTAATATGTCAGTATCCATTGGCCAGACCACAGTGAAACATACAGTATTAATTGCAGAAATCTCCGATGAGTTCATGTTGGGGATGGATTTACTAAGGAAAGTTGGTGCTGTATTGAATGTCAAAGATGGAGTTCTCGAGATCAGTGGTGAAGCGTTGCCGTTTCATGAAGACCAATAAGATGTTATCAGCTTAATAACTACTTGTGACGTAACAATACCCGGTAATAGTGAGAAAATTTTGATGACTAGACCTGATGGTTACTGTCGAGAGGGAAGTTTAAGGATGGTCGAAGAAGTGAACAATGCCGGGTTCCTAACGGCAAAAGCTTTGGTAAGAATTCGAGATGTCATTCCTGTAAGAGTTATGAATTTGAAGGAAACTGCTATTAAGTTAAGTAAAAGAACTTTGATCGGACAGTGTGTTCCCGTGGCTTCGATTTGTTCCATGAATACTAATGAGAAACCGTCGAAATCTAAGTATCCAAAGGAGCTTGTTGAGACGATGATTAAAACGTGCCAAGATCTTGATGATGAACGAACTAAAAAAGTGAAGTCTATGCTGATAGAATTTCAAGATGTTTTTGCCATAGATAAGAAGGATAATGGCAAAACAAGCATAGTAAAGCATAAAATTAATACCGGAGACGCTCAGCCAATCAGAAAACAACCTAGACGACTTCCATTTGCGAAAAGAGATGAAGCCGAAGACATCATCAAAGATATGAACAAACAAGGGGTAATTGAACCATCAAACAGTCCATGGACATCACCAGTAGTCCTAATAAAGAAGAAAGATGGTTCAACACGTTTTTGTATTGACTACCGACAGCTCAATGCAGTAACTAAAAAAGATAGTTATCCTTTGCCCAGAATAGAGCATACTTTGGATACACTTTCTGGTTCTCGTTGGTTCTCCACACTCGATCTGAAAAGTGGATATTGGCAAGTAGACATGGAGCCAGCCGATCGTGAAAAAACCGCATTCTCGATAGGATCAGGGCTTTGGCAGTTCACAGTTATGCCCTTTGGTTTATGTAATGCCCCGGCCACATTTGAAAGATTAATGGATGCAGTTTTAAGAGGTCTAACATGGAAAACATGCCTGGTTTATTTGGATGATGTAATTGTAGTTGGAAGATCCTTCGATGAACATGCCAATAATCTAACAGAAGTCTTTCAACGATTGTGGGCAGCGAATCTGAAGTTGAGTCCGAAGAAATGTCACTTGTTTCGACGAGAAGTGAAGTACTTGGGACATATTGTAGCAAGTAATGGTGTAACAGCTGATCCTGAAAAACTTGCAGCAATTAAGGATTGGCCAGTACCAAGAGATAAATACGAAATTAGAAGTTTTCTTGGCCTATGTACATATTACCGACGTTTTGTCAAAGGATTTGCCAACATCTCCATGTCATTAACAAAGTTGACAGAAGAAGGCAAAGAATATACATGGAGCGAAGAGTGTCAAAGAGATTTCGAACACTTACAAATGGCTCTGATCAGCGCACCGATTTTAAGCTACCCTAGACAGGCAGGAAAATTTGTGTTGGACACCGATGCAAGCAACAGTGCAATAGGAGCTGTTCTCTCACAAATCCAAGATGGACAGGAGAAAGTCATCGCTTACTTTAGCAAAGTCTTGTCGAAACCAGAAAGAAACTATTGCGTTACTAGGAGAGAATTGCTAGGCGTAGTAAAGGCTTGCGAGCATTTCCATAAATACTTGTATGGCAGAAAGTTTCTTCTTCGCACGGATCACGCTGCTCTAAAATGGCTTCTACAATTCCGTAATCCAGAGGGCCAGATGGCAATATGGTTAGAACGATTGCAAGAATATGATTACGAGATCGAACACAGGGCTGGCAGAGTTCATTCAAATGCTGATGCCCTTCCGAGACGGCCGTGCAGTGCAAATTGTAATCACTGTCTTAAATTAGAAGAACGACTTTGCCCCGTGAGACGAACCACCGTCATTAATGATCAATGGCAGCCTCAACAGCTACAAGACGCTCAAGCAGATGATCCATGTATAAAAAGAGTATTGGATTGGATGCGTCGAAGTGAAAGACCTTCTTGGCAAGACATTAGTACATGTAGTCCAGAAGTCAAGTGTTACTGGAGCCAATGGAATTGTCTAGTGCTGAAAGATGCTCTTCTGTATAGAACCTTTGAGAACGATGATGGTACAGAAACTAAGCTTCAGTTGATTGTACCTAAAAGTAAAGTGTCAGAAGTATTGCGTCAGTTGCATGACGGTGCATCAGGTGGACACTTTGGTATCACGAAGACTCTGCAAAAGGTTCGAGAACGGTTCTATTGGGTGAACTGTAAAGATGATGTAAGAAGATGGTGCCGGAAATGTGAATTGTGTGCAACCAGTAATGGTCCAGCTGGTAAAAAGAGGGCACCCATGAGACAGTACAATGTTGGTAGTCCTATGAAAAGAGTAGCAATCGACATTGCAGGTCCACTTCCAGAGACAAATGATGGAAATAAATATATCCTGGTAGCCATGGATTATTTTACGAAATGGACTGAGGCCTATGCGATACCAAATCAAGAAGCTGCTACCGTTGCAGAGGTACTTGTTAAAGAATTCTTTAGCCGATTTGGTGTTCCTTTGGAGATCCACTCCGACCAAGGGCGAAACTTCGAGTCAACCCTTTTCCAAAACGTTTGTAAATTGATTGGTGTCAATAAGACCAGAACGATACCCCTGCATCCTCAATCAGATGGAATGGTCGAGATAATAAACCGAACAATGGGTACACACCTGTCCAAAGTTGTATCAGAACATCAAAGAGATTGGGACCAGCACATTCATTTATTCCTAATGGCCTACCGCTCGGCCGTGAATGAAACTACAGGCCAGACTCCAACCTGTCTGATGTTAGGTCGTGAAGTTCGTTTACCCTGCGACCTAGAGTTTGGCTGCAGACCTTCCGAAGAACATGTTGCAAGCGAAGATTATGTCGACTGCCTGAAGTTAAGAATGAACAACATTCATGAACTTGCCCGACAACACATCCAGATAGCCAGTGACAGAATGAAAGATCAATATGATTCTCGATGCAAGAGTGAAAGCTATAAAGTAGGTGATCTTGTTTGGCTTTATAATCCACAACGTCGTCGAGGCTTGTCTCCCAAACTGCAAAGACAATGGGAAGGTCCATATGAAATTAAAAAGAAAATAAATGACGTAATATACCGAATTAAGAAGTTGCCGAAAGGTAAACCAAAAGTAGTTCACATAAATCGTCTTGCACCATATGCTGGCTCAAATGAAACAGAAGAAGCACGAACCCTTCAACATGAGAGCAAAGATGACCGGCGACCAAGCTTTAATGAATTTATGTCAAATTACGCAGAGAGAAAGAGTGCTAGATTCGGCGTGACCACAGAAGTTCAGCAGGATCTTTTTAGTGTTCCGCATAACGTCTCTCTAGCCCACTGTGTTGCCCAAGATCTTGAGATGACTAAAGGAATCTCATCCGTATTTTATAAGAAATTCGGTCGTTTGGACGAGTTAAAAAACCAGCAGCCTAAAGTTGGAAGTGTACTGAGATTAGAAGATGGTTCTCGATCTTTGCTGTATATGGTGACCATGAAGTCTTATACAGACAGTGCAAGCTACGAGGATATATGGCGTGCTCTAACTAATTTGAAGAAAATTGTGTGCAATTACGACATCAAGAATTTGGCCTTACCCAAGATAGGCCATGCACTAGATAATCTGGACTGGAAGATTGTCAGAAGCATGCTTGAAGTAATCTTCCGAGAAACCGGCGTACGAATTACTGTGTGTTTCATTAACCCGATGAGATCGTATCCTTCAAAGTCAGTAGACTGTTATTTCTTTCTAAAGGGTTCATGCAGAGCTGGAGAGTCCTGTAGATTCCGCCATCCTGTGCCTACATATAGAGTTGCTGATCGGGACGATCAGATTTAAGAGGGGAGCAGTGTTACGAACATGCTCTCGGCATGGCCCAGGTAACGGTTGCATTACATCTTTAATACTCTTCTCGAAGATTCGCGGCGTATCGAGTGCGAGAGAGAATAACCGGTCACGTAGGCGAATTAGAGGTGGGACAACGCCAGAATATTCTCGAACCTAGTAACTGTAGTATATATAGGTATACTTTTTCCATTGTCAATGTGCCAAGCGTCGGCTTTTGAGGTTCTTTGATGTCGATGCCGACCATTGGCGTGGAAATTAAGAAAAGGGATCAGTTATCAAACGCATATTTCAAGAAAAATCATATAATTTTTATTAATTTTTACATAATTATATTCAGGAAAATTTCTCAATTTTTGGGCAGAAATTGTTTAAACAATTTTTTAAACAAATTCAAAATATCACCTTTTGTGCTCCAAAAAATATTTTTTAGGTTTTTGGGTGACTCTAAATAAGATCTATGTCATTTTTCTCAAAAGTTAATAGTTTTGGAGATATAAGCGATTTAAAATCCGAAAAATGCGATACCTAATATGCATTTTCGAGGCTTGAAAAATATGTAAATGAGTATTTTTGAGATTCAAGAGTATCTAAACTAAAGTATCAACATTGATTTTGGTGAGAAATCGGAGCAATATTTTCCGTAGCAGAAAAAGGTGATCTTTTGAATTTGAATTGTTTCCGGCAAAAATGTCCGGCACCCTTCAACCTTCGATTTGTTTAAACGGGGCATTTTTGAATAGGACTCTTCAAAGGACAGAATCAGTTTTTTTTTCAAATGGGAGCGGGCTCACAATACCGAATAAATAACAAATTAATTCTTTCAAATTAAAGCTTGTTAATTTTAGTGATTTATAAGAATATTGGACTTATTATTTAGTTTTTACATAAACCATAATATTTTTTTACAATTATCTGTAAATAATGGCTCATTCTGTCAGAAAATTTTAAAACATTGTCTATCCAGCAATTAAGATAGTCAACTGAAATTTAATTTTTAAACACGGCCTACTGTTAATGCACAAACAGGGTGAATCTTCAATATTTTGCTTCGAGTTAGAGATATCTGAAAAAGTTATTTGGAAAAGATGTTCCAAATATTATTTTAACCCCACATAACAAAGTTTTATGTCAAAATTCGCACTTTTACTTTTTTCATTAATTGAAGAGCTTATTTCCAGTGTCTTAAATCCAAAATTTCGATTTTTTAAATTTTCTTTTTTTAAACTTTATAGATTTCTTCAAGTCTAGAATAAAGTTATATGTACCAAAACAACTTCTTATTTACCATTTAAAAGTGCATATGAAAATTGTAAAATTGTATAATTTGTATGTTAAATTTGTATGAAAATCTGTAATTTCATGGATTTCATTATATGGATGTAAGACACTTTGGAAATAAGCTCTTCAATTGTAGTCAGGATTCTAAAACGGACAGTTGGCTGTCCCGAGATGCATCTTTAGACAGCCAATTGTAGATTTAGGATCGAGATTACAAATAATACTGAAAAACTAAAATTGCGAATTTTGTCATGAAATTTGGTATGTGCGTTTACAATAAGTGGAACAACTTTTCCAAATAAGTTTTTCCGATTTCTCTAACGCGAAGCAAAATATCGAAAATTTACCCTGTTTGTGGATTCGCAGTAAGCCGCGTTTAAAATTTAAATTTCAGATGACTATCTTAAAAAAATGTGCACTAACAACATGTATGACTGTGCAAAATGTCAAATCTGTATGTATTTTAGTAGCTGATATATAGAGTTGTCTTCATCTTAAATGCGACACACTGTATAATAATGAATACTAGTGTTCAAGATGCATCGCGATAGCTGTAAAGAAATTAATTAGAAGGACTGAAAAGAATCGTCAGTGTGCCTGTAAAATTGTAAACTGTTCGCTGAATAACGTCTTTTGCAGCAGTGTCAATCCTACCCAATTTTTTATTTGGTCGCTTTCGTTTTAAGGAATGATCTGTAACTGTGCCTAATTTAATAATTGTATATATCGTCTTATACCCGATTTTTTTAATACATGAATTCTCGAAACAATTGCATTATCAGCCATCCCAATATTTTCTTTTTTCAAACACTCATACATATTTAAAACTATTCTTTGGGATTGTACGTGCAAATCTTTATTTTTTAATTCAGAGCTGTCATTAACATAATTGTCATTATTTATTGATAACACAGAAGTTGATGCATCTTAAAAAATGCCATCCTAGAAAAATATAATATTACTTATAACTTATATTACCTATACCTTATAAGCCTCCGCCTCTGCAATAGGAAATATTTTAGGGTATCGCATAGCAGACAACAGGTGTTCATTAGAATTTATTGGTTTGCGCTTCGCGCTGTTGCCATAATGCATGAGTTTAAAATTAGTGAATATAACCTTAATACCATTATTAATATATCTGCAATTTTTCATGTTTCCAGGTAAGGTATAAAATCAATGAAATTTGGAAAAAAATAATACAATTCTTGAAACCGTTTTTGAGAACTTGGATTCTTAAAAGTTGTCTGATTTCTTAAAAGTCGATCATTATATCTATAAAAGTATTACCGCTAAATTCACCAACAGGGCAACGTCGAACGTTCAAATTCTCTCCAGACTACAATGTTGCCAATATTCGAAAATTACTTAGAATATAAGTAATATATATAAAGTTCACGGTTGCTTTAATTCATTAGTGAAGAGTCCATGGAAATATTAGTACCTAGTTAATTAATTTATATATATATTTTTGAGAATAAGTTCATATTATTTTTTAAGAGTGTCGTTCGTTGACTAGCAATTGAATAATAACGAATAGAAAATAGAGAATATTTTTTAAATATAACCTTAGGAATTTTAGGAAATATGTCTGACAACCTTGATTTGAAAGGCGGTCTCTTTGATACCAGAATAAGACATGTTTATGTTGGAAAATTATTAGTGGATGTACTATAACAATGTTAGAAGTAGAGTTAGTCGTTAAGATATTACCGAACTGTAAAGTTATAAATAAATATATATAAATTCGAACCGCTCGTTTTATTTAATCTCGTTACAATATGATGGCGTGAACAGGTGCCTTTAGTTTAAGATTAAAAAGAAATCGGTTCTAACTGTAGTTATTTATAAAAAATCTATTGCAGGTTGCATGCGAAAAGAAATTTCAGATCGATCAACAATGTGAGAACTGTGTCAGATTTAGCCAAAAAAGACAAAACTAAATCTGGAGAAAAATATCAATCTTCGGTTTCTAAGTATTTTCGGTCAAGCTCGAAAGAAGGGAGCGAACAAGCCACTTTTAATGAAGTGCATTAATCTCTTTAAATATAACGCTTTCAAAATTATTCAATAAAACCTTAACTGAAAAAAGTATATTGTAAATTAAAAAATACTACGTGAAAGGACTCTAAAGAGAAACCATGTCAAACCATGTTCTAAGCGATCAGATCTTACCAAAATCCTATTTAATTTCATGCAAGCAATTGGAAGAAACCAACTTTGCAACACGTTTTCTACAAGAAGAAATATCAAAATTTTTGTCCTGCAGCTTCTTTTAGCCATAAATTATTTCTTTTTTTATCCGACGCTGCACCATGTATGGTCAAGGCAGGACAAAATTTAAAAATATTTTATATCAACTTAATACACGTTACTTGTTTAGCAAATCGAATGAACAGAGTTGCGGAAAAAATTAGAAAAATTTTCCTTTTGTAAACTCCCTGATATCAAGCATAAAACTTATTTTTCAAATCTCCTATAAGAAGTAAACTTTATAAAGAAATGCTTCTAAATATTCCACTTGCACCAGAACCCGTTCTAACACTATGGGGAACATGGTTGGAAGCCGCTTTTTTCTATTTAGACTACTTCGTAGATTTAAAAAATATAATCGACGCTTTAACGACGGATGAAAGTTCCCAATCTCTGCTAGATGCTAAACACATTTTTAAAAACAACGTTCTTCAGCAGCAACTTTCATTCATTAATCAAATTTTAGTTTGTTTTACAAAACTATTACTCAATTAGAATCATCAAAGTTGTCCTTGGTAGAAAGTATAGCCTTAATAAAAGAAATTAGATCAGCGTATTAAAATGTTGACACTGGAAAAGATATTTTTTTAAAATTTAGAATAATAATTCAAAAAATCATTTAAATTATTTAAAATTTCAATGATTTGACCTGATTCTAATAAGTGAATATATATACTTGTTTAATTAAATATTTTTTATTTTTAAAGTACACTTTTAAACGTACACTTCGTATCTTTTTTCTTTTAACTATTATGATTTTACTAGAAAAATTGGCGTTATTGTAAGAGTTTAATTCAACTTTGATTTTATTTATACCTACATCCATACTTAAAATATTGCTTTAAATTTCTGGAGCCCCATTTAAGATCAACATTGTTGTTTCAATTCATCAAGTTGATCGGTTCTGTATCTGATATTACTTTTAGTATTCTGTACGAATAAGGTCTTTTAAAGAACTTAGGAAGATTCTCTGCAACTTATCATTAAGTATAAATATACGCATAATAATTATTAGATGTTACGTTATTAGTGTCTTCCTTACGGAGTAAAAAGCTAGAGTCTTACAGAAGATGCCATAAAACTCTTAAAACTTGAGGTATTTGAAATGTGGTGCTACCGTCGTATGTTAAGGGTCTCTTATATACACCACAGAACCAACATAACTATTCTCCAGAGGGTAAGAAAAGACAAAAAATTATTAACACCATAAAGAACAGAAAACTGGCTTACTTTGGCCACATTATGCGTAATAATAAATATCGACTTCGGCAGTTGATTATACAAGGCAAGATTGAGGGCAAGAGAGGCTCTGGAGGCAGACATAAATCCTGGTCACTCTTAGGAAATGGACTGGTCAATTGATCTATTTCGAGCTGCTGTGAATAGAATAAGATGATGGGTTAATATGGTCGCCAATGTTTAGAAGAAGATTCTGTACGAAATGGACTTGTCTAACGTCAACTGATCTATTTCAAGCTGCTGCGAATAGAATAAAATATGTCAATGTGCTCGCCAATATTTAGAAAAAGATTCTGTACGAATACATAATATGTACCGGTATATAATGAAGAATAAAAATTATTTGAAGATTATTTGGCCTATTGGATAGAATATTATCATCTGTACTTACCCCTATTTAATTTTAACTTGATTTGTATACATTTTCTGTTTCTACCTCATTAAATGGTCTTTTGTTTCTGTTACTTTCCTCGCCCATAATCATAATTTCTGTATTTTTATGATCTACGTTATTTTGTAATATATGTGGGGGATCACTTTAAACAATTTTAGACATTTCGAAAATGACCAATTACCAACAGATTTTGTATCTAACCGTAATTAAGCTCGCTCGACATACCAATATGGCTATTAACAAAAATAATAAGGAACTAACTAGGAATCAGAGATGCATTATTTGCTTTTAATGTTTTAATTAATTAAACATAATACAAATATACGCTCCCACTGCAGATAAAGACGACGAGGAAATAGAGACTCTCTACCAACGCATTGAGGATATATTAGAACGAATATCTAAACACGAAGTCAGCATCATAATGGGGGATTTCAATGCAAAACTTGGGGCCGAACGGAAAACGTCTCTAATCGGACCTTTTGGGTTAGGACAAAGAAACGAAAGAGGTGACAGACTAGAAATATTCGCAGAAGATAACAAGCTAGTGGTTCTAAACACATTTTATAAACTACCACCGAGGAGATATTATACATGGAAGGCACCAGCAGATAAACCCCATAACGTAATTAGAAACCAGATAGATTAAATATTGGTAAATAGAAGATTCAGAAACAGTTTTAAATCGGTCAAAACATATCCAGGAGCGGACATTGAATCTGACCACATACCTTTAGTGGGAGTCATGGATGTGAGACTGAAGACAATAAAGAAAAAGTCTAGACCTAACTACGACATGACAGCCCTGCAACATCCGGAAGTTAAAAAGCAAGTGGGGGAATATATTAACAACCAAGTTAAACAACTAAAAGAAGAAAATAACATCCAACGAGAAATCCATCAATTCGAAGAAATAATTAAGAAAACTAAACAAGATCTGCTAAAACCAAACAAAGATACAAAGAAGAAATCTTGGATGACTCCAGAAAACCTTCACTTAATGGAACGCAGAAGGTTAATTAAAGAAAATAAAGATGAATATAAAAAAATGCAGGCTTACATCAGAAGAAAAATAAGAGAAGCTAAAGAAAAAGAAGCTGTAGAGAAATGTAAAGAAATAGAAAGACTACAAGCCAAGCATGATAATTTTAATGTACACAAAAAGGTAAAAGAAATAACGGGTACTTTTAAAAAGCGAACACAAATAAAACTCATAGACACCAATGGAAAATTAATCATTGACACCCAAGAGATGAAAGACAAATGGAGAATATATTTGGAGACACTTTTTCAAGATCAAAGAACGGATTATAGGCATCCATTTTTAGAGAGGATGACGGGCCCGGACATACTTAAATCCTAGGTAGAAGAAGCAATAAAACGGATGAAAAGCAGGAAAGCTGTAGGGCCTGATAATATCGAAGCTGAATTTTTAAAACTCTTGGAGGAAGAAGGAATAAATTGGATCACGGCTGTCTTCAATAAAATATACAATACAGGAATCATCCCTGATAAATGGCTAGAATCAGAATTCATAGCGATACCTAAAAAACAGGGGGCTAAAAAGTGCGAAGAATATCGAACAATCAGCCTAATGAGCCACATGTTGAAACTGTTTCTTAGAGTCATCCATGGAAGAATTTATAAGAAGTGCGAGGAACAAGATAATTCGGCTTCATTAACGCAGTGGGTACCAGAGAGGCACTTTTCGGAGTACAGGTACTGATTCAAAGATGCAGGGACGTTAACTGCGACGTATACGCGTGCTTGATCGACTATGAAAAGGCATTTGACAGAGTTCAACATCAAAAGATGATAAACATTTTAAAAGAAGCAGACCTGGATGACAAAGACCTCAGAATAATTTCAGAACTATACTGGAATCAGACCGCATACCTACATGAAAATTAATGGAGAAGAAACAGATCACATAAAAATACTACGTGGAGTTAGACAGGGATGTATCCTATCGCCGTTGATATTTAATATGTACTCAGAGAAAATTTTTAACAAGGCTCTTTACGGAATAGACGAAGCCATCCTTCTAAATGGTGAAAGAGTAAACAATGTTAGATATGCCGACGACACCATGGTGATAGCAGATAGTTTAGAGGGACTTCAGAGGCTAATGGACAGAATAAACGAGTACAGTCAACAGTACGGACTAAACATTAATACCCACAAAACGAAACAAATGATTATCAGCAAAGAGAATATAAATGGGGCTCATCTATACATTAATGGGACGCAGATAGAGCGAGTAAAACAGTATTGCTACCTGGGAACTATTATAAACGAACAGTGGAGCAATGTACAGGAAATAAAGTGCCGCATAGGAAAGGCAAGAACGGTCTTTAACAAAATGAGCGCCATCTTCAAAAGTCACAACATATCCCTAGATACAAAAATGAGACATTTGAGATGCTATGTTTTCTCTGTGTTGTTGTACGGGGCGGAGGCATGGACGCTTACAGACACCACTATTAAAAAACTTGAAGCATTTGAGATGTGGCTTTATAGAAGAATGCTGAGAATATCATGAACAGCAAGGATCACGAACAAGGAAGTTCTAGAAAAAATGAAGAAGAAACCAGAGATTGTGTTTACGATCAAACGCATAAAATTGCAATATCTGGGACATGTTATGAGAGATCAGCACCGTTACTCCCTGCTGCAGTCTATATTGCAAGGTAAAGTCAAAGGTAAGCGGGGACCCGGTAGAAGAAGAATATCATGGCTGCGGAATTTAAGAACATGGTTTAAGAAAACCTCAACGGAGCTGTTTCGAGCCGCAGCGAGCAAGGTCATGATTGCCAATATGATTTCCAACATCCGAAACGGATAGGAACCAGAAGAAGAAGAAGAATGTTTTAATTAACACAACGATGCTTAGACGTAAAGCCATACATATTTTATATGTTTCTACACTACAAGCCATTGATGCAATTACCTAAAAATAAAAACATTGATACAACAGACATCCGAATAATAAACAACCTATGATATGTACTAGAAGCTGCAGTGGGAATAAATAGCTCTGCATCAGATAAACTAAAACTCAAAAGAGGTGTTCGGCAGGACTGTATGTTGTCTTCAACCTCGTTCAACGTCCACTCGGAAAATGTAATTAAAAAAGTTCTTGATACGCTGACTTGATACGGAATACAAAGAAAAGCAAATTTAGGGTAATACAAAGAAACGTCAATAATATCAATTAATATGTAATACATGAACGAATTGATCGAGTGCAAAATTACAATTACCTAGGAGCAAGCATTATCGAGTCAAATGAACACACCATAGAAATAAGAATAGAGAGAGCTTAACATTGAAAGTGCGTATGGTTAAATGTTATGTCTTCTCAGTTTTGTTGTACGATTTAGAGGCATGGACGCTAAATAAGCATTGCATGCGTGAGCTGGAGGCATTTGAGATAGGATGTTGAAAACTCCTGGAACAACAAAATAACTAACCAATTATTACTGGACAGGATAACAAAAAGAAGTCGTATTGACTATTAAAACGACAACACTACAATACCTGGGACATGAATATCAACTGTAACAACTGATTATGAAGGGATGCATTCAGCAAGGGAAGGAGATGAATGTCTTGGTTGAGAAACTCTCTCAGGGAATGAAATTTTTAAAAAGAATTTTTTCTTCCATATTTTTGATTAATTCGCTTCACATTATCTTTCGTCTTCTTCGTTATTATTTTTCTATTCTCTAGTTGTAAATATCTACTTACTAATAAATAAGAAAATTTTGTAGTAAAAAAAGTTTTTCGTTTTATTGCCTGGTTTTTTTATGAAAGCAATTTTTAATCTGACTCCGTCTTCTTCGGTTTTATGTTTCTTTTCTTCAGTTCAAAACGTCTGTTTTCCTCCTATCTTTTTTACCTTTTCTAATCATCTGGTCTTTAGTCTTTCCGTTTCTTGCTTTGTAAAGCCATATCGCTAATTTTTTCTACTGCAATTGGTTAATTATGCCACAGTTATCTCGTTCCTGGCGCATTCGTAAAATTTAACTTTTTGTACTAACTGTAGACTACTTAGTTTGTTCTTTTTCTCCAACCTTCTACATCCTTTTTCATTCTCAAAATCATCATTCTTCTCATCATTCTCTTTGCCTCTATCCCTATGCGGAGTCGGCTTTCCTAATTTCGTTTTCTTTGGCTTTCCCCTCCCACTCGTCAGAGGAACCCGCAGACCAGCAATTCTTCGTATGGGATGATTAACGTCCCGACGTTGAACATGACCAAGCCATCTTAACCTATACCCATTTTGGCATCAATTAGTGCCACTCCTAGACTTCCTCTTCATTCTAAATTTTTTTTTCATTCTTAAAATATTTCTTAAAATTTTATTCTCCTATATCTTCAGTTGCTTTTGTTCAGTTTTATAGAACAAGAACATCAAGTCGTGCGCAGTATTCCAGTTTTTATGGCCATTTCTAGGGAATTTTTCATAAATAAATATTAATTACTAGCAAAAACTCTAAAAATATATTAACATACATTTTAAATTTAACATGCATTTTAAACAGCAAACAAAAGTAAACAAAATGAAATATAGTACACCTCTTGGTCCATTAAAATCAATAACACAGTTTCATCCATTTTAAAACTTTCCGACAATTTTCTGCCAATCCTTAATTTGAACTAAAGCATCAGCAGCCGCTTTTCCCATAATTCCTTCTGGAGAACTTTCTGGTTCATATTGAAGTATGATATGGGCTTCCGTAAGGTATTTGAAGACTTCCTTCAAACGTTTCTTCAGTTGGGCTTTAGACAACGATTTATTTGCTAGGTCTCTTGTTAGAAGCATCATCAGAGGTGCATGAATCTCGAATAATGTTACACCTGTAATATATTTTCATAATTAATAAATTAAAAATAAACTAAAAGCACAAAAATGCAGCAAACGAATAGTATATCTAAAACATAAAAAGTACATCTGAAAACATGGGAGATATACTTAAAAGATTTTTCTGATTCGGACTTAACAGAGGGCATAGCAAACTACAATTCACCAAACATGGCTAATAATAAAGAAGAAGAAGAAAAAGTATAAAGCTAATCCAGAAAATTTAATAATAAAGACACAATACATAGCTTGGGGAATTAATATATGGCTTCCTGAACTAGCTTAATTATTATCATATTTAATAAAATATTAGAAAAAATGGCATGCAAATATAACAATACTAATCTTAAAAATTAAAAATAAAACACCAGACTAGAACATTACAGTAGAATATCATACCAAAAAGGTTCTGGAACTGTTATATTATGTTTATATGAGATTAAGCCACAATTCTTTGTAATGAAAATTACATTATTAACTACCTACATTGAAATTGAAAAGACTAGGTCAACCTGTCAAATACAAGTGAAAAACCTTAAATATATTATGTTAAAACAATTACATACCTCTAATTCTAGTGTACCCAGGCTCTATAATATCCAAAACTTCCAGTACTTCTCTACATAATTCCACCTTACGTACAAGTATACTTTCGCTCAGCTCGTTTATCAGATAGCCTTTAATTCTTCCATAAGTTTGGCTTAGAGTTATTTTAATTCCAAGACATATATAGTGTGTGGGATGTAAAACGTTTCTATATTTATTTAAAAATAGCTCCATAGATTCTATATCATTGCCGTCTATTTGGTCGACCTCTTGAGATATTCTAAAAGAAATAAAGTATTTTAGTGATCGTTTTATTAAAATTTAGCAAATGGAGATAATGAAGGGTGCATTATATTCTTCTTCTTCTACGGCACTACAGCCCAAGATGAGCCTTGGCCTCCTTTATTTTTTGCCTCCACCCTTGTCTGTCTGTGGCTGCTCTTCTCCATACACGGACTCCTAAAAGTGCTTGTGCGTCGCTGCTTACTGTGTCTTCCCAGCGCTTTCTTGGCTTTCCAACTGGTCTCTTTCCCTGCATTCTGGCGTTCAGTGCTCGTTTTGGTAGCCTATCCTCTCCCATTCGTATCACATGTCCGGCCCATTGCAATCTTTGTATTCTAATGAAGTCTGACAGGGGTGTTTCCTTATACATTATATGCATGGTGCATTATATTCGGAGTCTATATAATCCAGCATCTCGTATATATATATATATATATATATATATAAATATAAATATATATATATATATATATATATGTATATATATATATATATATATATATATATATATATATATATATATATATATATATATATATATATATATAGTCTATAGTGTCCCTTGTCCGAACTGTGAATTGTCTTATATTGGGCAAACTGGTCGTTCCTTGAAAGGCCGATAGAACCTGACAGATACCCAAGAATATTATTTTAAATAATATACGGTCGATGCCAAAACAAAAATTTTATATATATATATATATATATATATATATATATATATATATAAACATATATATATATATATATATATATATATATATATATATATACATATATATATATACATATATATATATATATATATATATATATATATATATATATATATATATATATATATATATATATACATATTCATTAATTCGATGTTATATTTAAAAATGTTATAAAATCTGTTTTAAATACCCGTTTTAGCATGGATTGTTGAATTTTGCAAACAAAATATGTATAATAATATTACCTGTTTAATAAGAGTTTAAGGGATTTAGCGTTAATGATATAACCAGGACAGCGTTTAGAAGAATTTGTGCAACTCCAGGAAGAGTCACAATTTAAGGGATTATCACAGAGAACCAGTCCAGATTTACATTTTGGACACTGTAGGGCACTGCTATAACAGCCAAGTTCTGTAGGGTCTGAACACCGTTTGCAGTAGCATTCGAAGAATTTGTTGTCTAATAGGTGCTCACGTCTTTTAAGAGTATTCTGGAATATAAATAAATAAATATTTAAAAAATTATTATATTCAAGAAAATTATAATTACTATGAAAACTTAATTTTATTGATATGTTTACTTAAATCTTTTTACCAACATTTTAATTTTATATCTTTACTAGGAATGTATAAATTAAATAACATGAAAATTTTATTAATAAAAGTGAATAGGTATCATTATTATTAACAGCTATTCCATCCATCATCGAATGTAAGCGTGCCTTAGGTATGTTCATTCATTTCTGTTTGTCGTTTTTTTGCGTCCATTCGTGACCAGCTGTGTGCTTGATGTCATCAGTCCACTGATTTGTGGTATTACTGGTCTGCCCCTACTTAATTTACTTGCTCTTGATAGCCATTTAAAAATTCGCTATGTCCAACGACTGTCTTCCATTCTTCCCATGTGTCCTGCCTAGTTCCATTTTAACATTTATATATAATTTTGTATAAAGATATAGCTGAAAGGAATTTGAAAAAGAATTGAATGACAGTTTCGGGAGAATCAACAATTTTGAACAAAATACGACGTATAAAGAGAACAAATAGATTAAAGGAATTAGAAATAAAAGAACTGAATTATAGTCAAACATAAAGTATATTGAATATATGGTGTAAAAAATTGAGAATAAGATGAGAAGATATTACATCAACAAACAGAAGAAGAGAATGATAATGAAATGGACGAAACAATCAACAAGTATATCGAAGAAGAAATAGTAAAGCGAGGAAAAGCAAAGGTGCAGAAGTAGACAACATATATTTGGAGATAATAAAGAAGGTGAAAAATTTATATTAGAAATTATGAAGGAAGTATGAACAAATAATAGTACACCAACACACTAGGAAAGGAGTATATTAGTACCAAGATGTAACAGAGGGAAGTGGAATGTGGAAATTAGAAGTTAGTTATTTTGGCGTGACTTATGCGAAGAAATGCCAACGTGTCTAAATAAGGTAAGGATTCTGAAATCTTTGCACTCTTTATAATTCGATTGATTTGATTTTAGATAGTCGTTTGGTTATCTATTTGACCCGAATTATATATGTAATTAAGCAGCTATAAAGCGGAATAGCCAAGACGAATTGGAAAGACAAAGATCATTTTAAAAGTACATAATACAAGATATTCGCAAAACTCACAAGTACAAATTAGCGCATCCAATTGCCGAACAAATTCCAAAAACCAGAACGTTGAAACCCAATACAGTGGTTCATAACTTTTCTGATACCCATATTTCGACCATTGCAACTCAAGTTTTACCAAAAGTTTTCATCTGTTACCCCAAGTCACATTCCACTTGAGACAAGCATATGTCAAACTGAAGAAGCCATTACCAGTTTATCTTTAGAAGATGTTGAAATAACTAGCCAAGACATCGCTAGAGTTCTTAGAAACTCAAAGCCTCCTACTCCAAACATTAGCCAATCCGAGAAAAAAGCCCTGAAAGAAATTAAGTCAAATCCAAATCTAATCATTCTTCCCACCGATAAATGTAATGTCAGCGTCATCCTAAACACTTCTTCTTACATTAATAAACTTTCAAATCTCATCAATACTCCAGACTATAGACCAATTCCTAATAATCCAACAACCTATCTGGAGAAAACAACAAAAGCCATTATCAATAAAACCCCTCTTCCTGATGACATAAACAATCTCTAATTCCTCGTGAAAAGGCTTCCAGAACACCTCGAATATATGGCCTATCAAAAATTCACAAACCCGATATTCCTCTACGTCCCATTGTTATTGCATACAACTGCCCTACACAACCATTGGCCAAGTACTTGGCCAAAACTCTACAACCTCTCCCCGAAAATTCTTCATCTTTCGTCAAAAACTCTTTTTATTTCATCGAAATTCTTAAACAATACCCTATCTCACCGTCAGAGATTCTAGTAAGTTTCGATATCGTTTTACTCTTTACAAACATTCCTGTAGACGAAACTTCAAACATTCTGAAAATTAAATACAGTATCCAGTAAGATCACTTATCTCTCATTAAACATTATATGTCCAACACTTACTTCATCTTCCAAAATGAATTCTACAGACAAATAAATGGTACCTTAATGGGCTCCCCACTATCTCCAGTAATCGTCAATATCTTTATGGAAGACTTCGAGACCCAAGCACTATCCACATCAATGCTCAAACCCACATGTTGACTACGATATGTTGACGATACATTGGTCATTTGGCCCCATGGCAGCGATGCTTTGGTGTCTTTTTAAACTCATCTGAATGGTATATATTCTAGTATACACTTCACAATGTAGGTGGAAACTGATTCATCCCTTCAGTTTCTCGACGTTATCCTGAAGAAAAACCAATCGCAAGGTTTTCACCACTCTGTTTATCGAAAACCCACCCATACCAATCGTTACTTGCATGCCAACTCTCATCATCCACCTTCACAAATTAATTCAGTCATTAATACCCTTGTCTCCAGATCAATACGCCTTTAAGATGATGAAAGTAGACCCGCTGACCTCTCTAGTTTAAAACAAGCCCTCGTCCAAAATGGTTACCGCGAAAATCACATTGATAGGAGCATCCACAGAAGTCAATCACCCACTCAACCTCAACCCAAAGACTCAGACCCTTATCATAATCAAAGACAACATTCCAAATTATACAACACGGAGTTTATGAAATTCCTTGTGCAGACTGGTCCCAATCCTATATAGGCCAAACAAATGGGAATTCAAAATAGGATTTATGAACATTCCATTATTTCTGTTTGCAATTCCGATTCAATTTCAGTCTAGGTTAACAGCATCTTCATACAGGTCACAAAATTGATTTTGAAAACTCCAGAACTATAGCCTCCATCCGCTTCTATAAACCAAAAATTATCCGGGAAGCCATAGAAATTGAAAGAATGTCAAATTGTCTCAATAAAAGTGATGACGGCATACGGTTACCTTCAAGGTATAGACCTCTCAAAAAGAAAATATCGTCCGCTCCACCCGCCAATCAAAATCCTACTGTCAGAAATTCCCGCGCCAATCCCGTGCTAACCCCCACGCGAACCTCCATCCAAACCACGTTACCATCGATAGTATAAATGAACCGTGCTCTGTTTCCAGTAGTAGTAATTCATTGGTTAGTGATCAGTGTCTCAGGCTCGGGAGACTGAAACCTTGGAAGCCCTGAAGAAGACATCAAAGAGGATGTCGAAAGCTCGGAGCAATGATAATCGACGCGGTTCAACACGGAAGACTGTTGACTATAACGTTAATTCTTATAATAGTACATATATATATATATATATATATATATATATATATATATATATATATATATATATATATATATAGCAACTGAAGCAATCTTCAGTTTTTAACTCTGGCGGTCATTGGAGAGATTTTCTTCTAGTGGGCGGAGTCCATTTTTCTATTCTCAGTATTCTCTGCAGGTGTCCATGCCAGTTCAGTCTTTTGGCTTATTGATTGTTGATGTATTTAATACATTGTTGATTTATATAACACCCTTGTAGTTGATAACAAGCTGCATTCTCTTGGGCATGGATTGAGCAAGGTTCAAGAAATATTCTCATTCCATGATTACACAAAACCTCTACTCTTACAGCTGATTTATGGTGCTCAGTCGACTCACATGAATGTTATTTTTCATAATATTCCAAGTGTTCTCGATGGGTTTAAGGTGTGGCGAGTCCACTCCAATACGTTTATATTGTGATGATTCAAAAACTTTGTAAGTGTCTTGACCATTATACTTTCAGGATGTTTAATGGTTATAAGTGGGAACTTTGGATCATCACTGAATATGACCTTTTTCCACTGTTTAGCTGTCTGAACAGTGGAATCTACCCAATTTTTTTTTCTTCATTGCTTTGTAAGCACTCTTCTTTTCAGCACGTCGACTTGACAATGCTAGATATTTCTGAAGGTGGTCACTCCTTTTTGTTAAAACGTTGTTTAGGGGACGAGGATATTTATTTTTTAGTTCCAAGGCAGTTATAGAAGAGTTTAACATTACTGCACGCCTGATGTTGGTGTAAGTTATGGATGATATTTTTTCAGAAGCCCCAGAACCAAATTTTCTGTCCGGAACAGTCACTGAAGGCAACGACGCGGCTGACCGTTTCAATCCATAAATTGAGTTTCTTGAAACACCAATCTCATGTGCTACGGTAATGACAGAGTCCCCTTTCCCAAGTAATGTTAAAGCACGAACTTTCTCTTCATTTGTGAATTTCGTTCGACCCACATTTTTTACCTCAATTTAGAATTTAATCTCTCAAACTTTACTCAGTAAGTGAAAGGAAGTTTAACCTTAACTACTCGCACACAGTCAATTGTATGTACAGTATAAACGCGCAGAACAAACTAAAAGAAGAAAGAACTAAGTAAACGACAGACAGCTGCTATCGCGAGTACGTTATGCCCACTTGCGTCTCGGGGCAGCCAGTGCGTAGTCACGACTACAAGCGTTTATAGCCGATGCTAACCGGAGTTTTGAATACGCGTTCGATGTTTTAAATATCGACGTCTCGAACGAAAACTAACATTTATATTGAGCAGTTTAGAATTGAACTATTTTGGACAAGCTGAAAATTCAATGATGTTTAGAATTTTTGGCAAGTAAAACAAGATTCACTATGTTCGTTTTAGTGTTTATTTTTAAAATGTCTCGTTAACTTATATTTTAAAGAAAAAGAAACATTGCAAACTTTGCAACAACGTATTTAAATTTTGAAAATGTAAATACAACCGAATATTATATAATGTAATACTTATAATATATTATATGATAAAAGCAAGTTCATTTCAGAACTAACCAGTCTTAAAAACATACGAGCAGTCTGGAAAATCAATCTTTACTGATAACTGGTGGTGAACTAATCTTTACTGATTATAAATAAACACATTTTTTCATCACCATGAGCTATAAACGCTTGTAGTCGTGGCTCCGCACTGGCTGTCTCGAGTCCCGAGATGCAAGTAGTGTTATGCCCTTTCCTAAATTCTAAAAAAGCGCAGACAGAACGCATGCAAGTTTTCTTCGAATTTAGTGATATATTTGGCAACGTAGAGATTTTTTTGCCGGCACTGTACTCACCCACTAATATCTTAAGAATAGTAAAACTACAAAAACATGTAGGTATATATCAGAATTATAATTGAAAACTTACCTGTAACGTATAAGCATAACTTAAGGTAACTGGATGGCCATTTTCAATTTTCGTAGAAGCCCTAACTGTTAATCTATAATTAGCCTCTTCGTCGCAATGATTAGTGTTAGGTACGCAGTCGTGAGACATAAGGAATGCTGTAGGATATAGTCCTCGGATACTTCTACCTTGATGGCCAATTTCAAAGCTGTTTACCTAAGAAAAATACACATAAAAATATTCACATAAAAATAGTCGCAAGAAGTAAAGATAAGCTCTATTAAATGTATTAAAATGGTTTATGTACAAAAAATACGAAATTTGGCATGTTAGACAGCTCTTCCATATGATAAAAATGGTGAAACTTTCGCTATTACAATCGTTAACGTTGGATAGTTCTGATATGATACATAAGAAATAATTGGAATTTTAAATATAGGAATTTTGTCTGTTTTGATTACGTAAAGCGCCAATCTTTTGTTTAAATTCAAATATGGTTGTGTAAATTAATCTATACATTTCTCCTTCCTGTAACCCTACGATTTCTATAGCACCAATCGGAGAATTGATCTCGCCATCGAGAGCGTGGGCATCGATAAGATGGAACAGACGCAACTCGAAAGTGGAACAATGCACACATAATAAATTCGTTTTGTTCCCGGTTTCGTAAAATAGTGTAAATAAATAATTAGCATTGAAGCTACCGGTAAGTTTACACCTAGTTTTACTTTAACCTATGCATTGTTTTGATTGTTTATTGCAACCATTTAAAATTTGATTATTGTTTGCACCTATGAGTTAAAGTTCATTTATCTTACCAGAGCTATTAAAGGAAATATAGTTGATATTAATTTAATTATTATTAATTATCTTGTAATAGATCATTGTTTGTTTAATTCATCACAACACTTCAAAAATAATTATTTTTACTTTTCTTTTTGTTATTTATAGCATTACTATTTATTAACTAATTACTATTTATTAACTTACTGTTAAAAAAACCTAAAGTTTCTTAGATATTTCTACAACATAGCCTGGGTTTAGAGAAAGTCCAAAAGGCAAATAAATGAAAATTATACAGATTATAGCATTATAGAGTGAAACTTTTGGAAAAAGCAAAAAAAATTGTAAGATCACCTGTTAAAATGAATAAGGAGGAAAAATTTGATAAACTGCTAGAGGTAATGAAAAGCACGGGAAGCCAAGTAAGGGATATAAAACCGGAAATGAAAGAAATAAGAAGAAAACAAAAAAAATTCGAGAGGAAGTCACACTTATTATAGAGGAAAACATTAATCCAAGAAATAATTATGAGAGGATAGTTAAAGAAAATATAGTGATGCGCAAAAAAATAAGATACAAAGACAGCTTGAATATTTTAAAAAAGATAAAAAGAAAATAATGTAGTTTTATCCAGCCTAAAAATGACATGGACAACGATGACACAAATACTTTAAAAGGAGTAATGTTAAATTTCATATACCAACATTTGATAATAAAAAGATAAATATCAGAGGTGCAAAAAAATACGGAAAAATTGGCTTTTTCAAACTGATTGAAATAAAAGAAAAAGGTAAAACAAGATAAGTATAAACTAAAAGAATTAAAAATTGAGAAAATATATATAAACCGGAATATAAGTAAAAGAGATAGAAATATGAACAAGGAAATAAGGCAAAAGGTATATGAAGAAAAAGTAAATGGAAACGAGGTCAAAATTGGTTTCTACATTATAACGATTAATAGATAAATATAGAAATTTAATAAAGATAGGCAAAAATTAGAAAAGGAAGAAAAGTAATATACACTGAAAGGATGTTAGGAAAAGGAGACAACCACGCTACGAAAAAGAAAATAAACACTACAAACATCCAAGTTCAAATTGATTGAAGATAATAAGATAATAGCAATTTATCCGATAACAGACATATTATTTATGTTAAGAATAAAAGCGAAGAAAAGAAATAACAATAATAAATATGCAAAAATAAACTTTAACGGACATGGAATAATAAGGTTTGTAATAGAAAGAAATCTAGTAATAAGAAACACTCAATTACGATGAAAGAGTTTCTATAATGAATTGTGGAAGTCTTCAGATGCAAAAAAACTGAACCAAATCGACCACGTAATAATAAATTTCATAACATTATAAACTCTAAACTATCTGGTAAGAGTGATATAGAGGAGATTTGGACTGAAAAATAAGATAATAACTAAATAAAGCATAACAAAATTTTATTCACTTTCTTAAAAGAATGAGGATATAAAAAATAAATATAGAAAAAGTAGAAATTGGGCAGATCGTAAACGCGCTACAATCAGAAACTGACAAAATATGGGAACACGCAAAAACAGTAATATAAAAGCAAGCGTAGAAGTTGTTGGCACGACACAGAAGAAAGAAAAAATAAAGGATTGGTATGATGGAGAATGCATGTGAAAAAAATAGCAGAGTTAATAAGAGAAGCCAGACAAAATATGCTAAAAAACATATATGAAAGTAATAAAATAGCCTGTAAAGATGCAAAAAGGAAAATGAAAAAACTATGTCTAAAAAATAAAAAAAAAACTAAAGAAATAAGGTAATTTTACGAGGAAGATAGGAAAGGACAAATAAAAGATAACATAATCAGAGTATATATATTCTAAAAGTTAATAAGGGATGCTAATAAGTACGATAGCAGAAGAAGAAATGTGGAATATCTACTTCCACAGTTACTGAATAATGCTGGAGAAGAAGAACAGACATTATAAGGAATATGTCACAGGAGATAGAAGGAAATAAACTGACTGACTGACTAAAAAATGACTTTGAAGTAAAACAGAGGCTCAGATAAGGTGACCCGATGTCAACCAGGTGGTTTAACTTGAACACCGATGTACAGCATTTGCAGATGATATTATAATATTAGTAAATATTAGTAAAAACGAGAAACCAAATAAAAATTAAAATTTACGTAAGGAAAAGGTATATGTTTTAGTTTAGACAGAGCTGACGAACTCTGTAGGATTAGAGACTTTTGAGAGCGTTTTGCCTCAACTTGTGAGAACCAAATAGACACCGACACAAAGAGACATGACCCAGAAGGGGAATTATAAATAAGTGACTCTTCTGAGTCCACTAATATAAATATAAAAGGAATGAGCAGAGAAGTGGCTTCGTCTCTGTCTTCGTCCCTTCTTCTTCTTGTAGTGCCTATCCGTTTCGGATGTTGGCGACCATCATGGCAATCTGTATTCTTCAAACTGCGGCTCTGAAAACTCTTGAAAAGCTCTGAACGGTGACCTTCCTGGTCACCGTTTTTCTTCTACTTTTCCTTGAAGAATTAATTGCAGTAACCCATATCTTTCGATGTTCCTCATGATGTGACCGAGGTATTCGATTTTCGCTGTTTTTATTGTGGTTAACAACTCTTTTCCTTTTTTGCATTCTTAATAAAACGTCCTGGTTAGTAACGTGGTCGGTATTGGATATCTTCAGGATTCGACGATAAAGCCACATTTCGAAAATCTCAATTTTCTTGCAGGTAGCATCTATGAGAGTCCACGACTCAACTCCGTACAACAGTGTAGGAAAAATATAACATCGTAGTAACCTGATTTTTATAGGTACTGATAAATCGTGGCTTTTGAATAGCTTAGCCACCTTTTTGAAATGCAGATCTTGCTTTCTCTATCCTACATTTTATTTCTAGGGTATGGTCCCAATTTTCATTGACATTCGCACCAAGGTAGGTGTATGTCTTTACTCTTTCTATTGGTTGACCATTCACACTGATTTTTTCAATTTGCTGTTCCTTCTTAGAGATTATCATACACTTTGTTTTCTTAATGTTTAGTGAAAGTCCATATCTCTGACTTGCTTCTGTGATTCTATTCATTTACTCCTGGAGGGCTTTATAACTGTCAGCGAATACCACCGTGTTATTCACGTATCTGATGTTATTGATACATTCCCCGTTAATTCGAATTCCCTCTTCAACATCCTCTATTGCTTCTTGAAAGATTTTCTCAGAGTATATAATATGATAGACAGCAAGGGTGATAGTATACATCCCTGTCGGATCCCACGTTTGATTTTGATATCATCGGATTCTCCTGCCTCTGTACGGATAGATGATGTTTGATTCCAGTAAAGATTGCTAATAATTCTTAAATCACAGGTGTTTATTCCAATATTTGTTAATATATCCATCAGCTTGTCGTGGTTTACTGTATTAAATGATTTATGATAATCAATGAATCATGCATAAATATAGCAATTTACATTTCTACATCGTTGAAATAGCACTTGTATACTAAAGAGAGCCTCTCTCGTACCCACTGCGTTCCGAAAACCAAACTTCTATAATATATCCTCTGAGTTTTAGAAATAACTGTGGCTCATTAAGGTAACGGTCCGAAAATCATTACAGGATACGGATTTTGTTTTCTTTGGTAGAGCAATAAACATCGACTTTAGCCATGATTATGGAATTACTTCGTTTAAATATATGTCATTGAATATTTTTGTTAGTCGTTGAGTAATGTCGGTGTTAAATAGCTTTATGTGTTTAACATATGCATTGTCAGGTCCAGGAGCTTTGCCATCTTTTAGTTGTGATATTGCTTTTTCCACTTCATCTGATGTGATTGGTAAGTGGTCATTACATATGTAGGACTGAGGTTGTTCGGACCTATTATTATCAAAGAGTTCTTGTATGTATTTAGTCCATATACATATTTCTTGATTTTTATCTGTGATGATGTTCCCCTGTTGATCTTGCAGTTTGCTAGCTATGTTGGATTTTTGAAGACCAGCTGCTTGTTCTGCCTTTTTATGCATATTAAATGTATCGTGTTTTTGTTCCAACAACTCTATCTCTTCACACTGTGTTTTTAACCAATTTTCTTTGGGCTTTTGTATTTCGGTTCTTATTTGTCTCTGAATATTTTTGTACATTATTTTGTTATTCTTCGATTTTCTTCTTTCTTCCATGTGTTGCAGTTTGTTGTTATTCATCCAACTTTTCCTCTTCTCTTTATTTTCTATTAGATGTTCTTACCTGATCTTGTTTAAGGTTTCATATATATTCTGGATGATTCTTCTAGATCATATGTTTGCTCCATGTTTCTTAGCTTTTCTGAAAGAATCCGTGCGAATGTCTCCTTTGTTTCCTTATCTTTTAGTCTTCTCATATCACATTTTTTGTTCCTATTCTTTTTTGTAATATTTTTAAATCTAAACCTAAATTTACCAATTCGTCCCAAATAGGTCTTAACGATTCCAATTAGGGTCCTACAGGTCAACCTTCAGCACATTAAGGCAGCGTCGGCAGAACTTACTTTTGCTATGAGAATGTTCGATTTGGCCTTGGTAAAAGAGACCTGGATATACCAGCACCAAATAACAAGTCTATCGGTTGTTGTCAGAGAGCTTATATAGCAGATGTGCCGGAATCCTAAGAACTTGTATGTTAATGGAAGATATACAGTAAGCCAATGTGTCTGCAGTACGATCTCTGTAGAAATCTCGCCTTCCAAACCTTAATAATATATATGCAAACACTTTACACAGTTTATAAAACAAATCAAACACTTTAACTTACCTCTAAAATCCCACACATAGTATGTATTTCTTCTTCAGTGAAGCAGTTCAGTCCCCAATCTTTAATAATAGTATCAACAACATTTTTCTGATTACTATCCCAAACTTCCGGGATATTTCTTCTTAAATCATTATGATGTTCCATATCTAAGAGTAAATCATACGATTTTGGATCAGTTTTTTTGAGCAATAGGCATCTAAATGGTACTAGAGCACATAGTCGACTCCTTATCTTGGAAAAATCGTTGTAGTCCAAAAAATTTGATGACTGAGTTTCTCTGAGAATCGCACATTCGACTTCAGTATGTCCAAGTCTCCTGTTAAGTCCGGAACATTTTTGGGAGCATAAGGGCCAATTGCAGGATTTGCATCTTAAATTAAATCACAAAAAATATTAATATTGTTCTGAAACTTTTCCTATATGGAATTCTAATTTTTTTCAAATATATTTTCTGGAAGTTACTTAAAATGAAGCTGCATATTTGCATTATTTAGCTTTTTTCATTGACTAAAATCAACTTTTACAACTTTTCAGTATGTTTTGTTTTTTATTTGTTCAGCTCCTAAATATACCTATCAACTTATTCTATAAACTAAAGCGGTAGACTCGTTTGCTGTCAATTTGCTACAAATCATCTTATCCAGAATGTTTTCTAATTTACATCTCTTAAATGATAATGCCCCCAACATCGATTTAATTAAAATAATTTTAGAATTTATCATCTCTTGAGTTTCATTTTTAAGTAATTAAATGAAAAATTAGAAATTATAAATATGTTTTATATGTTTTAAATTTTCAACTTTAATATTGACTGATTCATAAAAATTAATGAATTGAAAAGATAAGTACTTTAAAAGTATTTAAAGTATTTAATTCCTAGCTGAGTGCTTTAGGCTTACAAAACCATCTTCAGAACTATGGTCAAATAAGAAAACATACCATTACAAAAGAGAGATCTCATCGATCAAAAAATTAACAAATTTATTCATCAAAATTTAAAAATGCTTTCGAAAAGACATTAAAAATAAGATATAAAAAATACATACACACAAACACACAATTTTTTGTTTTATTATTCGTTTTTGTTCATTGAGAGTAATTTTTTATATGAAATCGACAATATTGGACATTTTTAGCACGTATAGCGATTTCATCTGACCTGAGAGGCTGGAATTTTCTGTTTGGATTTATTCCCATAGTTAAGTCAGTGTCAGACGGTCAAATATTTGATCATACTAGTTTGAACAAACCAAAAATAGATAGCACATGACGTCACATCCTGAATTTGATTAAATCCTCTAAAAATAGAGGATCTTCTATTTTTCAAGGTCAGTTTCATCAAACTTTAATTTTAATTGGTCCTAATGCAAATACCATATCTAAACAAAAATGGATAGAACTGATCCAAGAAATCAATAAACCAAAAATAATATTGGGACACTTGAATGTCAATCATGAGGCTTGGGGTAGCACCTGTAATAATTTCAATTTTACAAGAAACATATTCCAAACATTAGATGATCTTGAACTAGTCTTTTAAATGATGGGTCATCTACCAGAATAGCACCAACACCAACCAAAAGATCATCAGCTGTGGACCTAACAAGAATATCTAAGGATATTGCTACCAGATCATCATGGCAAATACTTCCTGACTTAGAAAGTATCCGGATTATCACAGGATGCAAGAAGTCAACTCCAATCCAAGCTTTCTTATCAGAGTCTGGAGAACTGCCATTAAAATACAGAAGAGAATGGCTCACAACTAAATTTTTCCTAAAAAACCTAAGCATTAAAAACAACCCTGTCATACAATCAATCGTTGAATTAGAAGCAATTTGTAACGCAAACAATAAATACTGAAGAAATAAGGAACAACCCATATTGATAACAACTCTTAAAAAAGTTCAACTTATTTGCAGAACCTACAATCCAGTAAACTGCTTCCTTGCCATGAATATTAATTGGAACTACAGCTTCAACCAATAGGAATTCTGAATTAAAACATAACAAAAAATGAATTCAACCTTATGAATTTAGTGAACATAGTTAAAAATTCCCTTTATATAAAAAATTCTTTACGTATGGCTCAACTGACTCAATGGGAAATGCGGGATTTGGAGTTTTTTCCCTAGATATGGGCTACTCATTTTCATCTAAACTACCCAATATTACTCAAATATGTACAGCGGAGGTGACCGCGATCAAACATGCAGTTCAAATTATACTGGAACAAAAAATCACCCAAGCTATTATCTTTTCTGATTCCAAAAGTATATTAAAAAAAATCAATAAAACAGTGTTTTCTAAAGGCACAGAACAGATATCGCATTTAAAGAAAAAAGGAATTATCCTAGCAAGGAACAATAATATCAAAATCTTACTATAAAGTAGTATGGATCCCAGGTCACTCTGGTATTACTGGAAACTACAAGGCTGACCAACTTGCTATTATAGGTCCTTCCCTGAATATTCCCATGAATATCAAACTACAGTTTTCAAATTTTATACCCTACTTAAAAAAAGTGATTTGGTCCAACTGGGCAGCTGGATGGTACGAAAGATATGGTACAAGTACTTCATTCTATTTCAAAATTAATAAGAAATCCACACTCTACCATGGTTCAATAAATTCTCATATCAGTAAGAGACATTAAACCACAATTATCCGTATGAGAACGAATCATTGCTCATTACCTCTTGATCTATTCCGAATTGGAGTCAAAGATGATCGATCCTTACCGCGAATGTGGCGAAGTGGGAGTCTTAAACCATATTTTATTAGAATGTCGGTTAAATTAAAACCCACATTTTGACTTGTATCCGAATTAGCTAAAACCAAACTTCCCACTCCCATAAATATTTGCACAATCCTTACAAATATTAAAGAAAATACAATAAACATCTTATATAAAAAAAAGGAAAAAAGTACTAAAAAAAAGTATAATATTATCAACATCATGTACAATCTTTGGTAACACATTACATTTTAAAGGGTTTTTACCCAAATATTTTGGTGGCTCAGGCATGGTAACCTGTATTTTAACCTGATGATGGAACAGTTGTTCCGAACACGTTCGTGTTTTTAATGTTGCCCTTTTAAGGGTTTTTATAAAATAAAATATACCCACATACAAAGATTAACCTCTTTTTGTTATACGTGGTATACAGCCAGCTGCAGGAATTATTTTCCTTGTGGATATTATCTTATATAACTTTATTTCTACCTTCAACATTAAATTATAAGCTATGATCTTCCTTCTTTATTTGTCTTACGTGTAGAATAATTCAAAACAAACAAATGATGAATATAAGTGTAGGTAGACACCGATTGCTAAAGCAAGACAAAAAGTGTCTACCCCTTAAGTAAACTAGGTAAATTGTCAAGAACATACCCAAAAAAAATAATAAGAAGACCGTCTGACACCGATTTTAAGACTTCCTAGTTTATGGCATGGGAAACTCCCTATTTATTTCGAATGCATATACACATACATATAATGCCATGCAAAATGAAATATTTCTAAAATTTGATAATTTTTGTATAGTTTTCACAACGAAATAAACGGAATGTGTGATTCAAAACCATAAAATAATTTTTACCCTGCGCTTTATTCAGATATAATTACAAAATCAGATATCAGGATATCAGAAATGTGCATAGGTTGTGTAGTTAACTTCCTTGGAACTAACGAGAAATCAGCTTACAGTTTTTACGTTAGTACGATTGACTCTGCTCAGTAGATGGCGCAGACAGTGAGAAAAAATTAAAGCAATATAATTTGTGATAAAAATTACTAATAATTATTATTATTGTTGTTGATAGATATTTTTTTTGCCTGATTGATACATGCCTGGCGCTGAGATTTATTAAAATATTATTAATTTATATTATTTAGAAAGTTTTAAAACTTTTCAATATTTGTTAATGATTATTGGTCTATAACGATAAATTTTATCGTTTATACCCTTTTAGTGATTTATTAGTTAATACGTGGGAATCAGTTTGGATTCATGCAAGATATGCCAACACCAGATACGATTTTCTATAAATACAGGTTATGAAAAAAAAATTCTAATTCATAATTGTCATAAGCCGGAATATCACAGAGCTTGTAGAGGCGCCTTTCGCCAGTTCACTTTGGCGAAGAGAAATAGAACATAAATAATAGAGAAAAGAAAAGGGAACACGGTTGACACCCCACATTACCGTGAAATTAATAAATATTTACTTTTTGATAAATTCACTTGAAATTCCAATATTGCGTGTCCCCTCGAATATCGAGGGTTTAGTTTAGTTTACTGCCACTAATGTTGGCGGCAAAAAAATTAGTAAGTTGGGTAATTTACACAATGATAAAAATTCCAACACAATCTTCGTTTGACCACTCAATTGTAAAATTAGCATTACACTGATCCTTCCAGACGATAGCCACAATGGAAGGGAAGGAGGGGTAAATTCGTGCTATGTATCAGCTTCCAACTTACTTTGAACCGTGTTAATTTACCAACAAACGACGGGATAGCAGGCGCCCAGGAAAAAAACGGTATTCCACGTTGCGTTCGTTCCCGTCTTTAGATTTTCTCTTTTTCTATTATGTATTTTATTTCTTTTCGCCGATGAAGAACGCTGCATTACGTTCTGCCAGATCCCGGCTTTATGGTATTATATGCCGATAAGACTTTCCCTATTAGTCATTGGGACGTGTCATCGCGTCACGTAGACGGAGTCTACGAAGAACTTTTGCACTTAGTTTGTTCTGTGTTCAGTGTAGGCAAGCACACACTTAGTTTCAGACCGGCAAAAAGTTCTTGCAGATACTCAATAGATAATAAAAAAATTAAAAAAGAAGACCACGAATAATATAGCTAGTGTATAGCTAAAATACTCCTTTTTTTAAAATATCTTGTGACAGCTATAATCTCGGACGTTCATTACTGTTTTGATTTAAGTAAACATACAAGGTGATCAACCTATTCTAAAGGATAAAATTATATCTTAGAACATGAGAAAACACAAGTCTAGTACTACACATCATGTTAACAATTTATACAATTTAGAAGATGTTATGTTTTTAAGTTTAGTGAGCTGTAAAATTGTCAAAGTAGATACTCTACGGAATATTTGGTAAAGCATAATGGATCATTAAAGACTCTTCTTCTTCTTTTTTCTCCTTCGTAAGGATGTAGTAGCGTAATGTAATTTGTTTGACTATTTTTGTCCAACTATCTCTCTCCTGTGCGTGTTTTTTTTGCTTCGGAGAAAGAGTAACCAGTCATCTCCTTTATTTGGTCCGACCATCGTACTGGAGATCTTCCTCTGGATCTTTATCCACTACGTTACCTTCAACTATCATTCGCTCCATGCCTTCTCTTCTTCTAGTTATACGAGTCTAGTTTTTCTATGTCTATGGAAAACCGATAGAATCCACGATTTTCTGAAATTTCTGCTATCCTGATACCATGTTTTGCACTGACTCTTTAGTATATTAGAGAAGAAAATTTATTTTATACACGTAAGTTAGCGCTTCCGAAATGTCATTAAAAAAGTCACTACATTTCCAGGAGCAGATATTGCATCTGATCACACCAACCCCTTGTTGCAGATATTAAACTACGGTTAAAACGAATCCAGCCACAAAAGACAATAATCATAAAAGATAACTTAAACAAGAATTTAACAATATAATGTAGAACATCGAAGAACAAATAGAGGATTTAGAGGAACTATGGAATGAATTTAAAAACCAAGTTCGAAATCTGCACAAACAATGATTATGGAAGTAACTCAATCAATGAAATTCATGGAAGAACTTCGACTTATTAAATCAAATAAAACAGAATATAGACATCTACTGCAGAGAATTTTGAAATAAATAGATAAATTTGAAAAAAAAAACATTTTTTACGCATGCTTGTAATATTACGCAGCATGAAAGTTTCTTTCGACCAATCCATCTTTTTACCTCACTTTTCCTTGTATGTATTATATGGCGAAGTAGATGATATTTATTAGGTCCTCTGATTATATGGCCGAAGTATTCTGTTTCTCTCCTCTTTATAATGTTTATGAGCAGAGAATTCTTAAAGTTTGTTAAACTCCGGAAAATTAGAAGGTCGGAAAGGTGTAGGAAGAAAACAATTATCTTGGTTAAAAAACATTCGTGAATAGACTCAGATACCAAATGCAAGATAGTTTTTCCACGTGGCAGAAAATCGAGAAGCCTTCGCTATGGTGATCAGACAATTCTGATGACCCGTGAAGAATATTAATATTAACATATATGTAGATTACTTCTTAGTTAAAAAACGTAGTCAAAAGACAAAAGATTACTCATAATTATTTGAGAAAAGAGCAAAAACTGGGTGGTCCACTGAGACTAAGTTTTTTTATTATCAAGGCATGCGAAATATGTAACGTTAAGTAAATTGTCTTGAACAAATATTTCAAAAAATTTCTTTGAACCAAATATTATTTTGAAAATTGATTTATCAATTAAAAAGCTGAAATTGATATATTTAAACCTACTTGATAAACGGTTGTTCTTCTAAATTTTTGTAACATGCCAAACATTGAACTTTGCAGTCTGTACATGGACCGATCACTATAGGCAGTTCACTCAGAATTATTTCGCCCGGTTCAATCTCTTTATTAGCCACCATGTACCTGAAAATATTAAACTATTAACTGTTCAATGTTCAAATACATTAATAAAAAGCATAGGTATATATATATATATATATATATATATATATATATATATATATATATATATATATATATATATATATATATATAATATAAATATGTTTTTTATGCGAAAATGCTTACTCGACGCAATGAGTACAAGAAAGATGGTAATTTATATGGGTAAATTGTTGATGCATAGTGGAATATAAATATTCCCAGCATCGCTCTTAATGGCTTGATTAAGCTATACAATTTACTTTAATTGCTATCGACACATTTAACTTCATGTTTTTTATGGTTTGGAGTCAATAAAAGGGCTATTAGTAAACTATTCTTTATGTCAAGCTTTCAATTGTGTTTACAATCTTTATCAAGAGCTTCTAAAAAAATACAAAAAATCTTACAAAGTGAAACTAGAAAAATAAATTTTAACTCACCAAATAAAATTAGTTTTGCTAGTAAATCTAAACTGATAAACATCTTAAAAAAATATCTAATGAATGTTTCTCTAAATTTAGTAATTTTGAAAACTTTTTAACAAAAATAATTGAATTTATAAATAAGTTAGAATAGCGACCAATTACAAATAAGCCTCAATGTCATGAATGCCAACTTACAATTTTCACTTCTGACAATTATATTATCAAAAAATAAAATTTTGTTTAAAACATTCTTTTTTATTTAGTAATAAAAAAGAAGATTTATTCATCATTGACAGATGTCTAAAAAATGTAACAAGTATATGGAATATTAAATTAAAATGTGATATTTTAATGAATAAAGTATAGAGAAATAATATAATTATAAATTTTGCTTAGATTTTGAATTTCTGATCTTTTGTTTAAATTATTTTCACTTCTGCTAATACAAACCATTTCTAAAAAAGTCCTTTTGAATTTATTACTTTCATTACATAAAATTTTAATGTTATCAAAATTAATTAATCGACAAAGACCATATTATGGATTTGGGACACCCAGGAAAACTGAAATGGATAAGTTCACGATCACCTTTGAAAGGTGATGTTACGGCTGCATGTTAAAAATATCATGACAGGATAACGAATGTAGGACTTCTCCAGAGAATGAAAAAAAAAAGCGAAAAAATAATCAGCACCCTAAAAACAAGAAAGCTAGAATACTTTGGATATATGATGTGAGGACCTAAGTACATAATGCTGCAAAATATAATGCAGGAAAAAATAAAAAGCAAACGGAGCCAAGGCAGGAGAAGAACATTCTGGCTTAAGAACTTGCGAGATTTATTTGGACTTACAACAATTGAACTGTTTAGAACAACGGTAAATACAATTAGAATCGCTATATTGATTTCCAACCTCTTAGTCCAGGAAAATAAGGTTTTTGTCGTTATACTCAAAGAGCCAGGGTACTCAAAGGTTTTTTTTTTGATGAATAATGTTTATATAAACAAATTATCACCATTTCCTGCGTGAGATTTATTGATAATTTAAATTTATACACAAATTAGTGTAAAAAAATGTACTTTTTGGCCTTTTTATTTTATCATTGAAAAACATAAGGTTTTGAAGAATAAAATGCAGTTAGAAAAATTTTTCGGTTACCAAAAGAAATAATTGGTCTTTTTCTTTAAAAATAGCAAAAAGAAAATGAATAAAAAAATATTTATTATCGAAAAACAATTTTACAAAAATATGCTAATTTTTTATTAAACACAAAATAGAATAACTGTTTTGTTATTGTTTGTAAAATAATTATTCTTACACATTCAGAATTTAGAAAGCGTATATTTTGTCACGAATATAAATAAGAAAAAAATTGGTCCCCCCGCAAATGTACTATAGATCATTTTATCAAATTTATAGTTGTTAAAATTATACCAGAATTAATTTCAGATCAATATAAATTGCAAGCATCCGTAATAGTATCTAATTTCAATAGTCTAATTTCAATAGTCTCTAATTTCAAATACAAATTTGATACTTTTGAATTGCCTATCACGTCGAGGGCCAGTTATTGTGGTAAGCAAAAATATGAATTTTAAATTATAATAATATATTACTTCAACAACCTTATCTATAACTCAGTTTGTCTCAGGCTGTTGTTTGGTGACTCAGTATCTCTGTTGTTGTATTTGCCAGTAAGCAGTAAGTAGTAAGTAAAAGGAGTTATAGAGATACATATAAAGATCATATGTAAATTTTATCAATATATTGTATCGAAAATACGATCAAAAAAAATATCAAATGTAAAATTCATATAAGTACCTGCTATATAAAATGATTAAAAATTTTTTTAACAGATCAAAATTATGACATGTTTGCTGTGGAACTCTGAGGACCTCATCACCTATTTTATATATAAATAACTAAAAAGCACCTAATAGAAAAAAACTAGAAACAAATTACCAAAAAAAAAGCCTATATATTAGATATCAATACTAGTAATAGATTTAGGATAAGATTGTATACGAAACCATGACTAATGAAAAAATCAGTAAAAATTGTAAGATTGGCGAATGGATTTAGTGTCCGCAGTCATATAAATACAAACAAACAACAACAATATGACATCTAAATGGTTAAAATTCAAATAAGATCATATTATTGTTCCTAACGTATTCTTTAATTCTAGGAATCAAATTAGAAAAACTGTTTCTATTCACAAACCGACGCAAAAAGCTCTACCGCTGTTGTAGAAAGCCAATTCGAAGGCCCGAACATAGAGGTAAGGTATCCACAAAAGATCTTTCAGGTTGCAGTGGGGAAAAGTTTACGAGGCTAAACAACCTTTTATACGCGATCTCCTATCCACCAGAAATGTTAAATCAATATCAACGTAGCACAATATCTTTAAAGATTAATATACTAAAGTTGATTTGGTTGTTTCTATTATTTTATGCAGACCACATTGAAAAGACACGAATTCAGACTGTTACCTTTGGTAATTCCTGCCTATTAGCTGAACTGTGTCTTTTAACTGTCTTTTAACGAAACTACTTTATTTTATATTTACTTACCTGCCCATTACTTTTGACACCTTTATGCCGAACTTTTTGTCTTCTACACATTTTATGTCATCTCTAGGACATAATATTTCTGTAATGATTGATGATTTGGAACGACTTCTAGATTTGCTATTCTGAAAATAAAAGAATCAATGTAATAGAGGAATATGAACTGACATACGTTAATATTGAATGAAATACTAAGAGAAAAACAAAATGGGTATTATACACCCGTGATTCTACAAATTGATTTTATACGTGATTATTATGATAGGAACTCGGTAAAGCCTAACCCCATCAAAACCCAAGTCTGCTCTTTCTACCTAAGACTGAGAGAGGCAAAAAAGAAGCTGAAGATCAGATGGAACGGCCCATGCATTGACATGGGCAATACTGAACCATTGAAAATGGCACCTTATGTACGTGCGGCCAACGACAGGACATGGACCACCTGCTTTAGTCCATTTACATAAATGATGGACGACAAATGGACACTGTGGAAGGCAAATACCAAGTCAATAAACTGTGCCAGATTCTGAGCCGACCACTTGAAATGATCATGCTTGGACACGAAAAAGTAAAAGTTTCTACATCAGTCCATAGGTTGTAGGGGCCCTTGACTTCTTACACTTCTTCTTCTTCTGGTGCTAGGTTTTTCCAATCTTTGACTTTTAGGAATTTCAAGCTTTTATCGACTTCATCCATTTTCTTCGTATACTTTCCCTTTTTCTTTTTGTACCAACATCAGGTTCAATTACTTGAACCCTCTAGAGTCTAGAGATTCTCCCGTCTAGCATTTTAGCTAAATGCCCAATCCACCTCAGTTTTGAACTGGCAAGAAGTCTGTCAGTGCCGTACCCTGTAAATCAAAAATATTTCCTTATATCAATCCCTTTAAGTAATCTATGGGCTGTCCAAATTTTTGAATTTTTAGCTACCATTGCTTTGTAAGGCGAAATATACATAAATTAACTGGTATTAACTTTTGAACAAAGTTATCCATTTTTCGAGAAGGGATAAATATGTCCCCTCAAAGGCATATCCTATAACGTGGATATCGTGTCACCACATTTTTTTTTTAATTTGAAAATGTTTTTCATGTAATCTAAAGGTTTTATACCTAAATATGAGACTAAATTCAACTACTCTTAAGATTTTTCACTGATGATGGTCTGACTAGACCAAAAACGTTTTAAAGATAATTTTAATTCGTTTGGATAATTTTTAATCAGATAACATCAGAAGTTTTTACTTGTAAGTAATTTTAAGTTTTTTTAAACCATGGTTACAGCCAACCACTGTGATTTTCCCTTTTAATTTGTACATAATTTCATTAATGTAGACGGTAGATTCTGTTTACAACAAGATTCTTGTTTAAGTCTTTTGCATCTACTAATATCGGACGTAATATTTCTTGGGATGTAGATTTTCATTTATCACTCCATCTCTCAAAGTGCATTTTGCACGCCAGGTTTTCCCCCTAGCTCAATTCTTGGTTGTCTTCCTTCATTATTTTACGTTACTCTACCAGTGATATCGTCTCTTTCTCACCTTACTACATAATACGATTAAGCCTATTCCGGCTTTGCTGTCCTCCCTCATGTATCTGTTATTCCAAACTACATCTCTTCCACAACAGGCTGATACTTTATTGATAAATTGTTAATTTCTCTACTCATTTAATAGTATTATCTATGTAGATCGTCTTTTTCGCCTGGTGTCCAATGCGTTATCTGCATAAAGAACCATGCTGACTTGTTTGATATTCATTTTGAGAGCAGTTACGCCTTCTATAATTTTATCTATTAAGAAACTTAAAACATAAAACAACATTCCTCAAGAACGGAGATTATCATCCTAAAACGTCTCTTCAAAAGGGGGACAAATTGGACCACGAAAATTACAGAGGAATTAATTTATTATACACAACACTAAAATTAACACCCAGAGCGATAACAAATAAACTGAATCTGAACACTAGCAGAGAACAACAAAGTTTTACGCCAAGAAGATCATGCACCGACGCTGTATAATAAGGCAAGTGCAAGTAAAATCTTTATCTATGTTTCGTGGACTGTAAGAAGGTATTTGACCGGGTCAAATTAAAGGACGTTATTCACTTATTGTACACAAGAGAGATACATTTAGGAATAATCAAAACAATCGAAATATCTACCAAAACCACACAATAAAAGTAAAACTAAAAAAAGATCTAACTGAACTCATTGAAGCTGGCAATGGGATAACACAGAGATATTCCCTGAGTCCTCTATTGTCCAACCTGATTATGGATGAAGTATTAAAAAAGATAAGAACTAAAAAAGGATACCAAATTGGAGAAAAGCAACTTAAAATAATCCGATATGCAAACGTAATACTACTGTCTCAAAGTGAAGATGATTTACAACGTATCCTGCACCAACTTAATATAACTCAGAAAATTGAACATGGTAATTTCCCCAAAAAAGATAAAATGCATGGTCATAAGAGCAAATTTACTCAGATGTAAATTGGAGCTGGAAGGTCAGATAATATAACAAGTGATGGAGTTTAAATATCTAAGCATCACATTATCTAGCTACGGAAAGCTCGAAACATAAGTGGAAGATCAAGTGAATAGAGCAAACAGAACCGCAGGTTTTCTGAATAAAACAATATGGAGAAATAAAAATATCGGGAAAAAAATGAAAGGCAGAATTTACAAAACAGTCATCAGACTAATAATGACATATGCAGCAGAAACACGACCTGATACAGAAAGGATAAAAAGGATGTTAAAAATAGCAGATATGAAAACACTTAAAAAATGGATGGTAAAATACTATGGGACAGAGCTAGAAGTACAGATATATGACGCATGGTGGAGAACATTAAGGACTGGGTAAGAAATAGAAGAGTAGAATTGAACGATCATATAAGCCAAATGACAACAAATATAGTAGTAAAGACGACAAGAGACAGTTCCCCAATATAACGACGATCAGTAGGCAGACCACGAAAACGATGAAATGACAATTTACTGAAGGCACATTCAAAAACAGCCATAGTTATGTCTACATGAAAAGAAAAAGAAACTTAAAGGAAAGGGACTGAAGCTGTCTTCTCATTTGATTACTTCCAGTTTTCATGGTGTTAGAGGAAATTTCCTTCTCTTTGAGTATTTTTGAGTATTTACATCATGCAATCACACCATTTGAAACGAAATATACAAATCTTATTCTTCAAAATCCACAAATACCACTCTGCAGATCTAAACCATAAAAATATAAATAATTTTTTTACAGAATTTAAAAATGTTCATTCAACATGTATTACTTCTAATTTACCTAAAACATTAACAAGCTGACTTAATGCTTAATATAACAGATCATCTTCATTAAATAGTAAATATTATTTTCATAATAAATACCGCTTTGTTTAAAAACATATTCAGAACAAATCTCAATTCCATTGTATGTTATAAAGATACACTTAGGTCCTGTAAAAATAGATCTGACAGAAGAAATATCGGCTAGTATTCTGAATATAAATATTTCTTTCATGAAGCTCTTACAACACAATGTGTGGCAATTATTAAATGTCAAGTGTAAGGTTGTGGAAGTATTTCAAGCAATTTTATCCAAATATTTTGCCAAAATGAATCATGTGTGGATTTTCACGTGAATAAAAAACAACGATTTTCTACTGCAGCGGGTTGTAAATATTGAATACCTAATTATATCAATTTAACTTTAGTATTTATGAAATAAAAGAATATAAATATTAAAACTAAAAATAAGTATAATAGATGCAGAGAAATTCACCATTGTTACTATAAGTCTTAAATCGTGCTAGTGCACATCGAAGAACTTTTGGAAAGCAAAAAAAAATGTGAGCAAGAGAAGAATTTTCTGTAGAAAAGAAATATGTAATAATAATATGTAATGGACTAAATTTTTTTATTAAAACAATATGTATAAGGTCTTGACCTAGTTATCTTTCAGTCTTTACGGATTCGTTGTATACTCGGATATACTTTAGAGAAATATTACCACTATAGAATCATCCTCTACAAGTATTTGCTAATTACTGGCTAGTAAATAGAATTCTGTAAATGTAGGTTTTTTTATAGATTGTTTGCGAAAAACACCTTATCACAAGAAAATGCAATAAATACACGGAAAAGTGGTCATAGTTTCTTGATCGTATCGAGGTTTGATTAAATTAGGGTTGTTTATATCCAGGAACTACAATAAACGAATGGACAAATCCCTGAAACAAAAAAAGTATCGAAATTGTCAGGGCCACTTTCATTAAATAAAAAGAATCTTCTGTATTAAATTTTTAAATATTTCTTTTAAAATTTCAAATATTTCTTTGCTACTAGGAATGTTCAGATGCTTTTATTTAATACCCTACCCCGTAGAGTCCTAAACTCCCTAATACAACAACATAAAAACTAATAGCGAATGTGTACATGCTCAGAGTAACAATTAACTTATCGTCTTTTGATGAGTGTGTTTTTTTTGATGACAAGAATGTGAGTCCATCTCAATGTTTCGCTATGCCCATAGGTAGCTTCTTAAGTTGCAGGAGAAGGCTGTTGGTCATGGTTACTCGAGTTTTTAACGTACCTAAAGGCGAAAACCAACAACTGGGGCAGCAATTTATGCACAGTAACTCAAATACTCAACGTATCCAGAGGTAAGACGTGAATTTAATGCTGAGATCACATACGGGTTTTCCAAAAAAGACATGACCAAAAACTAGTCTTCAATTAGTCTAACTAACTAGTGGCCTAACTGCACATTTTTAAATATCAAGTTGTATATGAATATGTCTTGTATATGTATATGTATAAACGTTAAGCGACTATAGCGACTTGTACATGTAATTTTGAGAGTTTTTTTCTTTTAGAGATTCTCTTCTGGGACACTGGATATAAAATACAGTTTGTAGACGACTTTTTATATCCTATTTTAGTAAATTTAACACAAAATGAAACTGAAGTTCATTCAAACGGAAAAACTATGGAAACTTAATATCATCTCCTAATAAATGGATGTATATCAAAATTTTAATAAAATATTTAAAGCGGACTCTGGAAGAACAAACACCTAAGACAAGACACAAAAACAAGAATCTATAAAGCAGCAATTAGACCTATATTAACATACACGGCGGAGAGAAAACCTGACACATCTAAAACTAGACGACTACTAGAAACAACAGAGATGGAAATACTCCGACGAATATCAGGGAAAAGTCTGTTGGATAGGTAGAGAAGCGAAAACATAAGAAGAGCATGCAATATAGAAGACATAAATGTATGGGTGACAAAATGGAAACAGGAGTGGAATGGACACCTTAGTAGAATGGCAGAGGATAGGATAGTACGAATAGCACGAGATAAGTCACCAAGCGGACAAAGAAGTATTGGCAGACCAAGAAAAAGATGGTGCGATCATTTAAACAATTTAAGGCTAATATTGAAGAAGAAACAGGCTTTAAAGCCTACATACAAGAAGGAAGAAGAAGAAGATATCAAAATTGTGAAGTATTCTTTTTCTTGGTTTCTTTTAGATATTGCATGTTTTTCTAATCTTGGAACACTTAATATTTCTTCGTCCTGTATTTCTTCTGCTAGCAGGTAATTTAACAATAAATCGCTTCAGTAAAAACACTCCGATTGCGTTCGTCGCTTAGCGATCACTGCTCAGCGACGATATCAACGATGATCGCAACAGACGCGCCAGTAAAAACGTACCTTAAGTCGTGAAAATTTAGCATACAGACGGTCCAATATCAGAGTGTACTCTGTATGGGAGAATCGCTCTCTTCCTAATATAGATGGACAAAGTATGCAGAGAATTGAAAAAAGTATTTTCTGTTTCTGATGGACACATATCCAGGGTTCTTAAAACTAATCTACCATACCTACTCCACTGGTTTATAGAAAAGTGAAAGCACTCACCGATAGGAATCCCATTATACATTTCATAAGAGTATGAACACGAAGTTTTTTTCAAAGGAGTCAATTTTTGAAGAAAACATGTAAATAAATATTGCATGTTTTCTTCAAACATTGATTCCTTTGAAACAAATCATATATTAAATTCTTTTTTACAAAGAAAATAATGTTTTTTATTTCTTAGGATTAAATCATATTTTTCACAAAACTCAATTATAAAAAACTATTTTTATTGAGTCCTACATCTTCTATATAATTAGTGAATAAATGGAAAAACACATAAGCAGCTGTGTCGACACCAAAATTTAGTGCTTCCTTATGAACTTTAATATCGATATAGGATGTCTATAAATTTCGAGCGATTTTATAAACAACCAGAACAACATAAGGTGCTTGGTTCATAAAAACGTTAACAAATTAAAAATAGAAACAAGGTATATTTATAGACGGCTATATATTATTTTTTTATTTGTATAAGCATTCGATCAACAATCGAAAAATTTATATAAGCGATAACAGCGATCATGTAAGCTTTTTTCAATAACACGTTAATTATATGTTATGATAAAATATATGAGAATCGTTTTATAGATATTGGTTTTGAGGGAAATTTTGCTGTGTTATTACAGGAACTAAAGGTAGCAAACACTTTTGTTTCATCTTCCTCTTTGTTCTTTATACTTTGTAAGGATGTGGTGATATTACGAGACACAGAAATCCGGATATATAAGACCATAATACGACCAGCAGTCGCGTATGGAAGCGAAACATGGACGCTAACAAAAAGAGAAATAAAGAAATTGCTGGTGTGGGAACGTAAAATTCTTCGAATGATATATGGCCCTTGTAGAGACTCTATTCGGAAAAGAAAATCTAGTCAGATATATAAAGGCCAATAGACTCAGATGGGCAGGGCATGTGATACGCAGTAACAACAATCGCCTTATTAACAATGTGTTTTGGGAAAGGCCAGAGGGAAGAAGGTCTGTAGGGCGGCCTAGAAAAAGGTGGAAAGATGCAGTCAAAGAAGATCTAGAGAAAATGGGAGTGCGACAATGGGAATTACTGGCACAGGACCGACAAACATGGAAGGCAATAGTAAACGCGGCAAAGAGTTGTAGCGCCATTGATGATATTACGCAATTCGATTGATTATTGCTGTCATTACTTTGGTTTTCTGAATATTTATTATTAAGCTATGATTTCTGCTTATCATATCTAGTCTGCTTATATTATTTTCGAGTTATTCTGTTGATGACGTCGATATTACGATATCATCAGCTTCGGAGGTTGCTGATTTTTTGCCTCCTATTGTTAGTTCACCTTGTAATTCTTTAATAACTAAGTGGACGATCTGTTCACTATTATATTTTAAATATAAAGAGGGAGATAACAGTTCTTTCTCGAAGTCATTTTCTATTATCAGACGTTTTTTTAGTATCCAAGAAAGCACAAGTACGTTTTCACATGAAATTTTAGGAATTTTTCTATAATTTGAGAGAAAATTAGGAATGTATTCCATTGTTTCTCTTCATCTTGGGATAAATCATCACTGTTCTCATGAACACTGTAACAAAAGTATCGATTTTACTTTCTCATTAATGACGGCGAGGAGAATTTTTGTTGCGTGACCGATTAGTGTCACCGTATGATAGTTGTTGCAATCTGATGGTGATTCTTTTATGTATATCGAAAAAAAAAAAAAAAACTAGCTTATACTAGTAATTTTGCAATTTTTTAGTAATCCAGATTTGATTGCAGAACTTAACATTACTTCTATTTATATAAGTGTTTTAGCCTCTATCTTTCTCATTCCTAATTTATTTATCGCCGTCACAATTTCGAATTTTTAGAATTTTTGTCCTTTTTTCATAGCTTTTTTGATCCATATCGGTTTGTTGATCGTAATTAAAGAACAGCATTTCTCAATATTGTTTCCATACAACTGCGATACTTAAATATTTGAATGTTCCACATAACGGCGATGGTTGAATTGTTTAGCTAGATATGTAGATATTTAACTTACAAAAAAAAAGTTTTCTGAATTATTGTTGGTTTATGCATTTTTCAGTTATACACATAGTTTTTTATGTAATTATTTTTGTTCCATTTCATTTTATACATTCATTTATGTTGGCTATCTCCATACCTGTCTATGCTGAATTTGTTGCAACTACATTTTTTCTTCTCTTCCAATGTTCAGTCATCCAATGTCTTTTGTTTATGAATTTTTTTTAAGTTTTGTGCTGTTTATAGCTTCGGCAATTAATTTCTTTTTATTTTTCCATGTCATTATTTCTCCAATGTTTATTATACTGAGTTCGGTGCCGATGGCGAACTGGAGAAAACACCCACCTCTGAAATTTCTCCCGCGTAACCAAAAGTTGCTAATGTTCTTTTCAAATGCATGAGCGATTTTTTGTCCTCTATTTTTGAATTCTAGTTTTCTATTATTATCATTGGTTCTTTCTAGGAACGTTGGAGTCTGTTTTATGTATCAGGTGCTATGCTTATTTTGATACGTCTTCTGTCATCTCGGATGTTGGCATATATACATATATATACATATATATACATATATATATATATATATATTGATATATATATATATATATATATATATATATATATATATATATATATATATATATATATATATAAACGAGGTTCCTACAGTCTCTGCCGCTTCTCGCATTTCGACCGCCTTCGTTTTCTGTCCATCCATTCGTTTTCTTTGATGGCTCTATCTCTCATTATGTGCCGTACATAAACTTCCCAGGAAACTAAAGGCCTTCCCCTTCTTCTTCTTTGTTGTTGTATGTAATTTAAAGCTGTCTTTGGCCATCTATCTTCATTTATTCGCTTCACGTGACCATCCGCTTCACTAGTTGTCTCGTGTCAATTCTGTCTATACTGGAATATAGAGTATTTGTCATCCTTCTAATATCTTTATTCCTGATATGATCTCTTTTGGATACACTATACGTTCTCTTTAGAAAATCCATTTCTATTCTTTTTCTATCTTTTTTCGTGATCTGCCAAACTTCTGCCCCATAAGTCATAATATGTAGAGCATATTAGGTTCGATATATTGTCAATTTCGTTTCTTATCTAATATCAGTGGACCATAGTAGAGAGTTTAGAATGTTTATCGCTTTTTTTCCCTTTTTTTCTCTGCTGCGTTCTGTTTTCGATGTCTCTTTTGGTAGTGCCTTTTTTAGATATAGATCCGAGATATTTATATTCATTGCATGTATTTGTGTTTTTAACTTCCAACTCTGGATCTACTTCACCATCTCCTATTTTATAATATTCTGTCTTTCCTCCTCCTCCTATGTGCCTTCTCTGTTGAGGTTGGCGATCAATATGGCAAATGTCTCTCTGTTCTGGGCTTGATGAATTAATTTATTTCCTCTTGTATGGGTCCAATCTCTGATGTTTCGTAGCCAAGATTTTTTCTTTCGTTTTATGCCCCTTTTGCCTTCAATCTTACCTTCTAATACTATCGGGAGCTACTCAAATTCCCTACGGCGCATTATGTGTCCTAGATATGACGTCCTTCTAATTTTGATAGTATTAACCAGATGAGGGCGTGTGTTCATTGTTCTCAGTACTTCTTCATTCGTAGTTCTGCTGGTCCAGCTTATTCTTAGCATTCGGCGGTACATCCACATTTCAAATGAATTTAATTTGTTAACTCTGTCTTTGACATATTCATATTGAGACCTCATTTTTCATATTCTTTCTTCCTCATCATTTGCTAAGACTACCTGAGCATTTGCGAAAAATAAAGTTGTTAGACATTTACCACCGCCTATGTCTATTCCCATTCCGGATACTTGTTTCCTCAACTGCTTTAGTGATAATTGAATATGTATTTTAAATAAGGTCGGAGATAAACAACATCCTTGTTTAAGCCCTTTTGTTATTGGAAATGATTCAGAAATAAAGTTTCCTTATTTAACGACACTTCTTGCATTTTTGCATATATTTTCGATAGCATCCACATACTCTCTACTGAGACCTACTTTCGTCAATGTTTGAAACAGTTTTTTCAAAGGTACCGTATCGTGTGCCTTCTCTAAATCTACAAACAATAGGTGGGTAGATAAATTTCTTGCGTTCCGTTTTTCGATTACCTGCTGCAGAACGAATATACCATCAGTTCACGATGTTCCTGCACTAAGCTGATAACAGTTATTCCCCTATAATTAGAGCATTTGCGTTTATCCCCTTTCTTGAATATTGAGCTGATGTATCAAACATTCCAATCATCGGGGATATTTTGTCCTTTTAAGCATTTGTTAAATAGTTCAACCAACATCTCATATTTTTAGTCCATACTCTACCAACTCAATTGGGATGTCTCCAGGTCCTGCTGCTTTAACGTTTTTCGATCTTTTAAGGGCGTCGCTTAACTTTCCGGTTGTTATCTCAATTATTTGTGTATGTTTGGATATTGCCTCCATTTCAATCTCTTGAAATTTACATCTGTCCTCTGTCAGTAAGACCTCATAATGGTGTTTCAACCGTTTCAGATCTATTAACTGTAAGTTAGATTTTTCCTTTCCTTCCCTCCGGAGAGACTTTATCACCTTCCACGCTTGCTTAACTCTTGTTCCACCCATATACCTATCCACCTCTACACATCTTCGATCCCACATCTCATTTTTACTTTTCACTACTTTTCTTTTTACATCTCGATTTAATTTTTTATATATCTTGTAATCTTCCTCCTTTCTCGTTGACATCCATTTCTGATAAGCAGTTTTCTTCTTGTTTACTAACGTTTTCATATTCTCCGACCACCATTCTTTATTTTTTGTTTCATGTTTGTCTTTGTACACCAAAGCTTCACTTGCTTTGCTATATCAGCAACTTAAAAAATGTATTTACTCATGAATACATTTTTTAAGTGGCTGATATAATTCTTCCGCTCATATATTTTCTCGAACCACATTTTTTAATTTTGTAGCCAGTCGTAATTTGTAAAGAAATTTCGTTGAATCTTCTTTTAAGCTTTCTAGGTTATATTTAGGGAATGTTACTTCTTGTCCCTTTTCTATATTCTCTACCTGAGTGTTATTTATTTTGCGATAGTTAACTATTACGTTGGTCATAAGTAAACGATGGTCGGATCCACATTCTGATTCACAGTATACTCTTACGTCAGTTGTTTTTAGCTGGGAAGTTTGACGTTGGATTACATAGGCGATTATCGAGCGCATATTCCTAGTAGGTATGTAAATTTGTGGATGTCTCTATGTTGAAAAAATCCATTCATAATTTTGAGAGACATTGTTTCACAAAAATCTATAAGACGCATTCCTTTGTCATTGGTTATTTGTTCCCCATGAAGATTTCACAGTTTTCTTTAACTTCATAGAGTATTTCATTCATCTTGTAGAAATCGTCTTTACTTTCTGGATCTGCATCTTCATTTGGGCCATACACTCCGACAATTACTATGTTGTGCCCATTCTTTTTCATTTCCAGTATAAGCAGTTGTTCATTTATTTCAGTCCACGATTTAATATTGTTTTTAAGATTTTTTCGAATAGCAATAGAGACTCCTCTCTTAACTCTGTTATCTTTACTCACTCCACTGTAGATATGTATATATACTTCTATCTCTTCATTTCCTTTTACCTTTTTTGGTCTCAGTGAGAATACATACATCTATTTTTCTTTCCGCTAATTCTTTGAATACTTCTGCTTGTTTGGTTCTAAGTCCTTGTACATTCCATGTAGCCAATATCATTTTCCTTTTCCGTTGCATTGGTCGTCTTTGTTTTGATCCGTCCTTTGTATTCCGAGGCTTTTGGTTGAAATTTTTAGCCTTTGTTTCTTTTGACAAGGGATGCGTTGCTAGCCCATCGCCTCAACCCTCCTCCTTTATCCGGGCTTGGAACCGGCACCGGCATTTACTGAGCATTACTGATATTGCAAGTATATGTAATACTTGCAATATATGCTGCCCTACCGATTTTGCATTTATGGTTGTCCTTAAGATGCGACTAAATTAAACTTATTTACTGGGAGGTATCCACGTACATATTTTGCTAGACTCTTATAAAATATTATTACTACGACTTTTTGTATTCTTTTTTAGCTCACAACATAAAGACTTTATGATGAGTGGTTTTATACAGTCCTTGACTTTCCCAGTCAGTTTTTTAAATATTCCTTAAATGTCTATGTTTTTCTTTTAAGAAGTTCTTATTCTATCTATATTCCATTAGATGCGGTACTCTCTGTAATTTTAAGTTTAATCATCTAGGATCTCATTTAGCAGATGTTGCCTGGCTATCTATATTTATTTGTCTGGTCGTTTTACAGCACTCAACCCGGAATAGACATGACACCTGTTGCTAGTCGAATTGCATAGCACAGTAGATTTGTCGAATTTTACATTATGTTCATTAGGAAGCTAGTCTGTATAGATTCTTGGTGTAAGATACTTCCACCCTTATTGGTGCAGTAATGACATGTCCTCAGTTGATCACTAGATATTTGGTTAAACCTATGTTGGGGGTGAGGAATTCTCCTCACTAATTTGTATTCCGCGAAGTAGATTAGGTAAAGGCGACATATACATGTTGTTTCAAGCCACATAGTCCTATAACAGTGTAATTTTGCATCTTTTTTCTTGTCAATTAAATTTCGCCCGTTTCAATTATTTGAGTATTTTCCTCTCTTCTCTTTTCCTTCATAACTTCCCATTTTATGTTTTATTTCTTCTTTTAGTTCCAGTAAATTTTCCTCAGATAACAGTTTCCCACTTTTGTATTGTATGTGGCGATACGCATCTATCGTCGTCCATGGTAGCCTGATCTGACCAGAGCATTCTTACCACCCTTTGTTTGTTGTTTTTCTTTGTCGCTACCTTGATCAAAGATCAGCTCACTGCCAGGGACTGAGGGCCGTATTTTTTTTGTGTTGGATTTATGTTTGGATTTTAGCTATACTCTACCTTGTTGGCCAGCGTTAGTCGGCAGAGGGTAAAATGAAGGTGAGAGTTTATAAAGAGAGAGACAGAAAAGGGTATGAGGACCTGGTCCCCTTAGGTAAGAAGAAGAGGAAGAACCAGCAGCTAGCTTAAGGCACCTATCCGTGTAGCAGCGTGTCTTCTACTGGAATTGCAGAAGAGTGCTACCTACAGCCTGAGTTAGTTTTACCGCACACAAAATGAATTATTACGTTTTTATATGTGTTATCGTACGTGTATTAATTTTGCTTGTTGCACTAAGACCGGACAAAAGATTAATGTCAAATTTTAGGCAGTCGAAGTAGAATCTATATGCGATAAGTGATTCATTTTTTTTGGCTACGTCACTAGGCGGGGAACTGCAGTTGGTACGTGACACTTGCAGTGTACGTTGGTAATACTGAAATATTAATCCCTATAGATTATAATTTGCTCAAATTTTTAATCAAGTTAGTTTTGTAAAATAATAAAAGCATGTCCTTTATAATTACGGATTATTCACATACTTGCATCTTTTGCCAGCATGTTTTCGGAAAATGTAGCCTCTGGATTTTATTATATGCTCCGGTGTGTCAGGAAATCCAAAAAGTGGAGTACCTCCCAGTTTTCTTATTATGTTCCTTAATTGATGATTAAATGACCAAACATCGCGATGTTCAATATGTGGTTTGAGGAACATCCGTGGATCAACATATTACATGACATGGGGGCTGCCGTTATATCATTAACTCTGGATTTATTGATTGAAAATAATATGCAGTCACACATACATGTACGTACATACAAACATAAAATACATATATATATATATATATATATATATATATATATATATATATATATATATATTAATATATAAATTTAGCATTTCTTGGGTTTAGGTTCAATAAAATATATATTACATGTGGAACTAGATTTTAATTTCCATTGCAATCAACGTTTCGGCAGGAAACCCTTACCTTTGTCAAGATTCTAAAATGTACATGTATAAGACAAACAGTTATTGTAAAATATGTATATATATGACTTACCAAAACGTAAAACGGGACACAGACATTAATGAATTGACAAATAAAAGTTAATATCTGATATCTCATGGTTTACTGTCATTAGTATATAATTATTTTTATATGAGCGTATCATTGATGTTTTCGAAAGAGGTAAAATGAAGATATGTTATGACTTTAAGAGCTTTTCATGGTGTTATATTTATTATTATTTAAATCAGATTGAAATAATATATTTTATTTAGGTTTTGTGTATCTTTTTTGTCATTTATTGCATTGGTATTTCTTTTTATTTCTATTGATTCGTATATCTCCCTCTTATTTTTGTTTTGTTCTGTTTTTAAAACTTTGATGTTTTCAAAATCAAATTTATGCTTCTTCTCACTTTCATGTTTTGTAAGCGCAGTGACGTTGTTCTTGTCATATTTGTGAGAGCGAATTCTGGATTGAAGCAGTTGACTAGTTTGACCGATATAGACACCTTCACAGTTAATACATGGTATCTCGTAAACAACATGTGATTTTTTAAGTTTTGGAGTTTGTGTTTTTAGTTTTGTGAAATATTTATTTAAAAAGTTTGTTGCCTTTGTGGGCCACTGTTATATTATGTTTGGCTAAAACATTTGTTAATTTGTTAATTGTTCGGATAAACCTTTTATATATCTAAGAGTTGTGTAATTAGTTTTGATGCTGTTGGGTTTGTTGTTATTTGTGTATAAAATTTATTTAGTCTTGATTTGAAAATAGTTTTGATTAGGTGTTCGGGATATGCATTCTTTAGAAGGGCATCTTTTGCTTTTTTTATTGCCGTTGGTCTGTATTTTGGATCTGTTAGTTGTATAGATTTATCTGCCAGACTTATAATTATGGACTTCTTATGGGAAAATGGATGATGAGAATTGTAGTTAAGATATCGTGAAGACCATGTTTCTTTTGTAAACCACATGGTTTTTACTGTATTGTTTATGCGATGTAAGGTGATATCCAGAAAATTTATTTTATTATTTTGTTCAATTTCTATAGTAAAATTTAGTTTTGGATGGTAGCTGTTGAAAATATCTAAAATTTCGATTTTATTTGTTGGGATAGCACAGATACAGTCATCGATATAGCGGTAGAAGAAGTCATAGAAGGTAGAAGTTTATAAAACATGGCCGACTGCTCGTCACCTGTTGTGTCCGGTGAGGGAACTGGCAGAAAACAAAACAGCACTACTGGCCTATACCGTTCACACGGCGCCAATTGTCGCGACAATTGAGATTTCGAGTGGTGGGTGGGCTCACTGGGCGCAGCTCATTGTCCTCAGTCTACTTCCGGAGACAACTGCATTTTGGGCCAATTGTGAGGACAGTTGGCAAGGCAATTGGCCTGAAGTGTTTAGAGGAAGACAATAATTTCATGCCAGTCAGTTGTCTTCTGACAATTGTCTCGCCAATTGTCATTGTTTAAACGCGGCTTTACTGTTACTATTAAAATGTTCGATATCGCGTTGGTATAAGATACCTGGGACCAGAGGGCCAAATAAACAGTTTGTCGGGTGTTGACGGATAGCTTATATATAGCAGATTTACATAAGTCACCCGGACTAGAAGATAAGGATATAATAGATAATGGAAAATGTACAATACGCTAACTAGCTGCAATGCAGCCAACGTTGAACAGACGGCTTGCAGAGACGAAAGTCAAATTGATCATTGTCATGAGCAGTCTTTGAATAACTGTAAAATGAGACACGATTTAAATAATTTTCAATGTAGAACTTACTTTTTTACAATCTGTACAATTAGACAGTATATAGATTGGATTGTAGGTATTTTTCTCGTATTTTTTTTGATAGTAATAAGACTGATTGTACCGTGAAAACATTTTTAAGTTTTATTATAAAATAAGTCTTATATGTGGATTTTTTGTTGGTACACAATTCTAAGATTAAGATTAAAATGACATAAATGACAATAAAAAATTGAGATTTAGACATAGATGTTGCTCATTACAAATTGTTAATAATTGTAAGAAGAGTGCATATTCCAGATCTGTGTATTAATTTTAGAAACCGATATTGTGTTATACCATCACCCCTACAAACTCATGCACACTGCGACATAGTCACATGGTCTTTTCGTTCGGGGGTGCATGCAATATTGCATGTAAGATTGCGTGCTTCAAGAGGCAAGAGAGGTATGTTTTTTTCAACTTAGCTCTTTGTGTTTTTACTAATACTCGAAAGGCATTATACATAAAATTTTGAACTTTTCCTTTTACATTGCTCTTAAGTTAACCCAAGTTAAACGCAAGTCAATGTGACACTAAAAACAACTTGCATTTCGTCTTTATTTTATGCCAAGTACAAGTTACACAAAAATATGCACGTGTAGCATCGTGCAGCAAAATATGCATCCTCACAACGTGTAGAGCACGTTGTGAGGGTGAGTAATCTTACCACAAAATTAGAAAATCATTAGCTATGATTTTGGTTTTTTTTTTAAATGCTATTGTTGTTGTTCACATTTTTATATACGAGGCGTGTTTTTTAAGTAAGTACCGTTTTGGAATTAAAAAAAAAACGTGCAAAGATATGGCAATAATTTTATTTTTACATGAAAGCCTGTACCTTAATCTACTTTTCTACATAATTTCCGTGAATATTGAGGCACTTGTCATAACGTGACACCAGTTTTTGAATACCCTCCTGATAAAATTCTGCCGCCTGACTTGTTAACCACTGCATCACAAATGTTTTGACTTCGTTATCGTCTTGAAGACGCTGACCGCCCAGGTGTTTCTTCAAGTGCTGGAACAAATGATAGTCGCTGGGCGCCATATCAGGGCTATATGGAGGATGATCTAGAGTTTCCCATTTAAATGATTTGATGAGATCATTGGTCTGATTAGCCACGTGTGGACGGGCATTGTCATGCAGCAAAACAATACCCTTACTCAACTTGCCACGTCTTTTGTTCTGGATTGCACGACGCAAATTTTTCAATGTCTCACAATAAGACTGTCGCCATTCCATGGATTGTTGTTTCGATTCTGGTGTGACGTAGGCCACCCACGTTTCGTCGCCAGTAACAATTTGGTCTAAAAAATCTTCACCTTCACTGTGGTACCGCTCAAGGAAAGTCAATGCACTGCCTAAACGTTGGGTTTTGTGCAAATCCGTCAATATTTTTGGAACCCAACGTGAACCCAATTTCCGGTAATTCAAGTTCTCGGTAACAATGCGATACAAAACACTACGAGAATACTAAGGAAAGCAGTCGGACAATGATGAAAGTGTAAAGCGTCTGTTTTCTCTCACCTTTTCGTCCACTTTCTGCACCCAATTTTCATTAACGACCTAAGGACGCCCACTCCGTTCTTCATCATGCACATTTGTGCGGCCATCTTTAAATGCTCTCACCCATTTCCTTACCATTCCATCACTCATAATGTTTTGTCCGTAAACTTCAACGATCTCACGATGAATATCGATCGGTTTTACACCTTTAGCACTAAGAAATCGTATAACAGCCCGTACTTCACAATCAGCGTGACTCACGATTGTTGGAGGCATCTTAAACACTAGAGTAAACAAGTATACAATGAAGAATCAGACTGTAATGGCGTCAGTGCGTTGACAAGAGATGTAGGTAACCAGCGCTCATGCGCGGAACGCCGACCGTAGCGCTGCTTCAGCGGAATCGCAAAACGGTACTTACTTAAAAAACATGCCTCGTATATTATGTTGATAGTTTTTCAGATGGCGAATGTCACATCAGATCATAACAGCCATTACAAAATACTTCTCTTGATATTTGTGATAATATTGCTATTACTATAGTATTAAAATACTTTGCAAATAGTAATAACTGTAAGTGCGATAAGTATATCAAAGATTTATGAGTTGTTAGCTATTAAAAGCAGTTTGCGGAACGTTTTACTACAAAGCGAGATACTAAAACTAAAAGTGGTTTGACGTAGTAGTGTTTTAAAGAGATAAAAGCACAGGCAATAAAACATTTGATTTACCACTACGGCTATAAATATGTCGAATATTTTTCATAAAAAACTATATAAATCATTTATTAAAAATAATTTTAACTGTTTCATTTGCAAATTTTGTATGTATTTTGCAATTATTTAAATATCTTTCATGTGAGATGCGAATACTTTTGATATTGTGGTTGATTTAATTGTAAATCAACCACAATATGAAACAAAATTTTTTATTTGACGTTTTTGCGCTTAGATTGAAAGCCATTTTCAATATATTTTAAAATTGAACTGTATTTTAATTTGGTAAGAATAAAATTAAATCACGCATTTCAGAAACCCCGTACCTAAGTAACCATTAATCGGAGATTTAGGTTATGTCGAGTAAGAGTTGTAAAAGACGCATTTCATGTAATGCAGAGACCCCGTTGTTGTTCGACTATTTAGTGTAGATATTTAGACAATACATTATTTATCCGTATAATGCAGATATCCCGTAAGTCCTGCATTTGAGGAGTTTCTGTACTACATACATGGTGTAAAACGTGAATTGTGCGCAGTGGCAAGACTCCTTGGAAAATACTAAATTTCTTATTAGTGTTCTCCAAGCAGTGCAAACGGTTGCATGTCATTTGTATAGTCTTCGATTAAAACAAGGAAAAAATGGAGAATATTAGTGATTGTGAAAAAAAAAACAATGGAAATGTTGTAAAGAAGCGGAAGAAAGGAGTGAAACAAGTAGAGTACCGTAGAGATAAAGTTAAAAAGGACATAGTAAAAGGAACAGCATACACGAATTATAAAGGAAATTCAGTTCACAAAAGACACAGGGGTGTATCTTGCAGGTTTGATTTATTATTATTATCATTGGGTAAGTGTTTTAATAATAGTTGTTGTTTTTAGATACAATATGAAACGTTTTGAGAAAGTAGCCTTAGGTGATCAAGATAAACTTCTAACTAAATTTCGGCAGTTTGAAACCAAAAACAAAGTTTAATTCGTGTTGTGCCATTAAAACGCCGAAAGAAAAATCCTGTGATGAATTTTCAGCACAAAAATTTTTTTCAATACACGGTTTTAACTAGTTCTGGTGTTACAAATGTTTCTAAAAAGGTGTTTATAGCATTCTTTGGTATTTCTGATGACCGAGTTAGACAATTGTGGCAGGGAAGTCTGCCATTAATAGACGTGGGCAAGGTATATCAGGAAACGCTATACGGGGTGCTGTTGTCAAAGGACCACATAAACTCATTCCCTGTACGTAAAGCGCATTACACAGGACATACGTACAAACATCTTTCTGAAAAGCTAGAAGTAAAAATACTATGAAGATGCTGTTCACGGAAAAATATCTCGATGTACCTTGCAAATACTACTCTTACTTAAAAATCTATTTAAAAATAGAGAATGATTTGACTTAGCATTCGGAAGGTCACAAGTAGATACGTGTTGCTTGTGCCAATCTTTAGATCTTTAGTCGTGAAAATTAAGAGTAAATTTTTGAACGAAGCTGTGTAAAATGCCGCAAAAGCTGAGAAAGAGGTCCACCAAAAAGCAGCGAGCAAGAAAATTTCATAGTAAAATGAAACAAATTAAAGAGCGTTGTTTACAAGATTATTCTCATAGCAATATGTATAAATTTTATGCAAAATTCAATGCTTCCCAATATTCCAGTTCAAGAGATAGTTTATCTTCATCAACTGACTATTAATGTATTTGATATTCATGATCTCCAAACGGCCAATCTTTTACGTGTAAATCATAAAGGCGTTCCAAAAAAGGGTTGTAATGATGTATGTTCATTCATAATGCACTATATAAACTCTATTTTATCTAAAACTCCACGACACCTGCACATATTTTCGGACGGATGTGTAGGACAAAATAGTTCAACTAGGTGACGCCCTGGTATCTACAGGACGTTTTAAGACAATTGATCAATATTTCCCCATTAGAGGTCACAGTTTTCTTCTATGTGATAGGAATTTTGCTGTAGTCAAACGAAAAATAAGTAGAGGCATCAACTAGCCTCTAACGTCCACTGCTGAACATAGGCATTTCGCATGCTTTTCCACTTAGTAAGATTTTGCTCCATCTGAATCCAATTTGTAGTCACTCTTTTTATGTCATCTGTCCATCTCGTTGGGGGTCGACCTCTATTTCTGTTAGCTTGTATTCGGGGTCTCCATTCCAAAATTCTTTTTGTCCACCGGTCATCAACTGATCTTGCTACAGAACCTGCCCAGTTCCACTTTAGCGTTGTTATCCTTTCAATAACGTCTGCTACTCCTGATCTTTTGTGTATAGTAGCATTGGGTATTCTATCACGTAGAGAAATCCCTAACATTATTCCTTCCATTGCCCTTTCTGCAACTTGTATTTTACTTACTGTTGTTCTTGTGAGTGTTAGGGTTTTTGCGCCGTAGGTCATCACTGGCAAATACACTGATTAAATACTTTTCTTTTTAGACACATTGGAATCTTAGACCTAAAAATATCCTTCATCTTTCCAAACGCAGTCCAAGCGAGGTTTATTCTTCTTTTCAGCTCGATTGTTTGGTTGTCTCGACTTATTCTGATCTCATGGCCCAAGTATTTATAGGAGTCAATTGGCTCAATATCTTTGTCTTCTACTGAGATGTTTTTGTTGTGGACTAAATTTGTCATAAATTGTGTTTTTAAAAAATTTATTTTAAGACCAACTTTTTTTGTGGTAGTATGGAGTTCTTGGATATCATCTGCAAATTTAAGGTTATTTAAAAATTTTCCATCTACATTGATGCCCTTTTCGTTCCAATCTATTGTTTTACAAGCGTATTCTAGCAAAGTTGTAAATAATTTAGGAGACATGTTGTCTCTTTGCCGAACGCCTCTTTCAATACGAATGGTCCCAGTATCGTCATTAAGTCTTACACAGGTTGTAGCGCATACTGATATAATAATAGACTATAAGTCATGTTGGCCCAAACAAAACAAGCACAATTGTCTTTCAGGGTAGTGGAGTTACTCGAGAAATAAAAAAACTTTTGGTATTGCATCCTTACTGCACTTTACGTATTATTCAAGAAAACATGGTTATGTTTTAGCACGCGATTTTATTGACTATATACAGTATTGAAGCGTTTAAATAAAACGAGCGGTTCGAATTTATATAAATATATTTATTTATAAGTTTACAGTTCGGTACTCTCTTATCAACTCAACTCTACTCCTAACATCGTTACAAATATATACCAAAAGTATTATGTACGAGAATATTCTGGAGTAGCCCACCTCTAATTCGTCTCATCGAAAGCGCATCGAAGACGGGCGCTATTGAAATGCCAATTCCTGCGTTTTCTAAATTTATCCCTCTAAGAATTATGACGTATCGGAGATGGGCTATTTCGTTACAGTATGAATATCACTTAAATAAGACCAACTAAAAACCTATTTTCCAAAAGACAGCAGCATATCCAGAAGATGAGAAGTGAGAAGTGAAGAGAAGATGAGATGAGAGAAAAAAGATGAGAGATCTACAAAAGTTAAAATCCTAGTTACAAGATGAAATCAATGTTCAGAGCTTTTACGAGGAGATTTTTGGATAGCCAGTAGTAGAAAAAGATGACCCACAGGACGATCTTGACTAAATTTGTATTTACGACATATTTATTGTATATAACAGAATAACTGTTTATTTTAGCCTGTAGTTCAGAAACCCCGTAAATACAACGACAAGAGTTTATTGCAAATCAGTGTTTTGCCCACAACGAAAAATGATGTTCGGCGTACTTGTGGGGTTTCTGAAATATGTGATTCAGTTAAAAATTATTAACACTGCCTGGGGTGATTGCGGGGTGGAGTGAGTAGCGGTTACCACAGCCGGTCCCAAGCCCGGATAAAATGTGAAGGGTAATTGAATTGGCAAGCAACCTACCACTCGTAAAAACGTAAAAACAAATACTACTAAAAGAAACAATACTTGCTCGGAACCGGATTGATACTATGAAGACGACTACAGCAATCAATAAGGACAAGCGAAAAACATCCAAAACCCAGATGAGAATTAGTACTTGGAATATAAGATCACTCAACTCAAGGGACCAAGAAATAACCCAAGTGCTGAAATAAAAAAAATAGACATTTGTTCTCTACAGGAAACAAAAAAGAAAGGAAAAAGTCAATCAAAATTAGGCGAATACATACTAATCTACAGTGGAGTATCAAAAGAAAACAGGGCCAAAGAAGGTGTAGCCTTACTAATACACCAAAGGAACCAAAATCACATCAAAGAGTGCCAATCTATATCAGAAAGAATAGTAACAGCAAAGATAAAAATGGAGAAGGAAGACCTAAACACCATCGGAGTATACAGCCCAGAAATAACAAGCTTCAAACAACAACGGAAGCGTTTTATGACCAATTACAACAATTAGTAGATCAAGTCAGAGGAAAGATGATAATATTGGAGGATTTTAACGCTCGAATAGGCAATCAAGTAATACCAGACATTAAAAAAAACGAGGATGTTAAAAACGAAAATGGAGGACTGACGACCAACTTCTGCACGAATAACGAACTAAGAATAAACAACACATTGTTTAGAGGTTTAGAGAGGAAGTGAAGACAAAATGTGAAGAAAAGAAGAAAGCCTTTTTACAATACAGAACACAATAAACACAACAGGCATACAACCACTATAAACGAATCAGAAATGAAACGAATATTTTAGTTAGACAAATAAAAAAGGAACACTGGCAGAGTTTCTCAAAACAGATGGAACACGATTTCTACGGAACACAAAAAGAAATATGAAGAATGATCAGAGGACAAAGAAAATAGATGAACGAACTAATAAAAACGAAACACATTCAGAAAGAAACATGGGTAGACTACTTTCGATCCCTATTTGCTAAATCTGACGATAATGAACCACCAACACCAGAGGTGACGACAAACGAAGAAATAAATATCGAGGAGGAAGAAGTAAAGGAATCATTAAGGAAATTAAAAAATACAAAATCACCAGCAAAGGACAGAATACCGAATGAACTCCTAAAGTACGGAGGACCAGATCTGTCCAAACAACTATTAAAACTAATCCAAAAAATAATAGAACAAAACAGAGTTCCTCAAGAATGCAGATCAAGCATCCTAATACCTATCTTCAAAAAGGTAGACAAATCGGACCTGGAAAATTACAGAGGAATTAATTTATTAAACACAACACTAAAATTAACAACCAAAGTGATAACAAATAAATTGAATAAAATTATAATACTAGCAGAAGAACAACAAGGTTTTAGGTCGGGAAGATCATGCACCGACGCTATATTTATTATGAGGCAAGTGCAAGAAAAATCATTAGAATACAACAAACCGGCATATCTATGTTTCGTGGACCTTACAAAGGCCTTTGACCGGGTCAAATTAAAAGAGGTTATCCACTTACTGTGCGAAGAGAGATACCTCTAGGAATCATCAAAACGATCGAAAATATCTACCAAAACAACACAATAAAAGTAAAAGTAGAAGAAGAACTAACCGACCCTATTGAAACTGGCAATGGGATAAGACAGGGAGATTCCCTGAGTCCTCTATTGTTCAACCTGATTATGGACGAAATAATAAAAAAAGTAAGAACTAAAAAAAGGATACCAAATGGGGGGAAATACAACTTAAAATAATCTGCTATGCAGACGATGCATTACTACTCTCTCAAAGTGAAGATAATTTACAACGTACGCTGCACTAATTTAATATAACCGCCAGAAAATTTAACATGTTAATTTCAACATCAAATTTACTAAGATGTAAATTGGAGCTGGAAGATCAGATAGTAGAACAAGTAATGGAGTTTAAATATCTAGGCATCACATTATCTAGCTACGGAAAGCTCGAAACCGAAGTGGAAGATCAAGTGAATAGAGCAACCAGAGCCGCAGGCAGCCTACATGAAACAATATGGAGAAATAAAAATATCGGGAAAGAAACGAAAGGCAGAATTTACAAAACAGTCATCAGACCAATAATGACATACGCGGCAGAAATAAGACCTGACACAGAGACGACAAAAAGGATGTTAGAAACAGCAGAGATGAAAGCACTTAGAAAAATTGATGGTAAGACACTATGGGACAGAGCTAGAAGTACAGATAACGACCTAGATGCATGGTGGAGAACATCAAGAACTGGGTTAGAAATAGAAGAGTAGAATGGAAGATCATATAAGCCGAATGACAACAAATAGAGTAGTAAAGACGGCAAGAGACGGTTCCCCAATAGGAAGACGATCAGTAGGAAGACCACGAAAACGATGGAACGACAACTTACTGGAGGCACATTGAAAAACAGACAGAGTCATGTCTATATAAGAAGAAGAAGAAAAAGAGTTAAAAATTATTCAAAAATCGACTCGAAATACGAAAATTAGATAGTAAGTTTGAAATATTGAAGCAGGAATAATCATGAATGCCTGCAAATTTTTAAGGAATCTAAAAAGTTCAAATAACATTAAAACAAATTTTGAGACTATTCCTAATAAATAGCTGCATAAATATTTTGAAAACTTACATACATAATAAAGACAACAATACAAGCAATACCAAATTAAAAAAAAACACGATCAACATTTTAGAAGAAAAAGTCAACAAGACAGTATGTTTAGTTGGGCGATCAGACAACTAAAAAAGAGACAAGCTGCTGCTGGATTTGGTGATATTTCAGTTAGGAATGTATCACCAAATCTGCAATAAATGATAAAATTTGAAAAGGTTTCAAAGAATAAAGCATTTACTATAAAGGACTATCCTTTAACGCCGCTCTTTGTAAGCTTTATTATGGGAAACTGCTAACAATATTTCTAGAAAAAGATTCGAAGAACACAACTAATGTAAAAATGAAATTTACACAACATAATATATGACACCGACTTCATGAAGCCGTAGCTTTTAAAAATTTTCACTGCCTGAATTGCCAACTGGAACGGGATTATAAACATAATAAAACACATTTTAATGTACTTTCTGCCAAAAGTTTACCGTTTAACTGTAAGAATACTTTAATGAAGTTCAGGTTTGTTTTATGTGTGTCACCAAAAATTATAAATACAGAGTTATTTTAGAGATTTATGAAGTTAATAAAAGTTGTTGTTGAAAATTTTGGATAAGCACCAACTTCTTTAAAATACAAAAAGAAATTGTAGAACGGAATGTGGGGGAAATGCTGGGTCATTAGGTAAAATAGTTCTGCATTTATCTGGTAATACCTTTTATGCCAATGTTCAATATAGGACGACTGAAAAATAGAAGATTAAGATAATGCTTTTTGAGCAAATTTTAAAAAGTGATTTTGCTAAAAAATATTACATCTCAATTATTTAACTTAAAATATTCATTAATATGTTATTATGTCTCCTCTTTCCAATAAGAGCTTTCTAACTAAAACGAAACTATCATAACACCAAAAGAAAAAGTAGAAAGTAACAACATTTATTTATTTAAAATGGTCAACATTACACTAATATTTAATAATTACATAAATCATTACATATTACATACTTCATTTGACCATTTGGTATTTTCTAGCTACTCTTCATCTCATCATTATATCTATGAAGATTGGTGTGTTAAATTATTTTCGTGCCATCTTTTCCCCGTCTTCATCGTCTACTTGTCCCAACGGTCCCATCCCCTTTCCTTGAGCTCCTTTCGATATCCATTCTTTCAACATGACCTGCCCATCTGAATCTTGGTGCTTCCGTGGATCTTGTTATACTTAGCTTTTTTTTAAAGCATCTTTAATTCGTTATTAGTTCTCCTTTACCAACCAGCTGCTGTGATTTTTCCACCGAAAATAGCTCTCAATAACTTTCTTGTCTTCTCATTTCTTCTTCTGCTTTACTGAGCACCCAGGTCTCATAGTCATAGGTCACTTATTGATCTTATAATAGTATTGTAGATTCTGGTTTTGATTTTAATCGACACATATTTCTATTAATAAATTTCTTAAACTGCCCAATTTTTGATTTGCAGTGACAAAATTACCGAACAATATTCATCAATAAGAGTTTATACCTTTATGCCACATCGAATTACCCTGATTGATATCGAATTTGGAAGTTGAAGCAAACTTAAGATGGAAAGATGAGCTAAAGTAAATCAAAAAAACGTATAAAGTTCATAGACAAGCAAACAAAAAACAATAAACAAAATACAAAATAAAAAGGCTTAGGCAGTTTTCATTGTTATATTCATTAACAAAGCATTATTTCTCCGTTGGCTACAAGGTTTTCTACTTGAAACATGAAACTAACATAAAACTAAGACTTTCAAATACTAATAAAGAAGAGATACAAATCGCAAACAACTACAGTCCGGATTATTTGGTGCGTTTTGTTTATCTTAACGGGTGTCCTGATTATCTTAGCTTATCTATTTTTATAAAAAATATTACTAATACCTCCCCGCCATATGCTTTTTTTAGCGTATGAATTCTAGGTTCTTCCAGACATTCTATGCAGGTTTTTCGTGCAGGGCATAATGGCATTGGCCTGATAAAGGGAGTATTCGCTTCTTATTTTCTTGGTCAGAATTTCATTTAGCGTACACAATTACAAATTCGAGGTTGTAATTCTACACGCTAAAGTTTTTACCAAAAAAAAGGAGCAAAAGTACTTCTTTTATCGAACCAGAGATATTATGAAGTGTAGAAAAAATCCGCATAGTGAAGGATGTCTGACAATCGAAGAAAGAATGTATTGTAGCCTAGTCGAAAATATTTTAGGCCAAAGTCAAACAAAAAGGTAACTACAGCCAGGTTATTACATTAATGACAAGTATAATAACTAGATATGGCTCAATCAGATACCATCTTTGTAAAATGGGCAAAGTGAATAAATCAACGTGTAGGTTCCACGTTAATGTATAGGAAACAGTCCAACATATTATCTAAAAGTGCAGGACAGTTGTTCGCCAACGCCGTATAGCCGCCTTTACACGATGACAATTGGCGAGACAATTGTCAAAAGACAACTGACTGGCATGAAATTATTGTCTTCGTCTAAACACTTCAGGTCAAGTGCCTTGCCAACTGCCCTCACAATTGGCCCAAAATTCAGTTATCTCCGGGAGTAGACTGAGAACAATGAGCTGCGCCCAGAGAGCCCCCCACCACTCGAAATCTCAATTGTCGCGACAATTGGCGCCGTGTGAATGGTGTAGGCCAGTAGTGCTGTCTTGTTTTTTGCCAGTTCCCTCATCGGACACCACAGATGACGAGCAGTCGGCCATATTTTAGCTGTCTACTGCCATGGCAATAGTTGGCCCCGTATAAACATCTTCTCGTTTAACTGGACTGGCCTCCGACAATCCGCAACCACGTGATGACAATTGTTCAATGACAATAAAGTACCTGAAGCCTCACCAGGTACCAAATACATCTCCTAACCGGACAATAGGCTTCGTTAGCAGCATAGATCTGAATATAGATGTAGGATATACATAAAACATCTTAGTTTTGACATAACAAAATTTTGACCAGTTCTTTTTATCCCTTAATGGACAATATTACTTTAGATTTATCTTCGTCGGTACAAGCGATTAGGTCCAGATTATCAAACTACACCCCCCGGCATAAAATTCTTTCAGTAAACGTTTTTGATTAAGTTTAACAATTTATAAACTTTTTATTTGTATTCCGATTTTCAAGATTCTTACATCAGTTTGTAGGTACATATATTGACATTTTATTATTCTGGTAATAAACAATTGTTGTTTAAATGGCGTTATACGGGGAAGTTTAAGCGTTGTATTTTCTCCTAACTTAAAAAATTTTTGTGCAAAAAAATTAAGATTTGATTTTGTTTCATAGTCATTTCTTATTATCTATAAGGCATACCTAAAATTTTGTTTTTTAAATTTTCCAAACATGTCTTTTCTTGTAGGAGCTGTAAATAAAAACACTGCTTTGAAGGTTTATTTAATAAAAAATATCAAACGCACTAAAATTAATAACCACAAAACAAAATTAACAACAAAATAAAACTATAGTGGGTATGTTCACCTCTCGCAGTAATGACTGCTCGCAATCTGTTTGGCGTCGAATGAGTAAGATGTGTTAACCTTGCCTAAAAAATAGTCCGATATTGCTCTACCAGCGTCAACCTTAACTATACCAAAGTTTCTGCAGGCCTAGGATGACTGCGTGCGGGCTATTCCAATCTTATCAATCCAAACTTTTCCAGATAGTCATTAACAATATGAATAACGTGAGGTCTAGCGTTATCGGGCATTAATTTAAATTGATTCCCAATGAAAGGTGCAAATAGAACTACCATATCTTGAAGAACTTCTTCAATGTAACTACGGGCACTCACGGGATCGGTACGTGCTTCGCTCCAAATGCCTGCCCAAATCATAACGGAACCGCCGTGATATAATATTCTCTCTGATATGGTGATGTCCTTTATTCGTCGGTGAATAAAACGTTACCCCATTGTTGTACAGTTCATTTGTTTAGTAAATTTCCTAAAAAAGTTATAGCTCCTTGAAGATAGGTCCGTAAAAAAGAGATCCGACAGTTTTCTTGATCACTGCATTTAAGCAATTTTCTACCTTTCATTATTTCAGGCAGAATCTCTAAAGATATTTCGTTTATGGTTTATGTGAAGACGTAAACCAGTTTTAATTTAAGATACGATTTTCAAATCAGTGTCATAACCTTACATTGTTGTAGTAGATTTTGAAACAAATAACTTAAAAAAATATATTTTGAATTCGTATGTTTTAAGTTTGGGCAGATACAAACCTGTTCTTAATGCAGATCAAGAAGAGGAACTTATTGCTAACATTTTAAATATGTAAAGTAGACTGCTTGGGTTTACTTTGACTAAAGTTAGAGTTCTTGCATATGAATCAGCTGTAAAAAATTTACAATATAATTTTAATATTAAATAAAAATGTCTGGCAAAACATAGCTCTACTCGTTTTTGGCTAGACACCCAAAATTTGGTCGAGAAAACGTGAAACAACATTCATTGAACGTGCGATATAGAATGTTGATGGCACAGGAATAACCACTATGCCAAATAAGCAATCCAGGGTCATTTTAATGAGAGGCAAAATACAAGTTGAGCTTTCGTATCTGTTGAAAGAGTTACCTTAATTACTGCATAGATTTGTATGAGTAAAAGTGGTTCCTACATGCAGGCCATGTTAATATTTCTACGAAAGATTATAAATCCTCGATAATTTGATCATATCCCTTCCGTCACTTTTGCGAAAAAGCACTCTTTTGGTTAGATTCAAACAGATATTTTTGTTAACTGGTTTAGGAAATTTATAAAATTTGCTCATCCTACAGCAGATCATCCTATTCTCCTTTTACTGGACGGCCATGCAGCACATACTAACAGCATATTGCTGCATCACTGCGCTCATAGCTCATAGCATAGTTTATGGCGCCGTTAAGCACTTGCCATAGTGGAAATGTGAGAAAATGGATGCGTCAAAATTCGGGACAGCTGATCACAATTTACGTGATGGGGAAGCTTTTTGGAGATGCTTTCATGAAAGAAGCAACCATGGAAACTGCGATTAATGGATTAAAAAAAAACCGATATTTTCTGATTGGTTGTTTACACCATCTGAAACTACAGGGAGGCAAATTAATTGTCAAGAAGATCCAAGATCTATATCAAATGAACCCGAAGGTATATTCCAAGTAGAACATCAAAGTCGTTCTAGCACTCCTACAGTTTTAAACTTAAATAAATCTTACTCTGAAAATATTTTAAAATAATCGCGATCTCCAGAATCTACACACACGTTCATGAGTTAACTCCTTCAACATCTCGTGGTTCATATCCAGTAGCAAGTTGTAGTTTTTCGGCCTCCCCCAAAGAAATATTTAATATTCCAAAAACGACAAGAATTCAAATAACGAGAGAAAGAGAGGTAAAAGAGCAGTATTGATTTCTTCAGCATAAAAAACTCAACTAGAAGAGGAACATAACAACAAAATTCCAAACGAAAAGGGTGTAAATAGGTTAAATGTTAAAGCCAACAGGAAATCCCAAACAGTCTATTTTAAATGGAAAAGCAGTTTCTAAAGTGGTTAAAAAGAAGATTCAGGTAGTTGTATTGATACCTATTGTAACACAGACCCCTAGAGAGGTATTACAGAATTGTACTAACCTTTATACAACATTCAAATAAAATTACCGGAGCAGTGTTGAATTTTGAATTATTAGTTTGTTTAAATGTTTTTACAAATTGCTCGGAACAATGGTTTTTAGCCAGGGCTGCCGCTAAGGTATTGGCCGCCCTTGTGCGACCTAATATTTGCCGCCCCCCTTCCAACACTTTAGACATATATACTATTATTTAAAGAAATGTACAGAAGATGCATAATATAACAATAATAATTTGTAAATAGATAAATACTTACTTGAACATTTAGACTAATCTCCATGATCCAACGTCCATATATTATCCTAATGTATATCCTAATATCCTAATATCCCATCCTGATATCCTAATTTAAACGTCCATTATCCTAATTTAATAACCATGATCCAACGTCCAGAATATGTATATCCTAATATCCTAATTTAAACGTCCATTTAATTAAAATAAACCGTGAATAGAAACATAAACACATAAAAAAACTAAAAACCGCACTTTTCGGGATTTCGTCTCGGAAAACTTTTTGATAATATCTTTAATGTCCAATGTCGCACACACTTCATGTTCTATAGATAACATTGCAGAAAGCACAAACACATCTTACTACAATTATTATTTGTTCTACGTGCGCCCCAATGTTTTTTCTCCATTTCATATAATTTTTGATGAGCAGAGTCAACTGTTAATCCTTTTTTTAATGTTGTACATGGTCTGAAAATTTCCTATTATTTGTATCTCTGAGGAAGTTAATTTTTGTAATTTGCTGAGAAAAATTTTCAACAACAAATTGAACTTCACTTGGATTCATATTTGCAGGCCTTTTTCCGGGATCATCTGAAACCAAGTATATGCTGGAGCTTCCTACACTGCAATCCAGATTAACTGGAACATTAATTGTTCTGTCTTGGTTGGTGGTTTCAGGTTCAGGCGTTTCAGCATCAGCACTCGCACTATCGCTATTATTGTTATCAAATCATCCGTCTCTATCCGCAGAAATATTCAATTGTTTGGTACTTTTTTCTATGGTTTGGACTTCGCTTGAAGTTGAAGGTCCTAAATTTATATCCGAGTCTTCTATATTTTCATGTATGTTTTTCATCAAAAATGATTCCAGTGCAACGCTAAGTTTTTTTTTCTCCCCACTTTGTGCCTCTTTTATTTTTTTATATTAAAAACCTGAAAGTCGTTTTCTTTTTCTTTCGGACATTTTGAAATTATCACTTAAGAACGAAGCCGGGCGAATTTAACAAAATAAATCCAAAAACACTGCAAATAAGTTGTCCAAATAATGTTTCTCCAAATAATATGTAGCCGTAACGCGTATATGAATAAAATTGCTCTGATCTCGACGTTACTTCGAAATACAGTACGTACTGTGCAAAAGAAATAGGTAAACTACTATATTTTACAAACAAAATCGTTTATCAAAAGCGTGTCTAAATTCATCGAATTCTCAACTAAGACTGAACATAAGACATAATAACCCATCTATAAACATAACCATAGGAACAATATTATAGCAAAAACTTTACAACCACTTGCCTAAATTCTTGTAAAGTATCTACGTGTGAAATCTCAAATAACTGAAGTCCGAAAGCCGCCAGCCGCTTTGAATTAAAAGGTATTCCCGAAACTGCTTTATGTCTGTACCTGCAAAAGGGCGGCAGTTCATACAATAAATAATATTTTCTGAAAAGAAGTATACATGATAAATGAAACGCATTTAAGTATTATCACATACTGAATAATTATTATTGTTTGGAATATTAGAGTTCACAGAATTATCTGAATCATTACTATTTAATTATTTGAAATTATTTTCGTTTTAAAAAAGTATTATCATCAGTGGACTGCTTTTGGCCGCCCCTATTGTTGGCCGCCCGTGTGCGATGCACACTTGGCACACATGGTAGCGGCGGCCCTGTTTTTAGCAGTAAACAATCTCGCAATATACTATTAAAAAAATACTTGCGTTCATCTTTTTTGTAAACTTAGGACTGGCAAAATAAAATATTTTTCAGTTACGAAAGTAAGTAGACATTTTGTTTTGTGGGTTCGTCAATGAACACTAATTATTGATATACACAAAATGAAGTCACACTTCACTTATTCCAAATCACCGTCATTAAATATTTTTGTAAAATGTTATCAAAAATATGATGTCTTTGTTTATAACATTTAAAAATGATTAAGAGAAATTCCTGCGGTTGAGCTAAATACAAATTTACAAACAATTTTATATTTCCGGTAATGGCTAAGTACTTAATAAGTACATTTTCGTAGAATAATTAAATGGGGCGGGATCATTGTCACAATATTTAAATAACGGAATTAGTCATTCTTAAGCAGTATATTTTGTGGTTCTTTCAACTAGAGTTTGTCGAAAAAAGTGTTATGATATATTTAGTATTTATCAAAGAAAAATATGTGGCGGTCATGGGAAAGTGATGTGCGTTTACCTGACGACAATGAACCTACAGATAATTTAGAAGATGAAGATGAAAGTGCGAGGCCAAGTACTCAGCAAAGGAAGAATTTGTGTGTAGCTGAGCAAAATATGGTGTTAGATGTATTTGATGGACTTTCTAAAAAAATGACCAAATATGAAGCTGTTAAGCAAACGGCGGTTTTAACAAACATTTCTTGTGCAACAGTGTACCGTTTAATAAAGACAGGTTCGAAAAGTAGAACAACAAAAAAGGATTTGGGAAGCTCTAAAAAAATTCAACCTTACCTCTTGGAACCTATTAGTGAGAAAATATATAATATGTATGCAGCTAAAGTTAGACCTAACCTAAACAATATCATGACAAAATTAAAAGAAAAATATATTGTTGATGATTGTTCCACAAAGACTAAATATATCGAAAAAAATTACAATATGGCAGTGGGTGTCGAGAAATTTATTATCTGGACGAGACTTGGTTTGATTCTCACGAAATGATAGATAAAGCCTGGACAACTGAATTTATCATTTACCCCCTTCTAGAGGCAAGCGAATTTGCATATTACATTGCGGAGGACAACATGAATGGGTGAACGATGCGTTATTGTTAAGTTTCAAAAGTATTAAAGACAGTTCTCTAGACTACCACCAAGGCATTGAAGGGACGATTTTTGAATCGTGGTTTGAGAATACATTACTCCCAAATTTAAAAGAAATTAGCGTGATTATTATGGACAATGCATCATATCACTTCAGATGCATTAAACAAATTCCAACCAAACAGAGTAGGAAGGATGAAATTCAAGAATTTTTAATAGCCACAGACCTATATTTTGAGGATCATTACACCAACGATCAACTAATCCAGATTCTTCATACAAAAGTGGCAACTAAAGAACATATTGTAGATAAATTAGCCACTAACAATGTACATATGGTTTTAAGATTACCTCCATATTACGGTGTATTGAATCCCATAGAATTGCTATGGGCTCAGTTAAAAAACCATGTCCGGAGTAACAACAGATCTCCAAAAGATGCCCAAAGTGTTGTCGAACTAATAAAAACAGAGTTCAAAAATATTAGTGCTCAAAACTGGCAAAATGCAATAGAACATGTAAAGAAGATTGAAAAAGATTACATGAAAAATGTCCCAGTAATTTGGCTGAGAGTGATGAAGAGAACGATAATGACGATGAGTTGGAATAACTGTTAACTCTAACTGGAAGATACCAAATGAATATGAATTTCCGAAGTACCATTTAATTTATAATAGTAAAAAAACCAATGGGTAACTTTTTGTGGCATCGCATGTGACATATAAGTAAATAAAAACTATTTTTGAAGTTATACTTCTTTAGGCACGATTGGGAAAAACTGATGAGAGTGAATTTTTATAAAATTCACAGTATGAAGTACGGGTTTATTCACAGCATGAAGTTAGTTACTACATCTAAATCTTTTAAGTTAGGTATTATTGCAAATAAAATGTGGAAAAAAATATATTGGTGTTTTTGTTAATTCGATTATATTAGGACGGTGATAGATATTTACTGATGATTTGTATATTGTATATGTATATTTTTGTGTGTAAAAATCGACCTGGTTCAGTAGTTTTCATCTTCTTTATAATTAAGTAGAAGTTACATTTATCCGTTACTTTAGGACCTCACTGTATAATATATTAATATTAAATGTTCATTGACGAACTTAGCACGGTTAATAAAAAAACTTGTAAATCCACCAAACGAAAATTTTTATTTTCGTAACTGAAAAAATATTTTATTTTGCCAGTCTTAATTTTGAAAAAAGGTGAAGGTAAATACTATATTATTCTAAATACTATATTACGAGATAGTTTACTTTAAAAATAATCAGTATTTCGATCAATTGGTAAAACATTTAAGTACACAAATTAATAATTCGAAATTCAACACTTTGTTCGATAATTTTATTTGAATGTTGGATACAGATTAGGACAACTCTGTAAATGTCTCTCTGGGGGTCTGTGTTACAATAGGTATAAATATCGGATTACCAGTAGGTCGGTTTTTAAAATTTCGCATAGATCTTGTCCCTCACTCACTGTACTCTAATGTAGATATGTTCACAATATAAACAGTTCCTTATTAAATGTCTTCAACAGTTTTACAAAAATGTAAAATACTTAAAACTTCCAGATACATCAAGTTATCCTGACCATTGCTTTAAATAAGATTTGTCATGTATTACGGATAGTGATATCAAGATTCATATCATTAATGGTGCAATGATTATGATTATGTAGTAAATTACCATCCTCAAGGTACTGACAAATTGGGAGTGTAATTTTTATAAATGATATTATATTTAGTAAAACGTCACATTATTATTCTCTTCGAAAGAATAAATAAAAATCTCTTTTATACAAAAATGCACAAGAAAATAACACATGAATTTCAAATAGTAATTTTAAAAACTTAAAATTAACTAGGCGAACTACAACTTTGTATATTATTCCCGGTATATATTCGATGATTTATTAAAAATAAGTAAAATAGAAAATTCTGAAATATAGTAACTCACCTTATGTCTATGTTTTGAACTCATGTTTAAATCAGCAAGAAAACGAAAACTGTTTTCACACTTCTCACAACTTTTTTCGACTCAAGGCCTTCCAACCATCTGTTGGATGATCCCGGAGTGGCAATGATTTTGAATGCTTCAGTGCGTCCCCACTAAGAACCGTTTTGTGGGAGGATCTGTGTGTCTATCGAATTCTGCCAGGGCTATTTTTAAATTGTCTTTCTTATCTTGTCTCTTGTACCTTTTCCCGTATGTTTTGGTGTAGGTTCTAATTTATTTTGTTGTCAGAAGCCATTGCCAATTTTCTGCATGAGTGTGGATGTATTACACGGTGTAGGTAGGTATATCATAACATAGGAATATTTATAAACAAGCCAGGCGGATTAATTAGCTTGTAATATTTATTTTGTAATACTAGTACTGTAAAACTTGCGTTGAAAAAGATTCTTTTTTGTAATGATCCATAAAAATTATGCATTTATTATTATTACAATAATATATGATATCATGATAAAATCAATTATCTGTTCTGTAGCATCAGGTGAATGTATTGCTGGCAAGGGATACAGAGCTGTATGCAAACATGTAGCTGTTGTGTTCTGTTCTTTATTAAATCTCAAAGAGCATGGTTTTTCAAAAAATCTGGTATATTAACGGTCAAATCTTTTCAAGCTAAAATATCTTGTATCTGAAAACCTCGATCTGCTAATACTATGTAATTTTTTTCAAGTAAATTAGACAAACCAGACTTTTCAAACAATCTATCACTATTGGAACCTCCATAACTATTAGACACAAAAGATAAGCTAGCTGTACTTGAAATGCTAACTAAAATTGTTAGTATTACAAGATTTGTATGTAATATTTGTATGATTTGTATGCGAAAATATAAGAAAAGCATGCAATATAGAAGACATAAGTGGATGGGTGAAAAACGGAAACAGGAGTGGAATGAACACGGTGCGACACACTAAAAAGGTTGTGCGACAATTTAAACATTTTAAGAGGGTAATATTGAAGAAGAAACAGGCGTTAAAGCCTACATACAAGACGGAAGAAGAAGAAGACGTATGTTGATAAAGGAAGTTACTACGATACTAGATCTAGATACTAGAACCTCTATAACTATTAGACACAAACAAGATTTGTATGTTGAATAAGGAAGTTACTATGATACTAGATTTTTGGGTTGATCTATTTTCACCTCAGTGCAATCTATAATAACTGTACTAGTACATTGACTTAGCCTTTGAACTTACCATTTTGTTTAACAATGTTGAGTGGTACCCAGATGTTAAGTTCTTTAAACTGACAGTAAAGAACGTTAGAACGAAGATCCATGTTATAAATATACCGCTAACTAATGCCTCACTTATACCAAATTTAAGTGCAATATTTATCATTTTGCGACTTAACTTAACAACAGTAAGTAGAAACTCATTAAGATGTTGAAAACAAGCAAAAAAAATGTTCACAACTATCCAATCCAGTATAAAATTTTTATATATATTGTATAGAGTTTTTCCAACTTAGACTCACATTGCAAATTTTCAATACAAAATGAGTTTGGCATTGATGTTCATGGCCATTGATTTCCATTGGTGTTGACTGTATTTCAACCTCATTGCAAGGTTCTCGTGGCATTGGGTTAGATGAACTGACAGATGAAAAAAAATTATGAGTGCTCGTTTTATCATGCATTCTTGTCTCTGCTTGGCTGATTACCGTTTCTTCTCAGTCCAGCTAAATTGGCTTGGTGTAACATTCTTCTTGAGTCTAGGCTTTGCTGTAAAATAAACAAAAAAATTATTCACAACAAAGTTAAGGTTATACTAATGAAGCTAATAAATAAGGTTGCAACTAAGTATTCACGAAACATTAAGTATTTTAACAAATAAACAACTTACGATTTTTTACAGTCGAATCCAGGAGGAATACGTAATCTGTTTCAACAAAATGTTTATGGAAGATACGTGTATTTATTATCGGTACATATTTATTTCATCTTATTGCTACAATCCACTTTTTTCTCATCAGATTATCTTTGGGAAACCTGTGTCCTGATGTTCTCGATGAGCACAAAGGCACAACGCAACACTGAGGAATCTTATTTTCGAAAATATATAATACATAAATAAATGCAATATTTACTTACAAATAGACAGATTTGGACAGTTGACGAGACAAAAACAATACGTTGCACGTTGGGTGACAGGTAATCTCATTCACAATGACAGGACGTTGTGTTAATAAAACAACGGCAGGATGTTGTGCTAACAGAAACAATGCAAGGACGTTGTGGTAACAGAAACAACGGCAGAACGTTGTGGTACCAGAAACAACGAGACAAACAGAACTAATATCAAAGTCTAAAATATTAATGCATAATTTAAATTAGCGAGACAGTTACAAGATAGATCGATAAATATAAGTAAATAAACTTACCGCTTAGTCAAAGTGGTTTGTTCAGAAGCTGCTACACAAGTGAAGTAATATCGGGATATTTCGTTAGGACTTAAATTTTAATCCAAAGAGAGAAGTTCAGATGCTCATCCAAGATTAGCCCTAATTTTAGTTAGTTTCAAATCAAAGTGACTTTCTTTTGTTAAAACGTACTTTGGGCGAGAGAAAGCACAACGGTAAGCAATGTAAATAGCTTTAGTAAATGTGTGTTTCGTAGTTTGAAAAAAGGCAGATAATTCATTGTATAGGTTCTTGGAAGATAAGCAATTGAGTCGTTTGTGAGAAGTCAATACGGACATAATACGATGCCAAACTTCGGTAATTAAAAAAATCTAAGCCAAGTGGCGCCTCGTGCATTTTTTAGCCATGGGCGTAGAAAAAATAATAGGAAGGAAATAATTACGAGATAAATTGAACATGCTTCAGTATCTGTTGGTGTAGTTATCATCCGTTATACAATATCACGTACAATACTAGTTCAATAACACTTCTCTGTGGTACATAAGCTTCAATTGAGTAAATAGTTGAATATATTTTTCTTTGTTTTCCGAGATATATTTTTATTTTGAACATTTAAGTACTTCTTTTTCAGTTATCTTTCAGCCTTCCTACTTTTCTTTCACCTGGTATATTAAAATTTGCTGCTTGTCTTAAGGTTATTAGTTATATAGTTTCTTCTTTTTTGGCTATTTTCCAGAGTCTCTCATCTGATATTTTTTTTGGCTATAATATTTATATGCTTATGCATTGATTTATGCATATTTGCAAATTTTTACGCTTATTTGAAATAATCCTTACTTCACCTTAATTGTCGTTTTTCTTGATTTCTATAGTTTTCATAATAATGCCTTTTGCCTTGTGCCTTTTGCACATTCTCTTATTAATATGTTTACCCAGTACTTATAATTCATTTCGCAGGTAATATATATATATATATATATATATATATATATATATATATATATATATATATATATATATATATATATATATATATATATATATATATATATATATATATATAAATATATATAAGCGGGGATCCTACAGCTTCTGACGCTTCCCGCATTTCGATCGCCATCTTTTTCTATCTCTCCAGGTGTCTTCATCAAGGGCCCTGTCTTTCATGGTTTCCATAACACCTTGTATCCAAGACTTGGCTAGTCTTCCTTGTTTCCTTCTATTACTTGGATTGTATTCCATAGCTCTTTTTGGCCATCTGTTGTCGTCTATCCTCTGTACGTGTCCATACCATATTAACTGTCTAGTTTCTATTCTTTCAGAAGTTGTATGTATTCTATCTGTTTTTCTTCTAATTTCAGAATTGGGTATACGTTCTACTCTTGATATATATATATATATATATATATATATATATATATATATATATATATATATATATTCGCAGGTAATACAATTATTCAATTTCTTTTATATCCTTACCCTGGATAAGTTATCCCCTCTTCGCTTTTTTTCCCAAAAACCAGTTTTTTTTATTATTTAGTCCAAGTACAATTTGTTGACTTACTTCTTTTAATTTATCTGCTTTCTTCCGCTAATCTTTTATGATTTCAAACTCACCATGGTTACGTCTAATACGTCGTCCCAAAATATCCCATGCATGCTCTGTTGGATTTAAGTCTGCACTCCTTGGGGGCCATGGTAATAAACGAATCTCAACTTCATTCAAGTAATTCCGTGTTATTCTTGCCATTGAATTGTAACAAGTTCTGTATGAGCCTCTAGGGAAATGCCTGCCCACACCATTATACCACCTCTACCAAATTGAACTCTCGGAGTAAAACAATATTGATGATAACGTTCACCAGCTCGTCTTCATATTCCATATTCATTTAAGCGTCTTCGAACGGTATAAACGGAAACTGTTTCTATGGACATCATTTAATTGCTGAACAAGTACTGGTGCTGATAATGTACGATCGCGTAACGCTTGTAACCTAAGAAAACGATCTTCAACGTGACTTGTGGTTCTTCGTTTACCTTGACCTGGCCTCCCGGTGTATTGTCCTGTTTGCCGAAATCTTGGTATTGCATACACTCTACTTCGAAAAATTCCTAAAGCATTTGAGATGTAACGAATGCTCCGCCCATTATCCTGTAAATCAACAGCTTGTGCTACTACTTCTGGTGTCATAATTTTTGAATGCAAGTTTTAAACAGGAGACAATACAAAAACCTACAGCCAAACTAATAATCAGGTCCTCCTCCTCCTCCATCCTCTATCCTTCGTAAGGATGTGGTGACGTTATGGTATTTGACGAATAGTTGCTATCCATTCTTCTCTCTCCTGGACACGATGTACTGCCTCAGACAGAGAGTAACCGGTAGCATACTTTATTTGGTCTGACCATCGGAGTGGCGATCTTCCTCGAGTTCTTTTACCATCTACCTTGCCTTCAACCACCAACCTCTCCATGCCTTCCATTCGTCTGGTAATGTGTCCAAAGTACCTCAATATATTTTGTTTGATGATTGTGGTAAGCCTAGTATTAATGTCGAGTTCTGTCAATATTGAGACATTTGTGCGATGTGCTGTCCAGGGTATGCGCATCATTCTACGATATACCCACATTTCCAGGGCCATTGTTCCTGGTTATGTCCGTATCTTTCCAGATTTTACTAAGTTTGACCGTTACTGATCTGGCGATTGTAAGACGTCGACGTATCTCTTCTTTACATCCATTATTGTTTGTGATAACAGAACCTAAGTAATTGAAACGGCTTACCACTTCAAACCCCGCTACGTTTCGTATTTCCGGGGGGTTATCTCTAATTCGATCGATTATCATTACCTTGGTCTTCTGTACATTAATTTTAAGTCCATATTCACGACTACTAGTATCTAGTCTTTTCATGATGTATTCAAGGTCAATTGTTGATGATGCTAGTACTAAAGTGTCGTCAGCATAGCGGAGATTGCTGATTTTTCGGCCTCCGACTGATATTCCTCCTTGTCATCCGTCGAATACAATTTGCATGATGTGTTTGCTGTATATATTGAATAACGTGGGAGAGATAATACATCCTTGACGAACACCGGCTTTTAGTTTAAAATTATCGGGGTATATGTTGTTGACTATTACGTTTGCTGTGTTGTTGATATACAGTTGTTTCAGTAGCCATTAGATGTTCAGGGGTACTCATTTCTCTCAGTATTCCCTACATTTTATTCCATTTTACATTATCGAACGCTTTCGAGTAGTCGACGAAGCACAAATATGTTTCTAAATTAAATTCTCTAGATTTTTCTATAATTTGTCTGAGATTTAGAATTTGTTCTCGTGTGCCTCTTCCAGGGACAAATCCACATTTTTCTTGTGGGATCTGTGGTAGAAATATTGATTTTAATCTCTCGTTAATTATAGTTAGCAGAACTTATTATACAATTAGTTAATTATACTTGCCTGGGAGGTCAGGGCTATAGTGCGTTAGTTATTACAGTCAGTTGGTGTGCTTTTCTTATAAATAGGTATGAAAGTGAGCTTACAACAATCATCTGGCCATTGTCCTGTGTTCCAGATTTCATTACACAGTTTGAACATTACTTCATTTCTTATATCTCCCATTTCTTTAAGTGCTTCCGCTGTGATTTCGTCTTCTCCTTGAGATTTTTCATTTTTTTATTGCGGTTTCTATTTCCGATTTTAAAATATGTGGTTCCTTTTCGTCATTTATTTCTTCTGGATTCACGTCTTCATGGTCATTATGAACATTTCACAATATTGTTTCGATGTCGCTGCTATGCCCTCTGGATTGGTGATGATCGTTCCCAAGTTATCTTTAATTATCTGCGTTTGCGGTTTGAACTCTTTAGTTAATTATTTTACTTTTACAAACAGTTTTCTAGATTCTTGACGGTCGGTGTGTTCTTGTAGTTGTTTGCATATTTCTTTAATATGATTATTTTTGTCTCTTCTACTTGATGATTTTATGCGTCTGTTTACATTTGCTATCTTGTTTTCAGTTTCTGTTGGATTTGAAGTATTGTTCCTAATTTTTCTTCGTTCTTCTACTAGGTTCAGTGTCTCATCAGTCATCCACTGTTTTTTTCCTTGGGGTTTCTTTGTGGTTTGTAATATTTATTGCGTCTATAATCCACGTCTTTGTATGTTCCCATGTCTGATTGGGATCGCCAGTAATCTTTGGTGTGTTACTATGTCTTAGTGTTTCTTTGTATTTTTCAGGCTCCTTAGGTATATATTTAGTTGATATAAGGTTGAATGCTCGAATAAATGAACTTTGATAAAATAAAGGTAGATATCGAGCACAGTTTTATTAATTAAATCTTGCCCAAGTACTTTCGCTCACTAGATCATCCCCACGCGCATTTCGTCAATTTTGGGCTATCCAACAATCCCAGAATGTCATAAACATAAAACTAAACATGTTTAATGTAGTGTTATGTTCAAATTTATGTTTAATTTTATGTTTATGACATTCTGGGATTGTTGAATAGCCCAAAATTAACGAAATGCCCCTGAGGGTGCTCTAGTGAGCGAAAGTACTTGGTCAAAATTTAATTAATAAAACTGTGCTCGATATCTGCCTTTATTTTATCAACAAAAATATATTTAATTGTTTTATCTGTTTCGGTTTTTTTACGAAATTTGATACGGAATTCGGATTGTAACAGTTTATGGTCTGTTCCGCAATCAGCCGCTGGTTTTTTCTTTACGTTGACTACTGAACTTTTCCATCGTTTGCTGACAAGAGTATAATCTATTTGATTTTTATATCTCGCCCTCGGTGAAGTCCAAGTTGATAGTCTTCGCGGATGATGCTTAAACATGATACTAAGTTCATTGTCGCTGACAAATTGTAATAGCCTTTCTCCTCTCTCATTTCGTTCACCTATTCCAAACCCACCAACTGTTCCTTTCAGCAGATCTTCTTTTGTTGTTTTGTCTATTTTTGCATTCCAGTCACCCAATATTATTACTGGTTCTTTTTTGGGTATATTAGCGATGTTACTGTTTAATAACTGGTACATCTCTTCCATTTCTTCATCTGTTCCATCGCATGTTGGCATATACACTTGTAGTACATGGATCTTTGTTGGCTGTCCATCGGGAGTAATTTTAATTAGGCGGTCATTTATTGGAAGGTATTCATATACATATTTTGCCAGGTTTTTCTGTACCAGTATTGTTACGCCTTTTTGACCGGTTTTATTGGCTGGTGTTTTAACTGCCATCCCCCCCCCCACTTTTATCATGGCGAATAATAAAACAAAAGGAAATGGTCCCTAGGTGGGTAAAAAAATTTCTGAATCCCACACCTCAAGGGTCTGCCTCGCGGTATCTGGGGGAGGCAATAATTCGCTTTTGATAGATAAAAACAAAAACCCACTAAGGCGAACACAATATAAATCAAAAAAATCCGTCAACCTGTCAATAGGGACATGCAATATTAGATCAATGTATACGGATGAAAAAGTACATGAACTGGAAGAAGAATTAACAAACATAAAATGGGATATCATAGGCCTATCAGAAACTCGACGAAAAGAAGAAAACCGAATACAGCTAAAATCTGGTAATCTACTGTATTATAAAGGAAATGAAAAGAATAGTAAATTTGGAGTAGGATTTATAATAAATAAAGCGATAAGTAAGCGTGTCCAAATTATCAAAGGAATATCAGATCGTGTAGCATATGCCATACTTAAAATAAGAAGAACATCAATTAAAATTATCCAAGTATATGCCCCCACGACAGCTTATGATGACGAAGATATCGAACTATTTTATGAAGATATATCAAAAGCTATGGAAGAATATAAAAATCGTCTTACACTAGTAATTGGACATTTCAATGCCAAACTGGGTAGAAAACTAAACAAAGAAGAAACTAAAATAGGAGATTTCGGGTATGATCGGAGAAATGATAGAGGTACTACTTTGATGAACTACCTAGAAGAAAAGCATCTATACGCAATGAACTCTTTTTACAAAAAGAAGCCCCAACGAAAGTGGACATGGACCAGCCCTAATGGATCCACAAAAAATGAGATCGACTACATACTGTCCACTTGTCAGAGCAAAAATTAGTGTTGACGGTAACTATGAAATGAAAAGAAAAATAATTAGAAACTGGGATCGAGTAGATAGAAACAAACTAGGGCAATATAAAGAGATATACAAAGACCTATTAAAAGAAAAACTTACCTAAAAATTAGACAGTGATGATAAAGATATAGACGAAATAGACAACATACTTACAGCAACGATGATTACAAAAAAAGGATCTAAAAAAGAACAACTATATATCAACAGAAACAAAGAAGCTTATGGATAAAAGAAGGAAGCTGAACGAAGAAAGCAAAAGGAAATCTATAGAATATGTAGAAATCAATAAAACAATAAGCAGAATGATATAAGAAAATAAGAGAAAATAACAAGAAATAAAAATAGAAGAAGTAATACAGAACAACAAAAATATGAAGTGCTTAAAACCGAAATTAGGTAAGTGTGAAATAAACAAAATAAAAGATGTAAATGGAGTAGAAACAAACATTAAAGATGACATCATAAATATGATCCACCATTTCTACTCAGAATTATATAAAACAAAAAAGGAACCACCAGAAGAAATTAAAAACCAACTTAAGGCTAAAATAAAAAATGTCAACTCAGAGCTACAGCCAGAAATAAGCAAATCAGAAATAAAGAAGGCATTGAAAGAAATGAAAAACAACAAATCGCCTGGAAAAGATGGAATAACTGCAGAGATGCTGAAATATGGTGGAAAAGTGGTAATTAATACTCTACATTGACTTTTTAACAAGATATTAAAAGAAAAAAGAATCCCAAACAACTGGAAGGAATCCGTAACCATTATCCTACACAAGAAAGGGGATAAAGCAGATATAAAAAACTACGGTCCTATAACACTCCTCAATGTAATCTATAAACTCTTAACAAAAATTTTAACCAATAGATTGACGACAAAATTCGACGGATACCAGTCGAAAGAACAAGCTGGTTTTAGAAAGGGATACAGCATAAGTGACCATTTACTAAGTATGAAAATACTTATAGAACGAGCAAATTAATACCACACATTCCTCTATATATAGCGTTCATAGATTTCGAAAAGGCTTTCGACAGTGTCGAATATTGGGCAGTGAAAAGTTCTTTGATTAACAGCAGAATTGACCACAGATATACGGAACTAATAGCCAATATATATATATATATATATATATATATATATATATATATATATATATATATATAATATATATATATATATATATATATATATATGAGCAATTCCAATACTTTTCCTATTACTATAATATGTTCTTAAAAAATAATACAAGAATTTAGTTAAATTAAATTAAATTTATGTAAAAAATAATATGAGAAGTATTTTGATTTCCTGTGAAACTTTGAATTTACATATTTAACCAGAATATTTCATTGGTAAAAATTCGTTAATTACTTTTTATCTTTATTTTATGTTTATTTTTATTTCATATAAAAAGTTTATATTTAATCATTAGAACTATTGTAAACTAGATCAATAATTTTTTGTTCTTCAGCAAAAGAGGTAAACTTCATTATCATTTGTTTTCCTTCTACTGGAATGTAAGAATCATGCTTTCTAGTATTTGGAAATGTTTTAATAGCATTGAAATGCTTTCGCAAATGGCACTCATATTTTTGTACCTCATTATTTGGTACCCATAACGCCCTGTAATAAGTTATAAAATTACCAATACACCATACAATTATAAACATTTTATCATGATATTTAAAAAATAATTTTATATAATTACTTTATATTTGTAGCATCATTATTGTTTACATATTCATACATCTCACTTGCATTTGTGATTTGTGCTTCTGGGGGTGACCTTATACAATGCCGCATAATCAGTCTTTTTATAGTACCGCCAGTAGCATCACATGGAGATTTCCCATGACTGGTTGCAAAAAAATTGTATGATGTTACGTTTATTCCAAAGTCTTTTTCGTGACATATTATATTAGCCAAATGATTCCTAGGCGGAAAATAACAATTTCAAATTAAAGAATCATGATAACATTTTATTATTATAAAGTTAAATATTTATAAATAATTGAAATTTTATTACTTATTTTTGTATTGCTGTGGTGCTCCATCTGAAAAATAGATGACATTTTTGATCCAGCTATATTTCTCTTTAATTTCGGCCATTAATTTTGCAGTAAACGAATTTATTGTGTAAGCCAAATGGTCCTTAGTGTCACTAATCATGCAATAATTTACGTTTAAAAGTTGATCACTTTCCTTGTTTTTAAAAGAAATGCAAAAAGGGTGTACCGTTGCTTGTGAATTATTATAATAAAATGCTTGAATAGATTGCTGAATAATAAAAGAATAATTTTCCGAAAAGTCTATTAAAATGATGTATCATTACTGCCAGGTTTAATTCATATACTATAATTTATTATTTTTTTCAGCGATTTTTGTAAAATAATACGGTAAAACTCTATTGTAAGCTTATTATATTTATTAGAATTCCAAAAATTATTAGAGAAAAAATATTTGTGCACACATGCGTGCACGAATTCGTACTAGCATTAATCCTTACACTCTTGGCCGCTCGGCGCTCGAGCCGCTCGAGCACCCAGAGAATTCTACCATCACTTAAGTTAAAGCTCTTGGTAAGTACTTTTATTATCTATATTGAGAAAAAGGAGTTAGTATTATAAAATTGATTCAAGAATGCCAAAACTGCCGAGTACTTTGGCTTACTTTAGATGCATAATACTCGATTTTTCCAATATTTGAAGCAGTTAGATAAGGTCAATAATGGCTAAAACACAAAAAATAAAGAGTTACAGGTTGTTGTACATATGTAGAACTATCATCACACCAGGTTTCGTTACTCTAAAAGTTCAAAGATTTTTTTGCTGCTAGCTTGAAAATTCGGAAAAACGTGATTTTCACGAAAATGATCAATTTCAAACAGCTCTAACTCTAAATCTACTTGATAAATTTTAATTTACCAAGTATCATTTTAAAGGTAATAAAAAATCCTTTCAAATAAGACCTATCAAAAGTATTTCTAATTACCAATTCACTATTTATGATTTTTTAAAAATAACCAAAATCTTTAAATTTCGTCCGCACTAATTTAGTCCCCGACAATGGATCTTGGGATCTAGAATTTTGAAAATTGTTTTGTAAATAGCTGACGTTATAAAAAAAAATGAGCTATTCTAAATTAAAATCGGTTTATAGGACATCGAGATATAGCTTTTTGAATATAGGCTAAAAAGGGCCTTTTTTGGGCCTTTGAAAAGGGATTTCTCGGGCCCTAGAGGGCTGAAATTTAAACTGTAGTCTTATTTCATAAGGTATAATAACATACTATAATTGTGAAAAGTATTGGAATTGCTCATATATATATATATATATATATATATATATATATATATATATATATATATATATATATATATATATATATATATATATATATATATAAGGAAGCCAAAACAACAATTAAAGTATATGAAGGAACAAAATCAATACAAATAAATAGAGGCGTGAGACAGGGTGACACAATATCACCGAAACTTTTCAATCAGGCTCTGGAAGATATTTTTAAAAGATTAGAATGAGAAGAAAAAGGTATAAAAATTTGTGGACAACGCTTGAACCATCTAAGGTACGCTGATGACATCGCATTGATAACCGATAAAAAAGAAGAATTATTTTGAAATGACGAAAGAACTGGACGTAAAAGCTGGAAAGATAGGCCTTAATATGAATTACAGCAAGACCAAAATCATAACAAATACAGATGAAGACATCACAATGAGGATCGGACAAGATGAAATAGAACAAGTTCAGGATTATGTATATGTATCTGGGTCAAACTATAAAACTTAACAAAGAAAACCAAACAGCTCAAATAAAAAGACGAGTTAGACTGGCATGGGCGGCATTTGGCAAACTAAGCTACATTCTTAAAAACAAAAGATATCCACAGCATCTTAAGAAGACCAAAGTATACAATCAATGCGTACTCCCTGTTCTCACTTATGGTTCCCAAACGCGGACATTAACAAAAGCAAACATGGACAAAATCATAAAAACCCAAAGAGCAATGGAAAGACAAATGTTGCACATAAGACTAATGGATAAAAAGAGAAATGAGTGGATAAGAGAGAAAACAAAAGTAAGGGATGTTAAACAAGAAGTTGCAAAATTGAAATGGAGATTTGCCGGACACAATATAAGACAAAAAGAAGATCGATGGAACAAAATTTTTATAAGTTGGAGACCGTGGGAATATGAACGAAGCAGAGGAAGGCCCCAAATGAGATCGGCAGATGATATCAAGAAGCACGTGGGCTCTAGGTGGATGACTATAGCGACAGACAGAGAAGAATGGAAAAGGATTGGGGAGGCCTATGTCCAAAGATGGACCGAAGAAGGCTAATTAGATAGATTTTAAACTTCCAGATTAATTATGTTTTTAGTTTAAACATTATTTTTAATTTACGCCTTTTAATTAATTATAATTGGAGAAATTAAAAGATTAGTCCTTTATAGTATCAGTTAGTTTTCAATAGATAAATCCATCCCTAATCTCACTTTATAAGTTCGCGAAAACATAACTAACAATATTTGATTATAACAAAACCATAAATCATCGAAAATATCTTATCGTGCATATTTTTTTAAAATGTTTCTCGCTTTCTAAATTTGAAAATGTAACAACGGTGGGTGTGTACCTATAAATATTCGAATTCTTTCTTTATTAAATGACGTACAGGGCTAAGCCAAACGGATTATCAGATAAACTATACAATGTGGATACAAGTGGAACATTCTAAAACGACCAATCTTCTATAATATTAATGATATTATATCAACTTTGATATTAAATATCAAATATATTTATATTAATGCAATATAAGCTTTTATATTCTATATACAGAACGTCAGAATTCTGTTGCAGACAGAATGTCCATCTTTCACAAATATAGTAAATACTAAAGTATTTTCAAGAAAATCGTCTGTTGAACATTTTTATATTGAATGCGTAGTTTTTTCACAATATTGAAATAATGAATAAAAAAAGTCGCTTTTTTTTTGCTTATGTTATGACGCAGTAAAAGTTTCGATAACCACGAGACAATAAGCCTTTTCTATCGACTTCCCAGTTTCTATTTACTTAGGCCATGTTATGGGAGGGCAAAGATACTTATTATTGCAGCGTATTATGCAAGGCAAAATTGGAGGAAAGCGAAATGTGGGAAGACTAAGAATATCGTGGCTTGAATTGGTTTGAATGAACTAGTGCAGAACTATTTAGAGCGGCAGTCAACAGGGTCCGCATAGCAATGATGATTTCCAGCCTTCGATAGAAGATGAAACTTAAAGAAAAATAATTGACTTTCCCCAGATATTAAAATAGTGTTGTTTGGTAATGTAAATAAGTGACTTAATTGATTTATACGGTTATATAATTGTATTATTGTTTATTTAATTTTAAGCTATATCTCTAACTTATTCCTCGCAGTTGTGGTTTTTCTGAGATAGCTTTTGTTACAGACATACTTACTAATGCATATAATTATGAAATTCAATATTACATTAAAGATTCCTTTGAAATGGTAAATAAATATAATGGTTACATACTACCATCAAATTATGTCCTCGTTAGCCTTGACGTTGTATCCTTATTCAGCAACGTTCATCTAGGAATATGTTGACATCAATAGAGATCAACTAGGACCGTATTAGAGATTGTTGTTCCATGTCTTACGACAGATTCATCAGCATCGTCGAATTTCTCTTTAACAACACTTACTTCTCATTTAATGGTAAATTCTATCAACAAACTTTCGGTACCTCTATGGGAGCAAAGATTTCTCCTATCATTGCAACTTACGTTATGGATTATGTATTAGACTCAGTCATTCCTTTACTATCCTTTAAAATTCCATTTATTAAAAAATATGTTGATGATATCATTTTGACTATACCCAATGACAAGGTAGATGAACTATTAGATACTTTCAATGGTTATGACCCCTATATCCAGTTCACTATAGAGAGGGAAGATGGTAATTGGTCCGTCCCCTTTCTCGACATAAGGATGATCAGGGAAAACAACAACATTAAAATAGATTGGTATCAAAAACCGACCCATTCTGGTATACTGTATCCAGAAATTTAGTGTCTCATTATAAAAGTTATTTAAATAACAGCTGTAAAACTGAATAATCCCTTGTAAATAGTCTATTGTTTATTAATTATCACAGCTACCAAAGCTGCCAGGACCGGCATAATAGCCAAGCATAGCACGACTGTATATAGGTATATATAATCAGATCAAATATTATCATTCAAGCATAATGTCAAAAAACTCTTTGTATAAACATACAAATTTCCCATAATTATTGTTATTAATCATTATTTTAAGTCTCAACGAAGAAAATGTTTTGTGTGTGTTTTGTGTTTTATTGGCACTAGTTTTCACACTGGCCAGTCAATTTCATAATGATTTTTTTAGACTATAACTTATCACTAACTCAGGGGAGTACTGTGTAGTGTCTGTGTTAAGTAAATGTCTTGTTACTTTAGTAAAGTCGACTTCATTGTCTTTACAAAGAGACGCTAATTGTATCTGAACGTCTGAGGTCCCTTCGGTGAGTACCGATTTACTCGTTTTAAAAGGTTCATATTTATTCATGTTGACTTGTTATGTTTGTTTTCCGTTTCATGTCTGAAAAAGTTGGCAAAAAATGGGAAATATTCTTTATTAATAATTTTACGAAAAAAAATGATTCTTCATTGAAGGTTATGCATCACATAGAAATCATTAACAGATAATCTTATAAAATATTAAGTGGTAGATAGGAAAAATCAAAATTATTAATTAATACTGAAGAGTAAAGTGATTTTAAATTTAGATATGCAAGAAAATGTAATTTTAAAATGTTTGTAGCTATTAAAAATTATGTCCAAGTTTAGATTCATGGCCTTCTAATAATTAAATAATACATTTAAAGTAAAAAGTAAATAAAAAAATACTTTTGCATTTGTTGATTTTGTATATTGAATAAGGTAAATTAGAAATAAAATTAAAAATTAATGCACCTACTGATACATCATTAAAAGGTCATGAATCTATTTTTAAAAATAATTTTTAAATCCTACAACCAAATTAAAATAACATTTTATGCTGCACCTAAATTTAAAAGCACTTAACTTTTAAGCATAAATCAATATTTTTGATTTTCGGTGTATACCACTTAAACTTTTATAAATTTGATTATTGATTATTGATTTCTATGAAATGCAGAAATGTTTATGAAGAATAGTTTTTTTCATGAAATTAATAATAAAGAAATTTCCCATTTGTTGCCAACTTTACATACTTTATACCTTACTAACAATTAAAACACTTCTTTCCTTACATAAAGTATAAAATATAATCATATTTAGCTATATGTATATGTCTACATTAATTCATTTTAATTTTCACTTCACCATTTTATTATTTCACTTGCAATTTTTTTTACCAAACCAAAAATTGTTTATGACTTTCAAAATTTGGATATATTTAATAAAGAATCGAGACAGAAAATATAATAATTAATTAATTCTAATACTCCATCAGTTTATATATTTTTTTCCATTAATTATCTAGATATTTATTTAAATTAAATATGTAATGTAAATGACAAATAAAATATAAAATTCGTTAAGCCGGCCCTCTTTACTATTTACCTGAAGAGGCAAATCCCTTTATGGCTTCGACTTTATCAGCGGGATACTTTTAAATTCTGCATAAGTCAGTTCTTATAATTGTGAATGAATAGTAGATACCTTAACTACCACTGATACCATAATAATTCTACCAAAGTCAACTTAATCAAACAGACGAAAAATAGAGTAATAAAACTATCAGAACTATCATTTCATACAAAAAACCTACAAATTCTACAGAAACTTTTTATTTCAAACGCTTATCCAACACCATTAGTGAATAAGATTTTGTTTAATACTATCCATAACGAAGATATTTCACCTTCGTTCGCGACTAACAATGCTGATCCTGATGTCTTAAGTGGGAACCCAGTCTCAGATACTCCTGTCAACAAATATTTTTTATTACCATATTTCAGAGATATCACTCCGGGGTTAACAAAGATTCTGAAAAGTGCTGAAAATAGCTTTGGTAATAATAATAACTACATTAAACTTAATGTGGCTTGTAGATCGCCCTAACAATTAATAATCTTTATTCTAAGATAAAAGATAAGACTCAAATAGATAGGCTTAGTAATATTGTCTACAACATTCCATGCCTCTCTTGCAACAATTCGTACATCGGCCAAACATCTCAATTATTGAAAGCACGTATTACACTACACAAAAGTAATTCTCGACTACACCCTGACCGATGTGCATTAGCCAAACATGTCCATTCCACTGGTCACCTCATGGACTATAATAATACTACAATTCTTCACCGTGAGAACAATAAATCTAAAAGAGAGTTCATTGAAATGTCTTATGTTTTCCTTAACGATTTCTCCATTAATGTTAAGAGTGACATTAAGAATCTAAGCCATATATACCCCTTCTTACTTAAATCAGATACCAAGAACAATACAACATTACAGATAACTAACTTGACTGATATATCCATTAACAACTAACCTACCTTTATAATTAATTTTCATTAACTAAAAAAGATAACATTCCCTTGCTTTTCTTAGATACATCTCAATAAGATATAATAATACATGAACAATTGAATATAATTAAAAAAGAAAATCAAAATAATATTTCCCTATACTGGGATTTAATTTCATTCGTTTTTACCAATGAACCTTAACGACATAAAGATTCATAAGAACTACTTGAATTTGTTAGTGCATGCGTTCTGGCTAAAACAGAACCTCATTTTTAAACTTTCTAACAATCAAAAATTTAGTTATTGCCGACAATTCAAAGAATTACGTCCTTTTATATGTAGTTACATTGGGTTTTTCGATTAACCTTGGGTAAACCTTTGCGTTTTATGTTCAAAGCTACCATACATTTCAAACCTTAAAAAAACTTTTTTTTTGCACATAGTAACAAAAAACACCATTATGTTACTAGTAAAGTTTTTTTAATATTCTAACTCTACAATTCTAAGTTACGGTAAGATCAATAATGTCTTTAATAGATAATATATGGTAGCAAATTATAATTTACTCTCCTTCAGCCCCGAAGAAGCCAAATTAATTCTCTCTGGCGAAAACGTTCGGCGAAACAATTGATACTCATTAGAGTCTTTCTTGCAGATTTCCCCAATATTTAAGAGTTTACTATTTAACTTATCTGCAAAGATTAAATTTCTTTTCTATATATATATATATATATATATATATATATATATATATATATATATATATACAGTGTGTAAAAGCCAAATGGAATAAATTCATTATTTAGGTTAGTGTACATAATATTTAAAAAAAATCCCGAAACACGTCAAATTTAAATTATAACTTGACATTCTTTAACGTGAAAATGCAACCCCTACCTTCAACCTCCTTAGAATGACAGGTACAACCCCCAATTTTTAAAATAGGAAGTATAGGCTTGTGATATATCGTTTGAAAGGTCTTTTCATTCTCCATTCAAAAATGTTGTCGCTTTCAAGTTTATTAAGATTAATTAAGATAAAATAAATTAAAATCATGTGGTTACCGAAATTCGCTAAAATATACTCAAAACTTATTTCCCGTTTAGGTCTTGATAATGAGAAAGTGAACGAAAACCATAGCAATGTAGTTTTTAGATGGTAACCATTAAAAAACTTTAAAGAATTTCCGTGGCTACGTTATTTTAACACGCATTAGTAAATTGTTTTATTTAAGTTGTCAGTATTTTAATTTAAGTAAAAAGTTCGTTCAATTCAATTCTGAAAAATGGTTAGATTAACGGAAATGCATAAAATAACAGTTTTACAAATGATTGGTTACGGAGATAACACCCGAACACAACAGGAAGTAACTCGTCTATTTCATGAGAAATTTCCTAATTTACCGCCTATATCCCAAGGAACAATAAGTAAAATAGAGAAGCAGTTTCGCTAGTTTGGTCATGTAAGGCAGATAAAAAAATCAGCTGCCAATGCACTGAGTGATGAACTCAAATTAAATGTGTTGCTTGAGTTTCAGGAAAATCCACATATATCGAGTCGACAGGCATCCACTACATTCAATGCTAGCCATACATCGATAGTAAATACATTGAAAGAAAATAAATTGCATCCCTATAAGATGATACCTACTCACGAGCTCATGGAAGACGATTTTGATAGGAGAACTTTTTTTTGTGAGCAAATGATGGACATGTTGGATAACAACATTATCCAATTAGAAGACGTTATGTTTTCTGATGAGTGTACTTTTTCACTTAACGGTCATGCTAATCGGCAAAATTGCCGCTACTGGGCCACGGAAAATCCTCACTGGATGAGAGAACACACTCAATACCCTCAAAAGGTTAACGTTTGGGCAGGGATTGTAGGAAACAATATCATTGGTCCCTTTTTCATTGAGGGCAACTTGAATGGCAACAATTATTTGGCACCACTTCAAAATGATGTCATTCCAACGTCGGCAAATTTATATCCTGATCCAGGAAACCCTCAAGTTCCAGCGAATACGATATGGTTTCAGCAGGATGGAGCACCACCACACTACCAACTTAATGTCCGGCAGTACCTCGATACTTTCGAATATTTCCCAATCGGTGGATAGGGAGGCGAGGATCGATTGAAGGGCCAGCGCGATCACCTGATCTTACATTATTAGATTTCTTTTTATGGGGATATGTGAAGAGCCATGTGTACAAAACTAAACCTTCTGATTTAAATGACTTAAAAGAACGAACAATGTTTGCGATTAGGTCGATCAACGCCTGTTATGTTAAATAATTTTAGAAGACAGTTTTATTTGAGATTAGGATGTTGCCAAGACGTTCGCGGTGAACATTTTGAACATCTACTTCATTAGCATTTATAGTTCTTTTTCGTGTTCTACATTTTATTACGTTTTGCATTACATTTTAGTTTTTGATTGTATTGTAGCGAATTTCGGTAACCACATGATTTTAATTTATTTTATCTTAACTCATCTTAATAAACTTGAAAGCGACAACATTTTTGAATGGAGAATGAAAATACCTATCAAAGGATATATCGCAAGCCTATTTTAAAAATTGGGGATTGTACCTGTCATTCTAAGGGGGATGAAGGTAGGGGTGGCATTTTCATGTTAAAGAATGTCAAGTTATAATTTAAATTTGACGTGTTTCGGGATTTTTTATAAATATGTACAGTAACCTAAATAATGAATTTATTCCATTTGGCTTTTACACACTGTATAATGATTGCTCCTTGTAGAATATAAAATGATAATTACTGGTTTTTGCGTACTATACCCGATTAAAAATAATATTACCTCATTGATAGGTAGGAACGCATAAATACCGATAGGTTTTTATTATTTTCAGATGCTTCAATGTTTATTTAGATTTATTGTTGCCAATTGGCAATGAAAGAATTCATCTTCCTTATCCAGTTTGGCTATTAATAGCCGTAGCGATGACGTGAGAGAAAAATGGATATAAACACAGGAATTGATGATTTTGGAGCTATGATTTGTTTGTTATAAAATTTTGTAGCACTTTTTAATACCTTTAGATTTTAAAATGCATGTTTGGTGAAACAATTTCCATTAAGCTGATGATTCCATCTTAATAGCAATAAACGAAGTAGCTTTATAAAATCTGCAATTTAAAATATCAGCACTACAAAAAGAGAAAACAAATTTTCCACTTGCTGTACAACGTGTCTAACTTTAGTCATTTTTCAATTGATTTATATATTTTTCGATGTATAGATTTATATGAAATACATTTTTAAAATATTTCATCTATTAGATAGCACTAACCTTATTTATTCTAAAGAAACAGATGAAAAACAATTACTTTGTATACCATGTCTTCTTTTAAATGACTCAGACGTGGATTCATCTCGACGTTTCTCCACAATTATGTCACATGTCACTTCGACAGGAGTGAGATGAGTTGTTAGTCACGGTAGATTTATAGGTTGGAGATTTTATGCAATATCAATGATCTTTTGTGTATAACCTACGTCTTTGTTCCACTGCAATGATTTCTACAAATGCATATAACTCCTTCGGAAGCTACGTTTTTTATTAAGATGGGTTCTAGAAACACCTATTCAAGAATTTTTAGACATTGGAACGCAACTACACTACAGTTGTACCAATACGTTCAGTCGCTTTTGGCTGATTTTATTTTTATTTTGGTACTTTGTTATTTTATAGCGATTATATCTAAATAAGCTGTATCTAGTGAGAACGTACATAAGTTTTTTTGAGGCTCTGAATATTTTAGTGTAGCGAGCAGAATGTTGCAATATTCGTTTTACTAGCATTTGGCTTGAAATGTTTCCTGTTGGCTACACTAAGTTCCTTTTACCATTTTCGGACAACTTCCATAATGCTGTTTTTAAAATATTACACAATACTTTTTACATAAATTGTATAAATATAAATCTATATGCCGGAGGTAAAGGGCACTACGTCACAAATTTGTAATTTTACAGGAGAAGCGTTTTAAGTTTATTTTTGTGTTTCTTTATTCACAGGATGTATGTTAATACACATTATGTCACAAACCCTTGTCTAATTTATTCTTCAGATTATTATCTTTCAAAATTGTATTATTTAAAACACATATTGTGATAATAAACTTGATTTATTTTTAATAAAAAAAAATTAAAACACAATGTAGTGGACATAGTGCTGTTTACCTCTTCAAGATCTTTTGGGTCATAGTACTAGATGTATACTAAAATGCATTATACAAGGTTAAACTTTAATTTGTTTCTCCTTCATGACAAACATTACAGGGTAAAGTGTAAAACTTAATATTTGTTTACATTTAACGACCGGAATACTGTTAGAATACTAAAAGAAACATAATGTATATCCCTCATGCATCAAAAACTTCTTCTTCATCATCTTCTTTGTAATCACTAGCGTTGTTAGATGTAGGTAATTTTTTATAAAATTGATGACATACAGATGGTAAATATGGTAGCAGTGATATCAAGTCATCGAACTTTTGGCGAGAAATCGGTAATAAGTCATTAGTGATAGGCAGTAGAACTTCTGGCCATGTAATTTTTTCACTTTTTCGAAATCGTATCATATCAAGTTGTTTGAAATTATTATCATCACAAGAAGTTTTAAAAAATAGCTTTCCTATAGCCTCTCGACGAACTTGAAGATGAACACAGGCAGACATTAATACACGTTGTTTTTCAGTGTCAAGTTTTCTTAAAGGGCCATACTCATATAGAAGCAGACACTGTATATGGTCACATTGAAAGGAAAAGAGTGTCAAACATGACAATACTGACTCCTTGGGATTGGCAACAACTACTAAATACACTGTACACAATATGAAATGTGAGAACTTCAAGCAATTCAACTCATTATCTGTCGGAAAAGAAGCTCCTTTTGTCTTAAACTTTAACTACCCGCGCTCCCGAATCTCACGTAGCTACCCGCGCGGTGTGTTCTATACACCATATTTATTAATATCAGATTGAATAAATACTAATTTTTTATATTAATGTATACGGATAAAAAACGTGACGCCTTGATATTTAATGCATTTTTAATGATATATAAACTAAAAATAATTTTTTTAAAGAAGGCAAAACCTTAACAAAAAAATAACTCAAGAATGAAAACTTCACATGTGTCACTGTTAGTTTGTATTATTCACTGCCTTCTCCATTTTTGCAACAATCGCATGTAACAACTGTTGTCATATGTTGTTTGCAAACTGACCTTGTGCAACTTCCGCAGATGATTGTTGTGACTCGATTTTTTTTCCTACCGCAAATGAAACACCGCGCTCTGATCTTTTCAGGAGTTTCCTCATTGTCTTCTGTTGGTTTTTTATATATTGCCAGAAAACCTTTTATTTCACTTGGTAGTGATTGAATACTGGCACGTTCAGAGAGGTATGGCTTCATCAAACCTAAGGAGAGCACTTTGTCCATTGATTCCCGCGATGTTCATAAATTGGAAAAATATAGCCAATGGCCATCGCCTTGTTCTTCTTGATACTGAGTATGTGTCAGACATTTTATCAACAGTATCAACTCCACCTTTGGTGGCGTTATATTGTAAGACAATATCAGGTTTACTATATACTGGATCTATATCTCCATCCTCATGCATCCTTGAGATCAATACAACCGTTTTATTTGTTTTCGGTACATGGGAAACCAAGGTTAAATTTTTCTGGAAACCAAATAACGAAGATTTAACAGTTCTATTTTTATGAGGTAAAAACTCTTGCGATATTTCCCGTTAATTTTTTTTTCATGGTCCCAATCATAGTAGTTTTTTCTTCCAATAATTCCTTTGCTAGCGGATGACTTGAATACCAGTTATCACATGTAAAGTTCCGATTAGTACATTTTACTTCCTTCAACAAGCGATACACAATTGCACTAGGTGTATTTGGCATGCTGTAGGGGTCTTCGGGCTGCTTAACACAATAAACTTCAAAGTTTGACACATAAAATGTCTTTGCATTACACAATATAAAAAGTTTCAGTCCATACTTCGCGGGTTTGTTGGGAAGATATTGAAGAAAACTACACAACGTCCTCGGAAAGGTATCAACATTTCATCAATTGTTAAAAATTCACCCACAGTGTAATTGTCTTTACAATTTGTTACGAATGTATCTATGACCCATCTTATTGCAGCTAACTTATCTACCTTTTTTGGATTTCTGGATACAGTATACCTAGTAAACACATCGGTCCAAGGTTACATAGAGTGTTAAAAGTGGGGGATACGGAATTTGGATTTTATCGCTGTTTTAGTAGAAATGGTGTATTATATACACCAGCGCGGGTAGTTAAAGGTTAACAAAAACTTGTGATCTATTTGCGGGAATTTGTGGGAAGGTCTTCAAAATCCAGAAATATGCCATTACAATAAACGTATTTTTATTTTGATCATAACAGTTTGACCATTTTAATAAATACGAAGCCATTTCTTTTCTGTCACGAGCTGCTTTACTTTCATCCCACATCATGTAGTGTACTGAAGAGTCGAAGGAATCATAAATCGTAAAATTAAATGTCCACAATTTTCTCTTATAAAAACTGATCTTAGAAGTGCTTACCTACACCTTTGTAATCAAAGCTGATGATACTGCAATGTACACAGAGGTATAGGGTTTCATGTCCACATGGTGCCTTCTGCCTCTAAATAAAATGTGACATGATACTTTTTTTAAAGTGCTTATCTTCGTTATTTTATAACGTAGGACATAGTGCTTTATACCTCTGTGTGGAGAATTAAAAGTTCATTATAACTGCAGTTTAATCTCAATATTGACAAAAATGGACATAGTGCCCTTTACCTCCGGCATACAGAAATATAAAAGGTATATTTATTTAAAAGAACCCTTTCGGGTTACATCACAGAACGTTATCAGAATGACTATTCCATTATCTGTGCATTTACTAGGCATATATGTGTGAAGCCACTAAATGTACGGGTAAAACCTTTTAAATGTTGTTAAATTAATTTTAAATTACATTGTTGCTAATAATATTATAGGATGTTTAAGTTTTAAACGGAATTTTCTTCATAGCAGCGTAAGACTTCCAAATGGAGGTTGCTGTCCCTGAGACGTAGTTTCTATAAGGACCTTTAGGTAGCAACTCGTTGATACCTAAAGAAAAAATAAAAAAAATAAAAAAAAAGTAAGAAGAAAAGTGTTATGGCCTTTATAATAAAGCTCAAATGTATTGAGCCACATTATTGCAGCAGCAATTCGGACCCCAGATTCAGGTCTGCCTCTACACGATAGCCTTTGCATTCTGGCACCGTTTATGTCAAACAGATAATATGTAAAAGGTAACTACTATTATGCGACTGGTGAGTGACGGATGTGGCGGTCAAAATACAATATAACATAAAGATAATGAAGCTATTATACCTTATTAGAGGGCACTTTATACCGTTCGGATAGCAGAAAAAATTGAATACTTACAAAATATACTAGACAAAATTAACAATGTAACTGAAGCAATGGCACTGAACATAAATCTTCAAAAAACTAAAGTAATGGTGATTTGCAAAACCTATGAAAATTGTCGAATTGTCGCATTGACCTAAATAACACTCAATTAAAACAAGTTCACACATTCAGATACTTAGGAGTAGTACTAAATGCTAGAACGCAGGGAAAGAGACCGGTTGGAAAGCCAAAAAACGCTAAGAAGACACAGTAAACAGCGATGCACAAGCCCTTTTAGGAGTCCGTGTGTGGAGAAGATCAGCCACAGACAAGCAAGGGTGAAGGCAAAAAAATAAAGGGGGCCAAGGCTCAATTTGGGCTGAAGTGCCGTGTAATGCTTGGTCATTTAAACTAATACCATGAGAAAGCTGCCTTTGAAATGTGGCTTTATCACAGAATGCTCAGAATATCACACATTACGAATCGAACAGTTAGAACTTATACCAACGAATAAGAAAAGAAAGACCTCGTACCTAGGCCACATAATGAGAAATAACAAATATAAATAAATAAAGAGAAGATAAAGGAACGAAAAGAAATAGGCAGAAGAGCCATGTCATGGCTCGGAGCCATGTCATGGCAATATCAGAGCTTGGACAGGCATGAACGATCAACTACTACTAAGAGTGGCGTAGAAAAGAGAACATTTTGGTGTATTGATCTCAAACCTCCAGTAGTGAAGTGCACCAGAAGAAGAGGGCACTCAGTTATCCCTCCCGATCGAATATTTGGGCTGATTGAAAGAAAAATAAAAAACCTAATCATAGCAAATCCTGCACATATTTATTAATAAAAGTTCAAAGGAACAAGATAATGACATTCTAATCTTTCCGAATGTAAACGATTTTATTTACATTTAAGATTTTTGTGAAGGATGATCCAAATTTCAATGTTTCAACTGGAGTGTTTTGAAACTTTATACCTAACCAGAAAGACCCATTCTATGATCCATAAAGCGAAGAAAATATAACACTGTTAGTGTAGTTTCATAAAAAAAAACGGGTGTGGCAGTCCGGTGGGACTGCCGGTGGAAGTTACACTTCTATACACGCATTCGCCATTACAAATTTATTTGGGAGTCAATCTGCACAATCATTACATATGTAATTCTATAGGTAAGACATATCAGAAAGAGAAACAGAATTAATAACAACTTACTAACAATGAAGGATTGAATCAATATTTTGATGAAAATGTATATTTTTATTTTCATATATGTATGAAAGGAGTTGAATGCAAAAATTTTTTTACACATACTCTGCAGTAAAATTCATAGTTTATTTCGTTATTAATATAATAATACAATACAAATTATACTACAATATTCATAAGTATTTAAAAATGACAATAATATACATAAAAAAAATACACTACAATACAGTGCAACATAATTCCATATAATATTACAATACAAATTAAAATGCAATATCTATAAGTATTTAAAAATGACAATAATGTAATAATATTAATAAAAAAGTCCTCCCCGACTGGGAATCGAACCCCGGTCTCCCGCGTGACAGGCGGAGATACTGACTACTATACTACCGAGGACATGACACAAAAGTATTTCAAAATTGACAGTTCGGGATCATACAGTGATTTATTGAGATTATTATTTTGAAATACAAAAGACTAATATTATTATGAACATTTAATAAATAATACAAAACATATCACATAAATAATAATATTAAATAATATTTTATTATATGTATAATAATATATGTATATATATCTTTATATAATATATATATAATATTAAATTGTATATACAATAGGAACATTTTCATATTCCAGAGAGGAAGAGAGAGAAAATATATCTTCTGTCTCTCTCTTACTCATTATCTTACATATGTAATGATTTCACAGATTCTCTCCCATACAAATTTCCAACGTGGAGCGCGCGTATAGAAGTATAACTTAAAAAAAATATTTTGACAAGAATCACTTTTAATTTAACTACAACTATTTCGAATAACTTTGAGGTAGCAAAAGTTGTATCAAAGTAGCCAACGTTTAATTCCATGAAAATCAGGAAATTGGAATACTTGGGGCACATCCTGAGAGGTGAAAAATACGAACTACTAAGGAATATAATGCAGGGTAAAATCAAAGGCAGAAGAAGCGTAGGAAGACGTAAAATGTAGTGGCTACGCAATCTCCGTGAATGGTTTGGATGCAGTTCAATTGAACTATTCATAATGGCCAATGTTCATATTTTAACTTGAAATTTCTCAGTAGAAACTTTAGACAGATTATTATAAAAAGGCGTGATAAAAAAGTCTCATAGAGTGTCAAATAACTGTCAAAGTGTAAATACGCATTTTAAATTTCTCCGCCAATTTGCAAATTTTGTCCAGTAATTATTAACAGTTTAATTATAAATAGTTAAGTGACAATTATATGAAACACCAGTAAGTGAACACATCGTATTAGTTTTGATTACAATAACGTGGCAAACCAGTTTTTGTTTAATAATTAACAACCATCAATAAGGTACGATTCAATTTATATTTATTCCTGTTTTATTACCTATTTAATTACTGGTTAGATCCGTATTATTTTTAAAAACATGTCACGTGTTAAAATCAAAAATGGAACCTAATTTTTAGAGTCTCTCCAATACACCACATGTATCACAATTACAGACAAACACTAACAAAGCCTATTTGTTATCAACTTCTTCACAATTTCCCTCAAAACATTAAGCGATTCTGTTCAGCGCTTTAGATAATACGCGACTGCAAGATTACTTAATTCCTTTTGCTAACCTAATTCACCCCAAAAATATTATATTTTCCTCTTGAATATCTAATAATCGGACTTGCATGTATCTTGTAAACAATCAAATTGTTGATGAATTCTGCAAAACCATGGACAAATAAAAATCCAGTACAATATTGTACAAGCTAGAAGACTAATTTCACCAGTGGAACGCATTGTTTTCTCAAACGTATGTCCCACAATACCACACAGACTGTTAGTTGATTATTTACAGAAAATTTTACTTAATATAGTCTCTCCAGTTACTTTTCTAAAACTCAGTTCCACTCTTCTTGAATACAATCATATTTTGAGTTTCAGAAGACAAATATACGTTAGTCACCATAATATCTTCTTACCTGGTTTATTCACCTTAGATTTCGATGATACAACATATCGAGAATTCTTATTTCAAGAAAATATGGCCTGTTATAACTGCGAAAAGTCTGGACACATCGCCACCAGCTGTTCCGATACATTCTTATCAAATGAACAAATTTCTATCTAAGAAAAATTAGCAAATAATCTGAACAATTCTAACATAAATAAAAGTCAAGGAGAAGTTAACACCGTGGATAGGTGTAAAGTAATTAATATCGATCTTTAACCGAAAAGTAGTACTAATGATGTTCTTACGTCTTCAGGAACAAGCCATACAGAAGAACTATTTCCTGTACCTACATCTAAGCCCAGAGTCCAGAAGGTTAAAAGTAAAACGGAACACACATCAATAAAATCAACAAAATCATATGACATTGAGCCTGCCAAAATAATTCACCGACATTTGTTTTCAATTATGACCAACTTAATCTACTTCTAAGTAATGTTATCGACGTGCAAGATCCTTCTAGCATAATTCAAGATTTTACTTTTGATTTAGTGGGAGTAGTCCATATGCTAACTAAAGTCCATCCAGAATTGAAATATAGATCAACCAAAAGTATTATCATCTCCTTGAGAAAGAAAATCTACCGACGCCTGGGTAACGACATCTCTGAATCCGAGGAAGAGTCATCTCAGATACATCCAAATGCGATAGAGGAGTAGGCGCTGCATTCGTTACTCTAAGCGATACATATCAATTTCGTCTCAATTTACTTCACGATTTTCTCCGCTCAGCTCTATGCAGTGCACAAAGCTGTCATGCATATAAATTCTAATGACATCTAATGAGGAGACCAGTGCGCAAGTGAAATTGCTGTATGTACCGATATAGAAAAAGCCTAGTATCGAAATACGGCGAGTAATATAAAAGCTTTTATTAAGAATCGAATTTTGTGCAAGTGGAAAAACGAATGGCAATCTTCTCAAACATCACTGAAGCAAATTAAAAATCAAGTTACAGCTTGGGAACATTCAACCAGAAAGAGAAGAGATCAGTTGGCGATAATGCGATTACGAATTAAATACACGAGACTTACTAATTTATATTTTATTGTCAAAAAGTGATCCACCTACATGTGAAACATATAGTGTACAAGTTACCGTTACCCATTTTTTAATGACTAATTTCTATGCCATAAAAAAATCATTTTTTAATAATTGTATGCCATCGTTTTTCTAATTATCATAGTATAAGTACTTTATTGTGCACTAATTTTTCATCGAATATGGTAATTTTTTTAAAATAATTTATAGGTATGTTTTATAAAATTTAATTTAGTAATTCTGTAGCAGTCGCTAATAACCATTATGGTGGATGCGGCTGTATTTTCTATATAAAAAAGTCTCATACGTATTTACAACAAATTATAAAAATTAGCCAAATCGCTACCGAAATAAAGTTTGATCAACTGAAATAAAATTGATCGAGGTGGACATTGGTTTTGATATTACGCGATCCAACTGTGCATACACAGTTGATTGTGTTGAGTATGTGATTAAATAAAATTTATAAGCTTGATTGTTCCGTTCATTAAATTTAATAATAATGTACATATTGGTTTTATCGAATGGTGTTAATGTAGGTGACAAAATGTTGGACGCCGCAGTTATATTTATCTTTCCTTGAAAAAATTTCCCACGTTGATATGACAGTGGCCATTTTTCTCAACTGAAGCATTTCCGACTCGAATTAAATGGTTCTAAGAATATTTTTTGGTTATCGTCACTTCAGAATATTTTCATAGGTATTTATTATTGTTTTAAAATTTCAAGATAAATTTTAGAAGTGATTATTAACTAAATTTTTAAAATTTTGGGCATTAGAAATATAATTGTTTATTTAGATCTAAACTATTTTTATGTTTTAACTCTTAAAAATTATTTTCCAACGAAGTTCCAACTATAGGTAGGTAAATAATAAATATATAAGTATTAACCGTGGGTTAGTCTCGTACTTACTTCTAGCGACTTAATTCTAGGTCTCAAGGGGTCTGGTAGACCCAACTATCTGAAATGATGTAGCTCCAAAATTATATTGTATGTATATTAAATTGTATGTTTGTTTTCTTTAATAAAACAAAACACTATGAAAAACGTTATATTTCTCAATAAACAAATGCATAACAAGATCAAATTAATCGGTATCATTATCTGCGGCTTGTCCGTTTTTTCAATCTTTACATGTCCTAACAAAATGCGAAATACATTGTTTTTTACATTCAACACAAAAATATTGCAATTTTCTATCCGATCTTCGTAAGCACATTTCGCATAGTCGTTTCTTAGTTTTTTCATTACTGTCTACAAACTCACTACTACTGTTGGTAAGTTTACTTAGTGAACGAGGTAATCTCTCGTTTTGTAGCCTTATTTCTTGTTGCTCGTATATTAACTCCTTCCCAAGTAATTTAATAAAAGCACGTTTTGTCATTTTATGATCATTTGTGTTATTTCATAATAGATTGCTGACAGTTGATCGAAAATGACAGAAAAAATGACGTTTTTGTTCTTTTTTCCATACTGATAAATCATTCTGGAAACCAAACCAAACTAGATGACACACTCCGATCTTTTGTAAAAAGTAGAAGTGGCGGCAACTCCTTCTTGTTTTTTTCTTTCGAACAGTTCCCACTGAAGTAGGGTAAGTGAAGTAGAGTAGTGTAGCTGGTAAACCAGTTATCAAAGCTTACCGACATAAACCTCCATGTTTAACGTCTAGCATCTACCAATGCAAAAATGTTTTTAGCATTTATCTCAAAAAGATTCAAGCTTTTCATCGATGGTCAAATACTAACTTGGGGAAAAAACAGATTTCAAATTTGATACAAACTGCCCAAATACCTCTTAAATCGGGGCGAGCTTATTTTGTTTTCTTCGTTCGGCACGAGTTTCTATGTCATCAAAACGTAGGCAGGCTAAGACAAATCAAAATCTATATAGTACCATGGCCTTTCTAAAAATCATAATTCTTGTGTGATCAGTTACTCAAAGGTAGTCCAAATTTTGTCGAGCAGAATTTTTTTTCTAAATCTTCTTGTTGGTGTAAATGACAATTTCACTGATCATTTTATCAGTTATAAAATACTTCCAGCACTCTATTGGACTTGCGATTCCTATTTTGTGCTCAAACTCATGACAAATTTGTTACAATATTTTGTCTACGTGTCTTGACGTTAGGACGAGTTCTTATTGGAGTTTTGTACCACTTGGTCTTATTGTCTCTCCCAAGGTAATATAAAGAACAATGCGCATCCTCTTCAACGAATCCACCATCATTAGGTGCATCTGTCTGTGTCCTTGCTACTTCATCCGGTTCAGAATCCAGGTCATTTTCTCAGGCTTCTAATAAGTTGTTTTCAAATTCAGAATCATCAGCTTCAGATCCTGAGCTTTTTAAATCGGCATCAGTTACATTCTATATAGAGACCTAAAAGCCTAGCTTGTTCTTTTCCTAATCTTCCATTTTATACCTGTAATATAATTTTTATTATATCAGTAATAATTATTAGATAAAATGTAAAATAGCGGTTAATTCGTTGTGGATGAATACGTGCCTATAATTTATTTTATTTATTCATACGTATTAGACCAAATAAGTTAATAAATTACTCAAAAATCCAAAAAATATACTTACTAGTCATAAAAGAATATATCTCTTGTTTGGTCTGGTAGGGTCTGAGAACCCAGACGTTGTTCGACAGTTAAAATTACACTGACTACGGATGTCTCAACTCAACGCAGGCAGATACTCGCTGCGATAGCGTAGTTGGAGTCTTTAAATGACGCTTAGATATTGGAACAAATGGCTCTATTAGACCCCACCAGACTAACGCAGGGTTAAACATAGGCGTATAAAATTGGGTTTAATATATTACTACAAAATAATTTTCACGTTTTGACAAAAACAAATTAGTATCGTATCACAAATATATAAATTTATGATAAATATATCACAAAACAAAAAATATGGTGTCATGGAACTTTTGGCAAAGAATTAAACTTATATAAACTGCCTGTCACCCTGCCTGTTTGGCATGGTGATGCCGGATGATTTAAAAATGTAAGCAAAAATCAGTGTAAATGGCAAGTAAAGCTGTACTATAGATGAAAACACTGATATGTTTCTGTACACACTTATGACAAGTCAAAAGATGAAAAAGGGAAGTATAATTCCTAGCTGAGCGGTTTTTCAGAGCTATAGTACAATGAAACAATGATGTAAATAACTAATTTTAATTTAACAATAATTCACTTATATAGGGGGGGGGGGCAGTTAATTTTCACAGCACTTAGGCGACAATTGACCCATTGTGTATCCTCCCAAGGAGCTGTCACTAGTAGCTTATTGTCCATCCTGCCATTTTTAGGAAGGTGGACAAGTTACCAGGAGACATCTCTCTTATGTGGGCAGGTGTGCCCGGGCATAACGATAACTCCGGGCATTTACATAGGACATGCTCTACAGTTTCGTCTTCTCGTTCACACTTCGTACATAGAGGTGTTTTTGCTAGCCCCAGTGTGTGGAGGTGTTTGCTTAGTTGACAATGGCCAGTTAAAAAACCAACTGTCAAACGTAGGTTTTTCCTGGTCATTCCCAAGTACTTCTTTGATGTTGACTCTTCAAGGTTACTTAGTGTTACCCTGACAAGTTTACTTAGTACTTCTTTGATGTTGACTCTTCAAGGTTACTTAGTGTTACCCTGACAAGTTTACATCCTTGCCCTTCTTCCCATCTCTTTACGGTTTTGCGTATGGGAGTGACATTTGACAATCTCCGCAATTGTTGTAGTTGACCAACCAAAAAGATCCCCAGGAGCTAAGAGTCTTAGACCTGCCGCCTTCTTAGATAATTGGTCAGCAATGCGGTTGCCTTTATTCCTATTGTGTCCTTTAACTCACCTCAGGATGATGGTATTACCATCCGAAGCTTGAGTTAGGGACTTGTGTAAAACTTGAAGCTTCCGCCAATGTTCATCTACCGTTACGAATATTTTTTAAGGCTTCTTCTAATTCATCTTTTGTAAAGTTGTTGCATTTTCTCTTGCCTAACACTCACTATACTTATTAGGCATTTTGTCAAGTCACCCAAAATCTGTAGCAAAAAATTTAAAAAACCATTACTTAACCTCAAAAAACTCAACAAAACTGAGGATCACAACCCCTTAAGTGGCGTACAGGTTGTCAGGTCCAGGAGTTTTACCATCTTTTAGTTGTGATATTGCTTTTTCCACTTCATCTGATATGATTAGTAAGTGGTTATTACATATGTAGGACGGAGGTTGTTCGGATATATTTTCATCAAAGATTTCTTGTATGTATTTTGACCATATGTATATTTCTTGATTTTTAACTGTGATGATTTTACACTGTTTATCTTGCAGTTTGCTACCTGTGTTGGATTTTTGAAGACCAGCTGCTTGTTTTATCTTTTTATGCATATTAAATGTATCATATTTTTGTTCCAACAACTCTCTCTCTTTACTCTGTGTTTTTAACTAATTTTCTTTGGTCTTTTCCATGGGTCTGGGGGTGGGGATCCGTCCGCTATCCCCACCCCCAGTAGAAGTAGTGCAGTGCCTAGTGAACAATGTTGTAGTCTGAGAGCTCAGAGTAATGTCCTAATAATAATTGTTTTATTGAAATTAATTGTAAGACCTATTTTCTACTTTTTTTTTAATGAGGTATCATTTCACTTCCAACTTCTTGAAGACATCCTGATCAAATGTTTATTTGATTGAACGAGCACTGTAAATGCTTATTTGATCATATCTTTTCCAGTGACGTAAACTATCTTTCTAACAGGTACCCAGTCTAGCGAATACGTTTACTATTAATAACACTATAATATTTCTGTAGCAATTTCCTAACCTACCTTGAAGATGAATTATTTTATTGGTTACGAAAACTGCGTATTCGTTTATGTTACATAAATTTAATAAATTATTGCTACTTAATTTTCTTAATCTTTTACGCATTCTATGTATTTATCACGTAATTAATAACGATATACCGAGCAATAACTCAAATCATATATTATTTCAATCTTAGATAAAAATATTTATATTAATTTTATATTTTTTACGTATTAAATATCTATTGGCGCCTTTCAGAAACGGATCCAGGGAAGGCGGACCTGTCATATTCTTCCATTTCTGACTTCGATATTTCGTTATTTGGTCTGTCATTAATTTTTTCTTTTAAACTCTTGTTCGCTTCTCTACCCATCTATATTTTTTATATCGTTTTCTTTTTATTTAATTTTCAATTTCCTTAACTGACGTCATTTTCTCGATTTAGTGAGATTAATTTTTGCTATTCTTCCTCTTCGTTTTATGATTCTTCTTTTTTCGTCTTGTTCCGTTAAGTTGTTCACATTGTTCCTAGTTCGTTTATCTAATGTGTGGTTAAAACAACACATATCTACCAATTTTAGATATATAGTATAGAGCAAAAATTGTTTTTCTTACACATTTTATTTTAAGCTTTTTTTTGTAAATTATACAGGGTGCGCCAAACCACTGGCTTTCTTTGATTACGGCTAAATTATGGAGTATATAAAACAATGTTTCAAACAAAACCGAAGTATATCAAAGACGTCTACAATTTAAAATTATTTTCGATTATACAGGGTCAGTCAGAATAACAGAATGAACCAAAGTTGTGTTTAAATGGGACACCCTATATATTAAACCATTTTTAAATGTATTTTTTTTAATATTTAGAGTTTTTAATAGGTTTTATACGCCTAGCGTTATTAATTTTTAAAATATTTACTCTTTCCTTGTATAATATTGGATTAAAAACGGGACGTCAATAGAATGAAATTCCCATTTTACACCTTTTTTGTCTGTTAGTATTTGTTTTTAAAATTATTAATTTAGAAGATAGAAGGAGGAGTACAGCTTTCTGCACGGCCTTATAGAGATGTTCATTTAGACCCAGCTGTTTTATGTTCTCTAGGAGGTTTTCGGGAATAACACCAGTAGTAGATAGAATAATAGGTACTGTCTGGGTACTTTCCATTCTCCATTGTCTCCTGATTTGTATTTCTAGATCTCTGTACTTGGCGATCTTTTCTTTGTATTTAACACGTAAATTATTGGTGTTGGGTATCGCCACATCAATAAGTGTTGTTTGCCTAGTAAGTTTATTAACTAGTATGAGATCCGATCTATTATGCGCCACTGGTTGGTCTGTGAGCACAGTGCGGTCCCAGTATAGCTTATAGTTGTCATTTTCAAGCATTCTGTCAGGGACGTATTAATAATAAGAAAGATGGTCGGTTTCGAGAAGTCCCAGTGTGTCAGCTAGTTCTTGGTGAATAATCGTTCCTACTAAGTTATAGCGTTCCTTATAATCAGTACTGACAAATGCCTGGCAGCCACCGGTAAGATGTTGGATGGTTTCTTGGGCTTGGCATCCATATCGGCATTTGTCATTTTGGACTTGAAGATCTTTAACAATATATTTCAGGTAATTTTTAGTTGGAATAACCTGAATGGCAAGTAGGAAACCCTCAGTCTCGGGAAACATCTTTCCTGATGTTAACCAATAGTTCGACGGTGTATTGTCGACATATTGCTGATCTAATTGAGGTGTCGCCTATGTAAAGGTTTACTCATCCAGGTGCGCATTGTTTCTTGGTTAGTCAGGTGGTTTATGCGCATTTCTTGTTCCCTTAGTTTAAGCGGCGTTGTATCATCTACTGCGCAAATTGCTCGATGTAAAGTAGATCTCTCAGCCTGTACCTGAAAATAAGTTCTTAAATTAGCAACTTGTTTATCCAGTTGCTCACCTATGTCCATAAGTTATTTTCCCTCTTGATACCGCGATAATGTTGTTCTCTCTACTGCACTGCGTGGATGATGTTTTTGCGCCTTTGTGAGCTACATTTTTGACCACTTTATAATACCAAATGAGTAGCTCAGCGCGGAACAGGCGTACGTATTTAATGCCTTAAACAAAATTTTACTATTAAGATATGACCGATTAAGTTTAAGATATTAAGTTTATTATTAACTTTTAATAAACTATTAACTTACTCAACAATAGAATAATAAAAATTCAGGATTTTAATAAAAAATATAAGTGTATTACACCAACAAAATAATATTTGCCAGATATTGGAAAAAAAGAACCATAAAACCATCTCTGCTTCAATCAAAACCAAAATATTATTTAAAATATAAAGTGTTTACAGCTTAACTACCTTTAGGATATTTTCACCGAACTTAACGTAAAACATCTTACACGACTTCGAGGTAGATGATTATCGGAAAATAATAGACGCTATTCGGTTTTCCAGATGATGCATAAATTGTCTGATGAAAATAAAATGAATCACTCAAAGTATTGTCGATTTCTACTGATTAATTTTCTATATTTTAGTAAAAGTTTTGCGTAAATATTTTGCCAGGTACGTAAATTTACCGGGGAATACTAGTCATCACTACGAGCAATTTTGAAAAATTGTGCGTAGTGTTCAAATTAATAAAACAGGTAATTAAAAAATTAAAATCTTTAAAAATTTTCCGGAAAAAAAATAACTATGAGTTTATTTGAAATTAATTGTTTTAACAATAATGAAATATTAAGTTTATATGTAAGTTGATAAGATCAGTTTTTACTTCATATAAGGTGTATTAAAAGAAGCAGAAGGTCGAATAATTCGCGAGTTAAACGTCGGACCGAAAAACTGACAAACATGTGTTTAATATTTTTCACAAATCTAGGGGTGCAACTTTGAAATATTAAATGAAATCTGCTTCTACAAAACATTCTTAAAAGACTGTATTCAGTACCATAAAAATTAGTTTGCAGACTTCTAATCTGTATAAATTTTTCTGTAATTACAGCGCTTTTTATCGTGAGTCGAAAAAAATGCAGGTAAAACTTGTTTAATTTTTCGGGTAGAATCCTAATTTGCAATAATAAATTGGAGTTCCTATTTAAGATATCAAAGTTGCACCCTGCCATACACTCAGGCGTTGGGAGTGCGGGATCGTGTTTGGTGCCATTTGATAGATTTTAAAATTAACATGTTTTATTGGTTTTTCATTTTGCACGTGTATTTCTCGAGATGTTAAACCCTTCTCATAATTTTCCTAGGGTATCACGATAAATCTTTTTTTTCTTTTGTTGTCTTTTGTTACTTTTACTAAAAAACTCAGATAGGCCCAAAAAACAGAACGAGGCTAAAAACTAACAAAACCGTCAACCCAGCGATAAAAAAAGGCCAATTAATCAATTCACTAGGTTAGACTAAAGCTACTAGAACATCAAAAGCAGGCATGGGAAGAGTATACATAACTGTGCAAAAAATCCCATGGAACGATAAAAAAACCAATCCCTTCCTTACACGAAGATCAATATATAATATATTCAATTAATCAAAAAGCAAAAACCCTCGAAAGAAAATGTATGTTTAAATAACAATTCGAGTACGAAATTTTATAGACTAAGTGGCAGAAACTCACAAAGAACTGACTAATAAGCAAGAACAATCAGAAATAGCACACAAAACATCTCAAGAACTTTAGGAAATAATTCATAACAAATTAACAAGAAAGATACCGGGATCAGACCAAATAACAAATAGAGCCCTAAAATATATCCCAACAAAATCAGTAGTAAGCTTAACAATTTTAATCAACCCCATGTTGATTATAAAAATGGCTCATGTGATGATTATTCTAAAACTAAGAAAGGACACAATTTTGTAACAAAATAATAGGCCGGTCAGCAGCCTGCTATCAGCCGTAACCAATATTTCTGAACAATAATACTAAACAGATTAAAAGGATAGACAAAAAGACTACGCGTATTTCCAGAAATGTAACTTGGATTCAGAGCCACATTCCTGTAAATTACAAATAGTGAGACTAACTGAATATATCTCCGAAGAATTTAACAACAATCGATGTTCAGGAACAGTATTTCTCTACGTTAGAGAAGCATTCGATAAATTGTGGAACGAGAGGCTAATATACAAGATAATCAATTAGGGATACCTTAAATAAATGACTAAACTGGTAACAATACTTGCCTGGATGCCAAGTGAGGGATCAAAAGAGAAACTGGAAATCAAGGTGCAAGTATGTTCACCTTGCAAACAGGCGCTTAGGTGTTTTGAAGGACACAACTGTGAGCTTAGGACGTGGGTCTATAGATCTGGGATGAAGGTATCCCATAAAAAAAATGGGGAATTGAAACGTACAAATGAAAATGACAACATTTGGTACTAAGAGAAAAGGGAAAAATCAAGAGCGCCACCTAGTCCTTTGTCGAGTGGCGAGGAAATCCCGGCATTGGCCTATGAGAAGATTGGTTTAAGAAAGATTCTAAAAAAATGTCAGATAGGCTACACTTTTCAAAAAATCAAAATACATACATAGTCAAAAAGAAGGACTAGCAAACACACTTATATTTTCGCTCTGCATTCCTGTCAGATTTGCCTTCTTATTAGTTACCAGAAGAAAGAAAGATTATGAGAGAGTATTAAACAAATAATTGCTAGAAATTAACAATTTTTTAGTTCTTAAAAGTTCAGCCAGTTAAAATTATTATAGAAGGTCATCACATTAGCAAAGCAAACATAAATCAAACAAGGCAAATAGAAAAAAAAAACAAAAAATGTAAATTTAGACAAATCAGGTTTTAAGTAATTACTATTTTAATGGAAATAAGCCACAATGGAAGTTTAAAATTAGTTTATTGCCATTATAATTTCCACTTCGGAAATCGTTCTTGGTGAAAAATTCTTCTAATAATAGTTCATTCGAATAAATGAAATCAACTTTAATCATCGAATTTTAATTCTCTAAAAAAATTCTAAATCTAATTGTCAAATTTGCTACCCAGAAGGCCAGAAATATTAGTATATACAATTAGTAAATTTATCCATTTCATATATATATATATATATATATATATATATATATATATATATATATATATAATATTTATATCTTTATGTTTATAAGAGTAATCTGTGCGTTTTAAAAGACTGTTTAAATTTTTTTACTTTCAAATAACACCAATTTTAGGGGTATGTGGTATATCTCTCACATTTATGCTGGCTACGCCTTTATTTTCATGTTTTGGTTATTTGCCTTCTTCAATCAATCTCTGTACTCTGTACCATATTAGAACTTCATCCAATTAAACAATACCCATCCGTCCAGTGCACTATCGTAGGAGTCAAATGACTCACGGACCTACTTATCTTGTTTATTCATCTGCCATTAACCATCGCAATTATTCCACCAACCAACTATAAAATTTCAAGGTAACGAATTACCTCGTACGTATTTGGTGTCATTCGATTTGTATTCTCTCGGATTTCGTTGATGAAATTAATATTTTTTATCCGTTCATAACAGAATCCATTAATAGGAGATCAATACGATGTAATTGCAGTTTTAATCGAGTGATTGAGTGACGAAAGTGGCCATGAAACCGTGGGTAAGTCAAGTTTACAGTCTCAGTAATGTCTGGCTTATTGTTTACTTGATAAAAATTGCATTCACAGTCATTATTTCCGAATATTTTATTCATTATTTGTTATTAGAACAGTTATTGTATTCTATAAATATTTCAATTATTTTAGTATTTAATTACGATTGCTACTCTAATTGGAAATTGGAATAGCTAATCACAAAAAACAACAAGCCATCAGTTTTAGTTTATTAACCAAATTGGGAACATACAAAGTGCACCGAGGGGAAATGTTTCTTTAATAATTGCGGACGTCTTTATATTTTGTTATATACAAGGTGTTTCATTAACAATTTGAAATATTTTAAGTGTGGATTTCTGGGCTCAAAATATTACGATTTAACCCAAATCTCTTAACTTAGTAAACTGTGGCTCCTTACTGTGGAGTTATTATTAATAATATTTTATTTAAAAACACAGTACTTTAAAACTGTTTATACTGTGTTTTTAAAAACACAGTACTATCTATTAACCAAAGTTCGAACCCACATTCGTCAAACTACCGATAATGCATATATCTACAATAACCAGGTAATCCACAGTGCGGGTTAGATTGTTATTGAAAAATTTTCAATAGGTAGGTATATGTGTAAACATAAACTACAATAATTCTCTTTCAAAACAAAACACGTTGTACGTCGGTTACAGTTTTCAAAAACATTTATAAAGTGGTTCCTTTAATAGACAAGGTATGCATAATAATATTTTTTAAACTATTACTCCGTAGGGTTTGCAAAAAGTAAATTACACAAAAAATTCTGTAAAAATAAATTAAACATAACCTCTCAAAATGTTTATCATTAGTATCAATATTTATATTGGCAAAAAAAGCAATTGGCAATAAAATAAACCAATTATTTTATTGGGACAAATTGGCTATAGATCTCAGTAATCTTCTGTTCTATATGATGTAGTTTACTATTTACACAAAAAAACTTAGCGGTTGATACCCTGGTCCTATAGAACGTGATGGGTTACGCCGTTGTTGCTTATTGCTGCATTATACACTGAGGTAAAAACTAAAACAAATTAAGTTAATTGCGTTATACATTACGTGCCTTTTTATACTTATTAATAACATTAATAACATTTCCTGTCTTTACAGGAACAGGATGAGCACATCCAGAACAGAATTGTTACTAAAATTGGGGCTTCAAAAATTTCAAGTACAACAAAACGAAAGTCAGAATACCAACGATACCTTGAGTACTCTGAATTCTTTGGAAGAACCATGTTTACTAAGTGGTTCTTCTGATTAAATACCTTTGCCTGAATTAGAGCAAATGACATCTGCCGAACAAATAAATCTCAGTTCTTTCCACAGCAACGTTTCCATATGTAACTCTGGTGTTTTTGGTGAGTCTGATATTGATGAATCGTATCAGTCATCTAGCAGTGAATTTATAACCGACCCAGAAGAGCCAGAAAATACGGATTCAGCCGAAGAAGTTTTTTGTCCAGCAACCACAGAAAAAACAAAAGTTGACTTAAATTCGACAGAAAATAAAGGCAAAAAAAAACGTGGAAGAAAAAGAAAGATAACCACGGAATCAAGACAGGATAGAAAAAATTTGGCGAATTCTAACAAAGAGTACATTTCGGCCAGAAACAAAACAGGTATACCTAAAGTATTTAAGGGACAGTATTCATGTACATGGGTCAGAAAGTGCACTAAACGTGTAAGTATCGAAATAAGAAGACGATTATTTGAAAAATTTTGTACCATAGGGACTTTTGAGGGACGATGTGCAATACTTGGTAGGTGCGTTAAAGAAATTGCAAAAAAGAGATTCTATACAAGATATCCGGATTCAAGGATCTATTACATAAATTACATTAAAGTGTGTAAGTCCTTGTTTGTAAATACCCTTTAAATTAACGATAATCGAATTCGACTGGCTGTGAGTCAGTTACAAAATAATGTTACACTTGATAATAGGGAACTAAAGAGCCTCGGACGAAAATCCATAGATGAACGAAGAATTATAAAAATTAAGCAGCATATATCTTTATTTCCCAAGGACGTCTCAAACTATTGTCGCAATAAGACAGACTCCAAGTTTTTAAATCCAGAACTAAATTTGACCAAAATGTACAAACTTTATAAAGAAACGACCGACGAGCCAGTCAATCTTACAAAATAAAAAAGGTATTCGATTAGAATTTCAATTTAAGGTTTAAAAAATCTCAAAGATACTTGCCGCTTGTGCAATATATTCACTGCTAAAATTCGTAGTATAAAACAAAATGGAGAAAGAACAGACCTGAAAGCAGATCACAAGAGACATCTTGACATTGCGGGAGAGCTAAGACAACAAATAAACGATGATCTAAAAGCTGAAAAAGAAGATGACATATTGGAAACGTTGACTTGTAATCTACAAAAAACACACCCCATACCTAAGTTGCCGACTGGAATCGTTTATTATAAACCGCAACTCAATCTGTTTAATCTCGGTATAAATGTTGGTAGTACAGGAAAATGTGTTTTAATATATGGCTGGAACACGAAGCTGCCAGAGGCACAAAAGTGGTTGGTTCGTGCTTGCGTAAATACACGAACATGTACGTGCTTCCATTAAAAAAATTATATTGGTCCGATTCCTGTGGAGGTCAAAATATAAGTATTAAACTTGTCTTAATACTTGTACATATACTACAGAATCATACCTCCCTCGAAACGATTTTATTAAACTTTTTACTTTCTAGGCACAGTTTTTTACCCAACGACCAACATTTTGGAGACGTTGAGTACTCCCTAAAAACACAACAAAGATTATACTCAGATACTGACTACATGTTCATCATAAAATCTTGTCGAAGAAAACAGAAGTTTATCGTAAACCGTATCGTAGCTAATGATATTGTATCAGTTGAGGAGTTAGAGAGGTCGATTACAAATCGCAAGATCGACTCAAGTAATAAACAGCATATTAGTTGGATAAAAACTCCCGTTGTAAGAATGAACAAGCACGAACCCAAAACTTCATACATTAAAAATCACGTTAGATATTCTTCCTTTCCAGCAGCAAACATCAAAAAGACAGGAAAGGGCAGAAAACCTTTAATTGGAAACATATAACTACCTCCACCGTGGCCAAATGGTAGACAGCTTTCTCCTGAAAAAAATAAAAGACCTGAAAGACATCTTACTTTAGTACCTACAGATGCAAAAGGCTTTTATAATTTCTTAGACAAAGTCGGAAGTGAAAATTTCGTACACGATGTAGAAGGACATGGACAAATGCCAGATTTTGCTGTTGATGAGGAGCAATATGACGTTGTAGATGAATAATAACAATTATTTATTTATTTTATTTATTATTGTAACTACTTTTTCTCAATAAAAATGGTTTATGATTAAGTTTTGTATCAAATTGTATTATAAACTATTTTAACACAATTAACTATGATCACTTACTCAATTTTGCAACAATCAATGTAACCCAGTATTTATTGTTTTTTATATAAATAATTAAAAGGTTATTGTTTTATTTTGATATTTTCCGTTTATTTGTATTGTCAAATTTACAGTCAGACATATTAAAAAAAATCTCAAAAAGTGAATTTTCTATGATAACGAAATACAAAAAGCTAATTATCTCAGAACAACATGCCGGTGGCTTACACCATTGTTGCAGAACATGATCCAAATATGATACTGTTAATTTCTACACAAAGTAACTCAATGTTATTTGGTTTACAGAACTAAGATTATAACATCGATAAAAAAATATTTAAAACAAAGTCAAACACAGATAAAGGAAAAATTCTAAAATTATATACTTAAAAAAAATAAAAATGCCATGAACAATAAAAAAGATATTGCAGCTCTAAATAAAGTATATTTTAATCTTATCTAATAATCATAATTAAAACACCATATCTATTTTCATATCCAGTGAAAAACCAATCCACCTGATTATATCAATATAAAACTGTTAAAATGAGCCAATTAAACCAGTGGCGCACCCAGAATTTGTCTGAGGGGGGGGGGGGGTTTTGAAATTTTTTTATCCTACCTCCATTTTGAGTCCCTAAAATTTGGGTTTTAATTTAATTTAAAATACTAAAGATAGCAGGGCCAAAGATTCAGGTATCTATTATCCTGCCTACCAACTAAAACCACCCTCTCTTACTTGTACACAGTTGACTGTCGCACGTACCGTACTCCGAAAGTGGGATGGCCGCTGTAAGGCTGACGACATTTTTGGAACACTCCCTTCTCTTATCTAGATCTTATCTATTGTTCTGAAGCTATTTTCCTGTGGCATTTTAAAGTAATTACTATTTTAATGGGAATAAGCCACAATTAAAGGTTAAAATAAGTTTATTGACGTTTGACATTAATCCAACTTGTAATAACAATACATTTTGGAGACGGCTATCCACGTATTCCTGTTCTCCGCCAATCCTCCCGGTCCAAGGCATACTCCTCCTCCAAACCTCTCGATTCCATGCGTCGAGGTCTACCTCTTTTTCTTCTTCCAGGGGGCTTCCATTTGTGAATTTTTTGGGCCAACGTTCGTCAGACATTCTCAATAGGTATCCAAACTATTTTGAACCTCTTCTTTCTATTCTGTCAATGACCGTTTCTGTAACATTCATGCTATTTATTATAGATTCGTTAGTCTTCCTTTCCTGCCTTAATGGTCTAGCACTTCTCCTCAAATAATCCATTTCAACTGTCAACAATCTTCTCTTCAGGTTTGTATTAATTGTCCATACTTCAGAGTCATAACAAAGAACTGATTCAACCATGATTTGCCCTATTCTTTGTTTGTTTCTCTTGGAAATGTTGTGATCCCACCATAAGGAGTTAGACATCCTACAATTTTACGTCCCTGATTAATTCGGTGTTTAATTTCGGTTTCTCCCAAGCCGTTCTTAGCAATGAGTGCACCTAAATATTTAAATTTTTCCACTTGTTTGATTTTCACGTCTTCGTCTATCAACACTTCCAACCTTGCATCTGAATTGATAACTAAATATTTTGTTTTCTTCATGCTAACTTGTAACCCCTATTTTAAATATTCTCTGTATAGACGCTTTATCATTAATTCTAGATCATAAGAATCTTGAGCTAGGACGACTTGGTCATCCGCAAAGTTCAGGGAGAACAGTACGTTATTTTCTATGGGGCATTCCCTGGCAGTGGTTTTTCCAATTTTACAGGGCTGCCTCAATATATAAATTAAACAGTAAGGGTGACATACTGCATCTTTGTTTTAGTCCTTTAGTTACTTTTATTGGCTCTAATAGTCTATATCCGATTTTTAGGTAAGTACTGTTATCCCTGTATACTTCTATGATAATTCCTAAAAGGTATGGACTAATGTCGAGTTGTTGTAAAGCTTGCCACAATTTAAGTCTTGGAACTGTATCATACGCCTTTTCTAGGTCGATGAAGGCTAGATGTACATCAGTACCAACCGCTATTCTTTTTTCTATTAATTGTTGGAGTATAAACAAGTTATCAGTGCAAGATCAAAGATCAAAAATTCAAACGTCAATAAACTTATTTTAACTTTCAATTGCGACTTATTCCCATTAAACTAGTAATTAGATCTTATCTCTGTCGTTGGCCCGGTTGGTGTTTCTCTTCTTTTTCTTTCTTTTTAATGACTGCTCGGATGTAATTGTAAATACTATTCCATCCCTTCGTATTTCCCGTCATCTCACCATCATCTCTCTTACAGTCACAGGGTTCATACCTATTTCTTTATACATTCTGTTTCTTTCCACTGTACATCTATTACACTCCAGCTTTGTGTGACTAACAATGTGGGAATATTCACAGTATAGGCATTTATCTGTATCTGTCTTTCTGAACCTATGAAGATATGCCCTAAAACAGACAATCTACCCAGTCCCTTGGGCTCGGAATCAGCATCTTGGTCTACTGGGTAACATCTTCCTTGTTGTTCCACTCTTCTTGCCATCTTTCCATTGATCTTTCTCTTTCTTTTTTTTATAGCTGTTGCCAAATGCTTTCTTCTCACATAGAGATGTCTCTTTTCTACTGCTAACACATGCAGAGGAACACAACCCGTGATAGTCCACAAGGCCGCCGCAGATACAGTCCTGTAGGCCCATGCTACTCGCAATAGACTCGTTCTGTCTACTTTTTCATAAGCCTAATAGTAGGTATCTATATCTAAATATAATGAAAAAATTATTAATTATTGTGTATTTATAAAATATTTATTGTGTTCTACATATTTAAAGTGGTAATTTAATTATTCAATTAGCGTTTTGGATTTGTTATATTCTGTGTAAAATACAAGTTACATTTTCCTACTATTCTTTATATATTGTTTACTTAATATGCCCTGGGGGGGTTAACCCCCAAAACCCTCCCTGGGTGCGCCACAGAATTAAACAAAAACTATGTGATTTACAATCTTTTAAAATCTAAAATATTTTTCATTATTATAGTGTGATGTTCTGTGAATATCGTATATATTATTATATGTATACATATTATACGTACGTGTAATGCTGGTTTATTGTCTAATAGTTTTTAAAATCGTGTTATGAAAATATGAATTTTTGTTATAAAGTAAGTTTTTACAAACTTCTAAAAAGTATCACTGTCTTTATATATAACAATTTTAGATCAATAGCTTAATGGTCAAAACTAATGACCGAAACATCCTATAATGAAATGTAATAAAATATTTTACAATAAATTTAAATAATTAGGAAAACCTAAAATCCAAAGAATAAAGTAAAATATGTGTAAAGGGAGGATAAGAAATTTAAAATCATTTAATGTATATACTAGGACAATTCGATAAGTACTTACTTAGACTACAAAAGAAACATTTTGGAGAAGTGGCGATTTATCTATCAGCATAGTCTCCTTTTAGCTCGATTCACTTGACCCAGCTATGCTCCAACTTCTTATACATCTTCTTGAGGTCCGCAAAGTAGGCGGCGATCCACATTCGACATAGCCCAATTCAACCAATTTGGCCATGGCGATGCGGAGGTGTTAGCAGGTGCGTTGTCATAGTGGAAGAAAAGTTATTTTTTTTGCCAAATTGGGCCGTTTTTCTGCAATTCGGCGTCGAATCGGCCCAACAGTTTAGATTGCCGTATGCCCTGCGGCCGTTCTACCTTTTTGCAGGTAGTCGATGTAGATCACACCTTTTAAGTCCCGGAAAACGATGGACATCACCTTTCAGGCCGATAGGACAATGTTCTCCTTCTTCGACGAGAAGTCTACAGACGTGGCAGAGGGAATGGACAGCTGACGTCGGGAAGGCGGCCTGGACGAGACCCCTGATTCCGGATGTGGTGAGGTGGTACGAATGCCGGCATCGGCGCGTCAACTACTACTTCACACAGTTCTTGACAGGACATGAATCGTTTAGGAAATTTACTCGCCGTATAGGGAAGACCGCAGACGATCTATGTCCCGAGTGTGGAGTGGTGGATGACGCTCAGCATGTTGTGTTCGTGTGCCCTGTATATCATGCAGGGCGTACCGAGCTAGAGCTGGGTCTTGGATCCCGTCTAGGCGAGCCTCACGAGTTAATCGATAAAGTTGTCGATAGCAAGAGAGACTTCGACCTGGTCATTGCTTTTGTTACCAAGACAATCAAACGCAAAGAGGAAAAAGAGAGGCGTCTGCAAGCGGGATGACCGATTGTCACTATTTATTTTTAAACTTGTTTGTGTCATGTAAGGCAGTCAGCGGGGGAGGACCCTTTACATCCAAACTACCTTGACTGCCCTTATTTTATTTTATTTTTTATTTATTCTGTTTTATCTATTTATTTATTTATTTACCAATTTTATTTATACAACATTTTACCGCTTATACTCTAATTTTATTTAACTGTGGTGCATGTCTTAAGAGACATTCAGTAAGGGAAGGACTTTTACATCCGACTCAGACTGAGTGACTCTTGTGTTGCTTGTTTTGTTTTTGTTTTGATATATGTTTTCCTTGTTCTACCCGTGTCCATCCTGGGGCAGTTTAGCAGGAGAGAACCTTTTACATCCAAACTAAGCCGACTGTCTCCGTGTTTTAAATCTTGAGTTTTGAATGAATGTGTGTATTGAATGAATGAATTGATGAAAATAAGAATGTTTGGCGTTACTCGTAATTACCAACCGGTTCTGTCTTGCTAGTTCCATCATGGAGGGAGGGCAGCCCGGTAGCCTGACCCGCGAATGAGTTGCGCCGAGTCTGCCGCAAGGCTTTTGCGGAGCGGAGAGGATAGGTGGCCGCCAAACCAATGGAATGCACGCGAAAAGTGCCAGAGGGAATTAAGAGTAAGGTCGGCGGGTCAGACATGCACGCTAAGCGCGCTTCCAGACCCGTCGGCTGAAGGAAGAGGGGGTGAATTTAGTCGGTAGGCGGGCTCGGCACGCGGTGTAGTGTGCCGGACTGAATCCGACACACTTGGGACACCTTCCCAGACGGTCTTTTTGAAGATTCTCACCTCCCCAAAAAAAAGGAGAAGAAGGGGTTGATATTTTGTAGCAAATGATGCTATATCTCTATAGCATTCTTCTTCTTACGATGCCTATCCGTTCCGGATGTTGGCGATCAACATGGCTACCCTAACTTTGCTTGCTGCTATTCTGAATAGTCCGGTTTTCGATGTATTAAACCACTTTCTCAGGTTTTGAAGCCAAGATATTCTTCTTCTCCCTGGTCCTCTCTTTTCAAATACCTTGCCCTGAAGAATGAGTTGCAACAAGCTGTATCTCTGTTCATTCCTCATAACATGGCCAAGATATTCTAGTTTCCGCTCTTTGATGGTGTTAATAATCTCGTATTCCTTGCCTATTCTACGTAGGCCCTCAACATTAGTCACACGATCCACGCATGAAATTCTTAAAATACGTCTGTAACACAACATCTCGAATGCCTCGAGTTTTCTTAAAGAAGCTTCGGAAAGTGTCCAGGCCTCTACTCCGTATAATAACGTAGAAAATACATAGCATCTAATGAGAGAGATTTTGGTAGCAAGTGGTAAATCGTGACTTCTGAAAAGAGACTTCATCATCATGAACGCCGATCTCGCTTTTCCTATGCGTTGTTTTATTTCACTGGAGTGATCCCATTGGCTGTTAATGTTGGTACCAAGGTATGTGTAGCTGTCCACTCTGTCAATTGGATGTTGGTTAACCAAAAGCTGTGTATTTAATATTTCGCGCTTACTGACTACCATGTACTTTGTTTTCTTCGTATTAAGATCAAGTCCGTGTTCTCTACTTATATCTGATATACGCGACATTATTCTTTGCAAACCATCCAGACTATCTGCAAAAACTACTGCGTCGTCGGCATATCTAATGTTGTTTAGACGTATTCCGTTGACTAATACGCCTTCTTGTAGTTCGCCTAGCGCTTGCTCGAAGATATATTCAGAGTATATATTAAATAATACCGGGGAAAGAATGCATCCTTGACTCACTCGTCTATCTATGGAGACTGCCTCTGTCAATTGGTCATCCACTTTAATATTGGCTGTAAGCTCTATGGCATGATCTATCATATTTACTGTAAGTCCATTTGGTGATTTCCAGGCGCCTTTGTGTATATCTTTTCGCAAGTATAACTATAAAATCGCTTAAAAAAACTACTATAGAAAAAGAAGACATTTTTGAAATTAGAGCATCAAAAATATTTAAAATTGGTTATTTATCAAGCACCAATTTTTTCATTTTGTTGGGCTGTGTTATCATTCCTGTTCCATACCGTGCTAGATAAACGTTTACTTTGTATTCCAGTTTTTCCTTTGATAGGACTTTCAGTTTTTTATTGGCACTTATTGAACATAAAATGAATTTATTTGTTTTGTTATGTAGTTGCAATCGTTGATTTAGCTGCAAATTCAGCTGTTAATTCATCTCTTGTGTTTTTATTTTGCTTTGTAAACCCATTTCGACATAATATTATGCCATTTTCCTTTTGTTCTGTTTACTGCCGAATACATAGGATTGATTGGAGGATTGCATTAACAATATGATTCATGTAATGTATGGCACGATGTATATTTCTTCCAAATAAAGACGTTTTGGCATGTTTTTAGAAGACATTATGTACTTAGAGACCAAACAAGCATCTGCGGTTGCTATTACTAGTTCTATTGATAGACTAAAATAACTGAATATCCTGAAATAAAAAGTAGAAATAATTCAAAAGTAAAATAATTTGAGTATTATACATCTTCAGGTATATAGTCGACTTCCGCTCATCCACTCAGTCGATACATTATTAATGTGAATCAAAACTTATTCTATAAACTATGTCTAATGTATTATTTTACTATTATGGATATGCAGAAATATAATATTCTATTGTTACAATGTAAAGTCACCAGGAAGGAAACATATTTTCCTACGAACCTCCAATGGTCGAATTCAAAATGTCGAGAATTCATGATGAACACGTGATTTCGTTTAGGTCCGTAATTTTGGATAACTAATTTCATTTTTTGTTTGCCAGATTATATCAAGGTGGTGGATTCACCTTTGGGCGTTCAATTTTTTATCCCCTACCCTAAGCCAAAATTAATTTAAATTTTATTTTTGACTATCTTTCGATAATTGAGATAAAAGAAATATACAGTTTTCAAATTTCGTGTTGTCTCCATACTAAACTAACTTCATAAGTGGCACTTATACTGAGTAACTAATAAATGAATGGCAGCGAAAGTGTTAATTGATGAAAAAATAAATAAAAAAATTCTAGGATAAGGTTAAAACATTGTTTCATTCATATAACGTAAATTTATTTCTGAGGGCCTACTAGTAATCACAAAGAGCTCCTCTTCGCCATCAAATTGACCTAAATACCGGTGAGAATTTTTAAAAACGGTCCGCAAATAGATCGCAGAACGGGAAGTTGATCACTTACTTGTATAATTCTATTTTTAACGCCAACACAACATTGCAATTGCGGCGTAACGAATGAGCCTACAAAGTGATATCAAACGCTAAAAATACCTGTAAAAAACGCAAAATTTGGAGTTTTGACAATAAAATCGCAAGTAAACATGTCGGAGGAGAACAAATGCCAAGTGTGTCAAAAACCAGCGGACCAGCGATGCGGTGGATGCCATTCTGTGCATTACTGTTGCAAAGAACATCAGAAGAACGACTGGAAGCAACATAAGAAGCACTGCAAACCCTTTAAGGTACTTCCTTGTTATGTTATTTAATATCTTATCCGCTTCTTTTAAACAAGCCGATTCATTCGATGAACATTTCTATTTTAAACTGATTAATGTGGTAATGTGCATTTTTAAGCGTTCGTGGGAATATCATTTAATAGTTTTCATGAAAGACAAGATTATTGTAGGATGATTTACATTCATAAATTGATTGATTCATTACATGAAATGAAATTAAGTTAAAATTGATTCTGACGTCATGAACTAACCTAACAAATTGTTATAACGCAACACAACAAACACTTTACTTACGTTGAAAATATGACAGTGATTCTAAAAATAAAACATCTTAGTTGGATGGAACTGTAATGTAATTGTTTTATGATTGTTTTGTTGTGTTTTAGTGTCTATTAATTGTATAATATGTATTAATTATATTAAGAGTTTACACTTTTATCAGTAATATTTTCATAATAAATTCTAATCTAATTTTTAAATTATTATTCATATAACATTTGGTTCGTTTCAAGATGAAGTTATTGGGAAGACGATTCCTCTGGATATGTTTGTAGATTACATTATGTGCTACTTTAAGGGCCAGCGAAGGTTATTCTGTTGATCTCCTTTCTTTTTTGTAGTGATGACTTCTTATCGCTTGGTATGCCTATATGATTTTTCAAGGGTCCGAATTAATCTCACCCGTCATGAGACGCTTGCAGTATAATATCCATATATAATATACATTATATGCATACCATTTTTTAGAATATAATGATAATTAAAATGAAGTAATCAAACATACATACAACATAATATTGAAAATGTAAATAATGAATAAATTCTATATTAAATTTAACAAATTTTGAAAATTACTAAGATCAGTAATCAAAAAATTTTTATATAAAAAAATTAAGATTTTTAAAATTTTAACGAACCTAAATAAAATACGAAGAACTCATGTTTGTTTTTAAGTCCTGATTTTTTTAAATCTAAAAAATTGTATGTTTTGTTAACCTTAATAAGGCATTTTATCGGGCCAAATTAAAGGACGTTATCGGCGTATTGTACGCAAGAGAGATCATCATCATCATATTTGGCTAGACAATCCTCTATGAATACTGACCTGCTTTAAGATTAAATCTTAATCCTTCTGATCTTTAGTATCCCTAAGTCGACCTCTGCTTCTTCTTCCTATAGGTGTTCCTATCGTTAGCTTTTTAGCGATCATGTTGTCAGGCGTTCGTATTATGCGTCCGGCCCATCTAAGTCGCTTTGTTTTAATGAACATTACGATATCTGGTACATTAAATAGTTGGTATAATTTGAAATTAAATATTTTGCACCACTGCTCTTAATCGTTTATAGCTCCAAATATTCTGCAGAGTACCTTACGCTCGAATATTTCCAGAAGTCTTTCATTCTTCTGCGTTAGAGTCCATGTTCCCGCCCCGTATGTGAGGACCGGCCTCAGCAGTATTTTGTAATGATTTTAGTTTTTCTTTGGATATTTCTTAAGTTGAATTGTTTTTGGAATCCATAGTATGCCTAATTTGTAAGGTTTATACTACTACTACTCGTCGGTTTATAACGTTCTCCGCCATTTTCCGACGTCCAATCGCCACTTAGTCCGGTTATTCCATAGGTCTTCTTCTATGACCCTCTCTCAGTTCTTTATTTATTTCTTCGCTTCAACTTTTTCTCGGTCTACCTCGTTTTCTCTTTCCTTCTGGTTGCCATTTTAATATTTTGTAAAGTCTTTTATTTATTTATAATTATTTATATTTGGTTGTGAATTCTTTAATTTATAATGTCTTTAATAATTTATTATATTGTTCTTATCTTAATTCATTAAAAAGCACAATAATTTATATCAATTTATTTAACGAATAATACACATAATTTATATAGGCGAACGTAACATTTAAATCGCGAGCGCGTCTTCAAAATCAACTGTCTCCTTCAATGAAAAATCCATTATTATATATGAAAACACAACTGGCCTAGAATTCAGGAGAATCCCTTTGATTTATACTAGAAGGTAAATCTGGGTCATCGTCTGACCGGTTTTCTTTCTGCCAGCTGGTAGAATTATCTCGTACAATCTACAACATATTAGTGAATAAAAAAACATGTTTACAGGTTTTTAAATATGACTCATATTTTTACGTAACAATTTCTTTTGGTATTCGTTGTTCATCCATTCGTTGTATGTATCCGAACCAGATAAGTTGTTTTGTTGTTAGGTCATCTGTGATTGTTCGTTTGATTCCCATTATTTCTCTAATGCGTTCGTTGCTAATCCTTCCTCTTCTAGATCTTCCTGCAGCTCTTCTCCAAAAATCCATTTCCGTCGCTCTCAGCGTTGCCAGTGTTCTTTTTTTCAGTGGCCATATATCCTCTTTTTATTTTCTTTGCTGATGGATTGGTCCCATAAAATGCTGTGTAACATTGTAATGGCTTTTCTCCCTGACGTATTTCTCTCTCTTATGGCTTTGTCTAATATTCCATCTTGTACAATAGTGATACCTAGACATTTGTAGTCACAGCAGTGCTTTATTGTGGTTTCATCGTCTAATATGAGACCTTTTTGTTCTACTTCAATGCACAGGTATTCGGTTTTCTTTTAATTTACTTCTAGACCCCACATATCATACTCTTCAATTAATTTTCGTGCCGTATAGTTTAAATCGTCATAATCTTGAGCCATTACTACTTGATCGTCTGCAAAGTTGAGCGTATATACCATAGTGTTGGTGAGCGGTATCCCCATTCTCCTGCATTTTTGTTTTCATCTTTTTAAAGCACTTTCGAGGTATATTTTAAATAAAGTGGGGGACAGACAATATCCTTGCTTTAATCCTTTTGATGTTATAAATCCTGTTGTTATTTGTGTCCCTGCTTTTATTTTTGTTATTGGTTGGTTATATAGCACTTTGACAGCTTTTATTAATTCTATATTAATATTCGTGCTTTCCATTGATTGCCACAGCTTCTTCAGTGGAACGCTGTCGTAGGCTTTCCGTAAGTCGACGAACAACATATGAATCTCTTGATTTCGTGCCATATTTTTTTCTATTATCTAGGTTAAGGAGAAAATATGGTCAATAGTGAATCGACCCGTATGAAATCCTGCTTGTTCTTCTGCTTGATAATCTAGGTATTCTCTCTCGATTTGGTTCTTTAAAACCTCTCCATATATTCGACTCATAGATCCGGTTACAACTATTCCTCGATAATTTTCACAATTATTTTTATCACCCTTTTTATGTATAGTACTGAGTATGATATCTTCCATTCCGTAGGGATTTCGCTTGTGTTTATGCATTCTTGAAATAGTTGTCGAAGACATTCATACAATTTGTTCGTTCCGTACTTAAACAATTTTTCGAGTATATCCCCTGGTCCGGGTACTTTGTTCCTCTTCAGCTCTTTTGCTCATTTCCTCTGTTGTTAATCTTATTGGCGAGCCGACTATTGAAATTCTATCTTGGTTTTGACTTTTTTGTTCTTAAAATTCGACTCTATTCTCTACCAAAAGTCCTTTGAAATACTCTTCCCAGTCTTCCGGTTTTATGCTCTGTATTACTTCTTTATTCTTTTCTTTTCTCAATTTTTTTATCAGTTTTCACCTTTCTGTGCTGACGGTTCCTCCTAGATAAGTATTTATTCGTTGGCAGTTTCTTTCCCAAGACGCGTTCTTCTTCTTTATATTTTATTTTGTCTTGATTTGTAATGATTTGGAGCTTAAATATTGTTGGTATAGTTGTCTTTTACATTTTATTTCTTACTTTATTTCGGTATCCCACCAGTATGGTTTGTTTACCTTGAGTTGTATGTAGTATCCCATTGCTTCAAATGCTGCTTCGTGTAAACATTTTTTTATATGTTCATATACCTGGTCGATATTCTTAGGTGCGGGAATTTGTAGCTTCTCATCTAATCTATTTTTGAATAAGTCTTGGGTACTTTCTTCATCTAGGTTTTTGATGTTGTATCTTCGTTCCGGTATCTTTTTTGCCTTGTTTATGTCTATATGTGTTTCTCTCCATTATCTTCGGATTGGGAAGTGTATTTTTGAACGTAATAAATAGTGATCGCTACCGCATGTTGCGCTTCTCTGGACTCTTACGTCTTGTACTCTCAGTCAGGTTTTTTATTTTGTTACAATATAATCGATTATTGATTTTATGTTTCGTGTTTCTTAAATCCATGGTTTGCATAAATCTATTAATCCTAATATTATTTCCCATTAATATTATTTCCCGCGATTAACTTATTTTCGATATTTCCTTGTGAAGCTGTTCAAAAAATGCATCTTTTACGTTGACTAGTGCGTCGGTATTTATTGCGTATACGCCCATAATTGTTAGTTTATATCCGTGAAGACACATATTTACTTTAATTATTCTTACATTTATGGCTTCCCAGATTGTTATGAACTTTCTTAGTCTTCTGTGAATCATTAAAGCAATTCCCTGTTGAGCTCTACATTCTTTTGGTACTCCACTATAGAAATGGTCATATTTTCCTAGATTTTCAGAGCCGGTTCCCTTCTTTTTTATTTCGGTATTGACTGCTATGTCTATTTTTAGTTCTATTAATGTATGTAAGACTTCATTGAGTTTCTTTGGTATACCTTGAACGTTCCAGGTACCAAAAAATCATGTCCTTTTTCGAAGCTTATGTCGTCTTCCACTCACCAGTCATCACCAGTCTTTGTTGTGCCGTCCTATTCCAAGGCGTGTGATTGGGATTTTTACCATTTTTATGTTTTTTTACACGTACTGGGGAGTTAGCCCAATGCTTTAACCTCCAACCTGGAGGACCAGGGGTTTGGGTTCAGAGTCTCCCTCTCCTAGACGGATTGCGGAATCTACCGCTCACGGGTTCCATCCACCCTTTTGATTTTATACGAACCCTTAAATCGGGGATCGCCACTTCCGCCATACACACCGTACCGAAGATGTTCTTCTCCGCCGTGGATACCGTTATGGTCTTCATCCGTGACCCTGGATAAGGGACCCTAAGCAGGTACTAGTTTCCTGGGTCAGGAAACTCCTGGAATCTGCGGAGGGCATGGATTGATTCTCTCGTGTACCTAAAGTATCGTGGAATCCAATTTGTGTCCATGATATTTTATTCTTTAAATTTTTTCTATGTCCTGCTACATAATGACGCATCATGCTAATTATTCTGTAGTCTTCGCATGTTTCGTTCGCAACTTAACGATCTGTGTGTAATTGTACCAGTTCTATAGATTTTGTAAGAATATAGATGAAAATCAATAATTTATTTCTTGATCCGTAAAATTTAGGGATTCTGCATACAATTTTTAGGTTCTACCTAACCTTACCTACCATCTGTGTTTTTTCGTATAGCCGATGTGACTTCTTTGAGTGTAATAGTGAGTTCTGTTTGGCATTACTTGTTATAACGGTGTTTTGTCACTCATGCACAAAAGTTATTTCTACGTATCTCTTCCACGTGTCTAGCATTTCTTCTACACCTAGTAATAATAGTAATGGCTTGCCTTAGTTATCAGTTAAACGCCCGATTTCTCTAGGTTTGTTTAAGCCTATAGCTCCTACATCTTTTTTATGCATGTTGAACAAATCATGTTTATGTTGAAGTAGCTGTATTAGGAAAGAGACCTAGGGGAAGATCTCCAAGCCGTTGGGTAGATCAAACAAAAATACTGATTAACCAAGGGTTACATGAAGCCGAACAACTAGCCCAGGACAGAGAAGGATGGAAAGAAATTGTGCAAAAACTGTAAAGGCCTGATGGTGTCACCACATCCCAATAGGGATTAGGACTAAGGAGGAGGAGCTGTATTTAATTGGTCCTTAGCTATTCTAATTGATTTTTTAATCTCTTTTTCCATTATGTCCGGATTTTTGAACATTCGCCATTCCTCCAACAAATCTAAAATTTGGTTTGTCATCCACGACTTTTTTTTCATTTTTAGAGTTTTGAGGAATTTCTCTTGTATCTCTTCTGAGATTCTATCCAAATTTTGAAGTTCTTGTTTTGTGTCATCCGCTTGAATAACGGGATGCAAATTCTGCTGTAAATTTTTACAGTTTTACACTCTGTTATATGCGTTTGTCCCTCATTTGTCTCATATATTTATGGTTTACACTGCGCCGTATTTTCTTTAACCTGAGTTTTATTTTGTAAGTTTTAGGCGTTAGGCGGCAAGGTGTAACCATCGAACTGTCCATCAGAAAATGCCAAACCCGACCTATCATGCCAAAAAAATTTCTACCAATCGGTAATAATAAAACTCACAACTTTCTTTGGGAACCAATCGTTATGCCTTATTCAGCTCAGTCTCTCTAAGGTGTGTGAACGTCTTATATTAGAAGTAAATCTGAAAAATGAGTTTGGCTGGGACAAATAAACTAAGATATTAACTAATCACATTTTTTGTATATAAATAAAATAGAAAATTAAAATGTTAATATTAAATTAAAAAACAGAACAAATCTTGACTACAGCTTTACAAAAAGATTTTAAAAATGATACTTATGGCAAAGAATATTTTTGTATTTCTTCTGATCTCTTCTGGATGATCACTGATCACGTCTATATATCAGTACTTTATTAGATATCTAATTCCTATATATTTATGTATTTTTTTTCTATTTACTTAGATCAGTTTTCTCTGTTTAAAGATGATTCTTGAAACGTGTAATATGCCTAATGTTCTACACAGGTTATTAACACCCATAATTACTATCAACGTCAAACAAAAATAGATTGAAAATACATTGAACTAAAATCGAAAACATACTCGACACTTGTTGTTTTGATTCGGGATTAATAATAAAAATATAAAAAAAATCTGGATTTTTAAATATACGAATTGACACAGAAAAAAGAGCACCCAGTAATAATAAAATTATTATAACAATTTTTTAAATGCATGTTTCATAGCGTTAAATAAGTAATTGATCAACATTTTAGAAAAATCTAACTCTTGGAAAACAAATCTAAACAATTAATAATGTTTTGAACCTCCATGATGTCTTCTGCACTTAAAAATGCGTCTGGATTTACTCCTAACCAGATAATGGCTTTCCTCTTGAGGTATATCATCCCACACTACTTGCACGTCTTGTCGAAGATGGTGGTGGTGAAATTGGAGGATGAAGTAAACGGAGCAGACGAAGCAGACGGAACTCATAGAAGCTACAAAAGCTCTGTATAAAGAAAATAAAGTGTCCATTAAAATGGGAACAAGAATCATAGGAGACTTCAACACAACAAAAGGGCTCCTGCAGGGTTGTTCCACATCTCCAACCCTATTCAAAATATACTTAGAGAAAGCCTTGACTACATGGAAAAGAAAATGTGAAGGCATGGGAGTACCGGTACGGAACGAATACATATAGACGTTAAACTTTGCAGACGATCAAGTAGTGATTGTACAAGACCAAGACGACCTCAGCTACATGATGAAGAAACTACAAGAAGAATATACCAAGGCTGACCTAGATATTAACCTCGCGAAGAGTACCTATCTACAAGTGAAGAAGACGTAGAAGATCTACAGATTGATGACAACGTAACAATCAAAGGAAAGGATAAATACAAATACCTTGGGTTTATAATCACGAAAAAGGCAACAATAGAGGAAGAAATTACACAAAGATTAGGACAAACAAGAACAGCAATCCGACAACTTAACTCAGTATGGTGGGATGGACACCTAAATATAAAGACAAACACGCAGATTTATAAAACATTAGTGCGAAGTATTATGACATATGGGGCTGAAAATTGGATCATAAACAAGAAAAACAGCAGTAAGATAGTAGCAACAGAGATGGAATGCCCGCGAAGATGCTGCAGAGTAACAAGAATGGATAGGAGAAGTAATGACGAAATAAAACAAAGAACATCAATAGAAACAGACATACTAACATATATAGAACAAAAAAGACTAAAGTGGTATGGACATGTAAGAAGAACTAGCGACAGCAGATAGATAAAGAGAATAACCGAAGGGAGCCCCATAGGAAGGAGGAAAAGAGGACGACCCCGAAAATCCTGGATGAACGAAGTAGACGACGCCATGAGTAAGAGAGGCCTAAACGATGGAGAATGGAACAACAACAGAGAGAGATGGAAACGGTTGAGCGAGGGAAGGTAGTGAATACTGTAGAATCCCTAAATATATATAAGTTAACGGAACAATATTTTTCTCATACGTGTTCAATGCAAAATATTGATTTGATTGTCTTCAAAATGGACAAACGTTATTCTGGTTTTATGCGGGCGCGAATTATCTTATTGAAAATGTGGGTTAAGTGACATCTCTATATAAACCATAGCATGTTGATCCAACACTTTCTAGATGTAACGCACGGCGGTCATGTTACTTCTAATGAACACCAAATGACAACATTTGTGTGATTCACATAACAGTGTGATTCACATAAAAAATTGAGGATCTTGTCTTTTACCATGTCGCCTCTTACCTTTGCACAGTCATCATTCACGACCAAACAGAATATGGATTCATCCCTAACGACAATATTATTCTATTTGAGGTTCTAGTTTGGCGCTTCTCTGCAAAAGTCGATCACTTCGGTGCCTATAAGTGAGAGCTAGGGCAAACTGGGGACGGTATACAGTAACTTCAAAACTTCTGATTCGGTAATAAAAAGTTTGCATTATATTGTGCTTTCCATGTACTTAAAACCACTAGTCCGCAATTGACCTTGTGGACGTGAAACGACCCAGTACAGACAAAGGTCTCGGCATTTATGGAACCCAAATTAAAAATAAAGATCCTAAAAAGGTTTAAGGAAATTGATAATGATATGTTATCATGTAATTTAATTTTGCTGGATATGTCATGCTGTTACAAGCAGGAAACTAAAAGTGGATCAGTAATTGTGGTAAACTTGATGGTCTCAAGTTATTAAAACAAAAGTTATTAAAGCAAAGAAAAATCATAAATAGACTCAAATATGATAAATTGTATTAAAGACAAAAGTAATGTTTAAACATGTACATAAATAAGCATATACATTAAGAAAGGAAAAAAATCAAATATTGTTGGACAAAAAATGGTAGGCTATTTAAAAAAATCTAAGCCTTAGGAGAAAATTTATATCCATAATGAAGAAATAAGTGACATAATAATATAGGTCAGTAACAATAATGGTAGTTTTTAAATTAAAACTGGCTAATAATTGTATAATACAAATTTAATTTAGGTTAAATAAAGTTTTTCTTCTTCTTCTGTTTATGTAAACATGACTGTCAGTTTTTCAATGTGTCTCCAGATAGTTGTCGTTCCATGGTTTTCGTGGTATATCTACTGATCGTCTTTCTATTCTGATCGTGTTCAAAATAGTTTGTTCCTATCTTATATAACAGAAGAAGATATATTCAGGAAGACATAATAAAATATAAAGTTAAAAACAAAGCATCGTGTGGTTTTGATGAAATATCATATTTTAAAAACTTAAGAAAGTTAAGATTAAGAAAATTATGTTTCAGATTTTGATAGCACTTGCTCACATTATAAATGCTTCTTTTAATACTTGTGTTTTTCCCAGTATGCTGAAAACTTCTATTATTTCACCGGTATTAAAACAAGATGATCCTGAATTAATGTCAAATTTTCGACCATTGTCTGTTCCGTTTGTGGTATCTAAGATTATTGAATATGCAATGCTAAAATAACTTTTATCATTTTTGGATATCAATCAAATTATCACAAAACATCATCAACATGGATTTCGAAATGAATTTTCTACTTCCACAGCCATTAACAGTTTGTCTGAGGAGTTTTATAATCTTGTGATATAAGTATTTTCATAATTGAAAACTATGAAAATCCAACTGCCATTTTTTGTGACCTCAGTCGTGCTTTATTGTGTGCAACACGATGTACAAATGGTTTTAGAGGAGGTGCCCATAGTTGGTTTGGATCCTATCTGAAAGACCGACAACAAATAGTTAAAATACGAAATAACTTCAAAAATTATAATGTCCGGTCCGATTGTTAATAAGAATGGAGTACCACAGGGCTCTATATTGGGCCCGATAATATTTATTTTGTATATAAATGAACTTCTTCTTAGGATGCCTGTTCGTTTCGAATGTTGGCGATCATTCTGGCTATGATGACTTTGTTGGTTGCTATATGGAATAGCTGTGTTGAGGTCTTTCTATACCATGCTCTCAGGTTAGCAAGCCAGGATAATTCTTCTTCGTCCTGGGGCCCTTTTTCCTTCAATTTTACTTTTCAAAATGCATTGGAGTAGCTCTTATTTGCCTTGATTTCTCAATTAATGAATTACCATATGTAATATCTGATGCATATGTATTAGTTTATTCGAATGCCTCAACAATGCTATATCGTCATAAAGACATACATTTTTTACAAGATAAAATAACAACCTCACTGAACAGTACTGAGTTAAGTATACTTTACTTAAATGCTCAATCAACAAGAAATAAAATTCTAGAGCTGAAAGAATTTGTAGTTAAGTTGAATATGGCAGATATAATTGTAGTGGCTGAACACTAGTTGAGAGCTGGTGAAGAACCATATTTTAATGTGGATGGATATGTAAGACAAAGAAGGTGGATGTTTAGGTATATTTATTAAAGACTGTTTTGATTATTCTGTGGTCTATGAACATATAATAAAATGTTTATTACTTTTCTTGCAGATTGATAGGCATTTGATAGTGAGAATAGACAATCTGAATGTTTGGAAACTTTATTATAGACCTGATCCAGGAAAGTTTACCACAAAATTTAATATGCCAAACAATCGTTTCCAATGGTTTTACAGTATTGAATAAAACTGTTCTTACGAGAACTACGTGTCATTCATCCACTTGAATTGATTATAAAGTGACCAACACCTTAAATTATGATGCTAAGTTTTGTATAGTGCATAAAGGCTTAGGTGATCACTAAATTCAGTTATTAAAATTGATAAACTCATCATGTAAGTTTACTAAGAAATATTATACGCTAACAAACAAATAGACAGCAATTTAGAAGTCAAATAAACACTTTGGGAAAAGAAATCTGGAGTGAGTCCAATTCCTTGTGCGACGAAATCATAAGAATTTACTTAAGTAACCTTCGTAAAAAAACAATAAAAAATTTTTTCGGAAAAACCTTGGTTTACTATTTTATTACATAACCCTATTTCAAAGCGAGATTTCCGCTATAGAAGGCATAAACAGTTTCCAAATAGCAAGTTCCTGCAGGATATACTCCATTCGCTTTGCTCGGGCATATTTTAACAGATTCATTGTCGGAAACCTACAACACAACAATTCCTACTTCTCAGTATTAATAGCTCAAGTATCCTACTATTGCAGACTTCTTTCTTTAAAAAAAGAAGAATTATTCTAAATAGTGGAAGTGTATACTAAACCCATCAAATTTTGGGTAGTATATATTTAAAAAATATATTTTAGTTGTTATAATTTAACATAACTATTTATTATATGGTGCAGATAAATAAATATTAATTGTCGGTAATTCGCAAAGTTCTATTTTATTTACTATTTAGTTTGTTTACTATTAATATTAGATATGAGTACGTGTGCTTGGTTGTATAGTAATTTCCAGCCACTTTTAATCTGTCAAAAAGTAACTAACTTCGCAAAAAAATAATTACTAAATTCACTAGACAGTTCGGACTGGGAATAGCGAACCGAGTATACCTATTAATCTACATAAAAAGACTTAATTGATGCCGTGGGCAAAAAAATATTATTTCTCAAATAAATTATCAGAGGCACAAAACAACAGCACAAAATATGGTTAATATTAAATCATATTATCCACCAATCAGAACATACAATAAAGACAGTAACAATTTAGGAGCTACAATTTCTTAATTCAATAGAGCTGAGGACATATCTAATCAATTACATCAATACGCAGGAAAATCTCTAGCAAAAACACACACCTCTTTGATCGAAACCTACAGTAAATATAGAGCCATGAAAATATAAATTTGAATGGCAACAACTATAATAAAACTATATTAGAGAGGTCATAAGAAAACTAAAAAAGGAAAATCTCCAGGCTGCAATGGCTTTAGGGTGGATTTTATTAGAGAATTTACAGGGGAGATGATACCGACTATATCTAAATTAGTTAACCTCCTACCACTGGATTAATCCCAAACTCTACGAAAACTGCGATAGTACTGCGTACCATTGTATAAAGGAGGGGACTCAAAGCTATCGCCTAGTATCTCTTTTAACAGCCATATCAAAGATTTTGGAATCGTGTGTAAATAACCATATTTTATAATTTTTTGTATGATCTTAGCCGAAAATATTGAAGATCTTCAGAGACTGGTGACCTGTATGGAAAAGAGTATGGTCTAACAAGGAATGTCAAGAAGACGAAATTTATGAGAATATCGAAAACTCAAAGAAATAACGAGAATCTTCTAATAAACGGAACCAACGTCGAACAAGTGGACAAATATGCATATCTGGGAACAACGATTACCTCCACAAATGATTACATTCAGGAGATCAAAATCAGAATAGAAAAGGCTAGAGCAAATATCAACAAAATGAGAAGAGTGCTATGTACAAGGAATTTAAAATTGGAACTAAGAGTTAGGTTGGCGAGGTCCTATGTTTTTTTTACTTTATTTTATGGAATGGAATCTTAGACCTTGAATACGACATCAATGAAAAAACTGGAATCATTCGAGCTCTGGGTGTATAAAAGAATTCTGAAAATATCGTGGACAGAACACGTCACAAACAAAGAGGTACTGAGAAGAATGAATAAAGAAATAGAAATTTTAAATATAATTTAAACAAGAAAATTGGAATATCTCGGACATATTACACGTGGAAAGAAATACACCTTGCTCAAACTGAATATGCAGGGAAAGATCCAAGGAAAGAGAAGCTTAGGGAGGCGTAGAATGTCATGGCTGCGCAACCTGAGAGAGTGGTACGGATGTACATCAAATAAACCTTTCAGAGCAGCCGTCTCAAAAGTCCGAATAGCTATGATGATTGCCGACCTCCGCCGCGGAGATGGCACTTGAAAAAGCAGAAGTATAATTCTTTGATTTATACAGATACTGGTTTAACAGGCAATATAGTTTTAGACATGATTCAAGGACAGTCTCTGCTGCTACTGATTTAATTATAGACGTATAGAACAAATTAGACAAAAGATTAAGTTGTGTATTTGTATCACTGGATTAGCAAAAAGCTTTCAATACAGTTGACTATGACATACTTATTTTATGCTTGACATTATGGAATAACTAGAATGGCTTTAGTTTAGTTGAGGAACTTCTTGAGTAGCAAAATACAAAAAGTGCTATGTAACAATGTGCTACGCGCAGCAGTAGATAGAGGATAGGGAGATATTGCATATGGAGCTTATCGAGGGTCTATTATTGGGACCAACACTTTTCTTAATTTATACGAATTTATTATCCAATTTACCACTGCAGTCCATGTTGTATCTGTATGCTGATAAAAGGTCTTCTGTATGCCAATAAAAATCCCGAAATATTATAAAAATGTAGAAAAGGACAAAATATAAATAGGTGAGTCACTTAAGTATCACAAATTCACATTTCCTGATGCCATAACTAACAACAAATCACCACCGTATTAATACTTTTGTATACCTTTGTGGTTATTTCTCTGAAGGACAAATCGACCTCACGCAAGCTTGCTAGTCACCCCTTATAAACTCGATACGTTGTTGAAAATTTTGTAAGACATAGTAAAACATATTGTAAGATGATCAAAGGGCAATTTTAGCTACAACAGACAAATATCGCTTACTTACTTTTTTTTTTATAAGAACAGAAGAACTAACAAAAACGACTTTATCGATATAGTTGAAAAACTGACCTTTGTTGTCCTAACTTAAACAAAAATATTTCTAAAAATTAGTTATAATGAAATCAATATTAATAGCTTTTCTTTTTTCCATGTCACTAAGTAGTATATAAAAGATTTTTGTTTATTATTATATCGTGGTCAATGAAACATATAATCAGCTTTTATCATTTACCAGATAATTTGTAATTTATAAATATCAAATATAAATGTTTGTTAATATGTTTTGATAAGAGGTTTATACCATTATAGTTTCAGTAAGAACCATGCTAAATAACAGAAAAACATCCACAACCCAGTATAAAAAGTATCCTTTATTACAGGTATGCACAGACGACGTTCTCGGTCGTCATTTAAAAGCCACAAAAGACCTGAAACCAGGAGATGTGATCATCCAAGAAAATCCGCTAATATGGGGTCCTGCTATAAGTACAGTACCTGTGTGTTTAGGATGCGGACAAGAGGTAAACCAAAGAAACAGTAGACCATGTTCCAAGTGTGGATGGCCCATGTGTAGTGATTTGTGTGAAAAAGCCCCGGCTCATATTCCGGAATGTAGATATACGTTTTTAAGAGGAGATAAAGTGAGTATTATTTTATTTTTGTTTCACAAAATTTACGGGAAACTCTATTTTACAATTTCAATATCTAGTAATAAATATGATTAAACATTAATCGTAAGTTTTGTAATTAAAATTTAGTTCATCGACAACATTATGTATATACTATTTCAAAATTTGGCAGAAAGGTTAATGTCTTTGAGAAATTGCAATACATTTATATATCCACTGGTATTGTCTAAAATGTTTTTAATAAGGGCTTCAATTGACAATTGCAAATCGGAAAGGTTGATCGTTCTTTGGAGGACATCAAATATAATACTGCAGAGCTATATTGCTCTTATTCCAATTAGTTTGCCATCATTTTTATGACTTTTTAATCACTGTGTTAAGATCTTTGCTAAGTTGGTTTGTTGCCAAAGGAGTAATTGCCGAAAAGGCTTCTTTAGCATGCTGGTCAGTATTTTTGTTTCCATCAACGATAATGTAAGAGAAAGCCAGATAAGTGTAACCTTTATATTTTGAGCATGATTGGATTGGTACATAATCTCGTGTATGATTTGTATTAGTGGTATCCTACTCTTTTACTGTATAAGTACTCTTATATTTTTATCTAGGCAAATTACCTGTTTTTGTTTAAGATTCCTACTCATTGAATTGAAATATTGTCGTTACTGTTTTTTCTACTATTTTCTAACTATATTCTAACTATTCTATATTTCTAACTATTTCAGATCTGTCTATCAGTCTCTTTTCCGTTATTTTTATTATGATCCTTACTTTTTTTGTTTACATGTATCTTCTTTTGTGCTAATTGTTGGTCTCGTTTCAATGGTGTATATACGTGTTTTTGTTTATACTGATGGTCAGAACTAAGAGATTTGTAGGGGAAGGGCAAAACTCAGTTTGCCGCCACCTTTCCGGATCCCTCCCTCCCACTCTCCACACCACTAAGATATAATATCTCCATAAATTATTTTTTAGATGCGGTAGTTGAAATTACTGTAACTTAATTGGAACTACGCAAAGATTTGTTATGTATTGTATCTCAAAATTAAATTAATCTAGCCCTTTTAGCTGCAAAGGTACTGATGATGTCGTAAGAGATGATCGTTTGTGTTTAATTGACGTTATACTTAGATTAGAAAGTCTTTTCTGTCCTACTGTACTTCTCATGTAGTTTTTGCTGTTTTTGAGTTTGCTAAAACATCGTTTTCCAGGTGGTATACCGACCACGTTACTAATCAGGACGTTTTATTAAGAATACAAAAAGAAAAAGAGCTGTCACAATGAAAACAGCCAACTGATCACATAATAAGGAACAGCTGAATATATGGGTGACTGCCATTAATTTTACAGGGAAAAGTAGAAGAAAAACGAGGACCAGGAAGGTGAAGGATTTTCTGGTTGAAAAATATACGTACGTGGTTCAACAAAACAATCAATAACATTTTCAGAGTAGCAGTATGCAAAATACCCCAAACGGATTGACTATCAGAAGAAGAAGAAATTAAAGGAGTAAGCAGCATATGAGTCAAAATATGCTGGCTCGTTCTCCTGAAGTAATCTGGAACTGAACTCCTTATTTTTTTCCGCCTAATTTGTCCCATTGTCGTAGGATTGGAGAAAACGGTTGAGTGAAGGAATACAGTGAAAACTGTGAAAATCCTTGTATATATATATGTCGTAGGATTGACCTCTACGTGTCTCCATGTTCTCATCGTTGTCCATTATCTTTTGTTTAGCGCCTTAGGAGGGCCTCCATGATTTTTTTTAAAGATATAGTCCTTTACTTTTTTCGTCTTAGGATAAACTAATTTTAATATCTTAGCGGCAAACGGACCGATCGGATTTCACAAAACCTCATTTTTTGGGAATTGAAAGGGATTTAATCTACTATTGCAACAATTATTATACAAGAACTTTTACTATAAATATAACCATTTTCATGCAATAACAGTTGATTGAAATTAAACTTCTTCTTCTTCTTCTGGTTCCTATCCGTTTCGGATGTTGGAAATCATATTGGCAATCATGACCTTGCTCGCTGCGGCTCGAAACAGCTCCGTTAAGGTTTTCTTAAACCATGTTCTTAAATTCCGCAGCCATGATATTCTCCTTCTACCTTCTACGGTGAAATTAAACTTATAAAACCTTATATTAAAACTTATCCCATGTGCTTTTATATGGCTATAAAGTAAAGTCCGTTAGGCTTCGCAACAATTTAAATCAAAAACTGCATATTTTACCTTCAAAATCTTATACGAGTAAATATATAAAATCAAACATTTTCTGTGGCACGGACTGGTTGTTCCTGACGTCGCTCTTTATAACACAGATAAGGGGCTTTAAAAATTGAATAATCAATATACACTTTTTCACCCTAAGCCTGGCCTATTATTTGGCCCTGGTATCTCTAAAGCTATTGAATGAAAGCGAGATCGAATTCTCCCATAGCACCATCAAGTTCTGCGGAAGCCGCCTCAATGTGCTAAGCGTTCTCATGTAGAAGCGTGGTTGGGATCATTGAGACATGTTTAGGACAGCCTATGTTGCCTCTCTACTTGTTTCCTCCATATTTTTATTTATGGATATGGAAAAGTCACTAATTGAAGCGTGCACCGGAACAATGATTTATGTAATATTGTTTAAAAACTAGAAAAAACCTTCTAAAATACCCAATGTATATGCGAATTGTTGTTCATAGCATCGGAAGGTCTTTATTTAGTTCCTAAAAATTTTTAATTAATAATATTGTTTTTTATACTATTTCTAAGGCAAAAAATAAGTAAGAAAAAACTCAATTTAATATTGTTATTGTATTATCTTATTATAAATTTCACGCCTTTAATCTTCGACACAAGCTAAATTTGTATAAAAGGGCTTGTATTGTTTGTCCATATATTTTGTCATATCCATTAAGTTTTCTTTTTTCCTTACTAATTTTGATTGGAGCATCAAATAACGGCTTTAAAGATTCTATAGTAAAATTCATTAACCGATGCAGGAAGATGTAAACATTACCACGTGTAGGCCTGCAACAGGGCCGCATTTGGGATTATCTTTTTGTTTAGTCAGAATATATATTATTTTATAAAATACGAAATTTATATTTTAATTTTGCAAAAGTGCTCGACAAAGAACCTTTAGTTGATATCCGATAATAGAAACCATTTATACAGGGCGAAAAACCCAAGAATTTATTTTTTTTGCCAACAATTTTATGTACAGAGTGCCTGTAAAAATATATATGTTTTATTTTTAATTTTTACTATACTTAGTTGTTTGTACAATTCTAAAAAGTTTCATAATAATAATAACAAAAAAAATACTCATTACTCAATTATGTTGAAATAATATATATATATATATACATACATATATATATATATATATATATATATATATATATATATATATATATATATATATATATATATATATAAGTAAAGTATCTAGTAAAAGAGCGTTTCTTCCCCTACGTTTGTATTGAAAATTAAGTTTTTCAATATTTGGTAAAATGTGGTTTTCGAAAAATTTGGCAAATCAGGGTCATAGTTCACCTTCTTTAAAACCTTATCAACGGTGGGTATTTCGTTGCTCATAAAAAAATTATGAACCCGTCTTCTAATGGCAAAAAATAATTTTTGTCAAAATCATCAATTTTGTCAAACTTCTTTTTCCGGGTCAGACATACTTTTGGTCCAGCGAATTGATGATTCGTTTTGTATTCCTTTATCACCGTAGATACACTTCTATCACAAACTCCAACTTTATTAGCCACTTTCTTCACAATATCTTCAACCACCAACCCGGGATTTTCTTGTCTTTCACATTTAAAATGATTTCTTTAACTTCAACGCTAAGAGGGCTTCTTTTACTTCGTTTTCGAGGAGGATTCCATGTATTTTCAACCAATTCATCAGCAGAATCATTTTTGGTTTCAATATCAGTTATTGAAATACGTGGTTATTGTTACAGTAATCACAATCACGTATAGATAGGGTCGTTATACAAAAAAAAATATACTTAAATAATTTTAAATCGCACAATAAATAATTGCTAATTCAACATTAACAGCATAAATATAATTTATTGTCCTTTAACCATCAAGATGACTAAAAATATACTCACAAATCGATTCAAATTACATTATTTCAATACCGAAATATAACCTACTTAAATCGTGTCCGAACCTGTATGAGTTCCGACGACGTCGGCAGTAACGAAATAAAGATGGACATTTCGGTTAGTTTTTAAATATTCTTGAAGAACTGTTACTGCATGTATGCATAAAATATTCATTAATTTTATGAATCGGATTATTTTTTTACTTACTATGTATTCAGTGATAAAAATAATTTATATACTATGCAATAAACACTAATAGTTGAGAAAATAAAAAAATTAATAAAGTGTCATAATTATACTGTTACTTATCGGAACGAGTAGACTCATTTGGAACATCTTTAACAATCATCTGTTAAATTTATCTTTGTTTATACGCCCTGCATCGCTTAATGAAAGTAGGTATAGTGAGGGTACTTTAATCTGGTTTAGGCTGTTACCACGCTTCCTTTTTTTAATTGGAAGTGGTTCCTATGAGCTCATTATCTAGTGTGATTTTTGGAAGCTGGCCATCACTAAATCATCACTTGCAAGTTTTATCCCCATTGCATCCGTAATTTTTGTGATTGTTTTATTCATCTTTTTTCTCATCTTGTCTAGATCACAGAAGTCTCTTTGTTACATGAAAACGATTGAAAGTAAGGAATTTACACATGATTCCGCTATGACGTCTCTTCAATATAATGGTATCATTCATTACCTTTGCCGTTTTCTGCACCCTCTCAATTTTTGCGAAGTCTCGATCCCAAGGCAGAAAACTGTACCCTACGCCTAAAAATTTTTGATTGATTTATGAGAAATAACCCAGTTAGATAAGATAAAAATATAAGGCCAGTATTCTCCAGTTATTATTTTGCCCGACGCATCTATCTGACCAAACAATAAGGGCTCTTTTTTAACCTTCCCTTAGTTTGCTGTAATTCGTCAACGTGTATTAAAAATAAAAGACGTTATTTAATCGGAGCCTCGTTTTGTGATTGTCTCATTTCATAAAGTACATAGTACTTCCAAAGTACATAGTGCTTCATGAGTGCTTCCAAAATTGCGAATGTTAAAGTTATAGCAAGAAAGTTGTCGCTGGTAGAACATAAAAGAGTTCCTTAATTTTGGACAAAATAGTACTTGTTGTAGGTCAACACACAAAGCCACAACATTATGATTATTGACAGCAGTATTCTGATCTTTCTTAAGAAATGTGTATCCGGCTTCTGCTTATGTATACGGTGGTGTAGTTAACCGTTCTGTAGTAATAGTGTTACGTTCTGCTTTTGTTCTTACATTAACCAGCTTTAAATATGTCATGTCGTTCTAAACAATTTTTTGATACATTACATGACTAACTTTTATATTTGGATATTGTTTTTTAAACATTCTATATATTTTGCACAAATTTAAGTCTGGACTAAGACATTATTTTTCTGTTTTTGCTCTTGAATAGTGGCTGGGTTGTTTCGGAAAGCTTTTTATGTGTTGCCTCGCCACATCTCTGTCACCGTCCACCAAAGAATGAAGCCTATTTTCATGTTTTCCTCTTTGATCTTTGGGAGTAGTGATATCATTCTTAAGTGTAGATGCAATGTTTGACTACGGCGCAATGTAATAGAAAAAGTACCTAACAAAGTTTTCTTCAATACTTGTTTGTATTGTATTCTATAGAAAAAGGAAGCAAGTTTTTAGGAAATGCTGTTGGTATTACCTCTTCTTCAACGACCAGGCTCTTTTACAATATTGTGCTTTAAAAGAATGAGTGACTAATCATTATAATATAGTTGGTGAAAATTATTAAATACCTGCATTTTTCTGTCAAATTTTAAGGAATGGCATCCATATTTTGAACAGGGAACATTACAAACACGATCATAAAAAGTACTACGGAAATCAGCATATAGAGTTTTTTTTTTTTTTTTTTTTTAAATAACATAGATCATTATTCCGCTCACCTGTTTTGGTCGTTATTTTGCAGGAATAATCTTATTTCTTTTTAAAACATACTCTTCTTCTGCATCTCTTAAGGCTTTTCGCTTTATACATTTTTCCACTCAGTTACATTTACTTTTTTTTCTTAATTTATTTACTGTCATTATAGCACTAGGAGATAAAATGACGTGCGATTGGGATGCCATTGTTAATGAAACATCGTTTTTCCTTTTTATGACAATTATAAAAATGTACTGCTACGCTATTTAACCAGCCACACCAAAACTGCATATATTGTCGGATGTTCAACGGCAAATAGATTATTGTTCTACGTAAACCCAACATACTGTCAAAATGTAACATACATCGTTGTTCTGGTGCACGCTTCAACTTCTGAATCCTTTTCTGGGCCATCTCTTTTTGTCTCGTGTCCATTTTATTCTAATGAATTTGAATTTCTGTCAGACACTACAATGCCCCCATACAATTCCATATCGTTTAGACAATACTCTTCTTCTTATGCTATGTATCCATTGTGCACGATTGTGTTACTACAATGGATTGTGGAGCGCAGTATTAGTAGACCAAATACAACCATATAATGACTCAATTTTGGTTCGGTTGTCTGGTGATTTGAAGTTTGAACATGGTTTAAATATGCATATCGTCGGCTGTATGCAATAGTATCACAACATAAAAACTGGTAAAAAGAGGTTTAAATCTTTGTATTTAGGTATATTTAAAAAACCTAAGGGTTTTTTAAATATACATAAATACAAAGATTTAAACCTCTTTTTGTGATACATGGTATACAGCCAGCTGCAGGAATTTATTTTCCTTGTGGATTTTTTAAATAAAAACTGGTAATTTTTCAAAACAGGGGTTTAAAGTTTGTGTGCCAATAATTTTGTCTTATTTGTTTTACTACATGGATTGGGATTTTTGAAAAAAATTAATTTTTGGTGTATTTGGGAGAGTGTTAGTAAGCCTTTAATGAATTGTAACATAGACTTTTAAAGTCAACCCTTATTTTGAGTTGTACCACTATTGCACATCAACATTTTGCCTTTCAAGACCAATTAAGTCAAATACAAAACTTTCATTTTTTTGTTACTCCTATCAACTGAAATAAAGGTTCAATAAAGGATACTACAAGTTACTTAAATGAGAAAATGTGTTCAATTATAAGAAGAACGAAATACAAAAAGTATGTATTGATAATAATAGGATAAGTTCTATTGATAATCCCAGTAGAAATCAGCGTAAATTGGTGGAACACTCTTCTCACAAAGGCTAGTAAGGTCTTTTTCCTTTTTTTCAGTTATTGGCAGGCTGCCAGTGTAACCTTTTTTGGTTCTATAATATCCATGCTTTCTAAACCTTTTCTTGTTTTTTCTTGGTGGTATCAACTGATCTGTATTCCACTTGTGCAAATGAACTTTTAAAATAGTAGTGAGTACCAGAGCTTTTTTTACATGAATTTCACAAATATCATTGAACTAAAAAAGATTTCTTTGGACATCTTTATTAAAAATTGTCGCTGTTTTAGTAATTTACTTTTTTAGGTCAAAAAAATCGACATAATTCGTGTACTTCGAAAAGTTGAATTTCAAATCTTCAGAATCGGTTTTTAGATGTTTGTTCCAAATACATCAGCAAGCATGAACCAATTTCTATGGAATTTTTACTGCCTTCTTCTTCGGGCCAAACATAGCTGTGCATATTTCCGAGTCCCTTTTTCTGAAGTTCACATGTAGAGAAATGATATGTTGACAGCTTAGATTTATAATAATGTATAATATAATAGAAGGCGGAAACGTCTCCTTTCGGTGTCGGTAGAGCAGCTTGTAGAATAAAACAAGCATGTTTTATTAAGCTAGTTACATTCTCTTTGTTAAGTGTTTTTAGCTCCGGGCTTAAGTTTTCTTCTTATGATGGTTATTATATGCATCTTCTAGAGCTATTTTTTCTCACTGATCAAATTTTTGTATTTTTCATAATATTAACATTGATCTTTTTGGAAAGAAAAGAATGCATAGTTAAATTCATGATTAAAATTTTTACAAATTCATCACTGTCTCATTGGTAATCAGCTTTATAATCATTGTACAGATCTGTCAATGTTTTACCTCCTATATACTTTTTTGAGGTACTCTTTTTGAGGTAAATTGCTCTTGTTATTGTTAGAATTACTGATATTAAAAGAACTTTATCAAAACATAGTTAAATGTAAAATTAACGTATACAGTTAAAAAAAATTAAAATAAAAACTACACGCTTATCACTACCTGCTGTTCAACTATCACCCAAAATGCCCTAAAAAAGACCATGCTCTCTTTGTGAACCGGTTGATGTAAACTAAAATGGGTTTATTTTTTGTTTAAACCGGTGGATGTAAACAAAAAATCGTCTAAAGTTTTCTACTAAATCGATTATTTGGAATCATACATTAAAATAAAATTGATATTATTACTTACCTTACTACTGTTCAAGAAAGGATTAATTCACTTCTTTTCTGATAACACTTTGGATCTGACATTTTTAAAACAATAAATTTATTCCTTTTATTTAATGTGACACAGCTACAATATCTGAAATTGTCTGCTATAGTGGCACAACTCAAAAGTTCTGGTATTGCATAGAAACTTGATATCTACACGGTTTGACTTCCATTGCGCAACTAAAAAGGTCAGTACTACAAGAAACAATTTATTTCAACTGACAACATGTCATAGCGACGCTGGTGACAGCTAGCGGAGACCGTTTTGCTATTATTACCAGTACTACAAGAAACAATTTATTTCAACTGACAACATGTCATAGCGACGCTAGTGACAGCTAGCGGAGACCGTTTTGCTATTATTACCAGTACTACAAGAAACAATTTATTTCAACTGACAACATGTCATAGCGACACTGGTGATAGCTAGCGGAGACCGTTTTGCTATTATTATTGTGCCAGTTTTCCAGGCCATGAATAAGGCTTTTTCAAGCCTTCTGATGATTAACTCAATTTTGTCAATTTTTGAGTTAAGCCACTATAAAGTCTACGATATAGTTATTCATATATTCTAGATAAAACACCAATTTTTATAATCCTAGCGTTGCGCTGAAGAACGCCAAAATGGTGGGAACTAGTCAAATTGAAACAATTAGAATTAAAAAAAAATTGGGTAGTAATAATGATCAACATTATACATTATAAAAAATATAATTCTTATAATTATGTTTCAAAATTCAATGTTTTAAATAATAATTTTGTTTTTTTTCTTTTTATTGTAGGAAGTATTAGTAAAATCATTTTTGTCCGATTATAAGTGTAAAATTCTAAAATTAATTGTAGATAAATTTCGCATTAACCAATATAACATAAATATAGACATGATTGAGAAAATTCAACTTGTGTTTTTCAATTAATAATATGTTACTGATTTGTATAGACACTACTAATTTTTAGAAGTGATTGTCGGTAAGACAATAGATACAATCAACACCTGCCAGAGCTGTCAGCATTCACAGCCTTACAATCACATGTTTTAACAAGCTAATAATAACAGATAGTTTAACAAAAAAATATTTTCATTGCTACTAATCAGTGGCGTAGAACAAAAGAGATGCAAAATATATCCAATCATAAAAAATAATACTTCATAATAACAGTATGGTCATTACTTAATTACTTTTTCTTCTTATAGTATTGTTGTAGGTACTCTAATCCTAGATAAAAATCAGCTTCAACATTATCCTTCCATCTTTTTCTGGGACGGCCTACTGATCTTCTACCGCCTGATCGCTCAAAAAACACTGTCCTTAGCAGTATGTCTTCCTATGGTTTTACCACATGCTCTGCTTATCTTATCCGGTTAGCTTTTATATGTCTCACGATGTTTTCAGTACCATAGAGATAGAGAGTACCAATTTAGCATTGCGGCGCCTTCTCTACTCTCCTGTCAATTCATCTCTTTGGGGTCCAAATATCATTTTAAGATCCTTTTTAAATAATAGTAGCTTATTTATTTCCCGCTGATGTAGAGTCCATGTTTCACCTCCATATGTAACAAATGGCCAAATAATTGACTTGTAAAGTCTTAATTTAGATTTTCTTTTTAGCAGCTTACACCTAAATAATGATGATAGGGTATATAATGCTCTATTTCCCGCGTCTATCCTTGCTGAGACCTCCTTTTCTATGCGGTTGTCATCTGCGATTACCGTCTCCAGATATTTTACTACTTCGAAGTTGTGGTCATTAATAGTTATGTTCTGCCTAACTATTTTTATTGGATTGTTCATTAGTAGCATGTATTTGGTCTTCTCTTCATTTATACGAAGATCCAGACTACTTGTTCCCTCCTCGTGTTGTGAGAACACCTCTCTCACGCCTCTTGTAGAATATCCACCTGCATCTAGATCATCAGCAAAGGGCAACAATGGTTTTGATCTTCGATTTGCAAATACCCCTGTCAGCTCAGACGATATTTTACTTATTGCATATTCATATTCTAAGGCTAACTTGAATAGCAACGTTGATAAGGGGTCTCCTTGTCTAAGTCTTGATGTTATATTTAATTAAATAGGGACATGTAAGTGTAAAAAGTTTTAAATATCCAAAAACTTTTATAAATGACAAGGAAATGAATGATGATGAAAGAAAACAAAGATTAAAAATTGATCGGCACTTGTATTTATTTATTTATTTATTTGACGGAAACCTCCCGTTACAAGATATATTATATTAATTAAAACAGCTCATACAAGTAGATACAAACTTAAAAACATTACCGAATTTGATAATTAACAAAATAGTCCAATAAACAAAAAATAAAATGTAAAGTTATTCGTTTTAGAACGAATCCTTGAAAAAATTGATGAAAACATGAAGTTTTGGTATGAAAATATGAATTTATGACGTAAGTTTAAAATAACGGCGTGATTGTTCAAACATTGATTTTATAGCAAAAATTTTTAATTTTTTTCAATATTTCTTTCCTAAGTACAAGTTTTCATTTTTGCTTTTTTAAAAGGGTATGAAAAACGATTCATTTGAGATCTTCTAAATTAAATTTGGTTGTGACTGAACTAATGTAACTGTGAAATGAACTAATAAGTTTAAGTTACTGCATTTGATATACCCAAATATATATTATATAAAAATACTTTAGTTACTTGTACCTAAATGTACTGTAATTTTTTAGTTATTCCTTAAGACTAATATGGTCTTGCAGATAGATAGGACTTTGTCAATTTACGGAACTTAAGGAAATAAGTTGTATATTTAAGTTGCAAAGGGAGATGGTTGTATAATTTTGTAGTATAATGTAGATTTCTTTACTAACTCAGTGGATGGGATCGGTAAATACACATCAAAGGTTGAATTTCTGGTGAAGTAGTCATGATTAGGTCTTGCTGGAAAAACATGTAGGTGTTTACGAATTAACAGACAGTTTCTAAAATATATAATGAGGGAAAAGTTAAAATCCCGTGATTTTTAAGTAGATTCTACAATGTGTTATTTTACTGAGGCCAAAAAGATACCGTATTGCTCTTCTACCTCAAAAAGGAAGGCCATATCGAAGATGAGACGACTCGAAAAATAACAATATGTTATTTTGGAAGATGTTTAATTATTGAAACAGATTCAATTCTTCCTTCGAAACAGATCTTATTGTATAGCAGCCTGAGGCCAGTTTCTTAGTTAACAAATCGATATGAAGGAACCATTTAAGGTTGTGTATAAAAATAACACGAAATTTTACAGAATCAACGATACTGATTTGGCTGTTATTAAGAAGCAAGGGTTAAAGAGCTCCTTTATAGCATAATGCTACTCTATAGAATAATGCTACTGTCTTATCCACGTTAAAAGAGAGTAAATTAGAGCCGGACCAGGTTTTTATTTTAAGTAGATCAGAAGTTATAGTGGCATGAAGAGTTGCAATATTAAAGTTCCTCCAGCTAATACTGGTATCATCAACAAAGAGGAAAATTTTTTTCATCGATTTTTAAGTTAGTGATGTCATTTATAAAGATAAGGAAAAGTAGAGGATCTACTTTTCCTTATCTAATATCTTATATAATCTAATAAGGCAGTATCATTTGCTCTAACTAGTTGTTCCCTATTCCCCAAGTAAGATTCTAACCAATTCAAAGAAATATCTCGAATTCAGTAGAAATTTAGTTTTGTTATCAAAATGTCGTAATTTACACAATCAAAAGCTTTGGCATAGTCTAAAAAACAGTGGCAGTGTAAAGATTATTGTTTAGTGCTTGGTAGACCTCATGTACTACAGAAAACATAGCATCACTGGTACATTTATTAGATAAAAAGTCGAACTGACTTTGTGATAAAATGATCTTGTTTTCCAGGAGAAAGGACATAAGTTGGGCTGTTATGTCTCTCAATAATTTTGTAATATTACCGCTAGTAAGGCAGTAGGTCTATAGTTGCAGCCATTCGATTTTTCACCACCCTTATGAAGAGAAATAATAATGGTTGTCTTAACGCACTCTGTAAATATACTATTTTCAAAGGAATCGGTATTTAGTGAGACCAGGACTTCCAACACATTTTTTGGGACATTTAAGAAAATACTTATGGATAGTCCATGAGTACTACAGGAACTTTTGCTTTCGGTACTACTGATTGTTTGGATCAGTTCAGAATTATCAACTGGTCTTATAAGAATAAATTCGAGAGCTTTTTTAAATTGGGTAGATAGGAACTAGGATCTTGTGTGCAAAATGGTTGATATTATATTTTTACTCACATTAACGAAGGATTTGTTTAGATTTTCAGGGTTTGGAAGAGAAAATGTTTTGAGACGATTCCCAGATGAGCTTCCCAGACGATTCTAATTTCTGATTCTGATTTACAGTTTTTTAGCTGTTTTGATAAGTTTTGAATAGGTTCCTCTGTACTTGGTGATATATTCAGTGACAAAGACGTTGGTAGTAAATTTCTTAATGTACAGTAGTGAACACATATTCTTGGCTGATATGCGGATACCTTTGGTAGTCTAACTTACATGATGAACATTTATTATTGGCCAGTTAGCCAAAACTTTTAGAAATACATTCACTACACCACTGGAACTGGAATGATTTACATTAAGAAGATAAAAGGTAAAAGATATTGTCAAGAGAGGAGAAATCCGGGTGTATAAAACTGAGACTAACTTTTGCTAGCAAAACCTGGACTTACATATTAGAAGACCAAGAAGTTGTCAGGAGATTTTATTAACATAAAAAAGTTCGTCGAAAAAATAATAGAAAATTCAGATGAATCCATATGTATAAAAATCACTTAGACGTGGTACGTTAATGATTGATTTTTTATTTCTATTTAAAAATATAAAATAAATGTTCAAGTGCGGAATTTTCAGACCAAACATACAAAACTTCAAATGAAATAAAACGTCCATCAGTCAATCAGTGCTATTTGTAGATACACCATTACAGAAAAAATTTAAATCAAACACATATGTTAGAAGAGCTGTAATCTGTTGAAATGATTATGAGATGGCCTTATTTTTAGTATTTTGAACTTGACGACAGCACAAAAATATGTGATAGACGTGATGTCATTGAGTTTTTGGGAGAAATTAAATTATATAAACAAAAGGTTTTAGTTTTAACAATGTTTATTTTCTATAATGGATTCATTCACCTGCGCTTCAACAGATCAAAAGTATTAAAAATACATAAAATGTAATCAAATAAACTATAAAATCCGCAATACATAAATGTTTATTAAGTTCGGGGTAATTAAAGGAAGCATTTGATTTGAAAGCAAAAATAAATACCAATGAATCTAGCAAACCGTTTTCTATCGATCCTTCTCAGAATCTCTTGGCAACTGTCCCTTTATTCCATCGTTACAAATCTTACGATGAAAATTGCATCTGTGATTGATCTTCTATATATATCTTTAAATTGATTTACTCTCTTCCATATTTTCATGATGTTACTAAGTAGTTTTATGTCCCTTAGATTGCGCGATGCCGAAGACTATTTTTATTCTTAAATAATAATATACTGCTCATGTGCTCATACTTCTTCATTTAGAAGATATTTGTCCAACTTTCTTAATTCTTCTTTTTCTTTAGGGGCCGTCTTCTTAGCAAAGGTTGGCGATGACCTCTGCAAAGTCTTCCCTATTTTGGGCTTTCGTTATTAAACTTTGAAAGTCTAATCCTGTCCAATCTTTGATGTTGCGCAGCCAGGTCATTTGTCGTCTACCCGGGCCGCGTCTGCCTTCTATTTTCCCTTCTATAATAAGCTAAAGGAAGTTATACCTGTCGTGTCTAAATATGTGTCCAAGATATGTCCAATATGTGTCCAAGATAAGACGTTTTACGCTTCTTGACAATTTCTGTGAGTTCACGTTCTCTATTCATACGCCTTAAAACTTCTTCATTCCTAACGCGGTCAGTCCATCGAATTTTTAGTATACGACGAAATACCCACATCTCAAAGCTCTCTAAACATCGTAACGAGCTGACTGTTAACGTCCAAGCTTCCACGCCGTGTAATAGTACACTATATACATAACACTTTATCATGCGGTATCGTAGGGACAAATCAAGATTACGGGTAGTGAGTAACTGTCGCATCTTTACGAAGGTGTTTCTTGCCTGTTCTATTCTACATTTAACCTCTTCTTCTTGGTCTAAGGTTTCATGTATCCAACAGCCTAGATACTTAAACTTTCTCACTTGTTCAAATAGATTGTTGTTGACTAGTATGTTTATAACTGGTGTGTGTTTTTTTGAAATTACCATTGTTTCGGTTTTTTTACATCCACCTTAAGGCCGTATAGTTCTCCTTCTCGCACTACTTTGGTTAACAGAATTTGTAGTTCTTCTTCACTGCCAGCAATCAGTACTGTATCATCGGCATACCTGATATTGTTCACGATTTTTCCATTGACTTTTATTCCTTCTTGTGCTTCATCTAGAGCATGTGCAAAGATGTCCTCTGAGTACAAGTTGAATAATAATGATGATAGTACACAACCATGTCTAACTCCTCTTTTTATGTTTATGGTTTCAGTATCACCCATTTCAGTTCTGACAGAGGCGTTTTGGTTCCAGTAGAGTTCACGTATTGTATTAATGTCGTTTGGATCCAGGTTCTTTTTTTGCAAGCATTGTATTAGCTGATCGTGTTTGACTTTGTCAAAAGCCTTTTCATAATCTATAAAGCACAAGTAGACATATTTTTGTTGAGAACAATGAAACTAAACAAAGCTTCTCGAGTTCCCATACCGTTTCGAAAGCCAAATTGTTCCGGACCCATATCTTCTTCGCATTTTTTGTAAATTCTGTTATGGATAATTTTTAGAAATAGCTTCAGAATATGGGGCATGAGACTTATTAATCGAAAGTTGTTACATTTTTTTGCGTAGCTTGATTTGAGTATAGGCACAAACGTAGACGTTATCCAATCTTGTGGAATTGTACCAGTCTTGTATATACCGTTGAAGAGTCTTGATAATAGTTCTAAATTGTCTTCTTCCAAAAGTTGTATAATTTCACTATGAACGTAGTCAGGTCCAGAGGCTTTTCCGGTTTTCATATTTTTTCCTAATTCAATTTACAAAATTGTTAACTAACATGTTCCTGATCTTTCTAAAGCTGTCCATACTCCTCCAGCCATAATCTGTCTAATTTCTTTACTATTCATGAATGTTTGGGACTAGGGTCTTATACTTACAATTTTTCATTTTAGCAAAAAATTCGAATAAACTATTTACATTTATATTTATACAGATCCACGTCTAACTTTCAAAAACTATAGTTATAGCTTATAATTTGGCAAATACTGTAATCTCTTTCTTTGTCAACCATTTTCCATCCACTCCTGAATGTAGGTCTCTCCCAATTTCCATCTTTCTCTATCTTGGGCCAATCTAATCCACTGTTTGCCTGCCACTGCTCTTATATCATCTACCCATCTTTTTTGAGGTCTTTCCATGCTTCTTGTTGTCGTCCTTGGTCTCCACTCTAGAATTCTCCGTGTCCACCTGTTGTCATTATATCGGACTACGTAACCTGCCCAGCGCAACTTCATTTTTGTAACTTCTTCCACAATATCCCTAATCTTCGTTCTACGTCTTATCTCGGTGTTTCTAATCTTGTCTCTCAGTGATATTCCAAACATGATTCTTTCCATTGCTCTTTGCGTTGTTTCTAATTTTTTAGCAGATTTTTTGGTAAGGGCTACTGTCTCCATGCCGTAGGTACAAACTGGTAGTATGCATGTGTTATACACTTTTTTCTTTAAGTTTACAGGAATGGAGGAGTTTTTCAAGATATATGCTAGTTTTCCGAAAGCGCCCCATGCCAGTTGTGTTCTTCTTTTAATTTCAGCATCTTGATTTGGTTCTCCTAGTTTGATGACATGACCTAGATATACATAATATTCAACATTTTTTATGGTATGATCTTGTATTGTTATATTTGTCTGGTCTCGGCTCAGTATTTTTGTTTTGTTGTAGCTTATTTTTAAGCCTACCGCTCCTGAAACTGCATTCAATCGTTGTAAAATATCATTTAGTTGCTGGATATTATCGGCTATTAAAACTATGTCATCTGCGAATCTCAAGTGGTTTAAGTATGATCCGTGGACGTTAATACCCTTGTTGATCCATTCTAGTTTCTTAAAAATGTCTTCTAGAGTAAGGGTAAATAGTTTGGGAGAGATGGTGTCTCCTTGTCTTACTATCCGTTGTAGTCTTATGGAATTAGTTTTTGTGTTTTCGTCCAGCTTTATCTGCATGGTGGCATTTTCATATATGTTTTTAATTATGTTAGTGCATCTTGAATCTATACGAGCATTTTCTAGAGATTCAAGCATAGCCCATAATTCGATGGAATCGAATGCTTTATGAAAATCGACGAACGACATATGAATTGGAACATTATACTCCGTGCATTTTTCTATCAGTGTTCTTACGGTGTGCAAGTGGTCTATGGTACTAAAATGTTTTCTGAACTCAGCCTGCTCGATAGGTTGATTGAAATCGAGCTTATGTGTTAGGCGATTGCTTATGATTTTAGTTAGTAATTTACAGATGTGATAGCAAGGATATTGATCGGTAATTTTCGATCTTTGCTTTACAAAATCAGCAAACATCAAAAAGCAAACATCAAAAAGCAAACTTTAAAATACTATAATACTTGGAATATAATAATAAAAACCCTATCGGGCTACATCACAGTTTTCGGAATAACTATTCCATCATCAGTGCTATCTAGATGTACATGTTTGAAGCCACTAAATATATGGGTAAAAACCCTTTAAATATAGTTTGATTAACTTTGAGTTACATCTTTGTTAATTAAAAACTATGATGTTTAAGTTACAAAAGGAATTTACATGGCGATGCCATGTGATTAATACCTTTTATGATGTAGCCCGATAGGATTTTTATTATTACACCTTTTATAAAGAAATTTTTTAAATAAAATTTTTGTGATACATGGTATACAGCCAACTACAGGAATTTAGTTTCCTTGTGGACTTGAAATCAAATTTCTAAAAGATTTCATAATCTACACCGGGAAGCAGTTAGTTGCAACTAGAACGCAAACGTTCAGTTAGTCAAGAACTGCAAGTACCGAATTTACCTGTCGAAAAAACGCTTCAAATCTACATATTTATCCACGTGATTATTGCAAATTTAAAGTACAACTTAAAGCAATAAAATTTTATAAATGTACACTACATGACAACCTTTAGCTGCCAAAAACTATTGCTTGTAGGTTTATTGTACTTGGTTTAATTAAAGTTATATTTTGAATTTATCATTATGTGCAAGAGTCCATTATGTCCCCTTTAAGTTTTTTTATCTTCATTAACTCTTGCCTTCCTCATTGAAATAAAAGATACATTAATCGGATCCAAACTGATCTACATTATTTGAAAAAGAAGATATTTGACAATGTGTATTCCCAGCCAGTACATAAGGCGTTGAAATAGTTTCCTTAACTCAGGCGACAGCAACTGAACTCAGAGTAGTCCAAAGAACAATGAAACGCTCGTTACTTGGACTGTCTCTCATAGACAGTGTTATAAATGAGGAAATAAGAGGGACATACGTCACAAATGTTATAGAGCACTTATGTAGCATGACTGAAGTGAAACTGGGCGATATATGTGGCCAGAATTAATGACGGGCGGTGAACTACAAAAATTAAAGTGTGGAACAGACAGGAGAAGCCAAGATCCACAGACGACTTCAAAAGAATCGATGGGAACTGGTTGCAGGTACTTCAAGATCGATAGAACTGGAAGAAATTAAGCTAGTCATTTCATTTACTAGGTTTACTAGGTTTCATTTAGTAGTCTAGGTTATTTCATTAGTTAACGGAACTGTTAATGTCCACATTCCAAATGCTTTCAGTTTATTGGACTTTGTGACTTAAAATTCCAGTTTTCCAATTTATATCGTAATACAAACCAAACAGCATGTTTTTTATATCTTATTTTATTATTCACGTGGATATTACGACTTAAACACATTTTTATACTTGTGAATTCGTTACTATAATTGCTTAAGTTTGCTTAATATTAATAACTTTGAAATATATTTTGGTTGTAGGTCTCAATAAAAAATTTCGGCATCACTCATCCAAACTACCAATGCATCACAGTGTTGAGAATACTTTATCAAAAACAGTTCCTTCCAGAAGTGTGGAAAAAGATAGAAGTATTGCAATCCCACGACAAAGAAAGAAAAGGGACTCAAAGTTATGAACACGAAAGAACACAAATTGCTCAATTTATACTTAAGTTTTTTAAATTAGCCGGGACTTTTACAGAAGAAGAGATTATGGAAGTTTGTGGAATTATAATGGTAAGTGAAATAACCTGTATTTGGCAGCTTAGTTATTTAATAGAGCGGAATTCTTCCATTCTTCTATGTATGGAGCTTTATCTATGCTCTGTGCCTCCTTTTAGAATTTGCTTTCACGTTTTTTTTCTTTCCTTCTTTTTCTTTTTTGCGAAAATTTGGTGCCACAATCTTTTGACTGTTCAGCTTATTATTAGTATAGCGTCTACATTGTTTCCCCTTTAGTCTCTTGCTTGGAAACAGTAATGTCTCCATCCTGCGTATAGTTTTCATCCAACTATATAAAAATATGATGTAGTTCAGCAGCCTATTTAATTCTTTTTTTGAGCTCTTTGTCGAGACAGAGATTTACGTGTAGTCCTCCATGGGCAGCCAGCTTGAATCCTTGTGTAGTACTCCACTCTAAGTTCTTTACTGTGTTTACCAAGACGGTCATCTTTAGATCCGCACTTTAAATTCCTACGGTTTAAACTAGGGAGTTCTTCAGCCTTAACAGCTTTTCATTAACTTGCATTAACACAGCAACAACCTGTGTCACATAAGGTCATTCTATAGAAGTAGTAAGAGTTTTCCGGTATGGACACCCTGCAATCTCGTATTCCTGACCTTCGTTTTTTAAGTCCTGAAAAAGCATTACCGAGATATTAGTAGTGATCTCTGTTAGGCTCCTGGAATCACCCCTTAATGTGGGTTTTTGTCCCCATATTGATAGACTAATAGGTCTTCTTCAGTATACATACTGGTCATTATTTTTTGAATATATTTTTTTTTAGTTTTTGGGACATTTTAGAGTCTCATGTTTTTATTATTATTAATTTGGTATAAATACCAAAATATATATATATATATATATATATATATATATATATATATATATATATATATATATATATATATATATTTGGTATAAAAATGTGTATTGATACTATAATAGTATGTTCGACTCAATCTCCATCTCCATGTCAAGGTGGAACATGATGGGGATATCTTATCATATATAGCTATACTATTTATTTGTTGGATCTTCTTTTCCACCTATTATTTTCGCTTTTTCCACCATTTATTTTCAAAAAAATTCTTCTTTCCGAAATTTCTAGTTTCTGTCTTAACGTCCCTACCCCGCGTCCCATAAGGATCACCAGTCCAGCTATTGTTCTGTCTAGCCTTTCTTTTGCTTTTCTAGACATTAAGTTCTGCACTTTGTTAAGTATTCTTGCACTTCTACGTATTCGTTTTTGCATACATTTTATGTACTATAGCTTCCAATAGAAAATAAATAAAGGAGGAAAGAAAATAACATTTTGTTTAACAGCTCTTGTTAATTTTTATAGGTTTAGATATAGCTATTCTCTGTTTTATGGTAACTGTTTGATTATATTATTTTTTCTTTTCTTTCTTTCTTTCTCCCCTTCCTTTTACCCTATCAGGGTGTCGGATTTGGGCTAGCTATTTTAATTTCCATTTACCCACCTCTTCCATTCTTTTCTGTTTCCTGCCATTATTTTCAATCCCTCGAGTGATTTTTGTTGAAGTTTTCCCGCCTCTACTACGCTGTATCCATTTTTTTCTTGGTCTGCCTCTTTTTCTTTTTTTGATGTTGTTTGCTCCATAAACTTTTCTTGTTATTCTATTGGATTGCATCCTTATCAGATGCCCATACCAGTTCATTTGGTTTTTTGCTATTTTGTTCATTATCGGTTCCTGGTTGGCCATTCTCCTAATAGGCTCGTTGCTTAATCTATCCCTTTTTGTCTTTCCAACTATCCTTCTTAGATGTCTCATCTCCATTGCGTTTATCCTGCTCTTATGTTTTTCCAGAATTGTCCAGTTTTCACTTGCATAGAGCACAGTCGGTATCACTATTGTGTATTGTATATTTTTATTCTTGTTTCTTGTGCAAGTTCTCTTTTTCCCATTGTTGGGGCTAACGCATAATATAACTTGTTTGATTTCTTTGCTCTATTTATTATTTCCCAAACTAATTTTCCGTCATTAGTTATTATACTTCCCAGGTATTCGTAAGTTGTTACTATTTCCAATTCTGAGTTTTTACATTTTATCTTTATTTGATTATCTTCCTTATCTCCTTTGCCGCTGATTATCATTATCTTACTTTTTCCTCGTTTATCTCCATTTTCAGTTCTTCTATTTGTTCTACCCATGTATCCATTAGTTTCTGCATTTTATTCTCGGAATCTGCTATTAGTACTATGTCGTCTGCATACATTAAGGACTCTATTGTTACCAGTTGTAATCTGCGGTAACCTATTATTGTCTTTAGTTGATTGGTTCTGACTCTAGTGTTTCCTATCAATTCGTTCATTACTATTATGAATAGCAAAGGGCTAAGACTATCTCCTTGTTTAATACCTCTTTTTCAATTAAATGCTTCCGATCTTTCCCCGAAGAAATTGAAATAAAGAGAGGTGTGAGACAAGGGTGTATACTGTCACCAACCCTGTTTAATCTCTATTCCGAAGACGTAATGAATAGAACACTCTCTGAGAAATCCGTAGGTATTAAAATAAATGGTGTTACATTAAACAATCTGAGAAGTGCCGACGACACCGTTCTGATCGCAGAAACACTTGAAGAGCTACAGACATTGGTGAATAAGATAGCAGACTGCAGCGAAGAATATGGACTATCTTTGAACATAAAGAAATCTAAATTTATGGTAATATCGAAATCAACACAAAATGTCAAAAATTTATATTTACACAATGAAATTATCGATCGAGTTAGCAAATACAAATATTTAGGCACTTTTATAAATGAAGGCAACGATAGCTCAGCAGAAATCAAAATAAGAATAGAAAAAGCCAGATCCATATTCACTAAAATGAAGAGAGTGTTCTGCGGAAGAGATTTGAGCCTTGAAATGAAACTTCGCCTGATGAGATGTTACGTACTTTCTGTGCTGTTCTACGGAATGGAGTCATGGACGTTGAAAAAAATTGATACCAAAAAATTAGAGGCATTTGAACTGTGGATGTATCGCAGAATCCTGAGAATATCATGGACCGAGAGAGTCACAAATGTCGAGGTCTTGAGAAGAATGAATAAAGAAAAGGAAGTCATATTTACGATCAAAAGACGAAAACTGCAATACTTGGGACACATTACAAGAGGCGAAGGATATGAACTGCTTCGAATAATTATGCAAGGGAAAATAGCAGGAAAAAGGTCCATAGGAAGAAGACGAAACTCCTGGCTAAAGAATCTACGGGAATGGTATAGCTGTAGCAACAACGAATTGTTTCGGTCAGCAGTTTCAAAAAAAAAACGTATATCCCTGATAATCGCCAACCTTCGGAACGAAGATGGCACTTGAAGAAGAAGATATTTCCCCTGTTATTTGTACCTTTCCTTTTACTTCTTTGTAAGTACTTTTTATAATCTTTATCAAAGCATTAGGTACGTTTATTTTCCTCAAGCATTTCCCTATAATATGTCTTTCTATCGTGTCAAATGCTGCTCTTAGGTCTATGAATGCTAATACTAGTTTTTCCCCCGTATCTATGCTTCTTTCTATTAGGTTTCTAATGATATATATGTTGTCATTTGTCTGTCTTCCCGGTCTAAATGCCGTTTGTTCTTCTCCCAATACCATTTCTACTTCTTGTCTCAGTCTCTTCTCTATTATTTTCGTATATATTTTAAAGCATCCCGATGACAGACATATTGCTCTATAGATGTCGCAGTTTACATGTTCTCCTTTTTTGTATATTGTTCTGCCAGTCTTTAGGGATTGTTTGTTTTTCCCACGCCTCTTTATATATTTTCCATAGCCAGTTTATTCCTTCTTCTCCCATGTATTTTCCATTTCCGGTTCAATTTCATTATCTCTACCTGCCTTGCCTATTTTTATATTTGATAATCCTTCTATTACTTCTTCTCTATTTATTTGCTCTGGCTCTGTGTTTTCTTCGCCTTCATTGATTATATTGTCTTCCTTTATCACTTCGGTATCAAATTTTTTCTCATAATATTCTTTCCATACCCTAGCTACTTGTTCTGGGCTTATTTGTATTTGGTTTGAAGTATCTCTTACTGTGTTTATTTCCTTTCGTTTTCCTTGCCTTATGTGTCGTATTGTCGTCCAAAAGTTTCTATTGTTCGTTATATGTTCTTCCTGAAGTTCTTCTCCAAATTCTTTCTATGTTTTTTGCTTTTGCTTGTGTGACTGTCTTTTTTACCAATCTTCTCTGCCTATAGTATTTTTCTTTATCTTCTTCTAGTCTCGTTTCGATGTATTTTTTCCATGCTATTTTCTTCTTTTTTATTTCTGTCTTCACTTCTTTATTCCACATATTATTTTTTCATATATCACAGTATTATCATTTAATTAATTCTAAAATATTATTTTGATATTTGATATAGTCATATCAAAGAATATTCGTTTCAGACTTCAATCCATATGCTTTTTGTTCGTTAATAACAAAACGGTTTCATCGAATCACTATATTTAACCATATTTAACCTATATTTCAGTAAAGTTTGTATTCAAAATATTTGGAAGTAATAACCATCATTCGTTTGTTTGGTACGAAAAAGTTGTAACGATTTATTTACAAATTAAAAGTACATACGTGAAGGTATAATAATCAGACTTTTTAAGATTTCCTGCCTGTATGTCTGTTTAATGTTTCTACAAAATGAGTTAAATCGGATTTTTGATGATTTAATATTATAAAGAGATGTTCCACGAAATAAATGAATAAGTAAATGAAAATAATCAGGGTCCAGGTGTACTTGGAAAGAGAAACACAGCAGGTATTCTGTTTTGGTTAGTGCAAAGAGATTTTCCAATAATATATTTGGACAGTTTATAGCGAACAGTTGATGTTTGCATTAGTTTTAAAAACTAGTAGATAACTGGCGTGAAAAATGTTTGATAACAAGACGTCTTATTTATTTTACTACATATACAAATAAAATAACTCTTTCCTAATAATTTACTATTACAGTATGTGACGGCTTAGTGACGGAGAGTTACGCGGCGCCGCTCTCTCTAGAAAAATGATATACAAATACTACATTGTAATTCCTGTTTTTATATTACTTTTATTTTCAGACTTTTCTGTTGAAACTTTTTTAAATTATTTACCCAAGTGGCCTAAACTTTACAATTATTAGATTTGTTTTAAGTATCCGCACTATATTCGGGGGTGATTTCCTAACGCCCGACAAAGGCATGGGGTTACCATGAAAACGACACACACCATGATATTTTTGACTACTTTGCTCTACAGGCGCGAACCTACGGCGTTTATTTGGGCGTTCACAAACTTATTATTCGATTGGTTAAGTATTACGTGTAGATGCGTACTACCTAATTGTATTTTGTTGATCGAGTTAAGTTGAAGTCTTAATAAATGACACTGAGAGTACGTGAATTACTGAAACTTAACTTTAGTTCTTTGAGTATAACGGACCAGGTTATCATTAAAACAAATGAAGGACCTATGCCAGTATTGAATTTAAGACAAGTTCAACCTGGTTATAAAAATCGAGCGGAGTTTACGCGGAAGATAGACTTAAGTATCTACAACAAGACGTTATGGTTGTGTAGATGTAAAGAAGAAAATGAATTATTTTATGTTGTTTGTTAGTTATTTGTAGAAGACGATACGAGGACAAAAGAAGGTGTACGTGACTTAAAACATCTGGGCGAAAAGGTAAAAAAACACGAAAAGCCGCCCAATGCACGACGAAATGGTATCAAAAATTCGTTATTTCCTATCAAAAATTACTGATATTTTGAATCTGTGCAGCAAATGCGCTCTTGAACTACGTGGTCACAATAAGCCTGAAGAGCCGATGAATAAGGGTGTGCTTTTAGAGCTAGTTGATTATACTAAAAATGTATATTTCACACTGTATACTCACTTGTTCAGAGTTCGATCTTCAACTGAGACTAAGGTTTACTAAGTGCTACGTGTGGTCAGTGCTGCTATATGGCGTAGAGGGCTGGACACTCAAAACGAGGGATATAAACAGATTAGAAGCTTTCGAAATGTGGCTCTATCGCCGTATCCTAAAAATACCATGGACAGCGAAAATCACAAATATAGATGTCCTTAAAAGAATAAACCAAGAACGCCAACTTTTCGAAACCATCAAGAAAAGGAAAACGGCGTATCTAGGTCACATCATGCGAAATGAAAAATACCAGTTCCTCCAACTTATAATCGAGGGTAAAATTGAAGGCAAGAGAGGAATGGGACGCAAGAAAATGTCCTGGCTCCGAAACATAAGGCAATGGACAGGGATTAACGACATACAATCTCTGATACATATTGCAAGAAATAGAGAATTAATGAAAAATGTGATCGCTAACATCCATTAGTGGATTTGCATCTAAAGAAGAAGAAGATACTCACTTAAAAGAAGCTAAAGGATTTAAAGTTAAAAAAACTTACAATGAAGTAAAAACATTTAATGTATAATGGTATATGTTTATTAAAATTTTAAATTATTCAAAAGTATTAAAAATTTCAGAACGTTTTCGGTCCTATCGGACTATCATCAGTAAAAACAGCTTAAAAAGTACTTGAATCTAGCCACAGAGCAAGGCCTAATAACCCTTAGATTATATGATAAAAATATTAAATTTTAAAAATGTTGTCACAGGAGGTATTTGTTATAGGATTTCACATTAAGGGAACTTACACATTCCTGCTCCAAAAGAGAATCGAGTTCTACAGTTGAAACCAACCAACTAAGGAAACTAAATTATATAAAGGTTGAAAACTGCATTAGTTATTCCATTTATAATTTAAGTTCGACCGGACCGATTTTCATAATTTTTGATTTGTCCCCGGCCGAGATAGCAGCATAATTCTTAAAAAAAAATTAAAAATAAACAAATGCGCTTGAATAATTGATATTGTTTTCTATATAGATATAAAACAAAATCCTGTTAAATATTCAAAGTCTAATTTTGTTGTTTATGAAGTAAATTTGTTGACGTAATAATTTAAACACTTTAATAACAAACTATTAAATATTTAAAATATACACAAGATAATTAAAATAAAATAGGTAATTATCTTAAGATTTTTATTTATTTTAGTTTAGTTATAATAAAGTTTCAAAAGATATTACCAGATAATAGCACATTATTGTTTTTATTTAAATTGTAACCTTTGTAATAGGTACTTTTTGTGCGTAGCTTTTTTTCACATAAACAGTAACAAATACTATTTTTTCGAAAGATGGAAGATGGTTAAATATTGAATACTCTGTTAATAGTTATCATTGGCAACCACGGTTAAAATGTATCAGCGTCGATCACCGAATGATAACATTAGAACTATCACAATAAAAATGAAAGAAAAAAATTGTGGTCGATAACGCAATATTGTTTCGTATTCGTAACTTCTATCCAGTCATTGCAACGTAGAATTTTGGAATTCAGTGAAATATCTGAAATACATCTGCAGAAATGTAATAAAATTTACCGAGTTTTTGGCATTCAAAATCCCGATATCAACAGTAAAATCAGACACTATGAAGTTGATCGATATGTAAGCTATAAAGAGGCCATTTTTACCTCATCATACAACATAGCAAAATGATCATCTACAAGTTATAAAAACGCTAATAGAAAAGTGTACAGAGTATAACAAGCCTATCTTTCTTATATTCGTAGATTATGAAAAGTCGTTTGATACTATAGATCATCATAAAATACTTCGAGCATTAGCTGACTGCCGCATTGACTACCGATATATTGCATTGATTAAAAGTATTCACGAAACTGGTACAGCTTGTGTCCGCCTTCATGAAGATACCAAGAAGTTTCGAATAGAACGTTGAATTAGACAGGGTGATACTATCTCCCCTAAATTGTTTACAGCTGTTCTTGAATATATGTTCAAGCAAATGGAACGACAGGATAACATGGGAATTAATATAAATGGAGAAGATCTGAACCACCTAAGATTTGCCGATGACATCGTTTTAATATCTGATAGAGTTGATAAAGCTACAAAAATGCTGCACACGCTCTATAAAGTGTCAAAAACAATTGGTCTTAAAATTAACACCTCAAAGATAAAATTTATGACCAACCTTGTAGTCAGCGGTAAAATTCTGATTGAGAGCCATAGCATCGATCAAGTAATAGCTTAGTATCTAGGGCATGAGATTCGCTTAGGCCGAGATAATCAGACAACTGAAATACAAAGAAGGATAGGTCTCACATGGGTTGCCTTTGGTAGATTGAATAACATTTTCAAGTCTGTTATCCCAGTTTGTTTAAAAAGAAAGGTTTTTAACTAGTGCGTTTTACCGGTTCGTACATATGGTGCAGAAACACAGACTCTGACAAAAAGAACAATAGATAAAATAAGAGTTACACAACGCGCTATGGAAAGATCAATATTAGGTATTACCATCAGAGATAAAGTACCAAACCTAGAAATAAGAAGAAGAACAGGAGTCACAGATGCAGTGGAAAAAATAGCCATGGCTAAATGGGCTTGGGCCGGACATGTTGCCAGATTAACGGATGATAGATGGACCAGAAAGATTCTGGAATGACGACCAAGGCAAGAGGCATATCGAAGCAGAGGACGACCACCGACTAGATGGACGGATAATATCAAGCGCATCACCACAAACTGGATGCAAGAAGCACAAGATAGGAATGGGTGGAAAATTTTACGGGAGGCCTACGTTCAGCAGTGGACAAATATAGGCTAATTGATGATGATGATGACAACATAGCGAATACAATATATTATGTTATATTATACGTTATTACACTTGGAACACTTAACCGAATGAATTTCAACGCAAGGGGAAGCGGTTCCTGATCATCCGGATGTGCGTTTTACTAATGCTCTTGGTTGCATTTACATAGTTCATCCAATAAGTAACGAGTGTTACTTACGGTTGTTACTGCTGAAAGGTGTAGTGTGCTTATCATTTAGTGCGTTCATGTCAGCAGCTCAATTTGCTTAAAAATGATAATCACATGACAATCGGTGAAGCAATGGTTTCTGCATCTCCAAGTCAGATACGCTCATCGTTTGCGATCATTACTTCAACATGCTTCCCATCAAATCCATGTGATATGTAGTACAAGTACAGGGATGACATGCCAGATGACACTTTACATCGAATTCGTGTCAATTCAAAGAATCCCAGTCTAGATGTGAATGGTCGAGATCCTTTGAATTACTTAGTTCGAACGAATATACCAATTTTAACCCCCACAATAGAATATAAAGGAAGTGCACGATAAGGTAATGAAACTAATATACGACAAAAAAAGTAATGCCAGAGTTTATCAAGCAATTTCTGTCTATCGGTATAACCCGTGTTCCTGTCGAATCGAATGGTTGGCCGAATTTTTGACATTTTATCTCCGCGAATCTTTGGCCTTCATCTCGGCCGAATTTTTGACATTTTATCTCCGCGAAAGACGAGCTCATTAATAAAGTATATTCATTGATGTAAATACAAAATTTGACTTAAACATGCCACAAGAAAACATTTTCGGAATGTCTTTAAGTACTTTGTTAATTTTACACTTAAAAGCTGATATTCGCATTTCAGCGATTTTGCAAATCATAAATGTCAGTGCGTCACATTTATGTAATCATCGTATCGTCTATAAGTAGATAGTATTCAAACAAATAAGTTAGGTTATATATTGTCAGTCTGTGCCATAGACATATAATACAAGATAGATTAATTTTTGTAATACCAGCCCGTTCCCCATCAAGTTAGAATCTATGGAGAAGTTATGATCATATTAACGTGTGTATTAAAAACGGCGTCAGAACGTGTGGTTAACGATCATACAAATATGGCGGTGGGATCAGGCCGGACTCAATAATAATTAAACTTCTATACAATTATTATGAATAGTTATTAAGAAAATTTAAACATAATTTAAAAAATTGCAATAATTTTTTAATAAACTATGATTTATTCAATCAATATTAAAAGGTTTGCCATTGGGTACCTATTAAAATTAAAATTCACTCAATGCGCGTGTGTAAGAAATGTAGGAAACACATTGATTAAAACGTAGTAACACCAGATTGATGCCCATTGATTAAAAGTGTAGCCTCATAAATGTCACTTTTGGGCTGTGGGGAGAAGTATGCCTAATGGAAGATGGAAAATGCTCTGATCATTGGCAACATGGTTACACATATAAGGGTACTACGGTCCGGGATTCAGTCTGGTAGAGGTATTTCGGTCGTGGTTCGACAAAGCTGGACCACAAGAGATTAGCGAGTGAGGTAAATACACGTAAGAGAAGAAACTTTTGGGCGCCACCCTATTTTTGAAGGAATATGGAAACCTAGTAAATGCGAGAATTGATTGAAAATTAGATAAAAGCAATAACAGAAAAGATATATAATGACGATAACGGAATGAAAATAAGAATTGCACAAATTTTAACTATAGAAATATATTTTGTTTAATAAAACATTGTACATGTAAACTTAAACTTAACTAATTTCCAACGCGCCTAATTCTCTAGTGTTGCGCGCGCAGCGGACCGATCATGTTTGAGTGGGAGAGAGACGCAAGGCATTCGCCGGTCCGGCGGGCCTCTCTCTCGTTCGGTGACTCATCGTAACAGACGTGAGCGGGCATTACACTTTTTCATGAGTGACTCCGAGCCACAACCTAATTTAAGACGTTGTCACGTCAAAAACAACAATGAATATCTGCCAACTATCATAATCGAAATACTGTGTAGAAATAAAAAAATTATGTTACCGTATTTTATATTGAAATTTTAAGATATTAGGATTTAAGAGATTTGAGTACTGTCAAAAATAGCCCGAAAAAAATATCTCAGAATTTGATTCTGTTAAGGTTTAATTAAAAATAATTTTAAAATTTACCCTAAAATAAATAATTATGTAACCTTGAGAACACATACTATAGGAGCAATAATCACTTCCCTGTTAAATGACAATGATATACAATTACTAATACTACTACTATCGGTTTACAGCGTTCTCCGACGCCTTCCGACTCCTAACCGCCATTCTTCTCTATTTAACCATAGGCCTGGAGGGATTTCTCTTTCCTCTAGTTCTTTTTCAATTCCCTCTCTCCAGCTTCTTCTCGGCCTTCCTCTTTTTCTTCTTCCTTGTGTTGTCCACGTCAAAATCTGTTTCGGAATCCTGTCATCTGGCATTCTCTGTACATGGCCATGTACAATTACTAATAAATAAGACAAAAATACGTATATACTTATACAGTAAATATTATTAACAATTATTCTTTGGCTTTTTATCACCGTACTTATATTATTAATTGTCCTTCGTCAAAGAGAAAAATTTGCTATTATAAGACGATAAATCACTGAAACTGGAGTCGGTAGTATCCCTCATCATAAAACTTTCGGCTTTTGGTTGATTTGAGATGAAACCTAAAAATACAATTATATGCATCACTAAGCATTAATAATAATTTATATTTTAAATAAAAAATATAATTAATGGACTCAAAGATATTATAAAATCTTAGAAATTGTTTATTACTATCTTTATATTCTGTGTATTCATTACTTGTATTTTATTGGAAGTGGATTTTTTAATTGCTATTTTGCAAACTTTTAAAAATATTGATTGAAAAAAATATTAATTTATGTTTTGAAGTACGGGCTATTACTTTGTTTACATATTTTGTATACTAACCTATGAAACGTTATTCCTGAAGATTTTTATCAACATCTATCATACTTCTGGCACTGCAACTACGTTGAGAACAAGAAACAATTATTATGCATTATCACAACATAATATTACAGTTACTATAAATGTATTAAAACTAAAAAATATTTTTAAAACAACAAATGTAAATAATCATACACGATCTGACACAACGATCATACCAATAGGGCCGAAGTGATGTCGTTTTTAGTCACGTGATGCTCGCTCCATACATTCTAACTCGATGCCGTTTTCCCAGTGCAACAGAGAAAACTGACGCAAAGCAGTACTTTCATCTCTTTTTAATGGGCCAAGTGTATTGACCACGTGACCTTCTCATTGGTCACTTGGTCACTAGCAAATTAGAAAAAGATGCAGTGATTGCTTTGCGCCAGTTTTCTCTGTCGCACTGGGGAAACGCGACTGCATTGCAGCAATCAGTCTATTCGTATATATGTCTATAGTCTGTGCTAGTGGCTATAAAAATCCCAATTGGCCCATCTCAATAACGCTTTGTTTTTTGATGGCTCTACAGTTCCATTCATATTGTATCTTGCATAAGTATTACAATATAATTTATTACTTCAATAAAATGTGACAACAACTATAGTCTTAATAAACATTAGCAATCGAAAGATTAAAAGAAACAATTAATAGAGAATCACATAAATAACCCAGTGGCTTGGGTTAAAATGTCGTATGTGAAATAACCCAGTGGCTTGGGTTAAAATGTCGTATGTGAAATAACCCAGTGGCTTGGGTTAAAATGTCGTATGTGAAATTATCTGATTAGCAATCAGATATGTAATGGATTATAATGCATAAAACGTAATTTACCTCAGTCTAGTCCTAACAAATTAATAATCTCACATAAGTCTATAACATATTAAACTTAAATACAATTTTTAGGTAAATTCACATGAAGTGCCTCTTACAGACCCCAATCATATAGCAATTTACGAGCAAGCATCGATGTTAGAACATAGTTGTTCAGCCAATTGTTCCAAGAGTTTTTCCAACAAAGGAGGATTAGTAATAACAGCTGGAACTCATATCAAGCGAGGCGATCATCTAAGTATTTGTTATACGGATCCTTTGTGGGGTACTCCAAATAGACGACATCATTTGTATAATTCTAAGTTCTTTTGGTGTTCCTGTGAGAGGTGCAAAGATCCTGAGGAGTTTGGAACATATTTTAGTGCTCTTAGATGTCAAGATAGGTAAGTTAGTATGTAATAAATTAAACACAAATTTGGAAAACATAAACAAAAATTTGGTATTACAAGCAAGCTATAACCTTGAATATTGTTGAGAACTTGATAATGAGATGTCAAATTTTGACAGTAATATTGAGGATGGAAACGAGCGAGACAATTTTGCGCTAAATATCCTATTACAAAAATGCCGTGATCAAAGAACAGATGTATTTGCATGCTTCGTTGACTTCGAAAAGGTATTCGATAAAGTACAGCATGTAAAACTAATTCAGATGCTAAAAAATATAGGAATAGATGACAAAGATATTCGTGTCATTAAAAATCTGTACTGGAATTAAACTGCTATCGTAAAAATTGTACCGAACTAGTAAAGTGTTTCTGATCAGGAAGTAAAAAGATGTAAGTGTACATGTTTCATCAACTCAATGTGCTTCCTATAGACAAGAAGTTTTGAAAAAAATTGCAGTACCTAAGTGTATTACAAAATTTAAAAATGGTCTAAAATTGTAAATTAAAATTGGGGCAAGGGCGTAGGAACAAAACGGGATGATACGTATGTTGAAGATTATATCTTCTCTCATTGGATACACTGTGTGTACGAACATGTGACTTTGTGGTTTATAAAGCAGTATTTAACATACTTTGAAGTATGCAGAGTACAATATTAAAAAAAAATAATTTTAGATTTTATGGATTGGTTGATCAACATATAGAGTTTAATTCGGGCCATCCATTTAACAGATAATTAGGCGATTCCAGACATTTGGTCTACTCTGTAGATATAAATGTTTAAGACATATTTGGTGCACAATATTGTTACTGCAAAATTATATTGAACTGTTTTTAAAATATATATTGATTTTTTTTCTTCTTATTTTTAAATCTGTTTTAGCAATTGTAAGGGATACGTTATTCCAAAAACCTTTATCGACAACTCCACCAATGACAAAGGATCAGACTGGTATTGCACTACATGCCCAAGTAAACTCTCATCGTACTCGGTTCAAGATCTTCTCGAAAGGATCGGAAAAGACTTGAATGATATGCCAAAACAAAACATCAAAGAATGTAGAAGTTTTATAGAGACCTATGAAGAACTCCTGCATCCTAATCATTTCTTGTTGACTGACGTAAAATTGGCTTTACTTAATTTGATTGGGCAGACAAAAGAGGGGATGAGAGAAATTTCAGATGATGAGTTGCAGCTGAAATTTAGGTTAGGCCAGAGTTTGTTGAATTTATTCAAACAACTCGTTCCTGGTAAGCTTTAGATTAAACATTTTTTTTAATAAATTATATATTTTCGGGTTTTGTGTCAGGAATGGATTATATTACAAAAGAATATGATAGATTATACAACAAATAAATAATATGATTCATTCATCGTTTAGTTTATTTTTATTTTTTTAGATGACACATAAAGGGTCTTCCCATAGAGAATTCCGTTCTTTGACTATTGGTAGCGGCCATATTATTAAAGCATCATAAAAAAATGGGTGTTGTGTTCGATCAATGTTCTGCACGTTTCGACCATTTTACGGTTGCCATAGTCGTCCTACCGAAAATAGTGTTCACAGTGTGGTGAATAGATTTGAGCAAATACCGAACCAACACCAGTAAGTCGACGAAACGCAAGATCAGCCCAAAAATCGCGGCACCGAGGCATTTGATTTCACGTCACTCACAAGAACTCGGCCTTTCTACTACCTCATCTTGGTCAATTTTGCGTATAAAATTTAATTAAAGTAAGAGTTGAACGTAATAGAGATGACGAGTGTTCCCTCAATGCTTTCTGGAGCAGATGGAAACTAATTTTCATCGAAAAGTCATGTTTATCAGGCCTATTTTTGGATGAATGGGTACGCCATCTGACAGAATTGTCGAATTTGAGACAATGCCAATCCAGATGTGACTCAACAGCGTCCAATGCATCCCAAAAGACAATATTTGATTTGAATTTTGTGCTGTCAGCGTCATTGGTCCTTATTTCTTTGAAAAACGACGTTGGCCAGGCCATCACCGGCAAAGGCAAGCGCTACAGGTCGATAATTACTAACTTTTTTTGGCCATAATTGGATAAAATTGATACCAACGATATGTGGTTTCAACAGAACGGCGTGGGCAACACTTGCCACACAGCTTATGCCACATTGGATATTCTGTACGATAGATTATATTATTTATAGTAAAAAAAGTAAGGTAATAATTAATACAATATGTAATTAATCTTGTTTTGTTATCTTACTTCTTCTTGATGTGTCTCTCCGTGACGAATATTGGCGATTATCATGGAAATCTTTATCTTGTCTGCAGTAGAGCAGAAAAGCTGCACATAGGTTGTGTCGAAGTAGGTTCGGAGGTTCTTTAACCAGGATGTTCTTCTTCCTGTACCTCGCTTCCCAAATATTTTTCCTTGTAGGATGACTGGTAGAAGGGCATATCTGAATTAATTTTGCATAATGTAAATTATTGTAGCTTTCGAGATTTGATGGTAGTCAATACCTCTTGGTTCTTCTTTATTCTTCTGAGAATCTCCTCATTTGTAACTAGGTCATTCTTATTTTTATATGACGAGATTTTTAAGGAAGTTCTTAAGAAGACCCCATCCCGTTAAAGCTGGATGGGGGCCTTTTCTGATGCGCACTCTTGTCTACTGGTTGTTGCTTAATTTTTTATTTATTATGGTGCCAAGGTAGTTGCAGTGAGTCACGCTTTCTAAAGCGGTTTAGCATTTGAAATGTGGTGCCATAGAAGCATGTTGAGGATTTCCTGGATAGACAAAATTAGCAATGAAGAAGTTCTGCACAGAATGGATAAAGAGCAATTAAAATACCTTGACTTAATTTGGACCATACTTCAAGGTAAAGTGTATGGAAGAATAGGTCTAGGAAAAAAAAGAATATCCTGGCTTCATGACTTACCACAAAAGGTTTAACTTGACCAAAACCGGACTTTGTAGGGCATCGGTCAATGAAGTCAAAATAGCCATGTTAGTGTCCAACATCCATAACGGATAGACACCATAGGAATAAGATATTATGGAAAGTCTAGGGGTGGCACCAGTTGATGCTAAAATGGCAATGCATGGGTTAAGATAGTTCCACCATGTTCAACGTCGAGACACTAATCGCTTAATGTGGAGAATTGCTGATTTGAAAGTTCCTGGAAGGAGTAGAAGATAAGGGCCAAAGAAGAGCGGTTGGAGACAAGTCAGTAAAGGAGATTGATATTGGTATAACCAAGGTTGGAAACTTATGGAGAAATGTAATTAGGAAAGCTGGCTTTACATAGAAATAAAGACAAGGTAATGACTGATAATCCAAGATGGCTCTATTTTTTTTCTATTTTGAGGGCAATATTCCTCTACAGTTTTAGCTCAATTTTTTTATAAACACACAGGCAACATATTCAAGATTTTTGTAAAGCATTTGATATATTCCGATATTATATTATATCTATACCATTTGACAGTTATCAGTATATATGTATTTTAATTGCTAATCTCGTCTTAATCTTAATCCCGTAAATTTAAGCACTCACGAATATTCCACAGCTTCTTAAGCCTTAAGTTGTATACTTGCTCTAAAAACTCATAAATTTCTTCCTGGTTTGGGTGGAGTATTTATTGGCACCTTTTGCTGTAGAATTTAGTTTTCTATATACCGTCTTCTCTGACAGTTTAAAAACTATATTGTTGTATTTCCAATTTTTGTAGGCTGATGTGATGATGGTGTTTTTATGAAAATTGATCTATTAGTGAGATAATTTTTCGACTGTTCTAACAACCATTCAAATTTCGTCATTTTGTGTCATGTGGAACAATTTCACCCAATCATGTCAACATTAGACTGATAATTGCATTCAGTGCAATTTTCAATCCCTATGACAACACGATCGAGTTTGACAACTTCATCCACATAAATTTCAAAATGTCACGTTTCTAATGTTAACTTAAATTTTAATAATTGTACTTTCACTAACTGTACTTTTAATAAATAAATGTTTCGTTATGTTGAGTTATGATTTTTTTTTTCGAAAAATTATCCGCCGAATATCCCTCGGACATTGATGAATGCCTAATAATTTCATGACAAATTTCTCAAGCTCGTTGCTTGGTAACAGGACTCAGCCTTCGGCTTCGTGCTGTTACCAAGGAACGAGCTTTCGATTGTCATGAAATTATCTCGTCTGTTATCAATGTCCTAGGGATATTACTACTGACAATAAGTAGATAATTATCAGTTTCACAGATAGCACCTCCTATATAAATACAGCGTTACTACCCCTTAATTTTGTACTCTAACCATAATGTTGTCAATATTTGACTTCTGTTTTTGTAACGGATTCTCTGATGTATATTAATGATTATTTTTATGTGAAACTCGTGTATTTGTCAGGTGAACACTGTGTTTACATCGTACAAACTGTGCAAACATCGTTTAATAAGTCTATTTCGTTCTGCAAATCTTCTTCAAATATACCTACAACATTGCTTTTTTCCTGTCTACGTCAACGTTTACTATTACATCCAAGTGTAGGCTAGTTTTTGTAAGTAGATCTGAGAGCTTTTGATAAAACTGACTTTATATTAAATTCTCCGAGTCTATTGGGTCATATACTGCTATGAGTACTATTTTATGTCCATATATTCTTTTAAGTGTCGTGCTTTTTTCTGATGTAAATTTAAAAGGGTTAAAGATAGCAGGTTATTGGCCTAACGTTCCAATCATGCAGGAGCAGGCTTTTCTGTGTTAAAGTGTGTTCTTGTTTTAAGCTGCAGAAAAATCGTCTTTGTGTTTTACCGTTAGCTACAGTCCATAATGACTATGACCAGGAGCTACGACAAAAGTGTAACACTACGACTTGTTAAGCAAAGCTACAAAAAATGTCGTAGGGACCTCTCGATACTTAATGAGACTTATTTGTTCGATATTTGAATGACTCAGCGACGTAATACCAACCATTAACTTATATAACTCAATATAACGAAAATAAAAAAGTTTGGCCTTATTTATTGTATATAGATACTAGACTTCCATTAAGCGTTGATTGAATAACCCAAATTTGGGTTATGCAATCAACGCATTAAGCGAAGTTCTGACTGCTATATAACGCATCAGTAGTCAGCAACTACCTACATATTTTACAGCAAATTTTTTAATATATACATTGCTGATGTTACGATAAAAAGACAGTATGATAGATAAAAAATATAGAAGATCCGGTACGATCATTCAGTTTATTACATTTTTTATCTTTTTAGGTGAGAAGAGAGTAAGAGGAGTATGTCTCTTTGAGCTTATCGCAGCTCTTGCGGAAATTGCTAGGCGTAAGACTGAACCTGATATTGTTTATGCGTCTATGCTTGTAAGTATAAAAGCCAATCTATAAGTACAATAATTTTTGATGGCGATAAAGAACGGAATTGAATCACCTATCTATAAATCATTGCTTTGAACAGGAAAATATAGGAAAATCACAAGATATCAACTCTGGACATTTATATGTATTACCTGAGATTTCCTATTTTATGTCCTGAAACAGATTTTATTATGTCTTAAAGACATGATATTTAAAAATATTATTTTAAAGAAATTTCTCTACAGAACTGATTATTTCAATTATTTATCGCGTTCTTGGAATTTATTGTTGTTCATAAGTCTTTTTTATTCTTTTATGTTAAGAAGGACATTGTTAGGTTAAGTTAGGTTAAGTTGATAAAATTCTAATCAACAAATACAGTTTCGAACAAAATACATTATAGTTTCCAAGAATCAAAACTGTATAGTACACATAATCATACTACATAATTATAACTATATAGAACAATCCTTAATGATCTGCCATGAGCAGGCTATTTTATAAATATTTTCTTCATTCTATTTATAATTACATCCACACTCCTGGTAAAGAAATGGTCGTCTTCTTCGGAATCTTCTGATTTATTTTACGCAGAAAATCAATCCGCATTAACTTTTTTATTTCTACAATTGGTGACTTGCTTTTTCTACAATATCTCTCCATTCTTTTCTGTTTTGCGTATAGCTTTCCAGTCACTAACTCCAAGATCTTCAATTATCTGTTTTATCTCATTTTGGTCTACCTCTTACTGGTCTTTATTTGGCGATTTTCTTAATAACTGCTTTAATATCTCTCCTTTCTAGACGTTTCTTTGGACCTTGATATATCTGACTATGTCTTCTTCTTTAAAAAGTTCACTGATTTCGTAGTTTATTAATTTTCCAAATTTACAATTACCCATTTTATTGGGCGTATTATTCTTTGAATTATGTTACTTCTTTTTATTAGACCAGTAAACAACCATGTGATTACTGGTCTAATTGCTTCTGTGTAAATGTTCAGTTTTATGTTTAAATAAGCTGCTTATCTTTAAGAAAACTGTTGTAATTTCAGTAATTTCTGTTCTTTTATTATTAATATTATTAATTCCATTAACTAACATTCCTAGGAACTTAAAGTGTTGTACCTTTTTGAACACATAGATACTGTCCAATATTTATCTCTGTCGTATTAATTGCATATTTTCTGGAACATATTAGATATTTAGCTTCGTCTTGGTTTATTGCTAGACCTCTCTCTGATGCCTCATTGTACATCTTCACAAATTCCTATTTTAAGCCCTTTATATTTTTGCTATTCAATGCTATGTCATCAGCATACGTGACCAGTTGAAACATCAATGATATAATTGTACCTTTTATGTCGGCAGCTCTTAAATTAAAATAAATGAGTTCATTATCCGTTATGATATTACTATTTTCGTTGAAAATAATCCACAACTTAAGTTTAAAATAAGTTTATTGACGTTTTAATTTCCACTTCGAAAATCGTTTTCAAATTACAAAACAACAATAAATTAAATAAATTTTGTTTTTTGTTACTTGGTGAAAAATTTTTCTAATAATTTAATTTTATATGATTCATTTATATTGACAATTCAGACATATATTACAGATTTTAAAGTGAACTTTAAATAATATTGCCAATATTGTTGAGTTGCATTCCTGGGACGACTTTATTGTAAGATAGTTCATTATAGAAGAGTATCCGTTATGATTTCTGCTATTCTTCCACCCTATGTTATTATTATCGGTAGCTTCATAAGTTTTATCGGCATATCATCTTGATTATTTATGTCGTATATTAGGTTAAAACATGGCCTAAATTCACATGTCTTTACTATGTGTGGAATTGGTCTATTAGGTCTGCGCTTACTGCACAGTCAAATGTTTGCTTGAAATCCATAGTGAGGAGGTGCTCTGAATCCCGGCTGGTAATCTTTTTTAATTTCAATGTATTAGCTATTCATTGTTTTATTAGTGAACTTAATATTTTGTAACAGCTGTTTATAAATGTTTTCTTTTATAGTTGTTGTATTATGCTGAAAGGCCTTTCTTTAAAATTGGAATTATGTAACAAGAAATAAAATAAGACTAAAAATACTAAGGCGAATCTATGGTGCGGTAAATGAAAATGGTGTCTGGAGAAGAAGATACAACTTCGAACTCTATAGAATATACCAGAAACCAGATATCGTAAAACACATTAAGATAGGACGTCTGAGGTGGGTAGGCCATGTAATGCGGATGGAGCAAACCGACCCAGCTAGAAAAACGTTCCTTGATAGAACTATTGGTCAAAGAAGAAGAGGAAGACCCAGAACAAGATTCCTAGATAACATATATCAAGATATGAGAAATAGGGAAATACGTACTTGGCGGAGGAAGGCGATGGATAGGGACGACTGGAAAAAAATTCTTGGGGAGGCTAGGACCCACACAGGGTTGTAAAGCCAAAATGATGATGAATAAAATAAGACTTACTCACAATCAATTTAATTATACCACCAACGACCGGTTTAGTATACTACAATTTGCTATGCATCTTCAGGTTTAACGGTACATCTTAAATTAAATGCCGAAATTACAAAAAACCCACATTAGGGTGTTTTGTTATAAAGAGAACAATTACAGCAATTATGCCAATATTATATGTCTGTGATATTAATATGAATAAAAATTAATTAAAGCAGACAAAGTAAAACCAATAAAATGGTATTAGATAATCTAATGAATTGAAATAAAATAGTAAATAACTAAAAATACTACTTACATGCCGGTACAAGAATTATTAAATAGTGATTTGTATAGCATAGTTCACACTATCCTGGATTGCTGGTGATGGGTAATCATCGGTTCTATTGCAACTGTCTGACAATTAGATGGGAAGTTATTGAGGGGAACTTCTATGCTAGAAGTGCAAGTGCAAGAGGGCTATCTTGCAATATCTTATCTCAGTAAGCATAGTTCAAATTTCTTGTAAGTTATCTGTTATCAAAACAATCTTGTCCGCAAATCGTAGATAGAAGGGCATTTTGCCGTGACAATAATTCCTTTGGCTTCCCACTACAATTTTTTTAAAGCATGTTTCAGAACTGCCGTAGAGAGTTTGGGAGATACCGTGTCTCCTTGTCTGATTCCTCTTTGACTTTTATACATTTTGTATCTTTGAGTAGTCTTATGGCCATGGTTACATTATGTTATATATTATCGATCAGTTTGGAGTACCGATACACAGGCCGACATAATTTTTAGTGTTTTGATTTTGACATGTGTCCTTAGCTAATACGGGTACGCTGATTCTGAATATGAATTCGGTTTAAGCCCATCACGTCAAAATTTTTCACAAAGTTAAAAAAACCTTGTGAGGTATTATGTACTAGCGCAAACAAATAGAGTTCGTTATCATCAGTTGTTTGTAGCATCGAGTTGTATTTTGTTTTATGAATGTTTATCGCGCCATATTGTCATCAAGAAAGTGTAATAACAGTCCTGATATATTTTGTTACGTGTGTGGTGATTTAACAATAGGAAAGCATCAACTAAACATAAAGACAAACCTTCGGCTCCACACAAAGTGTGCTTTCAGTATGTCGAACTACTGGGAAAATGGATAAAAGGTACACGTAACTCTTTACTCTTCGGCATTTCTATGGTATGGAGGAACCACAAAACCATGGAGACGATTGCTACTTTTGCTCCTGCGATATCAAGGGTTTTAATTAAAAAAATAAACACAAAATTTAATATCCTAATTTACCTTCTGCTAAACGACCTGTATCTCATGGACCAAGAATCCCTATTCCTCTACCTTTTCTTCACACTATTTAACAGCAATCATTAGATGAAAGTTTAGATGAAAAAACCGATGAAGACGAACTCAATCCTGAGATAGACCAACCTCAAAAGTTCATCCAAGCTCAACTAAATGACAGTGAGAGACGGGCCTGTCGAAGGATGCTGTACAAATCTTAGGAACACAACTAAATGATAAAAATCTATTGGCTCCAGGTACCACATTTTCGTGGTATAGGCATCGTGAAAAAGAGTTCGCTGAATATTTTTTTCAAGAGTACAATACTGATGTATTGTCATAATATTACTGAAGTAGTCATGAAATTGGGAGCTGACAATTACGATTCCACATCATTGCGGTTATGTATTGATTCTTCTGAGATAAGTCTGAAGGGTGTCTTCTTACAAAATCGTAATACTTATGCCTCACTGCCTATGGCTCACTCTGTGCATTTCAAAGAAACATATAAGAATCTTGAGTTGTTACTAAATAAAATAAAGTATAGCGAATATAGTTGGCAACTCTGGGGAGATCTTAAAATAATATCCATGCTTTTGGGTCAGCAGTCCGCATTCACATGGCATCCATGTTTTTTGTGCGAGTGAGACAGTCAAGCACGAAATTTACATTACGTTAAGAAAGAGTGGCCACTCAGAGAATGACTTGTACCGGGACAAAAAAAATGTGCAAGTGATACACTAATTGACCCAAAATTAGTTCTATTGCTTTCTCTTCACGTACAGTTAGGATTGATGAAGCAATTTTTCAAAGCTTTTGATAAACAAGGCGAATGTTTAAATATCTGTGCGAGAAATTTCCTACACTTTCTTAAACTAAACTTAAAGAAGGAATTTTTGTATAAGAATACAATGACCCAGGATGAATCTGAAGCATGAAGTTCTTTCGTAGAAGTAATAGACGGTTTTCTTGAAAACAACAAGTCTCCAAACTATAAAAAAATTGTAGGCAACATGGTTGCAAATTATAAAAAACTGGGATGCAATATGAGCGTCAAACTTCATTTTCTTGATTCCCACGTTGACTGTTTTCCCGAAAATCTTGGAGCTGTCAGCGGACAGCAGGAAAAGAGGTTCCATCAAGATATAAAGGAGATAAAGAGACGTTACTAAGGAAGATGGGATACAAAAATGATGGCTGATTACTGCTGGACCTCGAAGAGAGATTCGATCACCAAAATCCATAAAAAGAAGACTACAAAACGCAGTTTTCATGGAAATATAGAACGGTTTCATTAAAAAAAAAAACAAATATTGTCTAACTCAATTTTGCAGTGTAATTTTGTATTAAATAAAAATTCAATAAATATTTTGTCGGTATTTTTGAGTTTCTATTAAAAATTTCAAAGACGCTTTTCTTGAAAACCTGACGTGCTGGAAACAAACTAATTACAGATTCGTGATCAGCAAATCCCATTTACTATAGGACACCTATTAAACTTAAAACACTTTTCATAAAAAAAATGTAGGCCTGTGAATCTAGCGACTTTCCTTTATCGCTCCCATTACGCTGTTAATTTCTATCGTATCGAATGCTTTGCGAAAGTCTACGTAAGCCAGAACCAACTGTAAAATATATTAGCAGCAAAATAGAAGATCCGTGATGAAAGTTAAAGAACGAAGAACATATTAATAGGAATGAATGACTTTTTAAAAATAAAATCCTATTTTTAATAAAATTGTAATAGGACATAATTATAATTTTTATAATATTATTACATTTTAAATTTGATTCTAATAAAAATATATTTTTTAGGAGTCAAAAAGTCTTCTTACTCAATGTATAGAACTATTAAAGCACGAACCAGATGCTCTTCCTGAAGGAAAAATGTGTCAGCAAGCAAGGAACAACCTAAAAGAACTGGAATTAGTTCTTCAGAGACTACATAAAACGCTGGGTAATGAACTTGCTTGATTTTTATAAAAGATATAAATATCTTTTGTTTTTATAATGGTTTGTGGCTGTTTGTAAGTTGATGATTGTTGAGTTTAATGACTTTTGTTGCGTTTTTTAAACAATTTTGTAATATTATTGAAATAAACTATGTTAACCTTTAAATTGAATTTTTTACTTAGAAGTTTAATGATATCGTACAAGAGTTTATTGACATCGTATGAGCGTGTAAGAGAATTAAAGAAACGAGAAATGATACTATGACTGTAAGAGACGAAATACTAGGACAAGAAGTAATATGTTAAATAAAATTATGTTTACATGGGATTAAGCCACAATTGATTATAGTGACAATTACATTTTTAACTACTGCTTGACGTTTAGATTTCCACTACGGAAATAGTTCTCAAAAAAGATTATTTTAAAAAATTCTGCTAAAATTTATAACCAACAAGTTGTTAGTAGGTATATTTTTCAAAATTGATGGTTCACTCAGCTTCAATCTTGTAGGCGATAGCTTGCTTTTGGTTGAAAAACATTCTGAGGGTGTTGTTTTTACCATTGGAATATCAAATTCTGACAGTTTAGTGTGTTTTTTGTATTGTTTGTTTGTTTAATATGTTTTTACGTAGATTGTATGTTTTTGTATTGTGTTGACACTTAGTGCCCTTAAGGGTTTCTCTCATATAAAAATTATATTCACAAGATATTTTATAGATGTAGTTAGTTAAATCTTAAATCTTTCTTGTGTGTTGTTGAGATTGGTTTTGAGATTTTGGGCAGGATAGATCTCAGTGTGTTGGTTGTTTTTAATGTTGTTTCAGAATGTTGGAATGTTGTACTTGTTTTATAACCTTTTCAATTTTTCTAAAAAACCCTTTACATAATTATTGTATTGTTGTCATCTTTTAATCTCTTTTTGTGAGTGTTTCTGGATTGTTTGTGGTGCTTTGTTGTTTCTTTTCTTTAATCTTGTAAAATTCCTTATTTATAAATGACAATGGCTAGTCACTGTTAACAGGTTTTTGTCTTCCTGAAATGTATTTTCATTGGAGCAGGCATTAACGTTTTGTATTGTTTAACACTTAGTGCCCTTAAGGGTTTTTCTCATATAAAAATTATATTCACAAGGTATTTTATAGATGTGGGCCTGCGTAGCGCAAGCGGTAGGATGCTTGACTCGCAAGCCGGTGGTCCGGGGTTCGAATCCCACCGCCGGCAAGAACATCTAGACATTTTAAAAAATGTCTATAGGCCCCAGGTCGACTCAGCCTGAATAAAAATGAGTACCTTGGGTAAAACCAGGGGTAATAATAGACGGTTGAAGCGTAGCACTGGCCATGTTACCTTCCTTGTATACCGTAGGCCCTAGATATAGCAGACTACCCTGCTATACTCCCAAAGCCGCGACAGCGGTATAAAACGGGAGACTATTATTATATTTTATAGATGCAGTTAGTTAAATCTTAAATCTTTCTTGTGTGTTGTTGGGATTGGTTTTGAGATTTTGGGCAGGATAGATCTCAGTGTGTTGGTTGTTTTTAATGTCGTTTCAGAATGTTGGAATGTTGTACTTGTTTTATAACCTTTTCAATTTTTCTAAAAAACCCTTTACATAATTATTGTATTGTTGTCATCTTTTAATCTCTTTTTGTGAGTGTTTCTGGATTGTTTGTGGTGCTTTGTTGTTTCTTTTTTTTAATCTTGTAAAATTCCTTATTTATAAATGACAATGGGTAGTTACTGTTAACAGGTTTTTGTCTACCTGAAATTTATTTTCATTGGACCAGGTGTTAACGTTGTGGTTGACTGGTAATTTAAATATCTGTTGGTGTGTAGCTACCATTTGAAAGAGGAAATAGCAGGACACATTCGCTGGCTCTCCGTGTATGAGTTTGTATCAGCACGAGTATCTGATGATATAAGGAATACAGAAATAACGTTATAACACTATATTGATACCTATTTATATACGGAAGGTTTGACGAAATGTGTACTCCTCGCTAGTTCTCCTCGCTAAATGTACCGCTCACTGTCATTTTAAAGATTTAATTCTATGGATTACATCAGTAACCTTGGTTTTCTGTCTAATCCATTCTATTCTTTTTCGATCTTTCTTCGGTATACCTAGCATGCATCGCTTCATTGACCTTTGAGAGAGTTTCAATATTATCTCTTTATTTAGTGTCCAAGTTTCGCAGCCGTATGTCATGACTGGTAGTATACACTGATCGAATGATTTTTTCTTCAGGTAGATTGGCATCTTCGATTGGAATATAACTGCATTTCTTCCAAAATATTCCCAAACCAGTTTCATTCTTCTGTTGATTTCTGGAAGTAAGGACCCAGATCTATGTATTAATTGTTCCAGGTATACATATTAGTCTACTGTCTCAAATGCAGTGTTGTTTATTATTACATCTTGGACATCCACTAGCTCGTTGTACATGGTATTTGTTTTTGTCAAGTTCATTTTTAGGCCAACTTCATTGCTAGCTGCATTTATATCGCTTATAAGTTCTTGTAATTTTTTCTGCAGGATTATTAGCAATCAGAACGATTTCGTCTACATATCTTAGATGGCTGAGGTATTCTCCATCAATGGACATTCCTTTATTCTGCCAGTTCATTTTCCTAAATATATTTTCTAGAGTTGCAGTGAAGAGCTTTGGTGATATTGTGTCTCCTTGTCGGACCCCTCTTCTTCTTCTTCTTCAGCCTTAAGTAATCCAACTTTGGACATAGGCCTCTCCTAAATCAATCGAGTGTTTTCTATTTTGGGCCACTTGCTTCCAGTTGTCTCCTCCGATCTTCTTAATGTCATCAGCCCATCTCATTTGTGGTCTTCCTCTACTTCTCTTTCCTAACCATGGTCTCCATTGTTGTATTTCGTGGTTCCATATTATATCCTTCAGTCGGGCCTTGTGTTCTGCGAAGCTCCATTTTAATTTGGCAGCATGTTCTCCTGTGTCTTTTACTTTGGTTTTGCTTCTAATCCATTTGTTTGTTTTTTTGTCTATAAGTCTCACCCCGAGCATTGATCTTTCCATCGCTCTTTATGCCTTTACTATTTTATCCATATTAGACTTGGTGAGTATCCACGTCTGTGAACCATACGTGAGTATAGGGAGGATACACTAATCGTAAATTCTGGTTTTCAAATATTGTTCTATTTTAGTTCTTTTCAATATCCTACTCAGTTTTCCAAATCCTGCCCACGCTAACCTTATTCTTCTGGTAATTTCGGCAGTTTGATTTTCTTTGTTAACTTTCATTATCTGTCCCAGATATCTGTCCCATGTATTCGCTTATTGTTTCTAAATTTATTGCATTCAACGTTATTTCTCTAATGTTCGGTGTATTTGCATTATTTTTGTTTTTTACAAGTACATCTTAGGACCTACTCCTTCCGAAGCTTAAAATAGTTGCGTCATCACGATCTGTAGTTTTTCGAAACTTGTAGCGAATATTACAATGTCATCAGCGTATCTCAAATTACTTAGTTTTCTTCCATTAAAATTTATTTCTTTATCTGCTCAGTTAATGTCTTTGAACACATCTTCCAGTCCAAGTCTCAATAGCTTTGGTGAGATAGCATCTCCCTGGCGAACTCCTCTGTTGATTGGTATAGCTTTAGTTTTCGCATCTATTTGTATTTTCATTGTAGCTTTCTTGTAAATATTATGTATGAGCATTTTGAATCGGGAGTCTATCCTGCAGTTGTTCATAGCTCTCTCTATTGTCCAAAGTTCTATGGAGTCGAATGCCTTTTCATAATCAACCAAGCCAATGTATAAGTTTAAGTGATATTCATTGGCTCTCTATTAGCGTTCTAACTGTAAGAAGATGATCCGCTATACTGTAACCTTTTCGGAATCCTGCCTGCTCTACCGGTTGATAGCTATCGAGCTTCGACGTTAACCTGTTAGTTATTACTCTCATAAACAGTTTGTACATTTGAGACAGCAGGGAGATTGGCATATAGTTCTTCAGATCTCCTCTGTCTCCTCCTTTTTTGAAGAGAATTATTGTGAAACTTTCATTCAAATCATCTGGGACTTCTCCTCTGAAAAGACATTCGTTGAAAAAATTTTTTAATTTTTCTAGAATAATTTCACTCCTCTCCTTTAACATTTTTCCAAGTATTCCATATGGGCCCGGAGCCTTGTTGTTCTTTAGTTGTGCTATAGCTTGTTTTATTTCGAAGGATTCTATGTTAGAGAGTATTTCTGAGTTAACATTCGTTATTTTTCTCTTAAGATTTTCCTTGGCAATGTTATCTGGGTTCTTGTTTGAGGAATATAAATCACGGTAAAATGTTTAAGTAACATTCAGGATGTCGTTCTTTTCTCTTATTTCCTTTCCATCTTTATCCTTCAATGAGATTATTATAAACTTTACTAAGTTTGATCTTAAGCATTTCAGGCCTCGGTTCTTTTTTATTATTTTTTCTACCTTGTTTTCATTGTAGATCCTGTAATCTTCCTTTACTTCCTTCTTTATTTGTTTATTCAATTCTATGAAACCATCGGTGTTTCGCTTTCATTCGCTTAGAAATGTGCGTCTCTTTTTCATCAACCGTTTTGTTCCATCACTTATTCTGTCTTCTTTATTTTTCGTTTTCTTTGCAACAGTCAGTTCTACTTTCAAGAGATTTCGTTGCATTTATTTATTAATTGTGTTCATGCCGGAATATTCTTGTTGATAATGTTCTACAAATTTTTTTGTGATGTAATTCTGATTACAATAATTATGTGGCCTCTTTCGTTTAACAAGAATGCTTGCTTTTAAAAGGCGATGATCGCTGCCAGTTGTGAATCGATTGAGAGCAGTTATATCTTCAAAAATGTCTTTGTTCCCACACAAGAAGTAATCGATCTCGTTTTTCGTCTATTTATCGGGAGATATCCACGTCCATTTTCGGTTTACTGGTTTCTTGAAGTGTGTGTTTATGGCATATAAATTTTGTTGTTCTAAGAAGTTATATAATTTTTCTCCTCTTTCATTTCGTGTGCCATAATCGTGCATTCCTACTTTAGTTTCAGTATTTTCTTCTTTTTTATCTAATTTTGCGTTAAAATCTCCCATAATGATGGTATACTTTGTATTATTTTCTTCTAATGCTGTTATCAAATCTTCGTAAAACATTTCGACTACCTCTTCCCGAGGTATTGTTGTGGGAGCATACACTTGTTTAACCTTGGTTTGGATCTTGGTTTTATTATCTAGGTCTATTATAATATAAGTTACTCTATCAGATACGCTTTTATATGTAGAAATGTATGGTGTAAGATACTTTTTGATAAGAAATCCTACTCCACCATATGTTTCGTCTATTTTCCCTGTATAGTATAGGCAATTTCCAGAGTTTAGATGCATGCATTGGTTGCCTCTTCTATTCACTTCTGACATATAGTCCTACAATATCCCACTACATCTTGGATAGTTCTTCTTCTAATTCGTAGACCTTTTCATCTTTAGCCATCGATTGCATGTTGTATGTGGCTAGTAGTAACTGTTTTTGTTTATTCGTATCTATTTTGGCGCGTTTTGTTGAGCTTGTGCCTCCCCCAGAATCCGTGAGGCTGACCGGTTTTCCGGTGTGGGATTATGATCTGCTAACTCTACCCACCTGGGGTATCATCCCATTTTGTTTCAAGTTCAAAATGTTGTGTTTTGAGGGGTATATTGGCATTAAAAGACCACGCTTGCCGGACGGGTTGGTGAGTGTTACGCAGTATCACAGCCGGTTAAATCAGTATTTGATTTTCGCCTGCGACTTTGTGGTACCGCACCTGTCAGGAAGTGTATTCCTTAGATACGGGTCACACAGCTGCTGACCTGAGTCATGTCCTCAGTTGATCCGCGGGTACTTATTTGGCGAAGCCTTATTCGTACCTGTCCTGCATTCTCTATCAGCCATTGGGTTGCGATGTGGGGTTGAGGACTTCTCTGCCCAGTCTGTCTTGCACAAAGTACTGAAGGACCCCTACTGAGTCCAGCGTCCCTCCTCCACACAAGCTGAGACCGGCACGGAGACCTCTGGTAGTGAAAAATTGGAAAATTCTGGAGTGTTTTCATAAATTTTTGCCTTAGCTTTTGCTAATATATATAAATGTTCATGATATTTCTAATGTTCTGTTCATTATATGTAAAATAAGCTTTCCTCCGTTTGCATTAAATATTTTGAGGCACACTATATTTATTAAAAAATCTATGTTCTACGACTGTCACGAAACAATGAAACATATTCCTGCCAGGCAATGAATTTTTTTAAGGGTTTTAAAACGAAAAACCATGAATATTATAGCGAACGAGAAACAAGCGAATGATTTCAGTAGTCTCTGAAAAATTATATCCCAGAAGCGGTCAAAAAGGACATGAAATATTTCAGAAGTTAATCCTGGCTCACGATATGCTATCCTGAGACTATATCTCACGACTATGTTTATTCATTTAATCGACAGAGCTGAATTTTCGGAGATTAGTTGGAATATGAATAAAAACGTAGACATAGGGTTATATATTGTACCTAAGGAAAATAAATAAATAAGGTAGGTGAGGGTAATAGCGGCAAGTTAAGATTGAGAATTTTTTAGATTGGTACTGGGACATATTGAACAATATGTTACCACATAAAATATTTAATCAACTAAGTAAGAGTAGTTGAAAATTATGTAAATAATAACTACTCATTTTTGTCTCAATTACAAAACAGTTTACGAAAAACTGTCAGTTTTTATTATCATGTCATATTTATCATGTATCAGTTGGCGATATTTACAACCTCCTGTTGGTAATACCGCCAACGTATTTTGGATGAAATGTGAACTTTACTTGGAAATGAACATCAAAATTTAAAAAATAGATTTATTTTGTCAGCTGCTCTATCCTCTTTACAAACCTTGCAGAACAAGTTCTCCTTTTGTGGAACCTTTCTGGGATGCTTTGGATAATCTAGTTTTATTATGTGAGGTATTGGTTTTATCGGTGGCAAATAGGTCCCTTGTCAAGATTTGCTCTCTACTATTGAGGGATTCTTTCCTTTTTGGTCGTACAGATTTGTTTTCCACATCTGGAGTGGTTAGCATGTATAGATGTACCGTTCTTAGCATGTACAGCTTTCAATATACCTGGACGAGGTGATTCCTGAGAGGGATAGCTTCGATCAAATAAATTCTCTCTAGGTAGCTGAGGGCGATATCCGGGGAATTTTCGGAAAGCGGCTCATTACGTGTATTTTGCTATTCAGTCAGTCAAAGTGTGTGTCTCGATAAGTATTGCATTTGGGTTGAAAGGATAGATACCAGTTGCTGAAACTCCCGGTTTAATGTTATTTGGTTGCATGGATTTATCCCATAATATCGAGAAAATGCTTCCAAAATATTGCTTTGTCATTGAACGGTCTCTGTTTTAAGTCCAGTATTTCAAAACTTCATCATTCCAGGAATGCTCAAATGATCGAAAAACTGCCTTACCCGTTGGCTGAAGTTTATGTATAGTGTTACTCGGTAAGCAATATATGATGGTCCCGAGCTCATCTGCAACTTCAACAATAGAGTGTTTCAGTATTCGGTATTTCTCAAAAAGGCGAAGCGAATTTTTGAATGTCTCGACGTTCATGCTGCCTTTGGCTATCATCATAGCAGTTCCGCCTTGAATAATCTTTTAAAAATGGTCCTTGACGACGAATTTGTTTAATTTTTGAGCTCTAGCAAGATTCATATTCTGTGCTTTTCGTTTTCTGATTTCTGGGTTCCTTTTAAGAAGCCCATTGAGCCAATAACGTTCTGTCATCTCTTTGTTCACAGAAAATAGATTTTTCATATTTTTAAATTCACAAGAATTAAATACACAACATTGCAAAACTCTACTCATCAATGATCCGATCTCTGCTAAACGAACTATTCTTCTGCACAGATCTTTTTCTTAATCTGAACATAGAACACAGTTGCGTCCCATTGTGCATTTTGTCATTGTATTACTTATTAAGTAATCCCTAAGAGTTCTACGTGAAACTGAAAATGATTACTTGATTAGGTACTTGCCTTATTTACAGGCTATCCACCTTTTAACAGCTGATAAGGCATTTCGCATATCCTCTACCTTCCATTTGCCTTTATTCCTCGGTTTTTATATTTCGGCATGGTCAAACTGTTAATAAAAAAAAACAATTTATCTGTATGTAGAACATATGGATATTACTTTTGGTAATTTGAACACCAAGTACCTAGTAATTAGTCATTTAGATTACTCATTAAGTTAGTGTAAATGGTATTAACTACTACCGTATGGTAATAACACCATGATGCTATTACCGTACAATAAACTTAGCGATATTCCTACCCAAAAGCCTACTTGAATGCCTCTCTATCGAGTTTACTAAAGTAACCAAGATTATCATCAAAAATTGAATGCCCTATTTCGTTCTTCAGGAGAAAAGCTGTAGATCATTGAATTCGAATTATATTAATTACCAATAATGTACCTCAATATATTTTGAACTATTCCACTTCAAAATTCTTTTCGGCAAGTGTTTTTCGACTTAAAAAAATCATGGGCGATTTCCATTGCACCTTGCTTAACTGGGCATTATACAATCATCGGCCTGTAGTTGTGATCAGAATTCTTATGGAGATCTAAACCATATATTCTTCGGTAGCAAAAAACATTTAAAAAAATCCGACGATTTAATTCGTAAACTCGTTAAAATGAAATATTCTCTTCCATTAAATCTATCACACATTTTGTTAACTGCCAATAGAAACACCTTAGAAATTCTAGTAAATTTTATTAAAGAAGTAAAAATAGAAATTTAAAGCAGCATAACCCACAACTCTGCATTTATATTATAAGAAAAGTTCTATATACAACTTTCTGTGGCAAATGGATTTGATTCCGTGCCATTATCTTTCGTGTAAAATGAATGTACGGTATAAAATAAAAGAAAAGTTATTATTAAAAAAACAAAATTGAATATCTGCCGAATATCACAATGGAAATACTGTGTAGAAATAAAAATAATTATGTTGCAGTAGTTAACAAGAAATTTTAAGATATATAGGATGAAGGTATTTTAGTATTCTCAAGAATATCACGATCTACCTTACTTATAAGATTTTTTATGAATGCTATCAATTTATTTTCTGAAGTACGGGCCATTACTTTGTTTACATAGGTATTTGTATATTAACCTGTAAACAATCATACACAATATGTCAAAACGATCATAACAATATGGCCGAAGTGAGGTCGTTTTTAGTCACGTGATGCCCTCTCCATAGATTCTCCATAGAACTCGATGGAGAAAGTCCAATATTTTTGAACAAACATCAATTTTTATGTAAATAATACGTAATAAATAATATAATAAATTAATTATAAATAAATGATTACCAATCATTTATTATATAATAAATTTAATATTTATTATATAATAAATGATTGGTAATCATTTATTATATAAATGTTTATTTATATAATTTTTAATAATATAAAAATAATTGTTTCCCAGTACGAGCGACATCTATACGCTAGTTACCAAACCAGTAAATTGACGAAAGTGAAAGCTGCAGCAGTAAACAGCATGTTTAAAAAACTTTCTATAATATAGATGTATAATTTTATAGTTGATATTTATAGTGTAGTATAATATATTATACAGTATATTTTATTTATTATAGTAATTAAAATTATAAAATAGATGTAATGGTAGAACTGAAGGACAAAAAGTTAGAGACGATTTTTTCAAGTTAAGTGCTCGTGTTTTCCACTAGGTGGACAAAAATAAGGAGGCAAAAAATTAAGCATTTAAAATTACAATTGTTTCCCGTGATAATTAGGTACCTATATGAAATTTTGTATGAATGGATTTAATTAAGTTAGTCTTCTGGCCGAAAAATAATAATTTTTACTTATACGATTGTATTTTAAATCACAATATTACTTCCTCCCCTGTTGCCAATTGAATTGCATGGAATAATCTAAATAACAATGAAAATGAGGGAAATGTATTGCAAATAGAGTGGAGAAGAAGAAATAGAATATTATTTGAAGATAATAAAATATAAACTAACATAGATCTGCTTCCGGAAGAGTTGAACATTGTGTTTGTGTTGCATTCTTTTTTAAATGTGTAGATTTATTATTAGACAAATTCTTCCCAAACTGAAGTGTTATATTATATTCAATGTTTATTTAATCCAGAATCCGATCAATTTTATGCTTCGGTTGGGGAATTAAGCAGGTTAGTAAATTAAAAAAATAACGGTGGGTTAGTGATCACAAGACACTTCTCAGGTTATGGAAGACACAGAAAAAGCATTGTTCTTGGCAAATGGTAACTTCAAAGATGTTTCGTGAGCAAATGCTAAGATAGCAAATGGTAGACATTTGTTCTCTCCGTAGTAAATAACTTTTCTTCATGCAATGTTTTCTCTTTATGTCGTACTGTTGTCACTGTACCAGCTCATTAAGATAGTTAGCTATGAATACCTTAGAGTTAGACTACGCATATTAAATTTAATTCAAAGACTCCCTCTGTTGTCGAAAAAATTTAAAAATTTTATGATCAAACGACATATACGAGGGCACACGCACTAGGAAGTTTAAAGTTTGACATACAATGCAAATAATTTACATTCATAAATCAAAGATAATTACAGATATTTAAACGTGGCATCCAAAGAGCCACTTATTAAAAGTAAATAAATAATAAATATTTATTGGTAATCTTAAAGAACTTATATTAGAATAAAATCTATAGTATAAGTATTCTCAGAAAAAAAAACGAAATTGTTAAGCATATTTTAGTACGTGTGCTTTTCGTACAACGTCAATATTTTAGCTTACTTTACGTTGGGTTTGACTATTTCGACAGAAATTTTTCCATGTCACATGGACTATCGTAAAGTTTAAATACGTGCTATTGTTAAAACTATGTAGGCTAGGGATTTTTCAGCTGGTCATAGACGTACTTTAAGGGTATTACATTATTTGTTTCGGTTTGTTAGATATTTAAACCATCTTCAAAGCATATTATATTTATATAAATCTGTTTATTTTAGTAACGTTATTTATGGTTATTTTTGTCGTTATGATAATGACCCGTTAAATAACAAGAAATAAAGAAACTCTTAAAATACATAGGTATTTAGTTAATGGTCTTTTGATAGTTTAGATAGAAAAAGTCGATTGGCCAAAGATGGTTTCTGATAAATGTGAACGCTATCTTAAATAGTATAAATTTCGATTTTGTTTGGAAAACCAATGATTAATAAAATGGTTAATGGTCTTTAAATAGTCATTCATTAATATCAGAAAATTTTTGTTTAGTCGATTATAAGTCGATTATAAGATATAAAAATTAAAGTTGAATCATTTATCACTTAACGAAAATAGTGTTATCCTTAACGTCTACAATTATTTTAAGCAACACAATCCTTTCAATACTGTTGATAGTATAGTTGAAATTTAGTCTAAAGTAATGGGATATTCAAAATCAACTGTATATAACATTTTAAAAGAGGAAAAATCAGCTGGTATAACGCCACCCAAACCGAGACCAGGAAGACCAAAATTGTCGAAAGTGAATGTGGATGAATTTTTCAAAAATGCAATTCGTAGAATAATCCACTCATTTTTTGTTAACAAACAAATACCATCTTTAGAAAGTTTTACAAGCCATTACTGACGATCCCGATTTACCCACAATAAGTAGAGACAAACTTTGGAAAGTTTTGCATGAGTTAAACTTTAAGTATGAAAAAGTGGGCAGACAGTCAATGCTTATTGATTCCGAAGAAATTGTGTGGTGGAGACTACCTCAGAAAAATAAAAAAAAAATGAGGACAAAAAATAAGAACATTTATTATTTAGATGAAACCTGGGTTAATGAAGGACATACTGTAGGGAGAGTTTGGAAAGACAAAACTATAAAAACATGTCGACAAGCATTCCTATAAGGATATTCACCTGGTTTCAAGGAACCAACAGGTAAAGGTCGACGATTAATTGTTACCCATATAGGTAGTATGAATGGATTTCTTAAGGAGAGTTTACTTTTGTTTGAATCAAAAAAGACCTGTGATTATCAAGAAGAGATGAATGGAGACGTGTTTGAAGAATATTTCGAACAGATGATTGAATTCATACCTAAAAATTCAGTTATTGTGATGGACAATGCAAGTTACCACTCTAGATTAGTTGAACGTTTACCAACTACTCAATGGAGGAAAGATGAAATTGCAATGTGGTTAACTTCTAAGAATTTAATCTTTGACGATACAATGACAAAAGCAGAATTATTAGAGCTTGCTAAAATTAATAAACAAAATTATAAAAAATATGTCATTAAGGAAATAGCCAAAAAACGAGGAATTGAAATACTTCGCCTACCACCGTATAATTGCGAGCTAAATCCGATTGAATTAGTATGGGCCGAAGTTAAAAGTAACGTTGCTCAAAATAATACAACTTTTAAATTGTCAGATGTTACTATTCTTTTTCATAAATCAATATACGAAGTAACGACAACATTGACAAAAATGTATTAATCACGTTATGGATATTGAGAAAAATATGTGGTAGCTTGATCATATAATAGATAGAAGTATAGAACCTATAATAATTCATCCCGGATCGGATAACACTTCGTCTGAAACAGAATATGAGGAAGCTTAACTTTAAACTGTAGCTCAGAAGTTTATTTTACATTTGAACTAATTGCAGACAATTTCATTGTTTTTTTTTTATTTATTTTTTATTGCTAATATAATTTTCATTCTTATTTCCAATATTATTAGTATTAAGAATATTATTATTTAATAATAGGAATATATAAAAACATACAGTTTCTGTGTATTAATGTTACGTTTCAGTATAATTTATTGTATTTTATTATTTTATATTAACTGTATGTTTCACAAATAATAGAATTTTTATTCTTTTTATGTGTATCTTTTTATTTTAAACCAGTATTGGATTGGATTAATTACTTTGTTTTAAATATCCAAATAAATTTAAAGCAAACTTTTCTTTTAAGATTACTTTTGAGTTAGAAGATGTGCACGCCAGCGGCGGCTCGTGGCCTAAAAAAGTGGTGAAGATGAGGAAAGCTTGCCGGAGCCAAAAGGAGTTTTGGTACCTAAGTCGCGTCCAAATCTCATTAAAAATTCGTTAAAAAAATAGAGTTTAGGGCCCTAATAACTTGAAAACAGTTTTTTAGGGCACTTATACTAGATACGATATGTTCTACTTGCTTGGGGTATTTTAGTTCTGAACCATGACATTTCATTGGAGGTTTTTTGGCGATTAAAACACCTCGCCTGCTAAACGGAGTCTCTAATATATTACACACCAAGTCATTAATGGGATTCATGTCTGTCTAAAATTATTTTTGTCCAAACGAAATCCACGAGAACACTTTATATCCGAAATCCGAAACAAACCACAGAGAAATGTATTAATAAAGTGCACTAAACAAATAAACTTAATACTGTGACTAAACTAAACTTATAAATACTATACTATACACTATACTATATAAAAAATATCTATATAATAGACTAAATTTCAAAATATTGTCGCTGCAAATACTAAATAGGTATCCATGCAACTAGTGGCCAGTGCGTGAAGACGAATAAGATATTTTTCAACGGCACTGCACTTGCTATTTTTCTCAACTATCACTAGGGACAAGCTGACGTCACGTTGCCATGGCAACCGTGAACGCTAATGCAGATGAATTTCGCATTTTAAAAATAATCTTCACCGTCCTATTCCTGAATCATACGCACTACACAGCAAGTGACACAGGTCAGGACTTGACCGTCAAGTACCTACCGCACCGATTATAAAGTTAGCTGCCTTTTTTAATTTTTAGATTAATTAAAAGAGAATAAATAATTGATTTCAGAATTTAGATATATTAATGTTGCTTTTATTTTTTATTTATTTGTCTCAATTTAATTATATTTTTTTGGTGAACCTCACCTTCACCTACTTCACCTGGCGATCCGCCGCTGGTGCACGCCTATGTATTTCGAGGTGCGAAGATTAGTATTCTGAGAATTTACTCCAGCTTATTCTTCAAATATACTATAAACAAAGGTAAATTGACATATACTTTATCTAATTTACTTACCGTTGTACGTCATCCGCGTCATAGCCTGTGAGGTCACATGATACCAACACGAAATATTTAGGCGGTAAGTAGGTGTGTTCTTTTTTAAAATCACTTTGCCGACTACACTGACATTACAGCCACTAGACATATTTTATTATATACGCGTAGAAATAATATTTAAAGATTTCTGTTAATGTTAACTTAACGAAAAACATAATAATATGTTTCATTTAATTTGTGTAAATGCATTAAAAAGCGTTTTTATTAAGAACATTTGTTTGGAACACACTTTAACTGTAATCGAAAGAAGGTGATATTTTGGCATAAATTGGTAACACTTATTTGACAGTTGCGGTGTTGACTAATGTTAATAAGTAATGAAAAAGTGTTGTTTTTGTTTAAGTCTTTTACATCTTTATACGACGCATACAAGCGGCCCAAATTGTTTTTAACAAGATTATTTTTTGACTCTTTTGCAATAATTATGTGACCTATTTGATTTAAAATGGATTCAGGATTTTTTTATACTTTGGCAACTATGTCAACTTCGATCTCTGTCAATGATAATGACGTGCAACGATAAGTAAATTGGATGGACTGTACTTACATCTTATAGCCCGAATATAAGGATTACTCCTTGTAGATGCCATATCAGTTTTATCATTTTGTCTTCCTTGCAAAACCAACCCCTTAGCACTGAATCATATTTAAGGTAATATTTATGTAAAATACAAGAAATAGAGTGCTTATTGCAATTCTTTTAATGTTCATAGCCTTATCAAGATATTAAAGAAAACAAAGTTTCATTTTAATTTTGTTTTTAACGCAAGGCAAAGTACTTTTTACTTAAAGAAGAGGACATCAAGGAGAGCAAAACTTATTAGAGACCTAGTAGCAGGATATCAGAAATAAAGAAAGTATCTTTGGTTAGTATATGGAATCATAGACATATAAAGTGATGTATATAACGTCATTTGACATAAACAATTTCAAACTTTGTGATGTCCGACTAGTGTCAAGATTAGTACAGCCATTTTGAGTAATATTTTATTCCTTAGAAGACGTACTCATGTATAAATATGGAATTTAAAATCGAACATATTATATTGGATTTGTTGGACGTTTTTCACATTTGGTCCCAGTGAAGATAGCATCAAATTAGCTGTCAATTAAGTTTCACAGAACGAAATATTGCGTTGGCAGTGTTACCATGTCTTTATAATGAATATTTTATGTTATATGCTTCAAATACAAAGAGATAAAGCTTTTAAAACGTATGTTTTTATTATATTATTTTATGGATTCTGCAATTTTATATCTTATAAAAAACATTAATGGACTAATATTTGTTTCGTTTGATATTAATTGCAATTAATTATTAGAAATTTTTTTTGGTAATTGCCCTTTGATAGGTTAGCGGATAGATTTGGCAATAGAGTCAGAACCCTCAAACCACCAGTTGCCAGATTGCAACAGATGTCTTTTTAACTTTATTATTTCTACTGATATTTTACTATTTACTTTTAAAAACTGTTTTAAAACTATTTACTTTTTCTTTTTTTTGGCAATTTTTAAGTATAAGTTTTTAAATCTCTTATTGATTTTGATTGCGTATGTTTCATTCGTAATGTAAATTTTAACACTGCCAAACATTAATATTTCATTCTGTCAAACCCATTTGAGGCTATCTTCACTGGGACCAAATGTGAAAAACGTCCGATTTGTTGTATGCAGTGGAAATAAATAGGGAAACCTTCCCCCTCTCAAAGAAGGTCCAAAATTAAAGAAAACCCATTATTCTAGGTCCGCTACTGGTTATATGTCGAGTTCCATAGAAAATATCTACTTTGTTAATGTTAAAAAATGTTGATTTTGAAATTTGTGGGCACACACTTAGGACCAAAAAGCACTGTCCATGACCGGATGAAAAATTGGATTAGCACATATTAATACTATGTAACAACTAGGTACTCTGGTAAAGTATACTCGCTCAAGCACATCAAATAATATATATTGGCAAGACATGTGCTAATACGGTTGAAGTACTGCGGAAAACCAGCAGAAATCAGCACATTATCGTAATAGGCTCTCTTATGGGACATGCATCAGTCAAGAATACCTCAACCGGGACCAGTCAACAGAGTTAACTCGGAAATCCATAGTTCCAAAATGTCACAAACAAATGCGTTCACTACTAATTTTACGGTCCAAAGATTCATAAGGAAAAAAATCTGTCGTTAATGATGTTATAGTGTTCCTAAGACGAACTGGAATTCAAAGACTAACTACTTACTCTGTTGCTCAAAATTCTTTAACATCTACGAGCGTACACTGTAAAGTTTCAAGTTTAACATGAAATTTAAATAATAGTTTATCTTCATACATCAAATAAACATAGGTATGGATAGTCAAACGTAACATCCAACGCTAAATCTAAGAAGTTAAATGTTGAAAGTAAATAACTAATAGATTCCTAAAAGGAGCATAGGGCTTCCACGAAGTGTTTCCAGCGAAAACTATTTCTGACTACAGTCGGTTCACAATTTGTTGATAGCTCACTACAAGTTTAACCCTAATTAGAAAACTGAAATACAGAGAGGATAGGTAATACGATATAATAGTAAAAACCAACCTAAAACTGACGGTTTAAGACGTTTTCGACTAACCCACCTTATATCTGAAGGAATACAATACCTTATAATCCTATTACGGGGGTATTTTGAATGGTTAGAGATGAACGACCAGTGTCGTAGAGTATATGATTGAAACATTTATTTGAACTAAATAAATATATTTTTTAAATTGTACTTATGCAAATTGTATTTGTTAATAAAACTTATTTATTTTATTCAAAAATAAAAAGTTTCTTGCCATTTGTAAAAGATACATTTATTTAATTAAGGATAAAGGCGTCAAATGTCGCCTGGCAAAATTTCCAATGTGTTTTAAATGTATCCATTATTTTCGAATCCGGAGAAAACTAATAAATATTTTTGAAAAATTTAAACGCAGAATGAAAGATTACATTATTACTCAGGGCAGAAAGACCCTGAAAACTTCTACAATGTTTATTTTAATATGTTATGTAACAGGGGTGAAAATAAAAGAGAAAATATAATATAATTTTTAATTTAAAATATTGCATGCAAAAGAAACTTTTTATTTATTCTAAAAAATATTTCATTCTGCCTTTAAATTTTTCAAAAATGCTGTTTAGTTTTCTCAGGATTTGAAAAAAAAAAATGGATACATTTAAGACACATTGAACATTTTGACAGGCGACATTTTGCGCCTTTCCCCTTTAATACCTTACGATTACAACTATTATTACTTACCTTATATAATTACGATTAGAAAACTATTCAAATTCAAAATAAATAGGATTAACTTCGGAATCCGAGTCATCTTGAGGGTTAATAATTAGCGATTGTGTCTCTACGGTCGCATCAATTATGTTATCAAGATCCCACATTTTTTGTTCTTCTTCTATTACATGCCTTACTGCATCTTTCCAGTTTTGTTCTGTAATATGTTGTAAAGACTCGTATAACAATTCACGTACAGCTTGTATTTTATATAACGTATTTTTTCTAGCCACATAACTTTTCATTTGTGCCCAAATGAGTTCAATTGGATTTATTTTGCAGTGGTAGGGTGGAAGTCTAAGGACTGTAATGTTTCGCCTTTCCGCCATTTTGTCAACTACGTATTCCTTGAACTTAGATTTGTGTTGCCGGGCAATTTTTAGAAGTTCTGCTTTTACCATTCCATCTTCGTAAGCCAGATACTTATTCCGCAGCCAGTCAAGAATATCCTGTTTCTTCCACGCAGTCGTTGGAAGTCTTTCTACTAGTCGTGAATGATAAGGTGCATTATCTAATACTATAATTGAATTTGGTGGTATGTGTTCAATCATCTGCTCAAAATACTCTTCGAAAACATCAGCTGTCATCTCCTCGTGATAGTCTTTTGTGCTTTTGGACTGAAATTCCAACAAACCATGCTTAACAAATCCTTTTTCACTGCCAATGTAAGAAATTATTAATCTACTGCCTTTACCAGAAGGTGGGGAGATACCAGTTGACCAACCTTCCATAAAGGCTTGCCTGGAGCTTAATATATTTTTATCTGACCAAATTTTTTTTAGAGTATGACCTGAGTTTACCCACGTTTCATCCTGGTAGAAGATGGGCCTTCCTTCAGCCCGGAATTTTCGTATGGATCTTAGATAATTTCTTCTCCAACATATTATCTCCTCCCGGTCAATCAAAAGTGATTTTCGGTCTGATTTCTCCCACCGGAAATTTAATTCTTTTAAAACTTGCCACAATTTAGTTCGTCCGATATGAGGCAAATCCGGGTCGTCTCTAACTTCTTGTAAAATTTTGTTTAGGTTTGGTATTTCTTTTTTGAAAAAAAATCCATGAATTTTCTAAAACTATCTTACCGATTTTTCCATGAATTTACCTTCGATTACCATTTTTGGCAAATTCATCAATTTCAATAGGCTTTTTCCCTCTATTTAAGTGTTCGTTTGTGTTTGGGTTAGCTATACCGTGTTTTTTTCTTTCTGATAGGAACCTATATATAGTTGACTCTCCTACGACAGTCATGTTGGCACAACTTTCGACTATGTTGCGAACAGTGTTTGTGGGATTCTGAGAAACCAGAGCATCGTGAACATTCAGGACAATAGTCTTCTCTCTCGGTGAATAGACAGACTTACTGACTGTACGCAACAGTACCGGTGTAAAACTTGATGATGTTGATGATGAAGCCATCACAAACGATCCAACAAAACGAGCACGAGCGAAAGGTACTTATATGTTCGTAGGTATATGGAATAAAAAATCACTCACGCACTGCATATAATTCGCAAAAGAAATATTCGAGACGCTAATTACTGCCGTAGACGCGGACACACCGACGAGCCGTAAATTACATGCGATCAAAAACGTACTAAACAAAAAAATTGTTTTCGTTCGTAATAACTTCACCCTTTTAAGTTAGGTTTCGAATATAAACTGAACAAACGAGACACGTGGCCAAAGCATACCCATTATATTATTAAAAATCTGGGGAATTCCATCCTAATTATCTTGCAACGAATAGTACCTTCGGATATGAATTCCAGGTTTTCTAGTAAAGTGATTAAACGCGAAGATTAGTATTGAAATATCCAAAGAGATAAGGTATTCTTATTTACAAAATTGTTAATGGTTAAATTCTTATTTTTATTAATATAATATAATTACATAACATCCGTAAAAGTTTTAATTGTTTTTTTGCTAAATATATTAGTATTAAAATATTATTAATATTATATATATAACAGTATTAAAAAATATTATATTATTATTTAATGAATAAACACCTCAGGAACGCCTATGGTTTACGACCATTTTATGAGTTTGAGGCACATTTCGTGCTCTCAACAATTTATGAACGGAGAATAGTGCTTTGATTTCTAGTCAAAATTTTTCTATATCTTTCGTCAAGTTTTCTTAGATCTGCCCACTTTCCATCGGCCTTCAGGATTTTAATCCAGCGCTATCCGGGCAATGTCAAAGGATTTTTCGTTTTGTATGTTCTAAGAGCCATATATTATCAGCGTAATCTAGATGTTCCAGTATGTTTGTTAATACCCAGTTAATTCTCAGTAAATTCTGCTATTAGAGTTTAACTTTGTTAGTAAGGTGACCAGTAAGATGATGAATAATAGAGGGCTAAAAGACATCCTTGTTTAGCACTGCTATTGAGTCAGACGTTATGCCGTAATATATAGATATTAATAATCTTGAGTACTGGTATTCGAATAAAAGCTGAACGGGGCTAAATCGATATACATTTTATATACTCGGTTCGCTATTCCCAGTCCGAACTGTCTAGTGAATTTAGTAATTATTTTTTTTGCGAAGTTAGTTACTTTTTGACAGACTAAAAGTGGCTGGAAATTACTATACAACCAAGCACACGTACTCACAGCCAATATTAATAGTAAACAAACTAAATAGTAAATAAAATAGAACTTTGCGAATTACCGACAATCAATATTTATTTATCTGCACCATAATATAAATAGTTATGTTAAATTATAACAACTAAAATATATTTTTTAAATATATACTACCCAAAATTTGATGGGTTTAGTATACACTTCGACTATTTAGAATAATTCTTCTTTTTTTAAAGAAAGAAGTCTGCAATAGTAGGATACTTTAGCTATTAATACTGAGAAGTAGGAATTGTTGTGTTGTAGGTTTCCGACAATGAATCTGTCAAAATATGCCCGAGCTAAGCGAATGGAGTATAGTATGTATGTATATAAATATAGTAGTCTAGTTAAAAAAGCAATTGTAAGAAAAAGCAAGTTTTGATTTAAATCTGTCTTCAAGAGGTAGTAAAAATAAATATACTCATTTATGTTATTTTATTTTACCTTAAAAATGAATAAATAAAAAAAAAATAAAATTCAAACACAATAAGAAAGAAAAATAATATCCAAATACAATTGTACTGATTTTAAGAAAAAGTAATTGGAATAATAATAAGCATAATTTAAGAAAAACTAATAACACGTATAGATTTAATTTTCAAATAAAAAATAAATTTTTGTAAAATCTATTGTTAAAAGATATTATTTATAACTATATTACATTAATATTTAAATTGCCTATTATTTCATAACCTTTTCTGCTTATAATAATAAGAGAAAAGTAAAATTTTATAAAATATATATTTATTTGAAATTGTTCAAACAAATCACTGTTAAATAAATAATTTACAAATTAATGAATGCATTTTTGTGATTTATGCCACAAAGTATTGCAAATTAAAAAAATAATAATTTTCGTTGATTAAAACCGGATATATTGCGACTTTTATAAATTTGAATTTATAAATTCAATTTTTGAAATTGTAAAATCGCTTCACTTTTGAAACCTTTATCTTTGGCGCATCATGGACGGCTTATTCAAAGTTTTTTTGTTTAAACTTCAACATTTAATTCTTCAAATGGTTCTATTTGAATTGCGTATTATTTATAAACAAAGCCTGGTGAATTTTTGAAAAAAAGGGTTAACTCGGGTTTTAAATTTAGTAGAATATTAGGTTTTTCTTGGAATTCGTGTAAAAATTCCAAAATAACGAATACAAAAAAAAATAACTTCCTACATGTTATTGCGTCTGATTTATTTTAATTGTTTATAAGCTTAAAGTCACAGTACTTTTAAAAACCTATTTTACAATATTTAACATAAATTTTTAATTCATTAAATGATTTAACTTGATCAAATAAGGGTTTCTCTCCAATTCGGTGCATACAGAATTTTTGTAGGGCTAATAGTTTACGCAGAATAACGTTATAGATAAAAGCTTTCTGGGATAAACAATTTCAATTTTGCAATAACCGATAAATGAAATTTCTTGAAATTTTAAAAGCTGAATATGTGGGATACTGTCCTCATTTTTAATCAAAATTAAAGTTTTTTGTGCATTTTGAGCAATAAATTGACAAAAATAACTTTACAAACCGTCATTTTAAAAGATTTTCTATGCTTTTTCAGTAAAATTGTGTCACTTTTCCATATAATTTATCGGTCTTCATCTTTAGTATTTAAAATCAAATAGCGATCTTACATTGTTTATATATTGTTTATAAGTAAAAAAGTAAGTAATCTTTTCATATTTTGTGTTATAACCAAATTTATCAAAAGCAGTTGTTAGATACCTATATCAACAAACGTCACGGGAAAATCCTTGGTCTCTGGTCTAATATGACATCGCATCGCTCATACTCGCATCATAATTACCATCATTAAATGCTCGTTGCAAAATATACTATTATGAAACTGTTTAATTCAAACTTCAATTTGAAATCAATAGATTAATGAAAATATGATTTCTCACGTGATTGGTTTAGATACAAGCGCTTGTACAATTCGCATTTTAAAAGTCTATAGTACCTACATATAAAACTTAGGAGTTTAGAAGTATTAAAGTTTAGGCTTGTTTTTATTAAATTTAAACTTTATTAATAGATATAATTTTAACATATTATTTTTCAAATTATAAAAAATACTTAGCGGTACAGTAATTAAAAATATTATCACTTAGTTTTCATTAAATGACTGTTTAGTTTGTTCCGCCTAAAAATATGGTTTATAAAAATTATAGTAGAATTAAAAGGATTATTATTGTAAAGGCATGATAGTACATAGTAAAGGGAAGTTTAATTTATAGTATTTTTATCTACTATTCGCTCCGTGCGTGACTGACGCGACACCTACCGCCTTCATCTGACAGTTTTGGACCTACCAATTTTCAGGTTAAACATATGACATATGTTTGACATTGTTAAATACATGCGAAATTGACAATTATTAATAATTAACTTTTTAATTATATTTTTTCAGTTTATGTACAAAATAAATGTAGTATTAAAAACTGGGTTTCTCAAAATTCATCATAATATATCTTTTCAACCATAAACGGAAAAGAATCTAGTACTGGCAAATCAAGTTTTTCACGTGAAAGAGCATCCTATTTAAAAACAGTAATAGTAAAAGTTATGATATAAAAGCTAAAGTCATTCGGCACTCTGCAGTTAGCTTGAAGCCTTATATCATTTAAGGTAAATTATTTAAATTTTTCCTATTTCAATTGCATAAAAATGAAGTTATGTGATATTTACTTTTTTATATTAATAGCACGGATCCATCTTTTTCTTTTCTCTAATTTATATGTAATCTTTGGGAACCTATTAAAAGCACGCTATTTTTGCTATTATTAGCACAATTAAATACGCAATATGTATTTGCACACATTTTTGATAAAATTAATGCGTAAAAAGGTAGGTCCAATTTTGTCATATTTCGCCGCTACGCACGCTGGCATCGTTTCAAAGGACCCCTACCATAGTCACGCACGGAGCGAATAATTATTATAGTATTATTGCTAACTTGGATTACATAGCAACGAATATAATACTCGTAGACGGTATATCGTCACCCTAATTAGCAAAACTCGTAACTCCATTTTTACTCAATTTGTAAATGTATGCGCTATCTGTTTGTAAATTAATTTGTCTGTCTTTTGACCAAATCCTGTAACTCTATCTAAATGTAGATATTCGATATAAGGCAAAAAGAAAACCTTGTAACTCCGTATCACCTTTTGACTTCAGCAAACCACATAACTCCAATTTAAGTGTGGTTAGGTACATCTGACAGTAACACGTGAGATCTGTTGTATGATTGTCTTTTCACGTATGAACGTTCATTATAAAATATTATAATTTATTATAATTATAACGTGCATTTTAATCTAAAACCGTTTCTATTCTGCATAAGGTCAGTAGGAATACACTCAACTAGTTTATACTTCTCGTGTCTTTATTATTTTACTTTGGCAACATTAATTTTTGTAAGAAAACCACAACCAAATTTTAAGTATGATTTTTTGTCTTTTTACATGCCCCGAGCAGAGAAAATGTTAGAATTGGCGTTGTCAAAGCCTCCTATCGTAGTCGATTCGTTTGTACCACATGAAAGTGAAACTGGAGATATTTGTAACACGGATGTTCTAATTATTGAAGATGTGATTGAAAACCCCCATGTGGAAAATATATCGGAGGAAGAACCAGAAACAAATTTTAAAAAGAATGGTGTTCAAAAATGGACATTCAGAGTGCACCTCGTCTAAAAACTATGAGAACGAAATTTTTGAAAAAAAAAAACTTCAAGAAAGAGCAGAAAAAAAAGAATACATGTAAAAGTAGAAAAGAAAGCAAAACAGAAAAAACAGAGAGCTAGATATTGCTTACAAAGGTAAAATGTGTACTACTGGAAAATGGGAATATAATATTCCAAATTAGACACAGAATATTAAAACAAAGGTGTTCTTGTAAGATATTAGACAGAAATCAAAACAACCTAAAAAATCTGGGATGCAATGCCATGTACTATCGGATGAAGACAGAAAGTTGGCTTTCACGAATATTTGGAAAATGAGCTGGGGTGAAAAAAAATTTTTTGTAGATCTAAACATAAAATCTGAAACACCCCAAAGAAAACAAGACCGAAAAGATGAAAAAAAATCTAGAAAAAGTAATAGTTTTACTTATTATTTAAGAAAACCAAACGATCAAATTAAAGTGTGCAAAAAAATGTTCCTTAACACAATAAGCATAGGAAAATGGACCATACGCTCTTGAAAAATGGTAAAACCACAAGAACGTCAGAACTCCACAAGTGTGCATGTGACTTCTGATGAAGATGGTCCTGCAGCCATAAAAACTCAATCAAAGCCTAGCAAAAGGAAACGGTTAGAATCAGAAATAATAAATTCGTTAAAGATATTTTTTGAAAATTTGCCAAAAATGGAATACCATTATTGCCGATCTACATCTCAAAAATTGTATCTTGAACCACAATGGCAGTCAAAACAAAAACTTTATGAACTTTACTTTAAGAACTGGTGTAATGACATGGAGCCATTTTCAATTGCATATTTTAGCAATTATTTTCAGGATGTGAATTTAAGTTTATTTAAGAGAAAGAAAGATGAATGTGATTTATGTGTGGTTAAAAGAGTAGGCAATTCTACAGAAGCGAAGTATGAATTGAACACATTAATAAAAGAAGAAGCCAGAGAAGAGAAGTCAAATGACAAAATTAGTGCCAACAATAAAGAGTTTACTATGGATCTACAAGCTGTACTTCTTTGTCCAAAGTCCAACGTCTCAGCTTTATATTATAAAACCAAATTAGCCGTCTATTTGACTCTTTGACTCTTTATGATATTAAGACCGGTACAGGATACTGCTTTGTGTGGAGCGAAGTTAAAGTTGGTGTTGTACAAATAAATTTGCAACCATACTTTGATTACTTTGTCATTTTGCAGCTACTTAATTGTCGTCCATTGAGCCTGAAGAGAAGTTGATTTCTTACAGTGACGGGTGCACCAGCAAAAATCGCAATACAATATTGTCGAGTGCTTTGTTGAACTTGTATATAACAAAGTACCTGTGGTTCAAAAATATCTCGAACGTGGGCACACACAAATGGAAGCTGATGCTATGCACTCATGTATAGAAAGACAGTTAAAAAACAAAATTATAAATGTGCCTGCGCAATACATAGAATCATCCAAAATGCTCGAAAAAAAAAACAAACCAGAGCCTTATGAAATAAAATACTTAACCCACACATGTTTTCGAAATTTTAGCAGTCAATACTTATCTACCATTAGGCCTGGAAAAAAGGCAGGCGATTCAACTGTAAGAGATTTGTGTGCATCACAATACAATCCAGATGGAACCATTCAGTTTAAACTTAGACATTCCGAGCAATGGCAGGTTCTTACAGTCAGAGGAAACAAAAAAGTAGTTTTAGGAGTACCACTTGAAGAAATACCACTGCTTTATCTGAAACCGTTGAAAATTAAAAAAGAAAAGTTTAAACATTTACAAATTTTAAAAACTACTATGCCGAGTGATTATCACTCATTTTATGATAATTTCAAACACATTTGAAAAATGTTATTATGTACCTCCTAATCATATTAGAATTGTATTGAAAATAAGTAATATTTTTGTAATTTTCAATTAAGCAGTAGTTAACTAAAATTCATACATTTTGCAATACATTTGTTTTATAATGCTTGTGTGCTTTTAACATCGTAACTCCAAATTAATATTGGTTTAATTAAATAATTAATATTGGTTTAATATTGGTAAATTCAAATTTTTGCGTCTTCTGAACAATTTGTCGTTTTGGAGTTACGAGTTTTGCCAATTAGGGTGACGATATACTTTCCTATATTCGCCAACAGTGTTTGTAACAACATACGGCCGGTCACCGTGTTGCATAGCCCGGAATGCAAAACTTGACATCAGGATAACAGAAATATAATAAGATCTTTCGTTAGTTGAGTTAGAACTTGATATTATAGAAATACCTTACAATTTCCAACATCATGCGGTCCGCTGGTCCGGTACTTGGCACACAGATGGCGCAAATGTCAGAAATCTTGATCCAAAAGTTAGAAATATTATTAATCGTTGATTGAAATATTATAGAGGATTGAAATATTATATCCAATATTTCGATCAACGCTTATATTTTTGAAGAAAATTTTGTGGAAAAGAGACACGTGAAGATTAGTAAAACTCTTTGGACTAATATTTTAAAGGTTCGTTAACATCATGTAAATAGGTATATGGTGCAGTAAAGGTATATCAAAAAAGTGCTATACCAAGTTCTGCAAGGTGAAAAGATAGCAACAGCAGCTATAAAAGTCGTACTGAATATTCTTTCAATACACTTAGTTATAAGGTGGAGTTGAGAATGATCTATATAGACGAGAAAACGTGAATAACGTAATTTTTAAATCAGCTTATAATAATATTATGAACGGACATATTCTCCGATCACAATCCGGTTGTTTTGTCAATAAGAGTGAAACTAAAGAATGTAAATCACCCTAGCTCAAAGAAAATCATGGATACAAGGCGGCTCAAACAAGACAACACATGCGGAAACGAAATTTAAAATAAACGAAAACTTACGGAAAGTCAAAGAAGATAATACATAATCTCTATTGACAAAAAATGGGGAAAAATTCAACATGCTCTTGTGTCAGTTGGAAAAGAAACCCTCAAATCACTGAAAAATAAAACGTTGGATGACAGTAGAAATTCTTGAACTTATGGAAGAACGAAGAAAACATAACGCAAAAGACCTGAATAAATAAAAAGAAATTCAGAAAAACATCAGAAAGAAATTTCGAGAGGCAAAAGAGAGGTTGTTCTCCGACAGTTGCAAGGAAATAGAAGATCTGAATAAACATTATGATAATTTTGAAAATGACAGGTTCTAGAAAAAGCACAAGAACAAATATGATAAAGGGGATATTATTACTGAAATGAAAATTACTTGATAATTTTCATTTCATTATTAATTACTTGATATGAAAAAAAGATTTTGTCATTGGACCAATTACATTCAAAAGCTATTTAATGATGAAAGAGAAGAACTATCATTAGAAACCACAGAGAATACCGGACCACCAATATTACGGAAAGAAGTCATCTATGCCATCAAAAACACAAAAGAGGGCAAAGCTACCGGACCAGATGATGTGCCCATCGAATTTATTAAAACCCATTGATGAAGATGTTATTGATGTAATGCTTGAACTCTTTAATCTATTATATCAGACTTCCACAATCCCCAGACAATGGCTGCAATCGACCTTTGTGGCAATACCCAAAATGTCAAGTGCAATATCTTGCTCAGATCACAGAACAATAGCTTTAATGAGTCACACTTAAAACATTTTTGAAAATAATACACAGCAGAATTGTTAAAACTCTTGAATATGAAATAAGTGACACACAGTTTGGCTTTCGAAATGGTATGGCACAAGAGATGCTTTGTTCGGCTTGAATGTGCTGGCCCAGAGATGTATGGATATGAATCAGAACATGTACTTATGTTTTGTAGATTTTGAAAAGGCATTTGATAAGGTTAAACATAAAAAAGCTTGTAGAAATATTAAAAAGCAAAAATATCGACAGTCATGATATGAAAATTATATCTAATCTATATTGGAATCAAACTGCCAAGGTAAGAGTTGACAACCAGAACACACGAGATATCAAAATATAGAGAGGAGCCCGCCAGGGTTACGTACTGCCATCACTTCTCTTCAATTTCTACAGTGATGTGGTATTTAAAAAAGCACTCTCAGATTCTTCTTCTTCTTTAGGTGCCGTCTTCTTAGCGAAGGTTGGCGATGACCTCTGCAAAGTCTTCCCTATTTTGGGCTTTCCTTATTAAACTTTGAAAGTCTAATCCTGTCAAATCTTTGATGTTGCGCAGCCAGGTCATTTGTCGTCTACCCGGGCCGCGTCTGCCTTCTATTTTCCCTTCTATAATAAGCTGAAGGAAGTTATACCTGTCGTGCCTAAATATGTGTCCAAGATAAGACGTTTTACGCTTTTTGACAATTTCTGTGAGTTCACGTTCTCTATTCACACGCCTTAAAACTTCTTCATTTCTAACTCGGTCGGTTCATGGAATTTTCAGCATACGACGAAATACCCACATCTTAAAGCTATCTAAACGTCGTAATTTCATTACGGGTAGTGAGTAACTGTCGCATCTGTAAGACGGTGTTTCTTGCCTGTTCTATTCTACATTTAACCTCTTGTTCTTGGTCTAAGGTTTCATGTATCCAACAGCCTAGATACTTAACTTTTTCACTTTACGCTCTTAGATTCAATAGAAGGTATATCTATCTATGGAGAAGTTTTGAATAATTTGCGTTTTGCAGAAGATACAGTAATAATGACGGATAACAACAACTATTTACATAACGTAATGCAATGACTTAATGAATGTTGTCATGAATATGGACTAAGGATAAATTTGAAAAAAACTTAATGCATAATCATGTAACAATTAAATTTGCCTACCACATTGGGTATCACTTATAGGGGGTTGAAGGTGGGGACTGAGCAAGTACTGGGCTGGAAATAGGGAATGCAAACAAACCGAAACGTTTGCGAACAGCCACTCTTGTTTTGGTTGGAGGGCTGGGTCGTAAGTAAGTAAATAAAGGAGGGGCTGGAAAGAGGTAACTTCTTCTTCTTTAAGTTCCATCTTCTATCGAAGGTTGGAAATCATCATGGCTATGCGGATTCTGTTGACTGCCGCTCTAAAAAGAAGTAAGAGGTAACTACAAAAGAAGAAATAAAAAAAAAAGACCTACACAGATTTCCTGGGCAACAAACACAAGAAGGTTCCTAAACTATTTCAAAAGGACGTCTTTAAAAGAACTCTCTTGCTGGATAGAAAGAAAGGCTTTTCTTTCCTAAAAAATATTAAAGGGTGAAAATCTTTTTTAAGGAAATAATTCTACAACTCCTGGTTTAGAGAGAAACAGTACATATTTATTATTACTTCATATCAACAGTTATTACAAATAATATTAACAGAATTTATCAACAAACCTTACAGATTGGGCGACATTTGTAATGATTTACAAGCTCCAGACGTTGGGGACACTTATAGGAATTTAAATTAATATTAAAAATGAAAAATATCCAAATTTCTCAACGGAGCTTACATTGAGGTTAATCTTTAAACAAAACAATTTAAAATTATGGTGGTTATGTACCAAATGTCATAAAAGGATAATAGGACTGTCATATGTCGAAATTAATTATGAAAGTGAAAGACTAATAGGACAATAATTATCTCATCCATAAAACTAATAATTTTATTTATTTATATTTTTTTAGTTTGTCATGAAAGCAAATTTTATATTAATGAAAAATTGTTTATTTTTACATTGAATAATTGTATTAAAAAGTACCTGGTATTACTGGCTGATGTATTTCCTTTAAGAAAGTTTTTGGGACTGGAATTTAATCAAAACACTGCAAAAAACACACAACTCTGTCCCACACAAGCTAGAATTGGCCAAGTGATCATGGAACACAAATGGATAATTCTTGGGAAGTTGGACACTGATTCGAGCTTCGGATTATCCTGGATGACAACAAACTGCAATCTTCAAAACTCGACCACCCAATTTCTTCTTTAAATCATGTGGACCTCTCAAATAGTTGGACACGCCGTCTTACAAATCTCTCAAATAGGGCACAACACAATTATTCGATGATTAACAAAAACTGCCAAATCGCATTTTGACCTCTCAACGCATTGATTCACCTTTCAACTTAAAAAAATTTGCCGGCTTTGAAGACTACACCCGAAAGCAAATCTCAACCTTCTAACTGTTTTTCTTCAATATTTTGTGATGACAACAAAAAAAAAAACGAGTAACAAAAAACAATAGCGAATTTGAAGAAAATCCGAACTAAACAATGAAAGCAAACGCTTTGGCGTTCCGTTAGAGAGTGACATCATATTATCCCCGCAATACTTTCTCATCAACCTAACTGGATATTTATTTGACGCGCAATATTAAGCGGAATTAACATCAAAAGAAATCAATTAGTGTTATTAAATACAGACCAGAAATGTTTATATTATCAATTTCAGCGGCGCAAAAAGATTAAGAATATTTTTCAGAGAATATCATGAGTAAATCAGCAGATGCAAACAACCAATTGATTGTTGAGGATACTGTAATTGAGTGTGTGAATACCTACAAATACTTAACATGGATAACATCAAATGTAGACCAAACCAAAGAAATTAAGACACGTATTGAAATAGCACGTGCATCATTCGTTAAACTTAAAACGTTTCTTTGTTGTCTTTGTGAATATAAAATTAGGACTACGCTTAAGAATGCTTCGGTGTTACGTATTCACTACTTTCCTTTATGGCTTGGAAGGATAGACATTAAAACAAGTTGGCCGCCTTTGAATTTTGGTGTTACAGAAGAATCCTAGGAATTTCATGGGCCCAAAGAATGTCAAACCCAGAAGTTACTAGAAGAATAGGAAATGAAGCTGAAATAATATTGACTATTAAGAGAAAAAAAACTTACTTATTCCATGTTATGAGAGGGAAAGATACTCATTATTGGAGCTTATTATGCAAGGTAAAATTCAAGAAAAGCGAAATGTGGGAAGACGAAGAATATTGTGGCTTAAGACCATAAAGGAATGGTTTGAATGCAGTAGTGCAGAACTGTTTAGAGCGGCAGTTAACAGGGTCTGCATAGCCATGATGATTTCCAACCTTCAATAATAGGTGGAACTTAAAGAAGAAGAAACGAAATTAGGAAAGAAGTATCGGTTATTTACCAGATAACTGATACGGTTTTTACTGGTATATCACCAGACTAGATGGATGGGTGATACAAAGTGAAACCAATTGTATGCAAGAAGCTCAAGTTGGAAATCGATGGCAAAATCGGTAGGAAATTTTATGGGAGGCCTACGTTTAAGAGTGGACAAATATAGGCTAGATAATGATGATGATCAATTATTAGTTCTGAAACAATAAGACTTAGGTAAATATAGGTCCAAATTATATTTAATGGTGAATATTCGCCTAGAGCCAGCCTTAGGGCTGGTAGCCCTAGGCTACCTGACACCGGGGGTGTAACAAGGCACTGGATCCGACCGCATGAAAGCCTGGATTCTAACATACTACAATTACTTAGCTGGGAAAGTATATTCGCTTAAGCACATTTGTGGATTTGTAATAAGACTTATATGACTAAAACTGAGACGAGGATAAATCGATATACAAAAGAATTTTTTCTGATAGATGTCACAACCAGTTTTTAAATTCAATTCTTACTAGCAAAACCAGATCCTCACTACTTTGTTATCAAAAGTTTAGTTGTTTCCAGTGATCGGTCAGTATTAGGTATTTTTTTAAGTATTGACATTATAATAAGAGAGGAAAGACAGGAGGAAAGAGATCAAAATTTCAGAAGGAAATATTATTACTAACGTAAATAAGATCTTACAGGAAATCTAGTTAATCCACAAAACTATATTCGTTAGGCGGGCAAGTAACATAAATTAAGAAAATTTTAAACCAAGGTCCAGAAGATATCGTGGACGTAACAGAAGATGAGGTTATATCAGCTCTGAAAGAGATAAAAAGTAACAAGGTACCGGGTGAAGATGGCATTGCAATAAAAGAAGGAGTTCAAGTACTTATCGAAACCTTAAAAACTCTTTAATTTAATAATAATCAACACCTCTATTTAATAATAACCAGATAATAACCATTATATTAACATATAAAATCGATTTCTTTCTTGCAAAAGAACAGGCTGGTTTCAGATCACGGGACGCATCTTCTAGTAACAAAAGTTCTGATCGAGAAATAGCAAATGTATTGAATATACCAAACCTCCTACACATGTTTTTGTAGACTTCGAAAAGGCGTTCGACTGGAAAAAACTCTTAGATTTCTTAGCCACATGTGAAATAGAACATAGATACTTAGCAACAATCAAATATACTTACAAGAACGCAATATCAAACTTTAAAATGACACACAACCAATACATAAAGAGATTCAATATTTGTTTACTCTGCCCAAATATACTTGTGGCCCTCCTACAAGATATGCTAAATAACATAGAATGGAGATCAGCTGGGATCAACGTCAATGGATGAATGTTAAATAATCACCTATGTATTGTCGACGATGTTATATTGATTTCATATAAATTCAGAAAGCTTAGTATAGGATAAAAGAGTTGAAAAAATTATCTAAAGTAACGGACACTTGAAATTCCATAGTTTTTTCCTTTTAGTTTTTTTAAATTGCCTGTATAAGAACTAAATATATTAATTAAAATATAAGTTGCTTTTATTCGTTCGTTTGTTATTTATTTAGCAGTTAAAAAGTTTCTCATTTTTTGTGGTTTTTGTTAAGGTTCCCTGGATAAATTGGAACATTTATTTAAAATAATACTTATTAAATGAATTTTATTTCTTTTTGGTATATGTTGGCTGTTTTTTCGGGAAATAAGAGAATTTTTTATAACAAAGAATAATTTGAAATGAGGTCAGATCAAGTGCAAGTTGTTGCTCATCATATTGATTGGCGTTCCACTCAATATATCGAAAATGTGTCCATCTAAGTCTACCTATTTTTATAATAAAAGATATTTTATCCCCACCATTTACATTTTTATTATACTTCTCGTACAGTTCGAAATATCGACTTCTTCAAATAGCATGCTTACAGATTGCACCTATTAATATTTTTAGTATCTTCCTTTGGAAGACAAGGGGACTATTTGCGTCTGTCTTGGAAAAGATCCATGTTTCTAATCCATATATCAGCAATGGTAGAATGTGCGTTCTATATATTGTTAGTTTGGTTTTTGGTCTTAAATTTCTATTTTTAAGCTGCTTTATTCCTTTATTTGTTTTACTTCTTCACATGTGTCATTGTAATTATCGCTCGTTTTAAGGACATCAAGGTAGATGAAATTATAGTGGTCTGTGCTGGACTTTTGTTCCTTATTACGAGATCTACAGCTAATGAAACTAGAGGCAACTCACGACGATGACCAATCGTCTTATTTATATACAAATAATTCCATGTTAGTTGTCAATTAGAGCCTATTAACGTACCGCCACAAATTGGATGATGTTAGGCATGCGTTTAGTTTGTCCCCAGCCGTTAATTGGATAATACATATTAAATAAAGAACAGTATGATAAAAAAATCATGGCTCCACCAACGAAGTTTTTTAATTGTCACGAATAACTTCCAAAGTTCTATCCAGTGCCTGTGATGATCTCTTTTGGGCAAATGTACATTCGTCCGAAATGATTAATTTTCATACCTTTAAAGTTTTCGCCATTGCGCTATTTTTGGCGATGTTACAATCATTAATTGGTATGTTTAATGGCAATTTCAAGGCAAAATGTGCAGTTTGTCCGCCTTCTAATAAAGTTGCAGATATTCCAGATGTAGCCAACACTAGGTTTACGGCGATCTGATTACCAATAACAATAAAATTAGTAGCTTTTTTCTGTCTCTCCAGGAGCATCAATGAGGTAAATTCCACCAGATCCAATATTCACAGTTTATATCAAAATATTATATGCAATCCTTTGTTTTTGATTCAATTATAGAAAATTTGTACGAACTATTAAGGCAAATGCTTCAGTGTTACTACTATTCTCTTCGTAACTGTTGTTTTTTTTTTCATAAAATCACAAAGGAAATGAATAACATTTATTTACTGTCACTATTATTGGTGCGTCACAAATTTTCTTTGGAAGGTATATACACCTGACAAATTACATAAAAAAATATGTTGTTAATATTTTTGTGTGTATAAATATGTGTTAATAATATACTAAAATTAAAAAAAAAACAACAAAATAAAAGACAGATAAAACATTTGAATTAGCATACAGCGGGTCTATTAATATTCGTCAAATTTAAGATTTGATTTGATTATATTTTAATTTATTTAATCCGTTTTATTTTATCCTACGTTATTCTGCTTTTTACTCTAATATATTCTATTTGATTCTATTCTATTCTATTTTAATTTACTCTATTTTATTCAATGTTATTCTATTTTATACCACTTTATTCTATTATATTTTATTCTAAAGTATATTATTTTAATTTTATTCCATTATATTTTATGCTATTGGATTCTCTTTTATTCTATTGTATTCTATTTTATTCTGTTTTACTCTCTTTTATTTTATTTTATTTCATTTTATTCTATTCTATTCTATTTTATTTTATTTTATTTTATTATATTCAATTCTATTTTATTCTATTTAACGTTACTTTCTTCTACTTTATTCCATTTTATTCTAATTTATTTTATTTAAATTTTATTTCATTTTATTTTATTTTATTTTATTTTATTTTATTTTAATAAACACTTTCTGACTTATCGCTGAACTTAAAATCTACCCAACAATATATATGTTGTCAAGTCTCTCTTTAACAAAAATGAACTTTCGAACGTTGTCGTTGGTGGTTTCAGCCTTTAGCCCTTTGCGTTGCGTTTTCTCTCGTGAAATAGTCATTGTACATTCACCAAGTGAACAGCTAAATTAACTGCAGTGGGATGATGTTTGTATATAGAAAATGGAGAGATTCTCTAAATCACCTCATTATTGGCATATTTTCCCATCTGATATGTTGAAACTTCATCCGTATTATTTGGAGACGTAATACCAAATACAGCTATCTGGTTATGTCAATCTATCAATACTGACATTTACTTTGTTAATCAAAGCTTCCTTTGTTAATTATAGTATGACGCCATCTATTAGTTATACTATGATTTAAAATGACGAAAAACACGCCATAAGAATTATCTAATTTGGTGCAGTGCAGTCGTTACGTATACAAATATTTCGGCGTAAAGTACTTATTCGTTACATTACAAGCTGTATGACTATCAAATAAACATACAGTCTGTCCGCTCGTTTCTTCACGCAATAATTAACAATATAATACGAAAATGTATTCTAATTAAGTATATAGTACAAAATAAACATACTTAGACTCTTAATTACGAGTACATTATTAGTATATTCTAAGACATACAAAAAGAGCTACATTTCTATTATCTTGTTAATATCCCAAATATGAGTATTTCAACAAAAGTATTTTCATAATAAGAAAAATTGTGGGAGCAACAAAAAAATTATATAAAAAAGAACTCTCAAAAGGCACGAAACTTTGCGAGTTTTTATTTGAAGTGCTAACAGAGAAAATAATTATATCCAGCAAGGCAGAAAAATCATACCGAAACACTTCTTTTTGTTCGTTATTTTAATAGTATCATAAATATTGCTGATTTTTTACTTTTTATATCAGAAAATTGAAGCTATGTATTACGCCTGGATTATATTTAGGGAGTATAAAGAATGAGTTCGAGCGAAAGGTTTGCTGAAACGGAAAAGGACTCATTAGGAAATTGGATGTATCCAAAAAATCCCCATTATTATATTTATATGTTAAACAGAACGGGATTTCTCGATGATTTTAAAGTTACTGCTGTATGAGATCCATCCCAAAAGTATACGACCTTCGTTTATAATTTCGCAAAGCTTTATTCTCTGTCATTGTAACATTCTTGGAAGTAATCTCCATTTGAGTGACAAATATGGGAGGCAAATTCAAACTTACAAAATGCGCCACCATTGGTCGAATCGAAATGTAATGTCATTGGACATTACAGTTATCAACGTCAAAATTTATTTATTTGTGAGAATAATAGTTTAAATTTGTATTTCTAATAAATATAGTTTGGTGATTTCTAGTGAATCTAGGTTTATAGTGAATTTAAGAACATGACTGAAACTGGTTTTGTCAAAACACAACCGGAATTCTACAGAAAGTAGATGATTGATTATATTTTGCATCAAATCTCGATATTAAGAGCGCAGAGATCAAAGGAGTAAACGTTGCAAGGTAATTATTATTATGTTACACCCATAACATAGATTTTTATTCATAAATGCACAGATTTTTCAACATATACATAATAATAGCAGTTTATAATATACTAAAACATAACCTATACATAACCAATTATTATTTTAAAACCCTTATTTTACATTTATATCATAATAATTTATATTTAATAATATTAAAGTTCACTCAAATGTTTCACTTTTTGTTTCAGATCTGAACGAGAATCTTACGGTGATTCAGCAGTTACCTATGTTTAAGTGAAAGGAGATGGAGACATATGTATAGTTAAAGATAGGATTACACCTGAGCGTAATGTCCTACAGAAATGTTATGCTGTTACTCACACTTGCAACGAAAGGAAAGAAACTATTTTCTCTGTTTAATCTTAAGATTGTACTGCACATTTAGGTAATTGTTTTACTTGCTTAGCTTCAGTGACCTACTCTTAGGCCCACAAACCTAGTTGGTTATTAAACCACACAGCTACGATGTATGTTACATTTAGGAATTAGTCCTACTTTCTTAGCAACTTTCTTAGGCAGTACGTTGGAATTCTTAGAGACATGTCTTTGTTTTCTATAAATCGCTATAAACTATGGCAACTTCTCTCATATTCACAGAAATTCGACACTCAATAGAAATGGCTTTAACCAATCTTATGATTTGGTGGATATAAAATCTGTAAGATTTAAGCACTCTTTGGCTAATGTATATTATTAGGATATATTAGATATGGCCATTCTTAACACATTATTTCAAAAGAGAGAAACTCAACTTGTTACATACAAAAGTGGCAAACTCAATTCCAAATATATTATTTAATGGCAATAAAAAAAGATATACATGAATTTAAGAATTGCTAGGTAATAGTTAGTGAGACAGTAAGCCAACAACAAAAGATGCTTGTACTGGACATCGAAGTAAAATGCGAAACCAAAAAAAATATATCGGAGAGGATTACTTTAAATCAAGTGGTGGATATTAAAAGATAAGAAAGTGGATCTATTCAAGACAAAAATAATAAAAAAAATGTGTTTGGAACATAGAAGGAAGTCCTAATACAATTTGAAAAAAATGGAGAGTATCATTAGAGATAATGCTATTGAAATACTTGGAAAATCGTCAGAAAAGAAGTTTAAGAATAAGGAGACCTGGTGGTGGTATAACAAAGTTCAAGAACAATAAAAGAGAAGGGAAGATTATATAAACAGTGCCAAGAAAATAGGTCGGACACAGATCTTCAAAACCATACGGTCGCCAAATAGGAAGCAAAAGTGGCAGTAGCAAAAGCTAAAGCAGTAGCGTATAGTAATCTATACGATCAACTTACTCCTAGGGAAGGAGAAACCAAGATTTATAAAATGGCCAAACATAGAGCAAAGAAATCAATAGATTTAAATCAGATTAGATGTATCGGAGATGAAAATAGTAAAATACTAATTTACGAAAAGAGATGAAAAAAGTGCTTTGACAGGTTATTAAATGAATATTTTGACAGATAACCAGTTAAGTTAACGGAAACAGTAACAGCAATGGTGACTGAAATAACAAACGAAGAAGTGGCTCAAGCAATTCAAAAAATAAAGAAAAGAAAAGCAGTTGCACCAGATGATATTCTTGGGGAAGTGTAGAAAGCATTAGGAGAGACTGGGACAAATTGGTTAACAGGTCTTTTTTTTTATTTAGAAAAAAAAACATATAATCCACATCAACCACACAGGGTTATTAGTGGAGTAACGTACACAAGAGTTCCTTTTATTTACATTAAATAGATGTATATAAACGTAAATCTTTTAAATAATTTATTGCATGGTCAGTGTTTATGGTTAAAGTGGTTTTGATGTCATCTGAGATGCCATATTTTATTCTTGTTTCTTCGTGGTACTGGCAGTCAATCAGAATATGCTTCACCGTCAATGGGGGAGAACAGTTTCTGCAGGTTGGAGAAGATCCTTTGTTGATTAAGAATTTATGGGTCAGTGCAGTGTGTCCAATTCTTAGTCGGTTAGTTATTACTTGGTCCCTTCTATTGGATGGATTATTCAAGATGGTCTTCACAAGGAGATAAATCTCATATAGTTTGGTTCCTGAATCTTTCCAGTAGTCTTGCCATATGTTCATACAGTGGTCTTTAATTAGGTTTTCGAGATCGGAGTATGGGTAATTTCTTGATTTGGTTGTGTATTGTGAGTTTATTCAACTTGTGTTTGCTAGGTTGTCCACCTTCTCATTTCCAGCTATTCCTATATTCCACGGTACCCAGATAAATGCTACTTGTTTTGTAAATTATTGAATTATATTTATCTCATTTTTTATAGCCCGAAATATTGGATTTGTAGGGTACGTTTGTTTTACACCTAATAGAGCATTTAATGAGTCAGTGATGATGACACATTTATTCTCACTACGCGTTTTGAAGAAAATTAATTTCGAATGCCTTCAAAAATGGCTGTGGTCTCGCCTGCGAGGATGCAGAAGTTTGGTTAACAGGTCTATTTAATAGAATTATGGAATTGGACAAATGCCAGACGAATGGAGAAGCAGTGTATTAGTACCTGTCTACGAAAACAAGGGAAATGTAAAACAATGTAGAAACTACAGGTCCATAAAACTACTAAGTAACACTATAAAAATATGGGAGAGTGTAATTGACAAACGGATACGTGAAGAAACCGAAATATCTGATAATCATTTTAACTTTATGCAAGGCAGATCAACAACAGACGCAATTTTTATTATAAGGCAGTTGATGAAAAATACAGGAATAAAGAAACAAACGCTCATATGGTATTCATTGATCTTGAGAAAGCATACGATAAAGTCCCTCAGGAGATTCTGTGGTGGGCACTCAATAAGAAAGAAATCTCCGGTGAATATGTAAAGATTGTGAGTGTTATGACAGGTGCGGGAGAGACTGATAAATTTCATGTGAAAGTAGGATTGCACCAAGGCTTGGCACTTAGTCCTAATTTATTTTTATTAGTTCTGTATCAAATAACAGCGAAACTACAGGATAAAATTCCGTGGTACTTGATGTATGCTGATACTGTAGTGTTAGTAGGAAATGGCGAAAGCGACTTAAAACAAAAACTGGAACAGTGGTGACAAGCTCTTGAGGAAAAAGGTTTAAAACTTAGTAATTAGAATTAGAAATGGTGAAAGCGACTTAAAACAAAAACTGGAACAGTGGTGACAAGCTCTTTAGGAAAAAGGTTTAAAACTTAGTAGGACAAAAACAGTCGGTGTATTTGAAGTGTTTATTTAAATAGGAAGTTAGTACAAGTAGAATAATAATATTTGAATGGTGAAATGATTGTAAAAAGTAATATTTTTAAGTACCTAGGATCGGTGTTACAGAGTAATGGGGGAATGGATGGAACTGCATGCAGTAGAATTAGGGTTGGATGGATGAATTGAAAGGGAGCGAGTGGTGTGTTCTGTGACAGAAAAATTCCCATGAAGCTGAAAAGTAAATTCTATAAAACAGCCATAAGGCCAGCTATGATGTACAGAATTAAATGTTGGACAGTTGTATCATACAATACTTATAAGAAGATTTTTTTGCTTCTTCCGTGATTTGAAATCTAAAAATTTGTTTAAGTATGATCAAGTAACTAAAACGTTTATAGTAGTAAGCAAACACGAACGTGATCAATGACGTTACCTAAAGAGCACGCTAAATGACATCGTTTAAATAGCTTAAATTTATTTATAAGCTTCTATGTTCACTTTGGAAAATAGTTTTAATATTTTTAAGTCTATTTATATTTTTTATAGGTTATAAAGATTTAAATAAAAAAATCATGCATATTCATAATATACTTAAAAAATCATGCATTTTTAAGTCTATTTATATTTTTTATAAGTTATAAAGATCTAAATTAAAAATCATGCATATTCATAATATACTTAAAAAATCATGCATTTTTAAGTCTATTTATATTTTTTATAAGTTATAAAGATCTAAATTAAAAATCATGCATATTCCCTATTCTGAAATTAAGTTTTTATAATGATCTCAAGTGCCATAATAGTATTCATTTGAATTGTCTCTGTCATCGAAACTTTGTCCTTTAAGTTGTATTTTCAGTTTTAGAAATACGTAAATGTGACAGGATGCTATGGCAGGATTATGTGGAAATTTCTGGAGTTATGTAACCTTGTATTTTGTAAGACGAGGTTCGATGAATATGATGGCGGCTTATGGTCATGGGAAAACGTTTTTAGAACGTTGACGTCGTTTTCTTCTCACAGAAGTTAGGCAACGTTTTTTGGATTTAAATAAAACTTCTTTGTTAATCGAACTTGTGGGGTGTATTTATGATGCACAATATTTTCGTATTCTAAAAAACATCATGGCCGTTCGAATGAAAGCATAGTTAATGATCTAAAAGTATATTTTCACGATCAATGGTCCTTTAAAATGTCTCCAGAGCGACTTTTAAGTGAGTTTGGAACTCTGCTCTAAGCAATTTTGGAATTAATTTAGAAATTAGATTTCTAGTTTTAGAATGATAAGTTCACCTTTTAATTCACGAAAAGTCAGATGACGGTTTTTTCCAATTGAAAGTTTGGTAGGTTCGATATTTTCCGATGTTATTAATCACTATCATCTCTACCTTCATTCGCGTTATAGTTGGTAACAGTAATAATTATTTCGATACGATTTTCACGAGTTACTATTTAATTGTAAGAATTACTAGTATTACAGACAATTAATTTGTACATATTCTATTATCTTAACTCGAAATTCAATAGAATTGTTAGTTTACAGTTTCAAAAGCATAGACTGTGGAGTGGTTTGCGACAACAAACGAGTGTAGTTCAATGGTACGTGTAAATTTATTATAGTCGGGGAAATTATTTTCGGCTCATTCGTGAAAAAAATAATATTATTCGATATAATTTTTAGTTGCTTTAGAATATTTAATGACAATTTTTACAATATTAAAGTTATTTAGTCTTATTTTTTAGTATTTGAGTATAGTACTATATACATATTGCTTATCTAACTTTTGACATTAAACTACCTTAAACATACTTTTAAATAATCGCTTTAACGTATTGACAATTCTATCTGTGTAAGTTGTAGAGTAAACTGAGTAGCTGTATCCCGATGCAGCTGGTGCCAATCTCAGAAAAAGAGGAGAAATAGAGAAGTAATTCCTCTATAAACAACCAGAGTTCAGCTGGGCTGCTGGTAACACTCTGTGACGGTTCCTTTTCTAGGATTACAGATAAAGACTATAACGGCGATAAAAGCGGATAAAAACATTAGAAACGGCAAATTCAGCGGAAGAGGCTTTTAGGCGTAGTAGAGAAGAATAAAGACCGAGTGACTGTTGCTATTTAGTCAAAAGCCTTTGTAGGATCAAGGGCAACTCCTTGTAATAAAGGTCAGAAATTACTCCTAAAGGCAGATTAATCAAGAATGATCAACAACGTGGAGACGCGGACAGCAACGGAAAACTACCACATTATAGATATGTAAGGTATCCCTAGAACAGTCATCATGTCAATGATAAAAAGAAACGCAAACAGAACTGTTTATGGTAATCGGCATCAAAGATCCGGCATAAGAGACATAAACCTCGAGGGCCACAAGTAGTCAGCAAACGATACCTTTGCGATATGCTAAAGAAAACACTAATACGACCTGAAATTCAACACAAAATACACAAACTAATAGACAAGTAAAATGTACGGAGTCTACTTGGTTGTAATATCTATTTCCTAAAGTATTTGCTGGAGATGGATAGATTATTCTTGTAGTGGAGAGTGTTTTCGGTAGTTTTTAAGGATTTGTAGCTTGTCGTAAAGGTTCAATCATTAACATACTACAATTTTCGAGATTTGTTTACAGACATGTCAACAATATAGGGGCTAAAAAGTAAAAGAGCAAGCACAGAACCCTATGGAAGGTCAGTATTAAGAGGTTGATTATCTTTCTGCAGATTATACCACTGGGCAGTTTATATAATAATAATCACTGTCTCCAAACAGTATCGCATACTACTTTCTATAAAAGTTGTCAGTGAAAAAACTTCGTCTCTACAGCTTCGATGGGGGCCAAATCTTGCTTGTTTAGTGGGGACATTTTCAAGTATCCTGTGACTAATTTTATTAAGAGAAGCTTTTCTCATAGTTTATATATCGTGTTATAGGGCGACAGTTTCCTAGCTTATTATTTAGTTTGATTTTTTTCAGGATTGTAATGATCTCTGCTCGCTTAATAACTAAGGACGGAATGTTACCTTAGTGAAGTATATCAGTTTAGAACATTGCAAGCTACTGTGCCATGTATGCATCAATGTGTATCAGGAAATAAGTTTGGATGCTATTAAACTCAGGTGCTTTACCCGATTTTATTTATTTCTGCGGGATTTCACAAATACAAATTTTTGCTGTATAATCTTAATCCTTTTGCTGCTTATTTTTAACACCCTACGTTCTTTTAACATTGGTAGTGTGTATTCGGTCTCGTGAAGCTCTAGATCAAAATTCTATATGGATTCCAGTTACTTAGCTTTTCCAATTTTACGCAACAGAGACCATTCCGCTTGATTTTTTAAAGTCAAGGTTTCGGTATTCTCTAACCATTTTTGGTGTCTAACTGTATTGATGTGTAAGTGCTCGTTGGCTATTTCACGATCACCACTTTTGCAAAACCTTAAGAGTCTGGTTCATAAGGGCGATTGTACGATCATTATTTGGTGTTCGGTTTTTGGGCAGTGCTACAAATGTCGATAATAATTTTTGCAATAAATCCCGTTAAATAAATTAAGTTGAAAAAGTCAACTTTTATGTTATCTTTATCCAGGAGTTTAAGGAGCTCTACTGGTAAATCTTCAAATCCGTTTACCTTGCCTACTTACGTTTGGTTGATCGCATGTATAGTTCTTCTTCTTATGGTGCCTATTCGTTACGGATGTTGGACACTAACATGGCTATTCTGACTTTGTTGACTGCTGCCCTGAAAAGTCCAGTAGTGGTTAAGTTAAACCATTTTCGCAGGTTATGCAGCCAGGATATTCTTTTTCGTCCTGGACCTCTTTTCCCATCCACCTTACCTTGAAGTATGGTCCGAAGCAGGTCATATCGTTGTTCATTGCGCATTATATGGCCCAGGTATTCTAGTTTGCGACGTTTTATGGTTACGACTAGTTCGCGCTCTTTACCCATTCTATGTAGTACTTCTTCGTTGGTAACTCTGTCTATCCAGGAAATCCTTAGCATGCGTCTATAGCACCACATCTCAAATGCTTTGAGTCTCTTTAGTGATGCTTCAGTTAAGGTCCATGACTCCATGCCATATAAAAGAATGGAGAATATATAGCATGTATAGTTACTTAAGCAAAATCGTTAAGTCCATTTCTACTGAAAGGTCGGGAGTCATCGGTGGTCGATCATCAAGAAAAAGGTTTTTTTTAGGTATTTTGACTTATAGCGGACGAGCTATTTTATTACAGCTAGAATATATCTTTAATTACAGTTCTTTGACTGTAAGCTTTTGATATAGTCATGTGTTTGAAATTTTTGTGAATGCTAAAGCTGTTATACTTCTGTTCGCGCACATTTTCTGGGAATCCAGTCTTTCTTGGCACATTTTATATTTCTTTTGATCGTATAGTTTATTTTCTTGTATTAAATTGGATCTTGCTTATTTAATATTTTGCTGTTCGTGCTGTGTCTCTTCAATTTTTTATTTTTAAAGTTCTAATATCATTTTGTATTTTCTGTATGTATCCCAGCTTCGTTTTCCTCTTGTTATTTTTCCTAGCGCAAGCGGTAGGATTCTTGACTCGCAAGCCGGTGGTCCGGGGTTCGAATCCCACCGCCGGCAAGAACATCTAGACATTTTAAAAATGTCTATAGGCCCCAGGTCGACTCAGCCTGAATAAAAATGAGTACCTTGGTTAAAACCAGGGGTAATAATAGACGGTTGAAGCGTAGCACTGGCCATGTTACCTTCCTTGTATACCGTAGGCCCTAGATATAGCAGACTACCCTGCTATACTCCCAAAGCCGCGACAGCGGTATAAAACGGGAGACTATTATATATTATTTTTCCTACTGGCACTTGTTTGCTTATTTTGTTTATTACTTCGCATTCCTCCATTTTTCGCACCATCCAACGCATCGGGATCCTGGTATGTTTTGTATAGTTCAAAGTTGTATCTTCTTCGCCAAATTCCATTTTCAATTTTCCTACTGCCACTCTGGCATTTTTAATATTGTCTCATGCTTCGTCTCTTTTGGACTCAGCTTGGCATCTTGGTAGGATCTAAAGATTCTCATTTATTTTCTGTTGGGAAATTCCAAATTCTGTAGTTTTCTCATATTAAACATGTGTTTCCTGTTTGGCCTTTTATGTTCATTTTTAATAATTTGATACTGGACACCATCGGGTTATGGTCAGAATTGACATCAGCTCCTGGGTACGTTTTTATAGACTTAACTTTTTATATCTGTCACTATTAAGAATAAAATCTAATTGGTTTCAGACCACTTTATCCTTATTATCCGCTAGAGACTTATGTATCTACAGCGTATGTTTTGGTAGTTTAAAAAAAGTATTTGTGACAAGTTTTGAAAAAATTCTTAATTATTTCGTCATTACTTTTGTCTGCTTAAGGTACCACCTGGGATCAAATTTATTCTTACTATATGCAACATATATTGTGATATTAATTGATAATTGTTCAACTGTGATAATTATGCAGGCAAAATTGTGATAATTCCTTCTAGCTTAAGTTCTGCTAAAATAGACAAAATCGTAATTACGATAAAAATTAAAACTTACACCACAAGGCTGTAAGGTAAAACGTGGAGTCAATTGTGGTTCTGATCACCTATTAATTAAATCGTAACTAAAATACATTAAGAAAAAATGGTTCTAATGGTTAATTGAAAATAACGGAAAGTAAACGCAGTTGCTATAAAAATAATCCAAAACCTAACAAAAATTTCTATTCATCATCGTTGATTTTATATTTCAAACTATACGAATTAGAAATAATAAAAGAGTCTATTTTTATAAAAATTTAAAATGTGAAAATTTGTGTGAAAAATCTATTGCTTAAAAACATAGAAATTTTTTTTTACTTATAAAGACACAACATTCGAGAGGCCAACTATCGTCGACTCATTTCGTGTGGATTATACCAGACGTCAGGGTTTTAGTATTTCAAATATGTGTAGTTCGTTGTTCACGAAAGTTACCTCGTAAAATTTGACAAAGTAACACATAATAAATGTATTACAATGTGTCACAAAAAGGTATGGTTTTCAAGGTAGCATAATTTGTTTTAAAAATATTTATAATAAAATGATTTATATATTGTAGCAAGAAGAATATATGTGAAGGCACCTTTAAACCACCACCTGACAGTTGGACAGTTAAGTTAACTAACAAAAAAAGAAGACAATGTGGTCATGGAAATGAATTGTATTGTATTTTTTACCGCTTAGTCGGCTATTTGTAAGTTTGTATTTTTTTGTGTCGGTGCTCATTTTGTTAAATACATTTTCACATTATATAACAGTTTATTTCCCATCGTTTATTTTCCACAAACTTACAACTGGCTGCCCAACGTCGGATCTTCTCAACACAAGAATCAGTACCTTTTGTGCGAAGGAAAAGAACTCTCAAACTTTGTGAGACTGTTATTTTGTGAAGTTAAGTGCATAAAAGTAACTTACACTGACCAGACTCATGAGTGTGTAACTCTTTGCAATTGAATATCCTTTTAAACTGACGTTGTTGAGCTAGTATTCCAACATTTGGGTTTAATTGTGATGTATGCATATCAGTTTGGACTATCGTGTAATTTAAAAATTATCTAATGAGCAAGTATAAACTAAGGAGTGCTTCTAAGTTCACAGAAATTTCAGAATTTAGCTCAGAATCAAAAGGCTGCTTTGACCATAGTGAATCGTCTGTAACCATACAACAACACAAGGCTGGCTAGCATAATACAGGTTGTTGTCCAAAATCGGGCCCAAAGCCCTACTAAAAGTGAAAACTTTTAAAATTGTCCTTCCATATATTTTGGCAATAAAAATAAAGATGTCGAAGCATTTAGAAGTGCTACAACAATTTTTGAAGACTGTATTGAACATTTCAGACCAAAATGCAATAAACGGTTTGCCGATATTAATACATTATCATGCTGCAACTTGGTATTCAGCCCACAATCCTTAGTTCGGATGAGGTTTTAAAGGCTTTAAGCCATTCTTATGGTTTAATCATGCCATAATATGTAATATAAAGAATCTAAAGAACTGTTTTTCGTAAGCAAGGTGAGAAAGAATCAACAGATATTTTCGTTAATTCTGGTCGTGCTCTCATTCTTAGGTTGCAAAAACCACCTGAGCTTATTAAATTAATGGTATGTGCATTACCTAATCGTAGACTTCAGAGAGATCAAGTTTAATATTTTGCTGATCTTATCGGAAAAGCTAGAGCAATCGATACTTTTAATAATAAGCCTAAAGATAAAATTAATACATTAGTTGGACATAAACCGTCTGGAAATAATGAAGCAAATCTAGCAGATCAATACCGAAATGTCAGTTTTAAAGTAATCCTGCTCTTCCCAAGTTTTAAACGACATACTATGGATGCGGAGCACCTCGTTTGCTACGCATCCATAGCATATACGGTCCATAACATATAAGGTTCATAGCATATAAGCTCCATAGCATATAAAATCCATAGCATATAAGGTCATAATGTCCTCCTTGTTGCAACTCGAGCAAAAAGCTAACTTTTCCAAATTTAGTTAATACCACTCACACTTCAAATCTAGATGTGCTTTACACAGATGTTACTGCAGTACTCTTCGTGTCTAGAACTTTGATCGAAGTTAATATTGTTGAAACGCATGTGTTAGTATATATCTGTTCTGACGCTAGACATACAATTTTAGGTAGTATGTTATTCAAACATTGTTGTTAAAAAAATATATCCTACAAGAGGACTAAGCTAAATATGACTTAAGAAGACGGACATGTACGCTAAGTATAAGTTAGAACTTATAAAGCTAGCGTAGAACTACGAGGAGAGAAAATTAGATTTTTACATTACATTACAAGAAAATTTTATGCATTCCCAATGGTATTCGTTGCAAAGCCTATTAAAAACATGAGACTCTGTGTTGAATATAGCCGTTTAAACAATATTACTGTTCGTATTAAATATCCATCACCTATATTTGACGATATACTTCATTCTACTGTCATGACTGTTTTTATTACCGCATAAGACTTAAAAAATGGATATAACGAGATACTAGCGAAGAATGAAGACAGAGATAAAACATCGTTTATCACTCCTTTTGGTACATATATGTATAATGCTATGCCCTTATTGAACGTTTTAAATCATGCTTGTTTGTTTGGATTACCTCATGATAATGTCTTCTACGTTTAAAAGCCATCTCAAATATTGTATTTTCAGTACCGATACGGTAAAATATCTTGGACACCCAGCTCAGATATGATAGCTGCAATTTGCTTCTCAAAATGTGAAACAGGTTCTTAGCTTTGTATAAACCTGTTCGTTGTTGTGATGATTTGTGCTAAATTTTGCAGAAATATCCAGACTTTTAAGCCAGCTTACTCGCAAGAGATCTACTTGGGAATGAAGTTCCAAGAATAGGCATTCACTGAATTGAAACGGTTCTTAACTCACTCTCCTATACTGTGTCAGACTGACTTTATGAAACTATAGAAATGAACAAAATCTTTAAACTCGTCTGTCCCTTTCCCTTTCTTTTTTGTTTCTGTAAGGACTGTTACATCTAATTGAAATCTCGTAATTTCTTTCAACACCTCATTAAGCTTAGTCCGAATACCTTGCACATTCCATGTTCCAAAACTCATTAACCTTTTTCGTAAGCTGGGTCGTTTTCCGTTAAGACCGTCCGGCGTTTTCTTTCTAGGATTTTTTGCAATACAGTTTTTTTTCCGTGTGATGGGGACTAGGCCCATCGCCACAACCTCCAATCCTGGTGGACCGGGAAGATTTCTGTAGGGGCCTTCTACCCTTAGCCGAGTGGCCCCAGTTTTTGGGCGCTTGAGACTCGCCCTCACCCTTATTCTGAGATAGGATTTGCTGACTATGTGTTAGTTGTTCTATACTTTGAGACGTAAGGTCAGCCGTTTCACCCTCCTTCTTTCTCAACCGGGGTTGGGACCGGCTTTGGCGGAGTTTTAAACATCAAAGGTGTTACTGACAAAATTATTAAATCAAGAGATATAGAGACAATATTTCCCCCCCAAAAAAAACTTTCTCATTTCTTGTTTGATCAGTCAAGGAATGATTGATCAGACACGATGAAAATTCGTTTACGAAATTCCTTGTGCAGACTGCCCCCGATCCTATATCGGCCAAACGAATATGTGCTGTATATTTTTGACACTCTAAAAAAATATGATTTATGTCAGCTACACGTTTTTCTGGACAGGGCGAACAGTGTAGAGAATTGAAGATACCAATCCGAAATAAATATGGTCGAAAGCGTCCATGGTTTAGTTTTAAACGTGATATAATACATGCCATATACTCGGAATATCTCGAAAAATATCATATCTACTATTTGTCATATCTACAATCATGATCAAAGGTTGAAAAATAGTGGTTTGTAACGTTCTGGTCACAAAAACCTACCGAGAGTTACATGGTACGAAAGTCCGGACCTGGCAGAATCACAACCAACACCTGCGGCTTACTCTGCAGTTTCCCCAGAAGCTGCCGTATTGTTCGTTTTATTTTGTATTATAAAATTCATTATTATTCTTGGTCCTGTTAAGTTTAGATGTATAAAAATTGTAGATTAGAAATAAAAAATAGTTTTTTAAAAAACAAATTTCATTTTTGAAATTTAAATTTGGCGCAGTCAGTAGGATTTGTGCGAGTCGCGAAACTGTGAATTTCGTATCTATCGGAAAGCAGACTTTTTCGGGACTTTGGTGTTTCAACGCCTTAAGTGCAAATCCAAAGAACATTCCGTTTAGTGGAAAGCAGCCCCCATTGGAAAGCAGCCCTTCAGTGACAGCAGTCCTTCATTTGGGTGGACGAATTTAGAGAAGTAGTTGGCAAAGACTATCGAGGTGAGTGCCAAGTTCCTTCTTGCCTTCCTTATTTATTTTTCATAAATTCGGAAGATAGCTTGTTAAGACATTGTTTATTAGACGATATTTTCATTTTATGATTGACGCTGATTCCTTGGTAGAATCTCTTAAGAATCTAAAGATTAACTTTAAAGGTAGGAAGAATAAAGATAATAAAAATATTATTAAAATGGCAACTAACCAAACTGTTCAAGCTAATCGTCCCATTAATTGGGAACTATTTAAGTCAAAAATTTCAAATATTAGACCTTATGATGGAGATACTAATACTTTAAATAAATTTATTTATCTTTGCGATAACTTAATTACTACATATAGAGCATATAATGACCAAGAATTAAATGATCACATTTTTGAATGTATTCAAGGAAAACTTATAGGAAAAGCTGAGCTTATGGTAGGAAATAGGGTAGAATTAAATAATTGGGCACTTTTAAAAGCCGCGCTTATACAATGTTTTTCTGATAAACGTAATTTACAATCCTTAACACAAGAACTTACTAGAAATAGGCCACAAAGAAATGAAAATTTAATAGAATTTGGAAATAGATTACAATTGTTAGTAAGTAATATAGTACAAAGAATTAACAATGATACTAATCTTGATGTAAATCAAAAAGCTGTTTTCATACAATTTTGCGAAAATACAGCACTAAATACTTTTATTACGGGTTGTACCGGCACATTAAAAAATAATATGCATTTAAAAGCACCAGCTTCTTTAGAACACGCCATAGCTTATGTAAATGAATTTGAGAATTTCGAGAAATTTTATTCAAGTAATAATGACAATAAGTCGCACCAAAATAAAGGCAATTTCAGAAATCAGAATTTCCCTAATCCAAACAGGCAATTTTATAATCCCATGAATAATCAATATTTTCAAACAAATTCTTCTATTCCCCAAAATCCAAATTTTAGTACAAATAATAATTATCCTCAAAATTTCCAATGGCCTCGCCAACCTATTAATGTACAGCCTCAACAGCTACCCCCTAAAAGACTCCCAACTAACTCAGAAGTCTTTGGACCTTCCCGAAATACGAATGTTTTCAAACCAAATCGTACTCCCCAACATCGCGCCCCAAAGCCGGAACCGATGAATATTTCTACAAATTCTAGATTCCCTTCAACGTTCAACAGAAGAACAAATAATTTTAATAGAAACTATTTTCAAAATAATGGGCAAAAGCCGAATATTATAGTTGAAGATAACTTAATCGAATTAAATTTAACCTCTAATAACCCTTTACCTTACATCATTATTTCTAATCCCCCATTAAAATTATTAATTGATACTGGTAGTACGAAATCAATCTTAAAACCCAGTATTGCTGAACAATTTTATTCAGATTGCATATATTCTTCAAACGTTTCAATTTCTACGCCTCTTGGCACGAAAGATATCAAATACCAAGCAGCCATACCGGCGTTCCAAGAATTTAATCGAAACAACATACTGCACTACATATTATATGATTTTCATGAGTTTTATGATGGCTTGGTCGGTGTTAATGACCTATTATCCATGAAGTTTAACATTGATTTTAATAATAAATGTCTCGTTAGCAGAGACACAATAATCCCTATTAAATTTAGAAAACCATCAGACATAAAGTTTGAAATATCTGTTGGCCCTTATGAGAAGATTAGAAAAGAAGTCCCTGTGAGTTACATGGTACGAAAGTCCGGACCTGGCAGAATCACAACCAACACCTGCGGCTTACTCTGCAGTTTCCCCAGAAGCTGCCGTATTGTTCGTTTTATTTTGTATTATAAAATTCATTATTATTCTTGGTCCTGTTAAGTTTAGATGTATAAAAATTGTAGATTAGAAATAAAAAATAGTTCTTTAAAAAACAAATTTCATTTTTGAAATTTAAATTTGGCGCAGTCAGTAGGATTTGTGCGAGTCGCGAAACTGTGAATTTCGTATCTATCGGAAAGCAGACTTTTTCGGGACTTTGGTGTTTCAACGCCTTAAGTGCAAATCCAAAGAACATTCCGTTTAGTGGAAAGCAGCCCCCATTGGAAAGCAGCCCTTCAGTGACAGCAGTCCTTCATTTGGGTGGACGAATTTGGAGAAGTAGTTGGCAAAGACTATCGAGGTGAGTGCCAAGTTCCTTCTTGCCTTCCTTATTTATTTTTCATAAATTCGGAAGATAGCTTGTTAAGACATTGTTTATTAGACGATATTTTCATTTTATGATTGACGCTGATTCCTTGGTAGAATCACTTAAGAATCTAAAAATTAACTTTAAAGGTAGGAAGAATAAAGAAAATAAAAATATTGAAATGGCAACTAACCAAACTGTTCAAGCTAATCGTCCCATTAATTGGGAACTATTTAAGTCAAAAATTTCAAATATTAGACCTTATGATGGAGATACTAATACTTTAAATAAATTTATTTATCTTTGCGATAACTTAATTACTACATATAGAGCATATAATGACCAAGAATTAAATGATCACATTTTTGAATGTATTCAAGGAAAACTTATAGGAAAAGCTGAGCTTATGGTAGGAAATAGGGTAGAATTAAATAATTGGACACTTTTAAAAGCCGCGCTTATACAATGTTTTTCTGATAAACGTAATTTACAATCCTTAACACAAGAACTTACTAGAAATAGGCCACAAAGAAATGAAAATTTAATAGAATTTGGAAATAGATTACAATTGTTAGTAAGTAATATAGTACAAAGAATTAACAATGATACTAATCTTGATGTAAATCAAAAAACTGTTTTCATACAATTTTGCGAAAATACAGCACTAAATACTTTTATTACGGGTTGTACCGGCACATTAAAAAATAATATGCATTTAAAAGCACCAGCTTCTTTAGAACACGCCATAGCTTATGTAAATGAATTTGAGAATTTCGAGAAATTTTATTCAAGTAATAATGACAATAAGTCGCACCAAAATAAAGGCAATTTCAGAAATCAGCATTTCCCTAATCCAAACAGGCAATTTTATAATCCCATGAATAATCAATATTTTCAAACAAATTCTTCTATTCCCCAAAATCCAAACTTTAATACAAATAATAATTATCCCCAAAATTTCCAATGGCCTCGCCAACCTATTAATGTACAGCCTCAACAGCTACCCCCTAAAAGACTCCCAACTAACTCTGAAGTCTTTGGACCTTCCCGAAATACGAATGTTTTCAGACCAAATCGAACTCCCCAACATCGCGCCCCAAAGCCGGAACCGATGAATATTTCCACAAATTCTAGATTCCCTTCAACGTTCAACAGAAGAACAAATAATGTTAATAGAAACTATTTTCAAAATAATGGGCAAAAGCCGAATATTATAGTTGAAGAATTATATAATAATGATTGCGATAGACAAGAATGCGGACAGACGCATAGCGACGTCGACGCAGATATCTATTCCGGTGAGCAAGTAGATTTAGATTATTTTCCTCAGAATTTTCAGGAAACCACCTCAGAAAACCAAATAACTTAATCGAATTAAATTTAACCTCTAATAACCCTTTACCTTACATCACTATTTCTAATCCCCCATTAAAATTATTAATTGATACTGGTAGTACGAAATCAATCTTAAAACCCAGTATTGCTGAACAATTTTATTCAGATTGCATATATTCTTCAAACGTTTCAATTTCTACGTCTCTTGGCACGAAAAATATCAAATACCAAGCAGCCATACCGGCGTTCCAAGAATTTAATCGAAACAATATACTGCACTACATATTATATGATTTTCATGAGTTTTATGATGGCTTGGTCGGTGTTAATGACCTATTATCCATGAAGTTTAACATTGATTTTAATAATAAATGTCTCGTTAGCAGAGACACAATAATCCCTATTAAATTTAGAAAACCATCAGACATAAAGTTTGAAATATCTGTTGGCCCTTATGAGAAGATTAGAAAAGAAGTCCCTGTGACCGTACCGAACGGTGAAATATTAATTGATAAGATAATTTTAGGTGATATGTATGTACCAGAAATGCTAACTGTAGCAAATAATGGTTTAGCTTTAGTAGAATTTGTCAATGAAACTAATAAAAATTTATCTATAACTTTATTAAAACCCATAAACGCTTATCTATACGATTCTAACGTTTATCAATGTTATAAATTTGAATTTTCTAATAGACAAAATAATTATAAAATAGATAAAATGCAAATCCAAAATCTTATTAGAACGGATCATATGAACGCGGAAGAAAAATCCGAAATTATTAAATTATGTTCGCGATATAAAGATATATTTTTGAAACCCGGTGACCCACTTACATTTACGTCAAAAGTAAAACATGTTATTAAAACAACCGACGAGGAACCTGTACATGTAAAGTCGTACAGATACCCTTATGTTCACAAGGAAGAAATTAAAAAGCAAATTGACAAAATGTTAGACGACGGAATTATTAGAGCCAGTAATAGTCCCTGGGGCTCCCCACTTTGGATAGTAAAGAAGAAACTCGATTCTTCCAATCAACAAAAATTTCGCTGTGTTATAGATTATAGGAAACTTAATGATAAAACCATTAGTGATCGATATCCGATACCCAATATTACCGAAATATTGGACAAATTAGGACGAGCACAATATTTCACTACTCTTGACTTAGCTAGCGGTTTTCATCAAATCGAGATGAGCCCCTGCTCCATAGAAAAAACAGCATTTAGTGTTAATAATGGACACTACGAATTTTTAAGAATGCCTTTTGGCTTAAAAAACGCACCATCCACCTTCCAAAGGGTAATGGATGAAATATTAAAGGATTTACAAAACAAAATCTGTATGGTATATATGGACGATATAATTATTTTTAGCACAAGCCTCCAAGAGCACATTCAAAACTTAAAATTAGTGTTTGCAAAATTAAAAGATGCACAATTAAAAATACAAATCGATAAATGCGAATTCCTTAGAAAGGAAGTTGAATTTTTAGGGCATATAGTGACCCCAGACGGAGTTAAGCCCAATCCAAAAAAGATTAGAGCGATTAAAAATTTTCCTACCCCTCGTACGCAGAAAGAAATAAAATCCTTCTTAGGTTTGTTAGGATACTATAGAAAATTCATTAAAAACTTTGCAGCTATAACTAAACCTATGACCATGTGTTTAAAAAAGGATCAGAAAGTTGTCCACAACAAAGAATTCTTAGATTGTTTTAATATTTGTAAAAATCTTTTGACTTCGGAACCTATTTTAGCTTATCCTGACTTTAACAAAAATTTTCAATTAATAACTGATGCTTCTAATTATGCAGTTGGCGCTGTTCTCATGCAAGATAACCATCCTATATGTTACGCCTCACGTACGTTAAATTCAGCCGAAATTAATTATTCAACCATAGAGAAAGAGTTACTAGCGATTGTATACGGTTGCAAATATTTTCGACCCTACCTCTTCGGTCGCAGATTCCAAATTTTAACTGATCATAAACCCCTTCAGTGGTTATTTTCTCTTAAAGAACCAAACTCTCGCTTAGTACGGTGGAGACTTAAGCTCGAAGAATTTGATTATGATATCCAATATTTAAAAGGGAAAAATAATAAAGTAGCCGACGCGCTTTCTAGAATTAAAATAGATTCCGATTTAAATGCTCTCGAAACGGAATCGATGGACGTTAATTTAGGCGACATAAATGAAATAATAGATAATGAACTACGCAACTTTGACGACTTACCGCAACTTTCAGAAGGAGACCTTGACTCCTTACTAAATGATGGATTAACTAGTAAAATAAATATTATTTCGGACATACAAGTTCGACCCCCTCTCGAAAATCCCGAAAGAGATGACTCTGACTTAGAAACCTGTCATACTTCTTTAGAAAATCCCATTCTAGGTATACCCATAACCGAAAAAGCCCTAAATACTTATAAAAATCAAATTATATTAACAGGTGGAGAAATAAATAAAATAAAATGCAAAAATGAAAAGATATTCGATAATAATAGATTTTATGTTACTTTACCCCAAAGAAATATTGAAGAAAGTATTTTTAAATTTGTAAAAGAATATATAGATCCCAAAAAGATTTATGCGTTGTACTTTAAAGAAAATATTTTACCAGAAACATTTGTAGTAATAGTTCAGAATTATTTTAAAAATTCCGCTTTTAAATTTGTACATTCCACAAAAATTTTAACTGACATAATAGATACTCAGGAACAGAAAGAAAAATTAGAGTATTATCACATACACAAAAAAGGACATCGCGGCATGAATGAAATAAAAATGTCCCTAGGATCACGTTACTATTGGCCAAAAATGGCAGAAGATATCGAACGATTTATAAATAATTGTGAAACTTGTCTTAAAAACAAATACGATAGAAATCCTCCAATTATAAAATTTAGTCTAACTCCCACTGCATCAAAACCCTTTGAACATATTCATGTAGATGTCTTTAAAATTTCTAACCAATCATATTTAACGATTATAGATTCATTTTCGAGATATGCCCAAGCATATCCTTTACCTAGTGTCAATGGCACCTCCGTAGTGGAAAATTTACTTCTCTTCGTAAGCCACCACGGTTTACCTTATAAAATTACTGCCGACTGTGGAACAGAATTCAAAAATAATGACCTTAACGATTTTTGTAAACTTCACCATATAGAACTACATTTCACAACTTCTAAAAATAGTAATTCCAACTCCCCCGTAGAAAGGTTTCATTCTACACTAATAGAATGCTTTCGCTGTATTAGAGAAGAAAATAAAGAATTAACTCCTAACCAATTGATAAAACATGCTATTCTAAGCTATAATAATTCAATTCATTCCGTCACTAAGTTTACCCCATTTGAAATAATAAAAGGACACATTAATAGTCCAGATCCTTTCGACTTGGACGATAACCTTATTTTATCATACTATGTACAAAACCATAAAAAAGCAAGTAAACATTTATACGAAATAATAAAAAGTAGAAACGAAGAAACAAAAGAAAAAATAATTAATAAATTAAATGAAAATCGAAATGACCCTCCAGATTTCTCTAACCAGGACGTTGCATACGTCAAAACAAAATTGCGCGATAAAAAGGCACCAAAATTTAAAAAGGCAGAAGTAGTCCAAGATTCAGGCCTTATCTTACAAACTAATAAAGGAAATTACCATAAAAATATAATCAGAAAACCCAAAGTAAAACAAAAAATATCTTTTCAGGAAAATGAAAATCCGGACAACGTGTTTGCTCCTGATATTCCTGGCACTTCAACGGAGATGTGAAGGAGAAGATGTAAAAATTACTCCTATAACAAATCCTTTGTTACCCATACTATTAGGACCCGGTAAAATTATTTACACTAAGCATACCTTTATACACTATCTAGATTTAAGAGAAGTAACTAAACAGATAACTAGTTTAACTAACCATTTTTATAGCCTTAAGAATAGTCTAATAGTAAGTAACGCTTCTAACCCTATATCTTATCATAACTTAGCTGAACAAATGACAAAAAGAACCGAATTCTTAATAAAAATTCTTGAAAGAAAATTTGAAAATTTACATCCACATATTCGCTCTAAAAGAGGTTTAATAGATGGAATAGGCAAAATTAATAAATGGGCTTTTGGAACTTTAGATGCTGACGATGGAGAACGATACGATAAAGCAATTAATATTTTACAATTAAATCAGAAAAATGTAATTCATGAACTTAACCTTCAGTCAACTTTATACAAAAAGCTTGTTAATCATTATAATCAATCTTTATCAACCTTGTGGCAAAATCAACAAAAATTACAAGACAATATAGAAAAATTTAAATATTCATTAGAAACCAAAATAATCACTTTGGATAATTACATAACTTATCAAAGTATACTTTACCAGATTAATCTTGATTGCCAAAATTTAATAACATTTATTGACAATATTGAAAATTCGATCGTTTTCTCTAAATTAAATACTCTTCATAATTCAATAATATCTACCCAAGAAATCTCAGAAATGATGTCATATTTATCACATATATACAAAGAAGAACAAATCGCAAAATTTAACAATGTGCTAACATACTATCTGTTTCTCAGTACCCAAGTAACCTTTTACGAATCCAAGCTTATATTCGCTATCCATGTTCCTATCTCCAAATCAGAAAATTACGATTTTTTCCATGTTTACCCCGTAATACAAAATCATCAAACATATATTCCCTTATATCCCTACTTGGCAAAAGGAGAAAAATCACTATCGATAAAAGAAGAATGTCCCATCCTCGAAACCAGATACTACTGCCAACAGGACTACACCCAAATAGATACCTGCACCTATAAATTAATTGATGGACGTAACCCAGAGAAATGCTACGCCACTGAAGTAAATCTACAAGAACCCATTATCGAGCACGTCATGGAGAACCAGATCTTAATAATCCCATCCAGTACTGTCAAATTAATCTCAAAATGTGAGTCCAATTCGTTTTTGGAAATAAAAGAACCTTCGTTAATAGAAATCCCGCCAAAATGTGAAATAGAAGTTGGAACCTTAAAATTTTCAAACAATCCACGAATCCAATCTGGAAAAATCATAATATTACCAAAACTAGAAAATTTCTCGACTGAAAAGGTAAATTATCAAGTAACCAATTTGAGCAAAATCGATATGGAAGGACTATACGAAATTAACAGAATTACCAGAAATCTTTCACCAGTAGAAGAAATTGGCTTTCCAACTACACCCATTATCAGCACCGGTTCAGTCATCTTATCTATATTAATACTAATCATTATAATTTACATCATCACCAGATACCGGAAGTATTGCAAAAATAAGAGGGTTCCTGACGAAATTCCATTGGAAGAAAGATGTCCCCAAAATTTGGAATCCAAAAATACCTCCGAGTTACATGGTACGAAAGTCCGGACCTGGCAGAATCACAACCAACACCTGCGGCTTACTCTGCAGTTTCCCCAGAAGCTGCCGTATTGTTCGTTTTATTTTGCATTATAAAATTCATTATTATTCTTGGTCCAGTTAAGTTTAGATGTATTAAAATTGTAGATTAGAAATAAAAAATAGTTTTTTAAAAAACAAATTTCATTTTTGAAATTTAAATTTGGCGCAGTCAGTAGGATTTGTGCGAGTCGCGAAACTGTGAATTTCGTATCTATCGGAAAGCAGACTTTTTCGGGACTTTGGTGTTTCAACGCCTTAAGTGCAAATCCAAAGAACATTCCGTTTAGTGGAAAGCAGCCCCCATTGGAAAGCAGCCCTTCAGTGACAGCAGTCCTTCATTTGGGTGGACGAATTTGGAGAAGTAGTTGGCAAAGACTATCGAGGTGAGTGCCAAGTTCCTTCTTGCCTTCCTTATTTATTTTTCATAAATTCGGAAGATAGCTTGTTAAGACATTGTTTATTAGACGATATTTTCATTTTATGATTGACGCTGATTCCTTGGTAGAATCACTTAAGAATCTAAAGATTAACTTTAAAGGTAGGAAGAATAAAGAAAATAAAAATATTAAAATGGCAACTAACCAAACTGTTCAAGCTAATCGTCCCATTAATTGGGAACTATTTAAGTCAAAAATCTCAAATATTAGACCTTATGATGGAGATACTAATACTTTAAATAAATTTATTTATCTTTGCGATAACTTAATTACTACATATAGAGCATATAATGACCAAGAATTAAATGATCACATCTTTGAATGTATTCAAGGAAAACTTATAGGAAAAGCTGAGCTTATGGTAGGAAATAGGGTAGAATTAAATAATTGGACACTTTTAAAAGCCGCGCTTATACAATGTTTTTCTGATAAACGTAATTTACAATCCTTAACACAAGAACTTACTAGAAATAGGCCACAAAGAAATGAAAATTTAATAGAATTTGGAAATAGATTACAATTGTTAGTAAGTAATATAGTACAAAGAATTAACAATGATACTAATCTTGATGTAAATCAAAAAGCTGTTTTCATACAATTTTGCGAAAATACAGCACTAAATACTTTTATTACGGGTTGTACCGGCACATTAAAAAATAATATGCATTTAAAAGCACCAGCTTCTTTAGAACACGCCATAGCTTATGTAAATGAATTTGAGAATTTCGAGAAATTTTATTCAAGTAATAATGACAATAAGTCGCACCAAAATAAAGGCAATTTCAGAAATCAGAATTTCCCTAATCCAAACAGGCAATTTTATAATCCCATGAATAATCAATATTTTCAAACAAATTCTTCTATTCCCCAAAATCCAAACTTTAGTACAAATAATAATTATCCTCAAAATTTCCAATGGCCTCGCCAACCTATTAATGTACAGCCTCAACAGCTACCCCCTAAAAGACTCCCAACTAACTCTGAAGTCTTTGGACCTTCCCGAAATACGAATGTTTTCAGACCAAATCGAACTCCCCAACATCGCGCCCCAAAGCCGGAACCGATGAATATTTCCACAAATTCTAGATTCCCTTCAACGTTCAACAGAAGAACAAATAATGTTAATAGAAACTATTTTCAAAATAATGGGCAAAAGCCGAATATTATAGTTGAAGAATTATATAATAATGATTGCGATAGACAAGAATGCGGACAGACGCATAGCGACGTCGACGCAGATATCTATTCCGGTGAGCAAGTAGATTTAGATTATTTTCCTCAGAATTTTCAGGAAACCACCTCAGAAAACCAAATAACTTAATCGAATTAAATTTAACCTCTAATAACCCTTTACCTTACATCACTATTTCTAATCCCCCACTAAAATTATTAATTGATACTGGTAGTACGAAATCAATCTTAAAACCCAGTATTGCTGAACAATTTTATTCAGATTGCATATATTCTTCAAACGTTTCAATTTCTACGTCTCTTGGCACGAAAAATATCAAATACCAAGCAGCCATACCGGCGTTCCAAGAATTTAATCGAAACAACATACTGCACTACATATTATATGATTTTCATGAGTTTTATGATGGCTTGGTCGGCGTTAATGACCTATTATCCATGAAGTTTAACATTGATTTTAATAATAAATGTCTCGTTAGCAGAGACACAATAATCCCTATTAAATTTAGAAAACCATCAGACATAAAGTTTGAAATATCTGTTGGCCCTTATGAGAAGATTAGAAAAGAAGTCCCTGTGACCGTACCGAACGGTGAAATATTAATTGATAAGATAATTTTAGGTGATATGTATGTACCAGAAATGCTAACTGTAGCAAATGATGGTTTAGCTTTAGTAGAATTTGTCAATGAAACTAATAAAAATTTATCCATAACTTTATTAAAACCCATAAACGCTTATCCATACGATTCTAACGTTTATCAATGTTATAAATTTGAATTTTCTAATAGACAAAATAATTATAAAATAGATAAAATGCAAATCCAAAATCTTATTAGAACGGATCATATGAACGCGGAAGAAAAATCCGAAATTATTAAATTATGTTCGCGATATAAAGATATATTTTTGAAACCCGGTGACCCACTTACATTTACGTCAAAAGTAAAACATGTTATTAAAACAACCGACGAGGAACCTGTACATGTAAAGTCGTACAGATACCCTTATGTTCACAAGGAAGAAATTAAAAAGCAAATTGACAAAATGTTAGACGACGGAATTATTAGAGCCAGTAATAGTCCCTGGGGCTCCCCACTTTGGATAGTAAAGAAGAAACTCGATTCTTCCAATCAACAAAAATTTCGCTGTGTTATAGATTATAGGAAACTTAATGATAAAACCATTAGTGATCGATATCCGATACCCAATATTACCGAAATATTGGAAAAATTAGGACGAGCACAATATTTCACTACTCTTGACTTAGCTAGCGGTTTTCATCAAATCGAGATGAGCCCCTGCTCCATAGAAAAAACAGCATTTAGTGTTAATAATGGACACTACGAATTTTTAAGAATGCCTTTTGGCTTAAAAAACGCACCATCCACCTTCCAAAGGGTAATGGATGAAATATTAAAGGATTTACAAAACAAAATCTGTATGGTATATATGGACGATATAATTATTTTTAGCACAAGCCTCCAAGAGCACATTCAAAACTTAAAATTAGTGTTTGCAAAATTAAAAGATGCACAATTAAAAATACAAATCGATAAATGCGAATTCCTTAGAAAGGAAGTTGAATTTTTAGGGCATATAGTGACCCCAGACGGAGTTAAGCCCAATCCAAAAAAGATTAGAGCGATTAAAAATTTTCCTACCCCTCGTACGCAGAAAGAAATAAAATCCTTCTTAGGTTTGTTAGGATACTATAGAAAATTCATTAAAAACTTTGCAGCTATAACTAAACCTATGACCATGTGTTTAAAAAAGGATCAGAAAGTTGTCCACAACAAAGAATTCTTAGATTGTTTTAATATTTGTAAAAATCTTTTGACTTCGGAACCTATTTTAGCTTATCCTGACTTTAACAAAAATTTTCAATTAATAACTGATGCTTCTAATTATGCAGTTGGCGCTGTTCTCATGCAAGATAACCATCCTATATGTTACGCCTCACGTACGTTAAATTCAGCCGAAATTAATTATTCAACCATAGAGAAAGAGTTACTAGCGATTGTATACGGTTGCAAATATTTTCGACCCTACCTCTTCGGTCGCAGATTCCAAATTTTAACTGATCATAAACCCCTTCAGTGGTTATTTTCTCTTAAAGAACCAAACTCTCGCTTAGTACGGTGGAGACTTAAGCTCGAAGAATTTGATTATGATATCCAATATTTAAAAGGGAAAAATAATAAAGTAGCCGACGCGCTTTCTAGAATTAAAATAGATTCCGATTTAAATGCTCTCGAAACGGAATCGATGGACGTTAATTTAGGCGACATAAATGAAATAATAGATAATGAACTACGCAACTTTGACGACTTACCGCAACTTTCAGAAGGAGACCTTGACTCCTTACTAAATGATGGAGTAACTAGTAAAATAAATATTATTTCGGACATACAAGTTCGACCCCCTCTCGAAAATCCCGAAAGAGATGACTCTGACTTAGAAACCTGTCATACTTCTTTAGAAAATCCCATTCTAGGTATACCCATAACCGAAAAAGCCCTAAATACTTATAAAAATCAAATTATATTAACAGGTGGAGAAATAAATAAAATAAAATGCAAAAATGAAAAGATATTCGATAATAATAGATTTTATGTTACTTTACCCCAAAGAAATATTGAAGAAAGTATTTTTAAATTTGTAAAAGAATATATAGATCCCAAAAAGATTTATGCGTTGTACTTTAAAGAAAATATTTTACCAGAAACATTTGTAGTAATAGTTCAGAATTATTTTAAAAATTCCGCTTTTAAATTTGTACATTCCACAAAAATTTTAACTGACATAATAGATACTCAGGAACAGAAAGAAAAATTAGAGTATTATCACATACACAAAAAAGGACATCGCGGCATGAATGAAATAAAAATGTCCCTAGGATCACGTTACTATTGGCCAAAAATGGCAGAAGATATCGAACGATTTATAAATAATTGTGAAACTTGTCTTAAAAACAAATACGATAGAAATCCTCCAATTATAAAATTTAGTCTAACTCCCACTGCATCAAAACCCTTTGAACATATTCATGTAGATGTCTTTAAAATTTCTAACCAATCATATTTAACGATTATAGATTCATTTTCGAGATATGCCCAAGCATATCCTTTACCTAGTGTCAATGGCACCTCCGTAGTGGAAAATTTACTTCTCTTCGTAAGCCACCACGGTTTACCTTATAAAATTACTGCCGACTGTGGAACAGAATTCAAAAATAATGACCTTAACGATTTTTGTAAACTTCACCATATAGAACTACATTTCACAACTTCTAAAAATAGTAATTCCAACTCCCCCGTAGAAAGGTTTCATTCTACACTAATAGAATGCTTTCGCTGTATTAGAGAAGAAAATAAAGAATTAACTCCTAACCAATTGATAAAACATGCTATTCTAAGCTATAATAATTCAATTCATTCCGTCACTAAGTTTACCCCATTTGAAATAATAAAAGGACACATTAATAGTCCAGATCCTTTCGACTTGGACGATAACCTTATTTTATCATACTATGTACAAAACCATAAAAAAGCAAGTAAACATTTATACGAAATAATAAAAAGTAGAAACGAAGAAACAAAAGAAAAAATAATTAATAAATTAAATGAAAATCGAAATGACCCTCCAGATTTCTCTAACCAGGACGTTGCATACGTCAAAACAAAATTGCGCGATAAAAAGGCACCAAAATTTAAAAAGGCAGAAGTAGTCCAAGATTCAGGCCTTATCTTACAAACTAATAAAGGAAATTACCATAAAAATATAATCAGAAAACCCAAAGTAAAACAAAAAATATCTTTTCAGGAAAATGAAAATCCGGACAACGTGTTTGCTCCTGATATTCCTGGCACTTCAACGGAGATGTGAAGGAGAAGATGTAAAAATTACTCCTATAACAAATCCTTTGTTACCCATACTATTAGGACCCGGTAAAATTATTTACACTAAGCATACCTTTATACACTATCTAGATTTAAGAGAAGTAACTAAACAGATAACTAGTTTAACTAACCATTTTTATAGCCTTAAGAATAGTCTAATAGTAAGTAACGCTTCTAACCCTATATCTTATCATAACTTAGCTGAACAAATGACAAAAAGAACCGAATTCTTAATAAAAATTCTTGAAAGAAAATTTGAAAATTTACATCCACATATTCGCTCTAAAAGAGGTTTAATAGATGGAATAGGCAAAATTAATAAATGGGCTTTTGGAACTTTAGATGCTGACGATGGAGAACGATACGATAAAGCAATTAATATTTTACAATTAAATCAGAAAAATGTAATTCATGAACTTAACCTTTAGTCAACTTTATACAAAAAGCTTGTTAATCATTATAATCAATCTTTATCAACCTTGTGGCAAAATCAACAAAAATTACAAGACAATATAGAAAAATTTAAATATTCATTAGAAACCAAAATAATCACTTTGGATAATTACATAACTTATCAAAGTATACTTTACCAGATTAATCTTGATTGCCAAAATTTAATAACATTTATTGACAATATTGAAAATTCGATCGTTTTCTCTAAATTAAATACTCTTCATAATTCAATAATATCTACCCAAGAAATCTCAGAAATGATGTCATATTTATCACATATATACAAAGAAGAACAAATCGCAAAATTTAACAATGTGCTAACATACTATCTGTTTCTCAGTACCCAAGTAACCTTTTACGAATCCAAGCTTATATTCGCTATCCATGTTCCTATCTCCAAATCAGAAAATTACGATTTTTTCCATGTTTACCCCGTAATACAAAATCATCAAACATATATTCCCTTATATCCCTACTTGGCAAAAGGAGAAAAATCACTATCGATAAAAGAAGAATGTCCCATCCTCGAAACCAGATACTACTGCCAACAGGACTACACCCAAATAGATACCTGCACCTATAAATTAATTGATGGACGTAACCCAGAGAAATGCTACGCCACTGAAGTAAATCTACAAGAACCCATTATCGAGCACGTCATGGAGAACCAGATCTTAATAATCCCATCCAGTACTGTCAAATTAATCTCAAAATGTGAGTCCAATTCGTTTTTGGAAATAAAAGAACCTTCGTTAATAGAAATCCCGCCAAAATGTGAAATAGAAGTTGGAACCTTAAAATTTTCAAACAATCCACGAATCCAATCTGGAAAAATCATAATATTACCAAAACTAGAAAATTTCTCGACTGAAAAGGTAAATTATCAAGTAACCAATTTGAGCAAAATCGATATGGAAGGACTATACGAAATTAACAGAATTACCAGAAATCTTTCACCAGTAGAAGAAATTGGCTTTCCAACTACACCCATTATCAGCACCGGTTCAGTCATCTTATCTATATTAATACTAATCATTATAATTTACATCATCACCAGATACCGGAAGTATTGCAAAAATAAGAGGGTTCCTGACGAAATTCCATTGGAAGAAAGATGTCCCCAAAATTTGGAATCCAAAAATACCTCCGTTATTTTTTCCTCTTAAGGACGGAGGAGTTACATGGTACGAAAGTCCGGACCTGGCAGAATCACAACCAACACCTGCGGCTTACTCTGCAGTTTCCCCAGAAGCTGCCGTATTGTTCGTTTTATTTTGCATTATAAAATTCATTATTATTCTTGGTCCAGTTAAGTTTAGATGTATTAAAATTGTAGATTAGAAATAAAAAATAGTTTTTTAAAAAACAAATTTCATTTTTGAAATTTAAATTTTCCGTTATTTTTTCCTCTTAAGGACGGAGGAGTTACATGGTACGAAAGTCCGGACCTGGCAGAATCACAACCAACACCTGCGGCTTACTCTGCAGTTTCCCCAGAAACTGCCGTATTGTTCGTTTTATTTTGTATTATAAAATTCATTATTATTCTTGGTCCTGTTAAGTTTAGATGTATAAAAATTGTAGATTAGAAATAAAAAATAGTTTTTTAAAAAACAAATTTCATTTTTGAAATTTAAATTTCGAGGACATTTTTATAAAACTACAAACTCTGACTTTTTGCAACCAACTTTTTTTGTACAGATCCCTAGTGGACTAACATTGTCTACTGCCTTATGTATTTATCAAAATATTTCATGATACTTTTTTCTCCTTACTCGCACAACATCTGCTTATAGGATATATCTAAAAGATATACCAAAATGGACTCGAAACTGATGGGACGATATGATTACACATGCTTAATCGTTTCAAAAGAAAAAAGTCAAAACAATATCTTTATCCTTTTTATATACCCTGTAAAATCACCAATGCGCTTTTTGCGCTTTTATTAGTGAATAGAAAATTGGATTAAAAGAACTGAAAAGGAAGTGCAGCTACAAAGTCTCTTCTTCTCGGGAAATGAAGCCTCTTCGCCAAAACAAGATATTTTCTGATTTTCTCTTTCCTATAATAGAATGCTCTTTAGTCAGTCAGGAAGTATAAACAAAAAACATAAAATGATCAGTCAGTTTCTTTTCATATTTCTCTGGTTTCACAAAGAATAATACTCGTAATAAGAAAGGATCTTTATAATTTGTTTCTGAAAGAGCCAGAAGGAATTTTAATAAGTATTTTTGTAAAAGAGTATAAATTTAAAGTAAGTAAAATCGGTAAGAATATAAATTTAAATTAAATAAAGTCGATAAAATTTATAATATATAATAAAATGATATGACAGTCAGACAGACAAATAACAAAACAATAATATATATATATATATATATATATATATATACATATATATATATATATATTATATATATATATATGTATATGTATAATATATAATATATATATATATATATATATATATATATATATATATATGTATATATATATATATTATATATATATATTATATATATATATATATATATATATATATATATTATATATATATGTATATATATATATATATATATATATATATATATATATATATATATATATATATATATATATATATATAGAAATGTTTCTTCAACGTCGATATTCCCAAAAAAAAATCTTTATTTCGAAAATAAGTTACAATTTTTGAGAAATTCTACAAACTACTACATTTAATGATTTAAACTTGACTATTGAAACATAATAATTACAATAATAATAAAAATATTGATTTCTTCCTATTTATAACGTCGGATATCGGAATCTGCTGATTCTTAATAGTAAGGGAGCTTATGGCTACATTTCTCCTCCCTCCATTGGTTGGGACTTCGTCCTCGAAGTTTTGGTTACTTCGGCTATCAGCTCGTCTAGTATCTGGATCTGGGCAGGATGCAATTTTTCTCCAAATAGGATTTTGGAAATTCGTTTTCTTTTCCTAATTAGGAAGATTATTAGGAAAGCTAAAATAGTTAAAAATATTATAACAGAAGTGGTGCTCAGTCCTATGGATAATCGGGGTAGTACTTCTATGGTATCTATTGGTTGAATTTGGTCATGTGTCTCTGGGATTGTTAATTTTTCAATTTTCATCTCATGGTTTGGTATTAATTTTATTGGAACAATTTTTGGAATGGAAATGTCTTGAGACGTCTTTTTATTAAATTGGATACCTTCAATCATTATTGGTACATCTGTCGTCAAGAGGCTGGTTGAATTAATTTCTATCTGCTGGATTCTCATTGGGTGAACTATTCCTAGCAATATGACTTTGCTGGTTTCTTGGAAAAAGTTCTCTGTGATTAATGTTTTTGTGCAATTATCTACATTGGGTATGTTACATTTGGATTGTACATAGTTGGAACAAACTATGTTATCGCCTTGTCCTATACAAGTGTTGAACCATTTATTATTTGTATAGTAGCTTGCAGGTGGCAGAATCATAACATGATCTTTGTTTGGAATGGGATAGATTTTATAGGTAGTGTAAGGAATTTCATGGAGTATAGGGATTTTAATTATTATGAGCATTGTATTTGAAGTTACACAAACTAAAGTGTTTGTTGACTCTATAAGTTCATAAGGGTGTTCATTACTATTGGGAATTGAATTTCTGGGATAAATTTTGAGAAGGTTCTCTTTAAGGTCTATTATTTCCTTTAAAGTGAATAATTCTATATTAGAGATATTAAGTTCAGATAAAGTAATGGTTCTTATAAGTTTCATTAGAAATTCGTTTATATTTTGGAGATTTATTATCTCGTTGTGTAGAATGATATAGCTGTCAAAATCAGCTGATAATTTGTTGAGTGCAGATATGAGAATTGAATTATCAGAATTTAGTTTTTCTAAAAGTTTATCGAATCTCGTGTTAAAAGAGTTTCCATAAGATATTTGGTTATTAAATTTTTTTATGATTTCGTTTTGTTTATTTTCTAAAGAGATTATGTGTGATTTTAACAAGTCTAAGTCAGAGTCGTCTGGATTTCCAGTCACGTATTTGATGGCTGTACCTAGAAAATTAAAAAGTCCGCGTTTCCGTTTTCGCGTAATCTTGTGTAGATCGTCTTTTGTTTGTTCTTGTATGTGGGTGTATTGGGAGTACAGTAGCGAGAGAAGTGCATTTTTGAAGTGATCTTTGAGATAGCTTGTCGGACTAGCGTCAATACTGTCGGATAATTTGTCTAGTGGAATGTGAAGAAAATGTCTGTGATAGTGGGAGATTTCTCTTGATTTGCCTATCTCTTCAGCATAGTAACCATTATTCGGAATCTCCTGAATATTGAGTGGATGGACCAGGGCGAGGATTGTCCTGTGAAAAATTTGGGTCTTGAGTAGGTTTATCTACATGTTTTCGTATTCGTTTTACATATTTAAGGTGAGTGCTTGTTAAATTTTGTTTATCTGTTTTACCGATTATTTTTGTTTTGTCTTGCGTTTCTGGATGAATAGTGGAGAAAGGGGCTTGTAATTTGGACTTATGTTTTTTCTTAGAAACATATAGGGATTTTGTAAGGTCTATTTCCGGAATATCTTCGGCATTTTCGTTTTGTCTATCTAAGAGTTGTTGTCTTTTTTGTTTTTGTTTATTATATAGTTCTGCAATAAAGGGTTGGAGTTCTTCTTTATGTCTTTGATTATATGTTTCGTATATCGGAAGATCAAAGTCGAAATGTATTTCTTCTGCATAGGGTCCGTACAGAATTGAGAACGGGGAATAATCTGTGGAACTGTGGATTGATTGGTTGTAAATAAGAATGGCGTGTGTTAGAATGTCATCTAACGAATCATTTGGATTTTGGGCTTGTAAGGTCCTAAGTTTTTCAATAAGAGTTGAATGAAAGCGCTCTACAGGAGAGTTTGAGGAAGAATTGTTTACTGTTGTAAAATGTATTTCGATTTTGTGGATATTTAGGAATTCTTTAATGACTGCGGAATTAAATTCGGTGCCGCTGTCGCATACAATCTTTTTTGGGTAATTGTGGTGCGAAAAGTAGTCTCTTAATTTATTTAGTATGGAAATGGAAGTTTTGTCGGTGAGCTTATAGCATTGACCGTATTTGGAAAAAGAATCTATTATTGTGAGATACAGGTTTTTATTGCAGTGGAATAGATCGATATGTAATATATCAAAAGGTTTTTGACCTAACAACGGTCCTAATTGGGGAAGTTTATAAGGACGTCGTTCGTATTTATTTTTTAGGCAAATTTCGCATTTATTGATAAAATTAGAAATAGTTGTCTGCATTGAGGGCCAATAAAATTTTTGTTTTAAATGTTTGTAGGTTTCAATTATTCCGTTGTGATTTTCTACGTGATATTTCTTTATGCATTCTATTTGTTGGTTTTCTTCTTCTATGTCCTGAAGTAGTATATTGCAAAATATTGCTTTGACTGTGGAATTTATTTTTTCTTTAAAATAGTTACAGATAAAAGGTCTAAATTCGTGAGGGATTGTTATTGCAAATTTTTGATTTGGTCTAAGGATATTTTGTAAGGTATTTGCTATTTCTGTTTTCCAATTATTTGTCAAAGTGACAGTGTAACGGTGTTTGTTAAAAATTCTTTTGTATTTAATTTCAAAATTATTTGACTCTGGTTTAAAAATAATTTGGTTTGAGGATAAATTAATTGGTTCAGGTGAAATCTCTATTCCAGTGATAGGGTTCTCAACTGATGTATGTTGTGTGTTAGTACTGTTTTGTAAGTTGTCAAAATCGGCAAGGAAATCGTCTATGTCGAAATTGTCGGGTGGTTCAGCACATTCTGAATTCGGGGGTTCAGCACATTCTGAACTCGAGCTTAGGGCATTTATTTGGACTCGGCTAAGAGCATCAGCAACTTGATTCTCTTTGCCTTTTTTATATTTAACTTCAAAATCATATTCTTCTAGTTTAAGTCTCCATCGGGCTAATCTAGAAGTGGGGTCTTTAATTTTGTAGATCCATACGAGAGGATTGTGATCTGTTTCTACGGTGAATTTTTGGTTGTATAAATACATACGGAAGTGTTTACAAGAATCTAGTATGGCTAAAAGTTCTTTTTCAATAGTGGAGTAGTTTCGTTCTGCGGAATTTAGAGTTCGAGAATAGTAGGCAATAGGGTGATTATTTTGAGATAATACTGATCCTATAGCTATATTAGAGGCGTCTGTAGTCAGTACAAAAGGCTTTTCGAAGTCTGGATATTGTAAGACTGGAGAATTAGTTAACAATTGTTTGCATTTTGCAAAACATTCTAAATAATTTGGATTTGTGGGGTCGATAGTTGCTCCTTTTCGAGTACATCTCGAAAATGGGGACGTTATTTTTGCAAAGTTGGGTATGAATCTTCGGTAGTAACCGATTAAACCAAGAAATGATTTAATTTCTTTTACTGTTTTTGGTAGAGGATATTTTTGTATAGCTTCGATTTTTGCTGGGTTAGGTTTGATTCCTTCGGTTGTCACTACGTGACCTAAGAAAGAAACTTCTTTCGTGAGAAACTCAGATTTGTCTAACTGAATTTTTAAATTATTTTTTCTGAAAGTGTTAAAAATAGTCGCAATATGAACTAAGTGTTCTTGCAGTGACTTGGAAAAAATAATGACATCGTCCATGTAGACGAAGCAAAACTTATGAATAAAGGGCCTAAGAATATTGTCCATTAACCTTTCGAATGTTGCTGGGCTATTCTTTAAACCAAAGGGCATACGTAAAAATTCAAAGTGACCATGCGGAACTGAAAAGGCTGTTTTCCGAATAGAATCCGGATGAACTTCAATCTGATGGTAACCTTGAGCTAAATCTAATGTTGTGAAATAACTGGCTTTTCCTAAGTTATCCAGTATCTCATCTATCTGAGGAAGTGGGTAGCGATCACTTTCAGTATGATCATTAAGCTTCCTGTAATCAATTACTAATCTAAATTTTTTCTGACCTGAGGCATCAGCTTTTTTTGGTACTATCCAAACTGGAGCTGAGTACGGTGAAATTGACGGTCGAATTATCTTATTATCTAATAAATTATTTATTTGTTTTTTTATTTCTTCCTGCATTGCTTTGGGATGCCGAAATCCCTTTACATAAATTGGATTTTCATCCTTAGTTTTAATTTCGTGTCTAACAGCTGATGTGAAAGTTAAATTTTTGTTTTCGTCGTAAAATACGTCTTTAAATTTTTTGCAAAGACTTATAATTTTATATTTTTCTTTGTTATTTAAGTGCGAAGTACGGATTTTGTTTTCATTAAAATGCGTCGTTGGAATTTTTACTATATTATAATTACAAAAGTTCTCAACTTCAATTCTCTTATTAAATTTCATAGGCATAGGTAAGTCGAAAGTGTCTAGAAAGCCGTTTTTTGCAACGTGAATAGAATGGGGAATTTTGATACCTTGAAAGTGTCTTTCGCGCAATAAAACTTCGCCATTATGAACGCTTACTGGAATTTTTTGGTATAATGTTTCAAATGGAATGCTAACGTGAGGATTCTCAAAGGTTAAAGTATGAGTTGCGTAGCTAATTGTGGCGTGGAATCTTTTCAGATCGTAAGTTCCAAGGAGGATATCAAAGTATTGACTAAAATCGGCAATTTTTACGTCGAATGTTTGTGGAATTCCATATTCTAGGAATAGTGGCGTCTTAATATTTAAGTCGTGCTTGGAAGTAATTTTCATTGACGTTAGCGAAAAAGGTTTTCGATAAATATGATTTTTATCAAATAGTTTGAGAGCTCGCGGATTTAAAATTGAATGGGAACCGCCGGTATCGATTAAAACGCGTAGATGTGTTTTGGGTGTAACGAAGCAGGGTAACCCAGGGGAACTTTCGATATTATGTAGGTTTATACAGGGGGTGGATGATCGTCTAACGGGATGGCTTGAAAATCCTGATGATTTTCATCATGCAAATCGGGCTCTTGTTCGGATTCGTAATTTTCGAAATCATTTTCGAAATATTGGGTATCATTTGAGTCTATGTGAAAATTGTGGCTTCTATTAGTTGTAATTGTCATGGGCTGATGGTTTCTGGTTGTGGTAGTTTGAACACCGCTCATTGGAGTAGCAAAATTTGGTTGGGGTCGAGGAGCTTTATATTTATTTAATCTTTGTTGGTTGTTTTTCGGAACATTGTTTCGTTGGAAGGATTGATTTTGTTCGTGAGAACTGAAATTTTGTCTCTGAGGGAAATTATAGTTCTGTTGTGGAGTGAAGTTAAAATTGGGCTCTGTGTTGTGAGTTGAAGGTCTCACATAATTTGAATGCGTGGGTTGGAAGTTTGTGGATCTTTGATTATTCGAAGATTGATAGGGTTTATTTTTGAGTGGGGCCTTTTTGTTTTGTTGGCTCTTAAGGAAGTTCATGTATTGTTGTTGATTTTTGTGGTTATCGTAGGCAATACACTTTTGAAGGGCTTCTTCTAGGGAATTTAATTCAAAATGCGATAAGTATTCGCAATAAGGCTCGTTGATTCCGGTACAGAAAGTTTTGAGGGCAATGTTTTTGAAGTATGGAGTTTTAAAAGTGACTGTCGCGGGATTATCGTTTAGGGTGATGTGTTGGAGTAAATCGTTCAGATTTGTAGTTATTCTCTGATGATAATTGTCGTAGGATTCACTATGTTTTTGGACGGTAGTGGATAGTTGTGTTACTAATATATCTTCGGAACGTCTGTCTCCGTATTTAGTTAATAACGCTGGACGAATTTCTGTCCAATTGGTTTTATTAGAATAGTTTAAGAAATTTCTAGGTTCTCCTTTAATTCGAGATACGATATGGGAATTTAAGATAAATTCTTGGGACGGATTTAAATCTTGGGTGCCTAAGAAAACTATTAAATTATCTACTGCTTTGATAAAGGTGGAGAGGTTGTCTCCAGAAGAGAATTCGGGCAGAGTTGAGCAAAGGCTAGCAATATCGCTATTGGTCATCGGCATTTTGGAACGTAATTTAGATGCAGGCTTAGATTTAGAGGTTTGTAGATTTCTTTTTATTTTTAAATTTAAATTGTCGAATAGTAAACTTAAATTTTCGATACTATTTTGGGAAATATCATTCAATGTACTCATAAAATATATGCAAAAAATATAAATGCAAGTATATATAAAAATTCGTTGAAGTAAAATGTTATAAATAATATAAATTCAATAAACAATAAATAATAATTTCAATGTAAATGTTTAAGAATTCAATTAAAATAATAAATGCTCATAAACAATGGTAAAGAAAGGAAAAACTTACGCAAGGTTGATCGTGTTTGATTTCCAATACATTTTTCTCTTTTACCAGGTTCTTCAGGATTTCATTAAACTAATGTAGACCAGGAAACGACGATGTTTCTGTATGAAATATCCTGTGGTTCGCAGCGCCAGAAATGTTTCTTCAACGTCGATATTCCCAAAAAAAAATCTTTATTTCGAAATAAAAAGTTACAATTTTTGAGAAATTCTACAAACTACTACATTTAATGATTTAAAGTTGACTATTGAAACATAATAATTACAATAATAATAAAAATATTGATTTCTTCCTATTTATAACGTCGGATATCGGAATCTGCTGATTCTTAATAGTAAGGGAGCTTATGGCTACATTTCTATATATATATATATTATATTAAACCTAGAGCTAAGAGATTATTACGGGCATGAAAAGTATTTGGTTATTTTAATAAGTTATATACTAGAGAATTTTATAAAAATTATTTATGTGAGGGCATTTTTAAGAAATTAGCATATAAAAAGTATTTTTTTATATAATTATAATGTTGTAAAATATATTTAAGTGAGCCATGTGACTAGGCAACCAGATATACATACTCTGAAGTGACATTTAAGGAATGGTTGTGAATATGTCAACAAAATTATTAATAGAAAAGTATGGAATTCTCTAGATCACCGGAGATGGTCTTGTTTGCGAAATGGTTTGTTCCAGAAAATTCAGACATGTATTTAATAGAACAAATGGAACATGATTTCTTACCAGATGGTTCTGGAACATCCAAAAAGATATAAATACCCGGTGATTTGGATTCAGAAAGTCAGTCAGAAAGTTTAGTAAGAAAGTCCATTCAGTTAGTCAATCAGTTATGAGTTTTTTAGTATGAAAATTAGTTAGAGGCAGTCAATCAGTTACAATTGTTCAATATAGTGAGTTAAATCAATATTAAGAAACAGTATAAAGAAAATAATATTGAAGATTAAAAATTATGTTATGTATAAATGATAATTGGATAATGGAAGAAGTATTAATTGAATATTAAAATTAAATAATATATTTGGTGATTGGATATTGGTATATAGAAAAGAAGAATAAATATAAATGCTGTTTGCTGGTTTGCTTGGTGGTTTATAAATGCTGTGAAGAAAAATATCTTAAATTGGTGGAAGCTGATAATTGGAAAAAGTAATTTCATAAAAACAAGGATAACCGAAGCTGAGAAGAAGACATTTGAGTGGTGATTATAATCTATATAGTGGAAAACAGTTCATTTAGGCATTCAGTGACAGAAAGGTACAAAAATTTTGTTAATATAATTTAGTTAGTGTCATAACAATTTCAATTTTGAAGATAGTTTGTTTAAATTTTACATTGCCTATAGAATTTAATTAGTTTCATAAGAATTTCAATTTAAAGATATTTATTTTAAATTTACATTAGCTAGTTTAGATATATATGTGTGTTTCATAGTAGATCTAATAAAGATAATTTAAAAAAGTACTTACAAACTAATTCTTTGAGAACCGCGATAAAAACCCTATATATTATATTATTAAAAATACTCATTGCTCATCATTCAAACAAACAATACATCATAACAATATATATATATATATATATATATATATATATATATATATATAAATCTATATATGTTTTGGATGGGTTGGAGTCAATTCTAAACGAGTCACAAGTACTTCTTTTTTCTTATATATATATATATATATATATATATATATATATATATATATATATATATATATATATATATATATATATATAAATATATACATATATATATATATATATATATATATATAAATATATATATATATATATATATATATATATATATATATATATAAATATATATATATATATATTGTGACAATTAGGGTTTATAGAAAATAATTTATAAGTTATATACTACATAATATTAGATATTTGGTTGTTTTAAATAAGTTATATACTAGAGAATTTAATAAAAATATATTTATGTGAGGGCATTTTTAATAAATTAGCATATAATAATTGTAAAAAGTTGTATTTTAGTAGTTATGATTTTGTAAATATATGTAAGTGAGCCATGTGCCTAGGCAACCAAAAATACTCTCGAATTGACAGATAGAAATTAATCATAATACGAATATAAAGTGGGGTTATAATATTATATTGTTTGAAATGTGTATTTTATTAAATTAGAGTGTTAGTTACTAATTTGAATGTTTATTCTGATCTGAAAAGCCTAAATGTCAACAAAATTATTAATAGAAAAGAATGGAATTCTCTGGATCACCGGAGATGGCCATGTTTGCGAAATGGTTTGTTCCAGAAAATTCAGACATGTATTAAATAGAACTAAATAGAACATGATATCTTACCAGATGGTTCTGGAATATCCAAAAGGATATAAATACCGTGATTTGGATTCAAGATAGCAGTTTTAGTCAGAAGTCAAGCAGTTTATTATGAAAGTTAGTAGATTAGTTAGTGAAGTCAATTGTTCACAGTTTTAGTAAGTCAGTCAAGCAGTTTAATAAGAAATATGAAAGTTAGTTGGAGATAGTCCAATTGTTTAATATAGTGAGTTAAATGAAGATTAAAAATTATGCATATATTTAATGCACATTTATAATTATACACAAATAATTATTGAAGATTATAAAAGTATATTAGAAGAATATTGGATGGACATTGGAAGGAATTAAAATTATATTATGATTGGAGATTAGTATAAATCAACTTATAATAATTGGATATTGGTATATTGAAAAGAAGAATAAATATAAATGATGTTTGCTGGTTTGGTTGGTGGTGTATAAATGCTGGTGCAGAAAACTATATCTTAAATTGGTAGAAGCTGATAATTGGAAAAAGTAATTTCACAAAAACAAGGATAACCGAAGTACGAAGACATTCAGTGGCGATTAGAATCTATATAGTGGAAAACAGTTCATTTAGGCATTCAGTGAAAGAAAGGTACAAAATTTTGTTAATATAATTTAGTTAGTGTCATAACAATTTCAATTTTGAAGATAGTTTGTTTAAATTTAACATTGTCTATAGAATTCAATTAGTTTTATAAGAACATCAATTTAAAGATAGTTTATTTTAAATTTACATTGGCTAGGTTAGATATATATGTGTGTTTCATAATAGTTATAATAAAGATAATTTAACAAGTACTTACAAGCTAATTCTTTGAGAACCGCGATAAAAACCCTATATATTATATTATTAAAAATACTCATTGCTCATCATTCAAACAAACAACACATCATAACAATTTGGCACCCAACGCGGTGGCTCTCTATTTAAAAGAATTAGTTTGGGAAGATAAGTGCTCTCATATAATTAAATTAATTATCAGTAGAAAGAAAAAAGTATAGATTTTATTTTTAATTATATTTGAACAAGTAAAGTCTCAAAATGTCTCAAGGAAAGAAAGGTACAAGAAGCAAAAAGAATGAAGAAGATGTGGAAGTAGAAACACAACCTATACAAGAGGAGAGTTTAGTTCAAGCTCCACAAGATACTGCAGAAATGAATCCAGAAAGAGAGGAAAATGTCAATATGGCAGCTTTGATGTCATTAATGATGCAGATGAACAAGACAATGGAAGAGAATACGAAAAAAATGGAAGAGAATTCAAAAGAAATCAAAGAAGACATAAAAAAATTGGAAGAGAATTCAAAACAAGTCAAAGAAGACATAAAAAAATTGGAACAGAAATTAGAAGAGAATTATAGAAAATTAGAAAAGAAAATAGAAGATAATAATAATAAAATTGTAAAGCAAATAGAAAAACAAATGGATAAAAAACTTGAAGCTGCAGAGAAAAAAGTAGCAAATGAAATAAAAATTATACGAAATGACTACAAGAAAAGGATATAAAATGAGAGGACAGAAGTAAAGAGGATTATTCAAGATAATAAGATAGATATAGAACAGAAAATAGAGTTACAGAAATGTAACTTAGAAGTAAAAATTAACGAAGACAGGAGAAACACAGAAGAAAAATTAGACGATATACAACAAAATATCCAAATAAATAGTAATCAAATAAGAAATGTGGAACAGAGAATAGATGATATTTCACACACTATGAGAGACATAGGGAGACCTTACTTAAATTTAACAAATGAGACTGGGATTAAATTCTCTGGTAATATAAAAAATTTGCATCCTAGAGTATACATAAATAGTTTAAAACATAAATTAAGATTTGTGAATAATATTAATGATATTAAAGATTATATTAGAATGACATTAAATGACAATGCAGCAACTTGGTTTGCTAGTATTGAGAATGATTTAGATAATTTTCAAACATTTGAAAATAAATTTTTAAATTATTATTGGGGTGAATTAGAGCAAGCCAAGTTTAGAGAAATTCTATATTTTGGAAAGTATAATCACAATTTAAAATCAAATATGGTAGATTATGCATTAAAACTGATAACAGTTGCAAAATATTTAGAACCACCACTTAGAGAGGATGAAACAGTCTTAAATGTATCTAGACATTTTGATGCTGATGTTGTGCAAACCGTAACTGTACAAAATATTCAAACAATAGATAGTTTTATTAATTTTATTCAAAGAATACAAAGAGGCAATATGACAAGTAATAATAACAACAGAAAAAACAATAATAACTTTCAATATAATAAAAATGATAATCAACAATATAGACAATCATATAATAGATATGGTAATAATTTACAAAATTTTAATAATAATAACAGTAATTATAATAGACAACATCGTTTTGGGGAAACCAACTTTCGACGCCAGCTACTCATAATAACAATGCTGAATGGATTGAACAAACGACGAACAACTGTCAACACTACAGTAATATTCCTTATGAACCTTTCACCACTGAAGAAGTCTCGAACATTATCAAAGAGCTTCATAACTGGAAATCTCCTGGACCAGACGGAGTTCAAAACTTCTGGCTAAAGAAGTTTTGGAGTGTTCATGAGCTTTTAACAGTATTTATTAATAATATTATTTCTAATTCACAGGAAATACCATCATTTCTTACTCAGGGAACCACTTATCTAATACCGAAGGATCAAAGTAATACCCAAGATCCAGCAAAGTACCGCCCAATTACTTGTCTTCCAACTTTGTACAAATTGGTCACATCCTGTGTGGCCCGGCGTATCTACCAACATTGTGCTCTGAACAATATCATAGAGCCTCAACAGAAAGGATGCGCTAAGGGCTCCATGGGCTGCAAAGAACAACTTATTATCGACTCAGTCATTTCTAAAAAAGCCTTCACCAAAAAAAGAAACCTGTTTACTGCCTTCATTGACTACAAGAAGGCTTTTGATTCAGTGCCGCATGAATGGCTGGTAGATATATTAAGAATATATAAAGTCGATGATAATCTCGTGACCTTTTTGAAGAATATAATGGCAGAGTGGAAGACTAAAATTCACCTTCAAATACCGGGTGAAATTAATATCGAAACTGAAAATATCCCTATTAACCGGGGGCTTTTCCAGGGGGACTCGTTGAGTCCACTTTGGTTCTGCCTAGCAATGAACCCACTATCTCAGCTGCTGAACTCTACTGACTCAGGTTTTAGCATCAAAAATAACAACACTGTTGTAGCGAAGCTTAATCATCTGTTGTATATGGATGATTTAAAATTAATGGCTTCCACTCGAAACCACCTAGATGAGATGCTAAAAACTGTAGAAAATTTCTCAAATGATATCAGTATGAATTTTGGACTAGACAAGTGCCGTATACTAAATATAGTCAGAGGAAAGATTCAGCCCGGAGGTTTCGATATGCAAGATGGCCAAAACATCGAGGCAATGGGTGAAAATGATATGTACAAATATCTCGGAGTAAAACAAGCGCGGAAAATTGACCATAAACAAATGAAAACTGAACTAACTTCGGAGTTCGTACGAAGAGTAAGACAACTAAATCGGTCATATCTTAATAGTAAAAATTTGTTTAAGGCATTAAATACGTACGCCTGTTCCGCGCTGAGCTACTCATTTGGTATTATAAAGTGGTCAAAAACAGATATAGAGGATCTTCAGCGGAAAGTAAGAACACTTCTCACAAAGGCGCAAAAACATCACCCACGCAGTGCAGTAGAGAGAACAACATTACCGCGGTATCAAGGGGGAAGAGGACTTATGGATATAGGTGAGCAATTGGATAAACAAATTGCTAATTTAAGAACTTATTTTCAGGTACAGGCTGAGACATCTACTTTACATCGAGCAATTTGCGCAGTAGATGATACGACGCCGCTTAAACTGAGGGAACAAGAAATGCGCATAAACCACCTGACTAAACAAGACAAAATGCGCACCTGGATGAGTAAACCTCTGCATGGGCGACATCTCAATGAGATCAGCCAAGAATATGTCGACAATACAGCGTCGAACTATTGGTTGACATCAGGAAAGATGTTTCCCGAGACTGAGGGTTTCCTACTTGCCATTCAGGATCAGGTTATTCCAACTAAAAATTACCTGAAATATATTGTTAAAGATCCCCAAGTCCAAAATGACAAATGCCGATATGGATGCCAAGCCCAAGAAACCATCCAACATCTTACCGGTGGCTGCCAGGCATTTGTCGGTACTGATTATAAAGAACGCCATGACTCAGTAGGAAAGATTATCCACCAAGAACTAGCTGACAAACTGGGACTTCTCCAAACCGACCATCTTCCTTATTATCAATACGTCCCTGATAGAATGCTTGAAAATGACAACTGCAAGCTATACTGGGACAGCACTGTGCTTACAGACCAACCAGTGGCCCATAATAGACCCGATCTCATACTAGTTAATAAAATTACTAGGCAAACAACACTTATTGATGTGGCGATACCCAACACCAATAATTTACGTGTTAAATACAACGAAAAGATCGCCAAGTACAGAGATCTAGAAATACAAATCAGGAGACAATGGAGAATGGAAAGTACCCAGACGATACCCATTATTCTTTCTACCACTGGAGTCATCCCGAAGAGCCTCCTAGAAAACATAAAAAAGCTGGGTCTAAACGAACATCTATATAAGATTATGCAGAAAGCTGTGTTACTTTTGACGTCCAGATGCGTAAGAAAATTTTTGGGAGATACACCGACATACCAAGTCACCTAGGACTCGATAACATGGAAAGAGTCCCACCAGAGCTCAATCCTTTTGATACCGTAGGTATCTGGGATGAGTGAATTTTCCCCTTAGAGGGAGTGTGAGCCGTATGGCTAAATCTGGTTAATAGACAACATTTTAATAACAGTACTAATAATAATAGACAAGATTTTAACAATAGAAGAAATACGGAGCGACCTAACTATAACAGACAGGTAAATTGTGTTCGAAGGAATAGGAGCTGCGAAGACAGGGAACCAAATCGTACAAGGCAAGAAAATGTGAGTAGAAGTCATAGTAGGGAAAGACATAGTACATCAGATCCAAGTGGTCAGATACAATCTGACAATTCTAATAATCAAAATTTTGTGCAGTAAACTTTCTGAATTACAAGTTAGGCCATTGCTATTATAAAAAACCTTCTGAATTTATTTCTTTAGATGAAGAGAAAATTATTGAATCTATTAATTTAATTTATATAAATGCTTTGGCCAAAAATAAAATGATTAAGATTATGATAGATACTGGTTCAGAAAGTACTTTAGTCTCGGAGAATTTTATTTTAATACATTAAAACTATCAGATATAATAAAGATTCCAAAAATTAAAATTGTTGGTGCAAATAATAAGAAGTTGGGTGAAATTGATAAACTAGCCAATTTTAAAATTAATATTCTTAATAAAGAAATTAATATGCAAGGATTTATTGTCAAGGATTTATGTGTTGATATATTAATGGGAAATGATGAATTGGAAAAGAAGAAAGTAAAGATAGATTTTGAAGAAAAAATGGTAACTTTGGAAGGGCAAATAATTAAATTTATGCAGAAAGATGAGGTGGAAGAAGGAATAAGAGTTGATAGGATATTATTAAAAGAAAATAATGATGTTTATGAAGAAGAAATGTATTTTGATGATAGGGAAATGTCCCAAAAGAATGTAAAGAATAATTATTGTAGTGAATATTTAAGGAATGGAAATTTTAAGCAGATGGATGCCTACGAGGCGGAGTGCGTAAAATTGGAAGCAAGGAATAATGAGTACATAATGAAGAATAATTTTATTTGTAAAGAAGAAGATATGATAAAAGTTTAAAATTGCCCTGAAGAATATAAATCAATAGTCATTTCCATATTGCAGCAACACAAGGGACTTGTCAATAAAGAAAATAGAATTGCACAAAATTATATCCATAGTATAAAAGTTAAAGAAGAAAAAGATTTTAAAACAAAATCATACCCAATACCATATAAATACAGAGAAGAAGTAAACAAAACAATTAATAATATGTTAGAAGATGGAATCATTGAGAAGGCAGATACACATTTTATTAACCCCATAGTAGTAGTACGAAAAAGATCAGGTGAAATCAGGTTATGTTTGGATGCAAGGAATATTAACAAGATTACTGAAAAGCAATTTGAAGCACCAATGAGTATAGATGGAATATTAGGAAGAATTACAGGAATGTCATTTTTCACTAAAATCGATTTACAGCATAGTTTCTGGTTAATACCACTAGAAAGAAAAAGTAGACAGTATACAGGATTTCAGATAGATGGAGTAGTATATCAATTCAAAGTAGTACCATTTGGACTTCAATCATCTTGCAGTGCTCTATGTAGATGTCTTCATGATATTTTGGATCAATATGAACATTTTGTAATTCACTACATTGATGATATATTAATTTTTTCTAAAACTGCTGAAGATCATGAGAAACACCTAAAAATTATAATAAATAGATTAGACAAAGTTGGACTAAAAATAAATCAAGAAAAATGTACATTTTTTCAAAAAGAAGTCGTATATCTAGGTTATAAACTTAACACTAAGGGAATCGAAATGGATCCAGAACGGACACAAGTCATTGAGGAATATAAAACACCACACAATTTAAGAACTTTAAGAGGATTTATTGGAATAATTAATTATTATAAAAGGATGATACCAGATCTAAGTATAAAAGAAATTCCATTACTTGAACTACTGAGAAAAGGTGTAAAATGGAGATGGGATCAGAGAAGAGAACTAGCATTCCAAGAGATTAAAAACATTTTTCTGTCAAATTTGAAAATATACTATCCTGACTACACACAGCCATTCATATTAAGAACAGATGCATCAATAGAGAGATTATCAGGGGTATTATTACAAATACATGATGGGGTCGAATACCCAATACAATTCATTTCAAGAATTACAAAGCCGCATGAAAAGGGTTACTCAGTTTCAGAATTAGAACTAGCAAGTATAATACACTGTGTCACAAAATTAAGATTTTATTTGTTGGGTAACGAATTTACAATAGAAACAGATCACCAAGCTTTAACGTCTATAATAAATAACAAATATGGAAACAGTAGAATACATCGGTGGAGTCTAATACTTAGTGAATACTGCTTTGAAATCAAATACATTTCTGGAAAATCCAATATAGTGGCAGATGCTTTATCAAGGTTAGAAAATACACCACAAAAAGGGCAGCGAACAATAAAAATTGGATTAAATCAATTAGTAGAAAGTACTGGATTATATTCTAAAGAAGAAATTATAAGAGATCAGATCAATTTGAGTGAAAAACAAAAAGTCCTTAGGAAAGATGGGGTATATTATAAAACAATAAATGGCATAGAAGTATATGTAATAACTAGAACTTTAGCAAAGAAAATATTGAAAAATTTACATAACAATTATATGCATATTGGTTCAAGAAAGCTATGGATGCTATTTAGGGACAATTATTTTGCAAACAATGACATAAGTATAGCAAAAGAAATTACTAACCAATGCCCAATATGTCAACTAAACAAAGAAAAGAATTTTAAAAAAAACTTACTGATAGATCCATTTCATAGATAGATGGTAGATTTCTTTGTTGTGAATAAATTTGACATCATACTTGTTGAATTTTGTACATATGGAAATTGTTTGGTACCCTAAAAATCATAATTTGGGGTTAGATACAGAATTGATTGTGTAAATGTCTTTATAAAAAGTGTAAAACTTACCAATTTATATTGATGAAAGTTATTTTGAATGGAAATAATTCCTAGATTTTGTCTATAAATAAACAGAACACAATATAGATTATATTTTAATTAAGGTTATATTTTATTCTCAGATATAGCATCCATTGCTTCATTTGACATGACAGTTTAACCATAGAATAGCGGAACTATGATCCGTTGTTCTCTGTTTTGACATAGACCGCGAACAGGGATGTATTTAACACATTTTAAATAAAAAAAATTGATTTATTAAATTTAATAAGGTATGAGAAAATTAATATTTAAAGAAATAATAAGTAAGTTATTTATTTTAAATATTATTTTTGGGGTATTGTGACAATTAGGGTTTATAGAAAATAATTTATAAGTTATATACTACATAATATTAGATATTTGGTTGTTTTAAATAAGTTATATACTAGAGAATTTAATAAAAATATATTTATGTGAGGGCATTTTTAATAAATTAGCATATAATAATTGTAAAAAGTTGTATTTTAGTAGTTATGATTTTGTAAATATATGTAAGTGAGCCATGTGCCTAGGCAACCAAAAATACTCTCGAATTGACAGATAGAAATTAATCATAATACGAATATAAAGTGGGGTTATAATATTATATTGTTTGAAATGTGTATTTTATTAAATTAGAGTGTTAGTTACTAATTTGAATGTTTATTCTGATCTGAAAAGCCTAAATGTCAACAAAATTATTAATAGAAAAGAATGGAATTCTCTGGATCACCGGAGATGGCCATGTTTGCGAAATGGTTTGTTCCAGAAAATTCAGACATGTATTAAATAGAACTAAATAGAACATGATATCTTACCAGATGGTTCTGGAATATCCAAAAGGATATAAATACCGTGATTTGGATTCAAGATAGCAGTTTTTAGTCAGAAGTCAAGCAGTTTATTATGAAAGTTAGTAGATTAGTTAGTGAAGTCAATTGTTCACAGTTTTAGTAAGTCAGTCAAGCAGTTTAATAAGAAATATGAAAGTTAGTTGGAGATAGTCCAATTGTTTAATATAGTGAGTTAAATGAAGATTAAAAATTATGCATATATTTAATGCACATTTATAATTATACACAAATAATTATTGAAGATTATAAAAGTATATTAGAAGAATATTGGATGGACATTGGAAGGAATTAAAATTATATTATGATTGGAGATTAGTATAAATCAACTTATAATAATTGGATATTGGTATATTGAAAAGAAGAATAAATATAAATGGTGTTTGCTGGTTTGGTTGGTGGTGTATAAATGCTGGTGCAGAAAACTATATCTTAAATTGGTAGAAGCTGATAATTGGAAAAAGTAATTTCACAAAAACAAGGATAACCGAAGTACGAAGACATTCAGTGGCGATTAGAATCTATATAGTGGAAAACAGTTCATTTAGGCATTCAGTGAAAGAAAGGTACAAAATTTTGTTAATATAATTTAGTTAGTGTCATAACAATTTCAATTTTAAAGATAGTTTGTTTAAATTTAACATTGTCTATAGAATTCAATTAGTTTTATAAGAACATCAATTTAAAGATAGTTTATTTTAAATTTACATTGGCTAGGTTAGATATATATGTGTGTTTCATAATAGTTATAATAAAGATAATTTAACAAGTACTTACAAGCTAATTCTTTGAGAACCGCGATAAAAACCCTATATATTATATTATTAAAAATACTCATTGCTCATCATTCAAACAAACAACACATCATAACAATTTATATATATATATATATATATATATATATATATATATATATATATGTAAAAGATAAAATAGAGTTTAGTTCTTGAACCTTAATATATATTTTTTTAGTGGATTTTTTTGGGCTTAGGTTCATAAAAAAATTTTGATTTATACTAAGACATTTTCATATATTTTTTTCGACGTTTCGGCAGGAAATCCATGCCTTTTTCAAGAAGTAATATTGACTAAAAAAAGTGAATAATGAATTTGTAAAATGAAAATGTCTTAGTATAAATCAAATTTTTTTTATGAACCTAAGCCCAAGAAAATCCACTAAAAATATATATATATATATATATATATATATATATATATATATATATATATATATATATATATATATATATATATATATATATGTATAAGAAATACAGGATATTAGTGACAGTCGATATAAACAAAACCACCAGTTTATTAGGGCTGCAGTCAGAAATCTGAAACTCGACGTTTTGGCAGCTGTTTTGAAGCCATTATCAACAGGGATATGGTTCCACTCGAATTCGGGATCTCAATCTGCCTACTTCCCTCACTCGTGACGTACCAATATGTTGTTTTGTAGAAATCAAACGACACTGAGGTTTCAATCTGCCTACTCTTCAGTGTCGAGTGACGTCCGGTTATACCCTGTGTAGTGTAGTACGGTTGAAGCATCCACCGAGGTATTCGGTGTGTCTGGATGTGATTCGACCGCCGCTCGTGAGGCGGAGCGAAGGTTTTTCGCCTCCATTCTCTACCTCGTGGTTATTTGTGTGTATTCGTACCACAGTCAGCGAGAAGCTCACCGGTGGCTCTGTACTCACCAAGGGCATACAGGCAATGCAGAATACCTTATCAGTTCGAGGGTTCTTACGTAACATAGAATTCTCTCTTACATGTATTAATTATTTGGTATTCTGATCAGGGTATATGCCTTGGATCTCGCAGAGATTCCTGCTCTTCACGCTTCGACGTGTGGTCGAGTACACAACTCCTAATCGTCGGTGGTCCAAGGAAACACTGTGCCAGTTCGGCACGATCAGAAATAGATATAAGACAAACTGTCTTGCCCTATCTCGAAGATTGATGCCTACCCGGGCAGGGAATGTTCTCTCCGAACTGATTCATGAGGTGATTATAAGTTTGATTATTAAACTTTTCTTCACCTCGACGAAAGAATGACCAACAGTTCACTAACATCAGTTCCTATACCTTTTTGCGAATACTTCGTAGCCGATAAAGCTTCGTTGGTCTTCACTACGAAGGTATTCGGACTCTTGTTAAAACGAAGTCTTCTCACAAGGTTTAACTCTTGGGTAATAATAATAAAAGTTGAATTTTTAAGAGACACTCTGCCAACAAGGTCTGGCTGGGGCTAGGCGTAAGACGACTTGATCCTGATCGGAAGATGCTCTACCTTTTAAAACACTTCGTGTTTGCACTTCAGCAGCGATCTTCCGTCGGAGGGCCAATAACAATGCAGTTAACAAAACTGTTTTTTATTGGCTGGCCAGAGTGACAATCGGTGTCCTGATTGGCCACTCCTGGTGACTGTAGCTGCTTTTATACTCTCAGTGTATGCGGAAAGGCAGCGGTCGCTATGTTGCCGGCAGTCTATTATCGCGCGTGTTTAAGTTGTTAGGCCGTTTTTCAATTTCGATGGCTTCACGAATAGTTCTCGATTTTAAGAAGCGGATGGGAGCGACGTTTGTTGGTTTTTCGAAATCTATTTTGTGGTCTGTCTGAATAGAATGTTGGGTTAGGGCTGAAGTTGTACTAAGTACTACAATACTTAATACAACCTCAACGACAACTATTAACTTTAAAAACTCTGGTACCTGTCAACTTTTTGTGTTTATATACATTTTCTGACATATTAAATATTTTGGAATTTTTCGAAAATATCTCGATTATTCTAGATTAAATCTTATTTTTCGTTATGGGACTTTTTTTATACAAAATAAATCTCACGGAACTGTGGTAACACTGCTTTCTCCTCTATAGTTATTTGCCTCGAATAACTAATCTATCAGGGACGGATTAAAGCCAACAGGGTGAATTGGTTCCATGTTATAGAGCTAATTTCTTGTTATGAATAAGCTTGGGTTTACTTCTAGCTAAAAACTAAATGCGGTAGATTGGATCGTTCATTTTCTGCAGTACGGTGTACGGGCCTTCCCAGTGTCATGAAAATTTCTTAAAATGTCCTTTATTATATGTAGGATTAACCATACTGAGTAAACTCAGTCGAAAGTAGGACCAGTAGCATTATTGTCGAGCCTGGCCTTGGTTTTTTCACTTTGAAAAACTTCGTATGCTAATGCTACTGCTTAGTGAGCTAATTCGTAGACTTTTTTTCAATTTTCCTTTTAATATTTAGATGTACGTCAGAGATGAACTTTCTTCTTCACAGGGAGGCAATCTTCCAAAACTGAGATCGTAAGGAAGCTTTATTTCTCTTCCAGTAAACACCATCGATGGAACATAACCAGTTGCTTCATGTTCGGAACTTCTATATACTGACAAAAATAGAGGAATTAAACTATCACAATCTTTTTGATTATCAGTGACAAACATTAAAAGGTATTGACAACGAGTTTTCTTAATACACAAGATTTAAATTAATTCTTGAAGTACTTCTGATTTAAAATTTTATCCTTGATCAGAATGTACCTCTAAAGAAACTCTTTACTTGCTACGACGTGTGTTTAACGTGTAAGTACTTATTTCCTCTCTTTGTCATCGGAAGTGGACTAAGAATATTTACTGCAAGTCATTCAAAGTACAACTTGTTGAACTGTATTCCATCGAGACTTTCCCACTTTCGATATAATAGACTATCAAAAAAAAAATACAAGGATTCCCATTGAGCCCAGTATGCCTTTATAGTTACACTGTATTTAGTATTTCCTGCCAGAAGTCTTAAAGCATTTTAAGCAATTCTGGTATAACTTTTAAGTCATTATCTTTCTTTTGGCGTAATTCGGTTAAAACGTCTTGGAATTAATGTAATTTAACACATTCTGCAAAATTGACACCTGATCTCCTAACTTTTCTATTTCATTTTTATTAATCACTAGTTGCTCTTTTAAATAATTATCTTTAGACTGCAGAGTTTTTCGTTTGTGTGGCCAGAGGGAAATCAATTTCTTAGGCACCTAAATCTTTTCGGTCAACAATCTTTTCAAAATTATCCTAAAAAGCCACAACTCAAAAGCTTTCAGCCTTCTCATTAAGTCAACATTAACAGTCTAAGCTTCGGCATTATAAAGAACAATATGGTGGATATAATATTTTACTATCCGATATTGGATTTAAAGAATAGTTACTCATCTTCAAAGAGGCTGCCCTTGATTGCTCTATTCTTCATCGAATTTCTGATTTCTGATTTAGATCTTCAGTATTCCAGACTCCCAAGTATCTTTAATTTTGTCCACTTGTTCAATATCTGCATTTTTTATCTGGATCCCTGTTATGACTTTACCCCTCTTAATGAAAACCATGGTTTTTGCTTTCTTTATGTTTACTACTAAACTAAACAACTAAACTGTTCCCCCGTGTCACAAATTGTGTTTAGTAGCATCTGCAGGTCTTGATAACTTCCAGCGATTATAACTATATCGTCGGCATAACGAATATTATTTATATTTTCACAATTTATTTGATCTCTTCTGTTTATTTTGTAAGAGCTTGTGTAAATAAATTTTCGGAGTATATAAAATACTATGTTTATATGGGAATGAGCCACAACTAATTAAAACGACAATTACATTTTCCTAAACAATTTGACGTTTCGCGTTTAAATTCGGAAATCGTTCTAAAAAAAATTAATAAATAGTTTAGTTGAAAAACGTTCTGTATAACTGCAAAGATTATTGACAAGGTTATTTCATGTCAACAAAATTGGAGGTTGATTCACTTTTGACCACGGTGTTATAGGCGAAAGCCACATTTCGCTAAAAAGATGTGTGGGTGGATATTTTGCCCCATGGAAAATTTAAACTTTGATTATTTTAATTGTTTAGTATTGTTAATACGTGCGGTAAATGTTTGTATGTGTGTAGAGTGTGTGTATGTGTTTAGCATACATGTATCGTGTATGATAGAGAATGATGTATATACAGGGTTTCTTATATTTCTATTGTTGGTATATTCTTGTTGACGACTTCTCTAAGCATTGGGAACCAAAGCCTGCTTCATTTTGCAGATGGGTCAGCTACACATTTTTATTGATTGCGTTGGGTGAGGGCTGCTTATTTGATTTTTCTCTTTTTCATGTCTGTTTCTATCATGATTATTGTTGCACCTTTCCATTTTACTCTATATTTGTGCTCATATGTTTTATGCTCTCACGTAGAAAGCATTCGCAGGGCATTTTATAGATGCAGATTTTTGATTTCTCTTGTGTGTTATTAGGTTTGGTTTTGGACAGAAACCTAACCTAACCTAACTTGTTTTGCACACATATATACGGCCTTTTACAATAACTCTTCAAATGTCCAAATAGTTGACACCTCATACACGGTACAATATTTTTTTTTCTTTTTGTGAGGGGGTTCAATCTTGATGAACACGTTATGTAGTTTTTGTAGTTTTTCTATTTTATAGAAGTCGTTATCATTACTTAATGATTCTAGATATACGAAGAAGACGTTTGCGGTTTTTTTGTAGTTTCATATCTAGTATTTTACATGTTTTTCTCCTTGTGCAATATTTGAGTTAGTTTGTTTTTATATCTTCCGCTGGCCTAAAAAAGAAGTTAAGACATTAATAAAATTGATACAATTGCATATGAATTTATTTAGACAGTTTTTAAGTTAACCTGTGTTGTTTATATAATTTAATAAGAATATACCTAAGATAATTTATTATCCAAATAGGGGGAATGTCAGATATGTCGATATGTTGATACTTTTGTTTGAATGTATCAGAATGTGTGGTGTCCATTGGTCGAAATAGATGTATGTACAGAGAATTGATGTATTTGTACCAAGGATGACGTATCACCACATTATATTGAATTTTGTTTAAATAGAAAATAAACTAATATTATTGTCTTCTTTGTTTTTCGTGTCTGTACATGGTAGTATTACTGTAGTTTCGAAATCAACCACAAATTGTAAAATTAATTATATGTTCGATATTTCGAATTTAAGAACGAAAGGACGTTTACAAAATACTTTTTTTTTATTAAAAATCATTACTGAGAAGTTTTACAAATACAAAATGGACTTAATATCAATTTTTTATAAATTAATAAATGAAAAGACACACTTATGACAAATCAAAAGATAGAAAAGGCAAGTATTTTTGAAGTGTGTAAAAGATTTTAATTCCTAGCTGAGCGCTTTCGGCTTTCAAAGCCATCCTCTGAGCTGTGGTCAAATATTTAAGTATCTTACTAGGAGAGATAAATGAAACAAAAAACACAAAGAACTGTACATCGGACTCCACAAAAACACATTAAAAAATTTGGTTATGACGCAGGTGTCAGAACCCGACCATTTTATTGGAGTTGAAGCATTAGATAGAACTAAATATTTGACCATAGTTCCGAAGATAGCTTTGTAAGCAGAAAGCACTTAGCTAGTAATTAAAATTCTTTACACATTTCAAAGATACTTCAATGTTCCGCCTCTGATTTTTTATAAATTAGTTTAAAGTTTTAAATTTTTTAGAAAATTTTACAAGGAAACCAAGCAATACACTCAAGGATTCATGACAAGATGAACAGTTTGCAAGGACAAAAATGGGGCAATTATCAGCGAGAAAGACGAAATAATGAAAAGGTGGAAGGAGCATTTTCAAGAGCTGTTAAACCCAGAAAAAGAACAAAACGAAGAGGAAGAAATAATTCACCACACAGCAGAACAACTAGTTGAGCAACCAACATTGGAAGAAACGAGAAACGTCATAAAATATCTAAAAAATAACAAAGCACCTGGCACAGATGGAATAACTGCATAACTGATAAAGAATGGTGGACATGCGCTATGGAGGCGTATCCATAAACTAATCGACCGCATATGGACATTAGAAGCCATCCCAGAAGATTGGAAAGTAGGAATCATACTTCCTATATACAAAGCAGGAGACAAACGACTCTGCAAAAGTTATAGGGGCATAACAGTTTTAAAATACATATGTTAAGAGGTATACATGAAAAATGTGTTGCATATAACATACCTATTTACAACTTGTATATCGATTTCAAACAGGCGTTTGATGAAGTAGATCGACAAAAGATGTTACAGCAAGTATCTATGTTAGGGATACCCAATAAGTTGGTTAAACTTATACGAATGACTCTGGAGGGTTCCAAAGCTATAGTGAAAATAGATGGAGATATAACGCAGGCCTTTGATATTGAAAATGGAGTTTAGACAAGGTGATGCCTTATCAACAATACTTTTTAATCTAACTTTAGAAGCTGTTAGAAAACTGAACATAAACGGCTGTATTAATACAAGATTAATGCAAACTTGTGCATATGCGGATGATGTTGGCATAATAAGCCGCAACAAAAGGGTATTAAGCGAAAAAGTTATAGAACTGAAACAAGAAGCTGCTACGTTTGGTCTATATATATATATATATCAATGAAAGCAAAACAAAATATATGGAGTTCACAAAATCGAAACAACGTGAGAATCTGAAGGTAGACAACCATACCTACAAATACGCCGCCACTTTTCCCTACCTAGGCTCAATAATAAATGACAACAACATCAGTCAAGATATACAAGCACGGATTCTTAGCGGTAATAAGTGCTTCTATGCATACAAAGACTTAATGAAAAGTAAGTTACTGAATCGTGAGTCTAAGCTTAGAATCTACAAAATGGTAATTAGACCAGTTGTCACATATGAATGTGAAACGTGGACCCTCTCAACCACTAATTAAAATCAACTGAGAATATTTGAGCGCAAAATACTAAGGAAGATATTTGGACCAACCCAATGTAGCGATGGTTCGTGGAGAATTAAAATGAACCACGAGCTGGATAAACTAATGCAAAGCGCAGATATTGTTAGATTTGTGAAGTAACAAAGACTATACTGACTTGGTCACCTAGAAAGAATGCCAGTCACTGTAAAAGTAGTCCAGAGATGGAAGTCTCAAGAAAACAGAACAAGAGGAAGGCCCCGTAAAAGATGGATAGACGACGTAGAGAGGGATCTTAAAGCCATGAACATCAGGCAGTGGCGAAGGAAAGTATCCGACAGGGCAGCATGTAAGAACATTGTTAAGCAGGCCAAGACTCACAAAGTTTTCAAAGCTCCTAAATACATCAAAATATTGAATACATCCAAAAGATTCACTTACTTTCTAAAAAAGTGCATTATGTTATCACTTCATAAATTTGAGAATTTGTTTTTTTTTTAAGTATTTTATCTCGAGATAAAGAAATCTACCAATGTATTAAAATAAACGTCATAATAATGCTCTGGGCATCGAAGGTTATTTTCTTTTTTGTCCGGCTAACTTCGCATACTGTAGATTTAAATTGTCAAAAGGTTTCCCTACTGCGCCTGCGGTTTATCGAATAAGTGTTTCATTTAAATATTTCAGAATTTAAAAATTTGTTGCCAAATTTCTAAAATATTTTAACCGGCTATCATTTTTCTGCATTACACTACAACTCTCTAGGAACACATGACATTTACCAGGTTTGTGAAAGTATTAGGAGTTATTGGTAATGGTTTCGATAATAAAAAAACTCGATTATTTTTCTTTTTGAAAATACTTTTTTTTAATAAAATATTACAAAACATTACGGAGAACTTTTAAAAATACTTAAAAAATGAACTCAGTAACAGATTTTTATAGATTACGATTAGTTTTCAACATATAACATAACAGGCTACTACTGTTGAAGTACTTCCAACAAAATATTGGATGTATCCAAAAGAACTTCGCTTACTTTCTGAAAAAGTGCATCATGTTACCACTTCATGAATTTGAGGATTTGGATTTTTAAAGTCTGATTTTTCTAAGTTTTTTACCTCAAGGTAAAGAAATCTGCCAATATACCCAAATTGCTGCAAATACGTTAAACCTCCGTCATTAACATTATTAGTTTTTAGTAAAACAGGAGCAACAACATTTAAAACAACACTTCTCAGATGTTTGGCTTCCAAAAGGACTTGGTTGTTTTCTTTCAGCGTAATAGTACTTGCGGATTGTTCAAACAAAAGAAACAATATTTTCCCAATATTGGATAAATGGGGAAGTAAAAAGGTTTTAATAACTTCATCACCCAAACTGCCTAGTCCTTTGATGGCCCCATACATAGAAGTTAGATGATACTTTGCACAGTTTTTTAAAGGTTTTAAATATATTCCTATTACCCTATTTGTTATATTATTAACTGGGTTATTATATTTTTCGCAAATAGTAGCTGTTAAAAACACAGAAAAATCTCGTAAAGTCCAATGGTTATCGTAATAATATTTACTTATTTTCCGTGCCAACGCGCATGACAAAATGGCTGGAATGATCTCATGCAGTACTGGAACTAGGTTTATATGTGGGTTACCCAAAAGGCTCTTTACCATACGTACACAATATATTAACAACGTTAAGTCGGGATAGGCTATATTCGCGTGGATTCCATCTTTTATAAAAGTACTTAAATAGGGAAGTAGATACTGGATATTACAATCTGAAGCCAAAATTCTAAGTCTTTCATTTCTTATTTGCTCGCTGTATCCAAAAATGCCCTCAGTTAGTCTCAAAAAGAATACTTGCTGTTCCATGGAGATCTCGTGAATATCTGGTGATATTTTTATGTATACCGTATCACCTTTTGCTATAATTTTGTTTGTCATGTTGTCCTTTTCAACAAAATGTTGTTTGTTATTTTTATTATTTAAAACTTTCGTTTTATTATTTCAAATTTATTCACATTTATATAAAATGTATTTTTGTTCTTACTTATATGTACAACTGATATTTTTTTTTATGTAGTTATGTCAAAAGTGATGATTGACGTATTTACAAAGGTGACCACGTGTAAAATTTCGATTTTTAAATAGAGATCAAAACGTCAATTTATTTTTATCTTTGTGAATAATACTGTTAATAAAAATATTATTCCATTATCAAAAAAGATAATAGGCACAAATACAAACAAACAGTATTATAACAATATTTACGGGATGTGATACAGTGTCAACACTTTTCAAATGTGTGAAAGTTTTAGTATTATAATATGCAACAATTAATTTAATTACTACAAAAGAAAAATAAAATTAACTGGAATTACAGAAAAATAAGGGGTACAGAAAACTAACACTAAGATAAAAACAAATAAAATTAACAAGTTAACAAGAGCTTTACAATGCAGACATTATCTCTGCAGACTTTGAGTTTAATTTAATTAAGGGTACAAACAAAATTGAATATTTATTTATTTTTACAGAAAAGTCATCTTGCCGCAGAGGAACATGCTTTTTATATTGACTGTGCATAGTTTGATCTATTAAGCTACTAGAAAGTTATAATAAACTATAATATCTATAATAATCTTCAACAAATGAATGTTTTAAAAACTGTTAAAAATTAGATTTGTTAATTGCATACTCTTCAGTCAGAGTCCACGCTAGGTGCAGTAGAAACTAACTACCTGCAACATTACAAAAGAAAACAGACAAGGTGGCCAAGCTACAAAACATTAGTAACCGAAACAATAGGAGCAGTTTCTACAATAAATACAAAACATGAAGTAGAGAAGTGTGCGTTAAAGTTAGAAAAAAACATACAAAACGCCATAGAAGGCAGCAAAAAGGAGGGAACTACATTAACCATCAAAGGAAGGTTAAGATACATCAGGAATGAGTTTAAGAAACTGATTCAAGAAAAAATCCTACAAAGAAGAGGAGCCAAACGGACGAGGAACCGAGAGGACAAAAGAATTGCTAACGAGCTAAATAAGAAAGTCAATAAACAAAGGACAAAAAATACATTTCGGTCTTGACAGAATGGTGTACACCGAAAGGGACAAAGCGGAAGTCATGAAAAACACACTAAAATGGAGGTGTAGGAATAACTACTACCCCAATGAGGACTTCAGAAATCACGTTAAAAGTGGAAAGGAGAAGCCGAATTCTAGGTAGCAGAAGGGGCGCAATAGAAATCAGACAGTCCTCTAGTTAGGACAATCCTCTTAGGACAATCAGAAATTAGGCAGTGTTAATGCTGTCAGAAAGAAAAATGTAGAAAGTATACGATACATTGTTCTTCATGCATGATTTTATTAATAACTGGGAGTTTATTTTTAACAGTGGAAGTAAATCTGGTGACAACCACGATCCGACGAATTCAAATAATTTTGAAAAATGGTTTGAGAATAAGCTTTTAAAAAATTTAGAAGAACCATCATTAACTATAATGGACAATGTTCTTTAACCATGAGTTTCTTCTTCGTCTTGGACTGCGTTTGCCTGCTATTTTTCCTTGCATGATATTTTGAGGACCCTTAAGCTAGCGGGGACAAATGAGCGGAATTCAATTTAACCTACGTAATATTTTTTCACCCATTTTTCACTAATTTATTACCACTCTAATAATTTTTCACCACCAAACCACCCTTAATGGGAGCGATTCTGCTGGCTTAAGGTTCAAGCTAGCAGAATTCGGAAAAAAAAACTTTTTGCAGATGACATATTTTTTTACCCATTTTTCACTAATTTATTACCATTCTAATAATTTTTCACCACCAAACCACCCTTAATGGGGGCGATTCTGCTGGCTTAAGGTTCAAGCTAGCAGAATTAGGAAAAAAAACTTTTTGCCGATTGCGTATTTTTTTACCCATTTTTCACTAATTTATTACCACCCTAATAATTTTTCACCACCAAACTACCCTTAAGGACAGAGAGTTTGCTGGCTTATGGTTAAATCTAGTATAATTCCAAAAAAATATTTATGATATACCTCAGTGCTCTGCTAGGTTTTTATGAATTTATTACCACCCTAGTAATTTTTCACCCTCAACTAACTCATTTGGTGGATGATTCGACACCATAAAGTCAGACTGGAAACACGTAGCAGCAAAGTAGGCGGATCCTCAATGCCAATTTTAGGTCTCTGTTACATAATACCTTGGACATCCTTCTAAAAGCCGCTCTAGCCTGCTCTATCGTAGATATAATTTCGCCGTGACTTTCTGCGTTACAATTTAATTGCTGTCCAAGGTAAACGATTTTATCAACTTCCTTAAGTTTGGTATTATTTTCATATATAGACGGTTTTATATACTGTTGTTTACTTATTACGAGTATTTTGGTTTTCCGTATGTTCAGATCCAGACCTGCCTCCCTACAACTCTCAACGACACTATCAAGTAGTGTTTGCAGATCTTCTTGACTAGAAGCTAGGAGTACTGTATCTTCCGCATATCGCAAATTATTGATGACTTCACCGTTCACAGGTATTTCTTCTTGTTTTTCAGAAAGTGCTTTTCTGAAATTTTTTTCGGAGTAAACGTTGAAAAGTAGGGGTGACAATGTCATCGAATGCCATAGTCTGTGGACTAGTACGCAGTTCGATGCGCATCGCCCCGCCTCAAATTTTCCCATTGGCTCTTGACCTGGAAATCCCTATTTATCGCTCGAACAGCGCATATAAATATTGGCGATTTTCAGGTCAGTCATACTCCGTGGCTGAGAATTGTTTCACCTTAACTTGGTGTTTTTATTTCGACGAAGAAATTGTCATGTAAGAAATATCTTGCCTTTTTCAAGGCAAGACACCGAAATATTTACAAGTCCATAACCCGAAAATGGACTTAGAGGAGCTCCCGACGTTTACTCCGAAGCCCTCTACAGAGCACCCGGGGATATCAGAAGGTGGTTAGACCTTTAATTGTTCCCCCGAGGTGACAACAAGAGGCATCCCTGCCGTACTCCTCTTTTAATATTAAGAGCCTGTGATTCCACACCATCTACTAAAACTGATGTTGTTTGATTTCAATATAAATGTGCAATTATTCGAACATCTCTGCCGTCTAAGCCAATGTCTTTTAGAGCTTCGATCAATATAGAGTGCTTAACACGATCAAATGCCTTTTGGAAGTCAATAAAACAACCGTATATGTCTACAGATAAATCTCGACATCTTTAAGCAAGTATGTTCATTCCAAACAGTCCTCTGTTAACGCTGTTCAGTACTGACATATTTACGCATCACGGTATCTTTTTTGAAAATGAGTAGACCAACTTTTTCCAGCAACAGCGAAAAAGTGAAGTTGTCCATTCTCAGGTAGTTTTTGTAATCATCCTCATCAATGACATTAAGCAATTTCGTGTCACAATAGTTCACACGATCAACAAATAATTTCTTAATCCAACATTTTTTCTTCTATTTTTCAAATGATAAGGATACCAAGCACAATGCTGCCATTTTCCTTCTCCTCATTATATTTTGCGTAGTGTTTACTCGATACATTTTTTGGTTAAGCGATATACACCGTCGTGAAAACAAACTAAAACTGAAGTTGGACCTATAGTTGGATAGCAAGTCGGAGCGTGAATGTCCAGCATTACTGTTGTTTCTGGCGTTATGACTAATGGGATTATATTTCTAAGTATTCCTCCTTCTTTCAGTATCGTCTCTTTCTATTGTATTATAGGCTTGTATTAAATGTATTAAAGTTGTATACAGTTTAAAAAAAGGTAACTATTTGATTACTGCGCAACTTGCCTATCTAATTACTATCGATCAAAATTTTATGTAGTATGTGGAGTGGTTTGGAAGTGACATAGGCACAAAAAAATACAAAATATTCGTTCTCTAGTTTTATATTAAAGTCTATCGTATAAGCGTAATTGATATTAAAAATAAAAAAGTTTAGTAAATCCTGACTTAACTGCTTTGCCATATTTTGTTAAAGGCCTGCATCACATAAGAAAAGCTGCAAAGTAACATATCTTTGAATTAAAATCCCGGAATATTTCTGCGACTTTCTCGGAAACCAACTATATAGAAGTAAAGTTTTTTGATTTCTTATTATTTTTTGTCTCGTTGCTTATATTTCTTTGATCATTTTTAAATTCCTGGTATAAAAACCTTTGGAGAATCAACTTAAAATAAAAATAATCGTTTTTTATTGTCGATAAAATTTTCATTCGGACCGGCATACTTATTTTGCTTTGTTTTGAAATAATCCTTCGATTTTATTTATCGCGTAGCTGTCAAAAATCTATTCACATACCTTCATATTCAATTGAAGAAATATTGATATCGCTTTTATCCGAAAAAGCAGATTTGTTTGTTTTTTATTGGCAATCTGATTGTATCCAGAAAACATTTTTGGCGTTTAGAAAGGAACATAAATCAGCAATTATTGCTAGAAAAACAGCTCCTCCTTTATCTTTTATTTTCTGGCTGAATTAATGCCAAATAAAACAAATGGAAATCGCTGAAAGAACCCTGAAAGGCTGAAACGGTTGCGGTGGCATTGGACAGGGGCGCAATGCGCAAGTTGAATCGGTGTTGCCATATCTTCTTAACACCGCATTAAGTCCGAATTTAAAAAAAATATTAAATGTCTTTGAGTCTTGAGCCACGCGACTATTACGATTTTTTTAATATTACACATTTTTTATTAAACTGATTAGGTATATTGTTATCATTATTGGTGAGTTAAAAACTATATATAAAAAAAGATATTTAATTCAAACTAAACTGACCTAATATTATATAAAACTAACTAAACATCATTTGTAATTACGACGAATAGATCATCATTAGCGGCTACTGTAATTGTAACAATAAAACACTGAAAACTTTGTTTTCAAACTTCCACAAAGTAATTAACCATATATATGTTTCTGTATTGAACTATTCCAATTCCAATCTTATTTACAAGCACGTGTCATCTAAACGACTACTATGTACTTTTTGAACTTCCCCTTTTACCATTAATCACTATAAATGTGACACTTAGCAGTTCTTCATGGCAATTTTTCTTCTTCTTCTTTAAATGCCGTCTCCTTTAAGAAAATTAAATTCAGAAAATTAAATTAAAGAAAATCATTACGGCTATCTTTACCTTTGAAAGTGCTGCACCAAACAGCTCAACAGAGTTACAGTATTATACCATTGTCTCCAATTGTTTAGCCAGGATACTCGTCGTTGGATTATGCTGCTTCTGTTCAGTATCTTTCCTTGTATATTGATCTGCAGCAACGCATATCTGTCACCTAACGCATATCTCTCACCTCTCATGACATGATCCAGATACTGAAATTTTTTATTTAAATTGTATTTAATATCCCCTTTTCCTTTTTCATTATTTTTAAAACGCCGGTGTTCGTAATCATAACGACCCAACTTATTTTTAAAATTCTTTTCAAGTCCACCTTTCAAACGGAGGCGATTAATGTAGAACTTTGTCAAAGGTCTTGTTGTATAACAAGGTTAAGAAAACAGTTATAAAGAGGTTGGTTGACATCTGTGAGCCAAAACATTAAGGGCAAACCTTTTCTTAAACCCATTGAGTATCTGAAACCAAAACTGAGTGTTTGGCTTCAGTATATATACCTTAATATACCTTAAGTATCTAATTTTTTGTCATTTCAACTCTTTTTTTTTAAATTTTATTCTTTTTTGTCACCCATTTAATTATTTTATCTTCTAGTTTACCTATTCAACATTTAGTAGTGTACATCTTACGCTTCCATCAAGTTCATCCATCACGCTCTAACTTCACTGCCTTTATTTCCTTTCCTTCTTCTTTCTTCTTGGTATAACCCATCCTTTAAGGACATTGGCGATCATCATGGCACATTTTACCCTATCTGCAGCAGTTCTAAAGAGTTCTATTTTTGTTTTTCTACTCCACTGCTTTACATTTTTCTACCAGGACATGCGGTATCTTCCTTTCTCTTTTTGCTTCCACTTTCGCTTGTATAACCAATTGCATTAACCTTTTTCATTACTTAGTATGTGATCAAAGTAGCTAATTTTTTGTTTCTTCATTTTTGTTTTTAAATCTTTCTTAATGTTTCTGTCTCCACAATTCTCTATACTTTAACTCCATATAAAAGGGCAGATTATTTCCTTTCCTATAGATATATAAATATTTATTTCATGTAAGATTCTTCCTCTTATTGTTCGGTTTATGGCGATCTGTTGTCATCTTCAGATTTTTAATAACCCTAAGTCGGCCTCAACCATAGATATATAATACAAAATAGACTAACCCTTGAAATACCAGCCCGTTCCCCGAGTGCGACAGAAAAAACTGAAGCAAAGCAGTCCCTACATCTTGTTCTAATTTGCCAGGTTTATCGACCACCTGACCTTAATGACTAATAAGAAGGTCGTTGTCGATAAACCCGGTCCATTAAAAAGATATACAGGGACTGCTTTGCGCCACTCTCTCTCGCACTGGGGCAACGCGAGGGTAATGCAGCAGTCAGTCTATTTGTATCATATATTTATGGCCTCAACACCATCCAACCACTTAATTCGAGGTTGGCCTCTGCTTCTTTTTCATGAAGATGTTTCTGTGGTTAGCTTTTTAGCGATAGAGTTGTCGGACATTTGTATAATGTATCTAGCTCATCTTATTTACTATGTTTTGTAAACATTACGACGTTTGATTCAATAAGGAGTTAGTATAATTCGCAGTTATATCTTTTGCGTCATTGGCCTTGGTCGTTTATAGTTCAAAATATTTTTCTGAGTATTGCCAAGGCTACGAAATATTGTTCAACATCTCGCTTGCTACGCTCTATAATGTCAATGTCATCAGTGTATGCTAAGATTTGTATAAATCTATTGTAAATTATAGTGTCGTCTTTAATTCGCGTATCTCGGACTGCCAATTGCAAGTCAACATTAAATAGAACGTATGCCACCGCATCCCCTTGTTTAAGTATATCCTTTATTTTAAAATTTTTAAAAATCTCTCTCTGTATACTCAAGTTGCTTCTAAGTTTAACCTTCTTTTTCCTATTAGTCAAATAAGTTTTTTTGGTATACCAAATTCAAGAATTAATTGGTTTGTTACTATTTTCTTGACACTGCTATACATTATCTTGTAAAGTAAGGTGATCTTGTCTTCCTGTATTGTGAAAGTCGACGAACAGGTGATGGGTTTCAATGTTTAATTTTAATGTCTTCTGGAGAAAATGTCTTATTAAATGAATTTGGTCAATTGTTGATTTTCCAGCAGTGAATCCGGCCTGGCATTTTTCAATGATTGCCACTGTGTAGTTTAGGCTACACACGCAGACTACAAAACTTGTAGCCCTTCGTAGAGAATATTTACTAGTATGTGCTTTTAAAGGAGTCGTTAACAGAGTTATACCCCGGTAGTTGTCACGCTGGAGCTTGTCGCCTTTTTTATTCAAGGGGCATCTCACATCTTGAGACCATTTACAGGATATGGTCTTATTTTGGCAGCCAAGAAATAAAAGTTTATGCAGTATCTGTAGTAGGGCGCCGCCACTTAACTTGTAGATCTTACTGCAAATTTGATCAGTTAACACGTCAAGCTTGTGGGACCCTCCCCTTTGTGGGAACTTAGTTATTTATGTTTTTTGTTATAAACTGCAACTTTTTTTAAGTACGTCAATGAGTTAGTTCTAAGGTTAAAAATTTCATTACTATTATAATACGCTTTAATTTTTTCAGTCTCACACATTCTTTTGTTGTTTGCTTTTAGCGCACTGGAGATCTTATGTATGAAGTTATACACAAATCAGTTACAATAATTTCTCTAACAAGTAACATTTTAAGATTTCACACACAACCATTAAACTTTTTTTGGGTACCAAATGTTGTCTTTTAACATATAGGGCCTTATTGTTAAAAAGCTTTCATTAAACCATGTCTTACAACTACAACTTCCTCACATAAGGTTTTACTTCTACAATCATACCCAGACTTCTTATTCATACTTCTCACCCATATACTTATTCTCAGAATCCATTTAAGTTTAGTCAATTTAACTAATATTCAGGTGATACATTATATTAACATCTTAATAATCCATATTTTCTTCGACACATCCATCTACATTAAATTACAACTTTTTCTATAGTAGGTTTCTATATTTTAGAAATCCACACATACTACAGTTTATCACTAAGTTTTTATTAACAAACAACTTAGCATTGTATACATATCTAACATCTAATTTTTAGAAACCAAATTTGACTTAGAACATATAGGGCCTCATTAATATTTCAGTTTATTGAACACATAATCTTTCAGGGTATATTACACTTTAACCTCAATTAAATGATATTTGATACTGTTACAAGATATATTAAACTAAAATTTTAACATTATCATTTGACACATTGTTGGTTAGTGTCGCATTAAGATACATACTTCAAGTTACATTGACTGCTTTGTGCAAATCCTCCTAATAATGTCATTTTGATCAGTTGTTACCTTGGGTCTATATAGAAACTACGCCTCAGGACCAGTAACCTCGGTTAGGAGTATTCCCTTGCTATGAAGTAAATCTGTTTAAACTATAACATCTTATAAATTTATCAGCAACGATGTAATAGATAACACATTTCATATTATTTAAAGGGTTTTACCCACATATTTAGTGGCTTCACTTATGTGCACCTTGTAAATATTCCACCACATTTGCGTCAACTTCAGTCAAAATTTAACCTTTACATGTGTCTTCATTAAAGTGATATTCCTTATTCCATGTAATAGTACTGATGACGGACTTACCAGTCCAAAAACGTTCTGTGACGTAGCCCGAAGGGGAATTTTTTAAATATATATACCTTTTATAAAAGTTTTTTTAAATAAAATTTTTGTGATTTATCGTATACAATTTCTTTGTCGAGGCTAAAATTTAATATTATTCATACAAGAGATGTTTATTTCGAAAATTACATATTTTGTATCAGTATTATGAAGAAATTAAATGTGAGTATAATTAAGATTTAACTATCGCTACTGCGTTTTGTTGTAAATTGAAACTTTGGTGAGTAAAAATTTTCGCTATTACACAAATCGTCGAACCAAGTCTCATAGCCCCAATGTGAAACTACATACCCTATGGATAAACTAAATACTGTAAGCTATTGGGCGAAGCAAAAACAACCTAAAGATGAAAAGCTACGGATACCTATACAGAGTCCACTAGCCCCTTTTTTTTCTAATAAGAAATAGAGCAATAAACTATCATTAGTCTGTCACACCTGTCGCACACCTGTCGCGAAGACTAGAGGGATAAACATCACATACTCTCTTTGAAACTTTCTTGTTGTCTGATTTAAAATGAATGAAAGTAGATATCTGCGTAATACTGAGTCCTAATGCAATGTCACCCTCATATTGAATCAGAACTCTCTCCGAAACTTTTTTGAATCTTAATTTTTACTATATAATATCACACCTTTCATATTTTGACATTTTCACTAAAAAATCATTTTTAATTCGTACCAAATGAATTTTTCAACATCAAAAATGTATGAACATTTATTACTTCTTGCTAATATTCCTCTATTAGCTACCTGACATTGCAAATCTTATCTATTGTTCATCTATCTTCCATATATCCAAATAAATTTTAGGATATATCTAATACCCATCTTTCAATTATATCCCCCATTATTTTTCGACTTGCCAAGTAGTTTAGTGGCCCAAAAATCTGCCCGTCATTTAATAAACCCCCTACACTTTTTATACACAGGCACGGATATTCCGCTTCTGCGTTAGTCCGGCAATTGTTGTACTTCCATAATTCAAACAGCAAAAACAGTAAGGTCTTCTAACATTGACCATATTTCCCCAGAAATATTGTCATACAAGACAACTGCTTTGCCTTTATTTATTGTATGTAGTGTTCAAACAAACTTTCTTCTTTGGTACTTTAAATACCATTTCTGTTACTATCTCCTATTCTATTTTATATTTTCTAGCGCATGTTTACATACTTTTCCATGTAGCAGTGAATTGCTTTTGTTAATACATTTGATGTGACTAAAATCTTTTGATTTTTTTGCTCTATATTTGGCATTTCTGTCCCATCTGGTCCAATAAAATCTCCCATCTAATCTCTTTGATGTTAAGTTCATCATGAAGATTTTAAAAACTTCGGTTTTAGCTGTTAATAGAATTTTAAAATATGGGTTTGGTTTATTACATATTTTATTTTATTTAAATATATTACTTTTGTCAATGCTTTCTTTTCTGAAAACTGAAAAGTTTCTTCGGGGAAAGAGCATACCCGATTCTACAGTAGATTTCCTAGGAAAATGTACGTTTCATTTCGGACCGATTTGATACTGGAAAGCTTGTCTGGGAAAGAAACCAGGAAATCCTTCCGATACTTTTTCCTCATAAGCTCTGCAAAATTTTCACAAGCAGGCATCATCGACGCCGGGTGCAGTGTAGATCGATGCCGGCGCCTGACATCGGCATCGGTCTGGGTCGCTCCCGGTCGTTCACCTGTTTCATCCCCCGATTCAACCCCTGTTTCTATCTCTCTCGCTCGCCAGTGTAAGTGTGTATACGCTAAAACGCTGCGTATAGCAGGAAACAACGGCTACGTTACAGGGAAAGCTCGAAAAGCGGAATTTCCGCATTCATGTTCGGTTCGCGCTCATCCAGAGGACGATGCGCTAGTTCAAGGTTTGCACCATGCAAATTAGAGTTAGAGTTAGAAGTTTGGACCGATTGTGGAGAGAATTTCGGTTCGAATAAGAGCTTTCTAATCTAATATCAAAAATTGATGCGAGAATATTCATGAAATTATGATTTTGAAAGCGTCAGATTGAGTTTTGGCAGATTAGTTAGATTTGCAGCCAAAAACAACATTTGGCTTAAAAAATAATTACCAAATTTTTTAATTTTTTAAATTTCTATATACATACAATGACTTTATTTTACAGTATAAAATTCATAATCAGTTCAAATGTTAAAACAAAATTTTTCCTACAACCTATTTGCTTAAACTTAAATAAATAATTTTATTAACCAAACACTAAATAATACTGAAAATCATCAAATTAGACTACTATTAAAAAAAAATCGATAAAATGCAATCTTATTTCAAATCGTTAAACAATTCTTCTTCTTCATGTGCCTTGTCCGTTCCGAACGTTGGCAATCAACATGGCTATTCTGACTTTGTTTACGGCAGATCTGAATAGTTCAGCAGATGACAATCCGAACCATTGCCGCAAGTTTTGGAGCCACGAGTGTCTTCTCCTCCCTGGACCCCTTCTGCTGTCTATTTTCCCTTGAACGATCAGTTGTAGTACTCTATATTTATTATGTCTCATAACGTGACCCAAGTATTCCAACTTTCTTTTCTTTATACTTATTCCTACCTCTCTCTCTCTTTACCTATCCGGCGTAGTACCTCTTCGTTGGTCACGGGCTCAGTCCAGGATATACGTAATATACGTCGGTAAGCCCACATTTCGAAGGCCTCTACTTTTTTCATCAATGTTGCGGTCATTGTCCACGCTTCCATTCCATATAATAAAACCGGAAATACATAACATTTCAGAAGTCGAATTTTGAGAGGTAGGGTGAGGCTTTTAGAGGTGAAAATTTGCTTCATGCTAGTGAACGATGCTCTTGCCTTTTCTACTCTTATACGTATTTCCTTCGCTTGATCCCAATTTGAGTTAACTGTTGTTCCCAAGTAGATGTACGAATCCACGTGTTCAATTCTTTCATTGTCTAATATCAGTTGCTGTGGTGGTTGTTGGGTTTTGCTTACTAACATCCATTTGGTTTTTGTGATATTTAGTCTGAGTCCGTATTGTGCACTTGTTTTTTGTATCTTACTCATTAGGCAACTCAGTTCCTCCATGCTACTAGCTAGAATCACAGTGTCATCCTTATGTTATTAATTATTTCTCCATTTATCATTATGCCTTCTGTGCTTTCCTCCAGCGCTGTCTTAAATACTTCTTCTGAGTATATATTAAAGACAATAGGAGACAAGATACAGCCCTGTCGTACCCCTTTCTTGATCTCAATTTTATTGGTCAATGTAGATCCTACTTTCACTTTAGCTGTTTGACCCCAATAGAGACTCGCTATTGTTCAAATGTCTCTGTAGTCGACTCCGATCTTATGGAGAACTTCAATTATCTTTTCGTGCTTTACGTTATTGAATGCTTTTGCGTAGTCTATAAAGCATATGTACACGTCTTTGTTCATATCTCTGCAGCGCTGGATGAGTACCTGTAGACTAAAAAGTGCTTCTCGTGTCCCAAGAGAATTCCGAAACCCAAACTGCGAATCTCCAATGTTATCCTCGCATTTTTTGCTTATTCTGTTGTAAATAACCTTGGTGTATGCCTTCGAAATGTGGTTAATTAGACTTATCATCCAATGTTGATCACAAGACTTTGCTTTTGTTTTTTCGGTATGGCAACAAAAGTTGACTTCATTAACCAGTCTTCAGGAAACTCCCCGCTGTTATAAATATTAAACAATTATCTGGTCAATAACAGTAGTATCTAGTCTTAAGTACTTAAGTAGTTAATTCTATATACAAAACTCTATCCATTTTTGGACTTAGGTCTCTTTGTCTCTTGTATTTGCCTTTATCCCGTGCTGTTGTCAGCTATTTTATTTCAGCGAGTTTCTTAATCTTAAGATCGACACTTAATTATGTCCACGTCCTCTCTTGAATTCTCATAGTCGCCAATATATTATCTACTTATTCTATCTCACAATATTTTGTCGAATAGACCTATCTTACTCTTATCATACCTTTAGTTAATTTATTTCTGATATTAGTTTTATATACTACATTTGCCATTAAACCCACCTCAGTATCATTTTTTAATTTTTATTGTTTCATCAGTAAGTGTTTAAACCGAATTAACTATAAATAAATAGAGGGATCATTAACCATTCTCTTTTTAAGATATTTTAAGTAACATAACAAATAATATGCTAGGATGAACCAATCACTCTTAGATGATGGGAGAGATATTATAAATCTCTTTCAAATAACCCTAGTTAAAATTTTCAGCTAACAAATATATTTTTAACTTTTATTTAACTAAATTTTTACACACTTACAATGGTTAGATAAGGTTCTTCTACGTTCTATTGCTGGTCTTAGATTTATAAACCACAACCAGACTATGAGTCTTACTTCTATCAAACTTCTCTCTTCTAATACTAACCTTTCAAAGAGGTGGGCATATATTTTATCTAAATCTTATAATTACAATGAGTTCAACATATTGGATTTTTTCAGTTCTGTCAATTCACTAAATATTACTATAACTGTTAATAATCAATAAATTAAGGATTATGTTTTGGGAGTTTTGATGTCCCAGAGACTATAATAAAAAGAATAAAGCTATATCTGGATAACTTGGTAAACGAATCCTGCATCTCATCGTACCACCAATGTATAAATCAATGGGCGGTACTTTCTAATGTAACTATATCTTGCCTTGAATGGATAATAGCTACATATTAAACTTGTGAAGTATCTAGTTTATTGGTTACTTATATATACACATTCAAACGAACTATGATTGACTAATGTATTGGAGATAAGTCAATACTCACAATCTTAAGTTTTTATTATTGTAGTAGAATTTTTAATAGAATAAAATTAAAAATAAATCGTTCCCAAGTCGCAGAACTCATGGTTTTGTACAGAAGTGAAGGAAAAATGTAAAGAAAAGAAAAAGCTTACATGAAATACATGTCAACCAAAACACAAGAGGCACATGATCACTGGGAACAATTTCCGAAAGAAATAGAACATGATTTTTACGATCTGCAAAAGGAAATATGGCGCTTCAAAAAGGTCAAAGAATGGAGGTAAAGGGAGTAATAAAACAAAAATACATATAAAAGGATACGTTGATTGACTGCTTAAAAAAGCTCTATTCAGGGGAAGAACAAACGACGCTAGAACCGTAAACACCAGAAATTACCAAAAATGAAGAACTTAATATAAATGTACAGCAAGTTTGTAAAATACTTGAAAAACTGAAGAACAGAAAAGCAGCAGGTAAAAATAGGATACCAAATGAACTACTAAAATATTGTGGAGCAGCAATGACAGAACAATTAACAACATTAATTAATAAATTAGCTGCAATATTCGTTATAAAGCAAATGACCGAGAAATCACCAGAGTATAGTAGACCAGCATTCTGTCTAATTGACCTAAAGAAAGCGTTTGACAGAGTAAGACTCAAAGATGTAATCCATCTTCTGCATTGTTACGATAAATATGACTCATGTCTAAACTGTAAACATGTTTTTCCTATAAGTATTTTTCTAATAAGAAGTTTTCAAAATGTGGTTCTACGAATACAGAAGGATTCTAAGCGTGTCTAGGACATAACATAGAACCAACCTGTAAATTCTGGAAGAGCTTAATATAAAAGACATGCTATTAAATAAAGTGAATCGAGAATAGTAAAATTATTTTGGCCACATAGCCAGAAGAACGGGGACGATGGAACTATTGTAAGTAGAAGAAAAGACAGAAGGGCGAAAACCAAAACGAAGATCAACAAGATAATAAAGAAATTGGGCGGACAAAATGAAGTCACTGGTGAAAAAATCCCTACATGAAGCCATCTATCTGGCACAGGATCGAAGCTCAATGAAGGCAGCCAGCCTTGTGGGAGTGTCACAACACCCTTACAATGAATCAAGGAATAAGGAAGAGAAAGCGGTACAAAACTAAATCTGGTGAATAAAGTAAAGTAACTACAGGTTACATTAGATTTTAGGTTAATGAACGTCACATCGTTAATAGTGGACAGATGCACTCAACCAAAAACGTGGGATGTACAACAAGACATGTTATATTTATTTATAACTTGGTAGTAAAACCAACAATTACATATGCATCAGTCGTATGGTGGCCGAAGGCGTAGCAAAAAGTGCTATTCTTAATTTAAAGAAGATGCCAAGAATTGCTTGCTTTAGAAATACAGGAGCTCTGAGGGGCATACCAGCAGCAGCTAGGAACGTTCTACTGGACCTCCCTCTTTTAGATATTGTTATAAGAAAGGAAGCGACAATTGAATATTATAGACCGCGAGAAACCCGAGCAACGTAATGTTTAGATAAGGATATAGTAACATATAAATAAAGTCAGGAAAATAAAATACCGTAAGGATAACTAACTGATTATATAGTAGCCCGCTACAAGCATAAAGTATATTTTCAAGTGGATATCTACCCATGAGAGGGATGGGACAGAGCAAATGCACAACCTAGGCTACCAGGTTATATCTGGTACACAGATAGGTCTAAAACTGATATCCAGTAGTGGAGATGTAAATATATCTGTTCTAGTTGGAGAATATGCCTCTGTATACCAGAGTTTTACGCGATCTAGCATGGTGTAAAGAAATTAACATCAAACTGAAGCGGATCAATATGCATAGATAGTCAAGCAGTTATTGGGGCTCTTCGAAGTACTAAGGTAAACTCTAGGCTAGTGTGGAAATGTTAAGAAGTACTCGACACACAGAATTCGGGAAGATAAAATAAGAAAATTGGCTGCAGTATGCTCGGTTTATAACAGTTGTATTTCAAAAAAATAAATCCACAAAAAGCATAGCCGGATAAGAATGTCAAAATTGCCTCAGGGGAAACTTGACACCAAATTTTTAGATATTGTTAGGCATCACAAAAGATCCACAGGGCCAAATCTAGGGTTTAACTTAGAGTCTTAATTTCTCTCCTAATCTCTCCAATCTTTAATCTTTCCCATTAAAATGGCTTTCAAAAGAATATATTTGCAGCCTTTTATAATATGGTATAAATATGATACTTTTCGAGGTTACTGTGATATTTAGCAGCACTTTTTTGGTATTATTTCTTTTTAAGACCTCTTGTAATATGGTCGACTCATAAAGTTTTAAGTAACCTTCTGAGACACCACATTTCAAACGTTTGAATACGGTTTAGCGATCTTGCCTTAAGTGACCACGTATATTCTTATTCGTCTCAGTAGCACTTACTGTTTAACGTAGCTCCAAGACGTTTAAATTTTTCATCCCAATCTACAAGTTGATTGTGTGTTTTCAACTGTGCTTGCATATATGTTTGCTAATTATCAATAATTTTCTATTTATGATGTCAATATTGATAGCTCACATGTTTACCACTGTGCTAATATTATTTACTATCTCTTGTAATTCTTCTGTATTGTCTTCTGTGAAAGTTATATCATTAGCATATTGCAAATTATTTATGGGAATACAATTCATTTTAAAACCATTTTTATTTTTAAATATTTTCTAACTATATTTTAAACAGCAAAGGACAAAAGATGCAGCCCTGTCTCACGCCCTTACTTATTTCTACATGTTCTGTATATAGATCGTTAGTAATCATTAATTCTTCCTTTTGATTCCAGTATAGCTGCTAGGTTATCCTCCTATCTTTTCCATCGAGACCAATCTTCCTTAACGCCTGTATTAATATCTCATGTATAACACTGTCAAAAGCCTTTGGGTAATAGATAAAGCAAATAAAAACATCACTTAGCTGGTCTTATCATTTATGCACCAATAACTGGCTGCAAAAAGTGCCCGCTATGTTTCCAAATCATTTTTGAAACCAAACTGAGTGTCTTTCATTCTCTCTTTACATTTGTTATAAATCCGCTTATAAATTACTTTTAAGAACGCTTTGAGTACTTGGTTCTTTAAACTGATTAGGCCAGATCTTGGTAGAGACTAGCATTGTGCTTCTTTGGAATTGCTAGGAAAGTTGACTTCAGTCAATCTAATGGTGTTTTTCCATTTTTGTATATATTATTAAAGAGTTTTCATAGGTGCTTTAAATTAAATAGTTTACCTTGTTCCAAATTTGCGTTCTCGGATCCTATAACTTTATTATTTTTTTATTTTTTAAACATGAGCTCGCATATTTCACTTCTGATGCTAATATATATGGTCCAGTTATCCCGTGATCAGGCGCAAAAGCTGTATCTAATGTTCAATCTCTCTAAAAGTGGTTTCTTACACTGCTGCATTGCTGTTAGAACGAAATAAATCCATCGCAGTTTTTACAATTAAAGTTATTGCTATTCTATTTCCGGTTTAGCATATTGGGGAGTGCCAGTTCTTGTGCCAAGTTTTGTAAAAAAATCCTTCGCCTACTTCTGTCATTACTTTTCCAATCGGGAAACTTTCTGGTAAATGTAATATAGGCATTCATCATCATGCAACCTCTTCTGTCCACTGCTGGACATAGGTCTCTCCCATTTTTCGCCACTCTTCACGGTTCTGTGCTTCTTGTTGCCATTTCTTGGATATTCGTCCAATGTCGTCCATCCAGCGTGTTGGTGGTCGTCCTCTGCTGCGTTTGTCTTCTCTTGGGCGCCAGTCAATTAGTTTTCTGGTCCATCTTGTGTCTTTTAGTTTCGCTATGTGACCTGCCCAATTCCATAGGCATTGAGTGCAGCCATATCCATAATTTCCATAAAGATTCTAAATGGTTATACCCACGAACTACTTCGGTACTACTACCAACGATTCTAAATGGTTATACCCATGTAAACGAACACATGTATGTGTATCCTCTGGTAATTTTATTTTCGGTGTAAATTGACTCTTTGGTTTTATTATAGTGTAAAATAATTTTAAGCTTACGTTTTGCCTTTTCATCAGAGGATATTTCGCTGCTGTGAAACTGTGTTAATGAAAGTATGACTATTTTCTTTTTTGTATGTACATAGGATACTATTGTGAGACCATTAGAAAATTAAAAAAAAAGAAGAACGTTCGTTGCCCGCAGAATTCAGAGCAAATTCGGCAAGAATCTCTTTTTTTGGCCCTTAGGGTTCCCGTAATTGTAAATTCATTTCTTAGCAGTTCTTCAGCTAGGGGAATTGAGAATCGGAAACTATCCTAAAACCTTGATAAATTGCTCGCCGATTTTCTGTCGCTTCAGTGTATATCTGACTGTCCAAAATACAAGCAGTATCAGAGTCCGAACAAACCAAAATTTTTATTCCATATGAACCAGGTTTCCTTTTTATGTAAACTCCAAGTGGACATTTTCCTCTAAAGTAGCAAACCTCTCATCGAATGTGATATTTTCAACAGGTAAATATTTATTAACGCAATTTTTTACAAATTAATCATATGTATTGCGAATTGCTTGTAGTTTATCTTTTGTTTCTATTATTCTACTTGTTTTTGTGGAGAGGTCATTAATTCTTATGTATCTGTATATCATCTTGAATCTATTTCGAGACATTACAGCAGTAAAAAATGGTTGTTCGAATGTTTTTAAAGTTATTTGAAAGTAAAGTTGTCTTCCGTGCATGCATTGCACGGAACATTGCATTGCATAGCATTGCAATGTTCCTTTTATTGAAGTAAAAGGCATGCTAAAACGAATTGCGAATTTATCAAAACGTTTGTTTATTTTCAAATTGTATACTCACCTATTATTTTGTTAACCTTCACTTGAATTTACTATATTAAAATTTGTGTTTCCCATTCATTTCCCGATTTCAACTTTAGTATTTCCGCAAGTGGCTCAAAAGTACAATCCGTATTTACTGTTCAAACACTACTCACAATTCGTGTTAAGTTGTAGATATTTATTAAGAGAAAGATTGGGCGACCGGCTTCGCTGTTTACAAGCTATACAGCATCATCAATTGATTAAAAGTAGTATTTTGAATGAATTTTTTGTTTGCATACATATTGACTTAAATGTATCATCTATTTCAGCATTTAGTTTCTTGAAGGCCTGATGATGCTGGTTAACTTGTAAACTACGAAACCGGTCGCCCACTTTTTATCTTAATAAATCTACAACAACTTAACACCGATTATGAGTATAAGAGTATAAATGTGTGCTCATACCAGCAACATTTTCATCATTTGACTGTAATTTTATCTAGAACTGTTTGTTCTTCTTCTACATGTTTTCATCATTATTTTGCGTTATTAATATATTTATAAATACAGTTTTCTTAATGTCTATTGATAGTTCATAGTCTCTTCCACACTCAACTATCTTGTTCATTAGCCTCTGGAAGTCGTGGAGATTTTCCGTCATTATGACAGTATCGTTCGCATACCTAATGATATTAATATTGGTGTTCCATTGTCTTTTATTCCAGCTGTTCCTCCCTAGAGAGCTCTTTCCATAATTTCTTCAGAGTATTCGTTATTAACATTATTGGCATATTCGAACATTATTGGCAATAGTACACATCTCTGTCGAACCCATTTTTTAATTTCGAACTCTTTTATAGTATATTGCGTATATATACGTATATATGCCCGCTTATGCGGTATCGGATGTAGAGGTACAAAGGATATTAAGAATCCCTAGATTCGACCGGGCTACACCAGAACATTGATCGAGGATGACAAACTCGCGGAACATGAAAACGAGCTGAAGTATATTAAATTAGATATACTTGAATTATCCGAATTACGGCGAAAATGTGAAGGAGAAATAGTACTTTCGTCGGGAAAATTATTGCATTATAGAGGAGAGTCTTCTAATGGTGGCGTCGAATTTATGGTAAATAAAAAACACAAAAAAAACACAGAATATACCTACAATTAAAAATACAAGTGGTAAAGTCATACATATCTAAAAAGTCAACAAAAATATTTGATTAAAGATCATCCAGGTATATGCACCGACCAGTGCCCACATAGACAAAGAAATTGAATTGTTCTACGATGACGTTAACTCTGCGATATAAGACGTAACCACTAACTATACTATACTGATGGGAGACCTAAACGCAATATATTCGTTTATTTTTTTACCAGCACTGCAATATACAGTTTATAACAACCAAGCCATTTCAGTATTTTATTATGAATGGTAGAGTTTAATGTATTGTTGATCTCGTGCTTTATTTCAATAAGCAAGGTTTTGAAGATGTACGTTTTCAATAAATTTTCGTTTGTCCGAACATTAAGTTGGTAGGGCTCGTACATATAAGCAACATGTAGGATAATCAATCTACAGTTTGGTACTGTGTTTTCGTATTTTACGCAAAACACATCCCCTTCTCACGAAATTATTCAATAAGCTTTCAGAATAAACCTTGAGCTAGACCTCATTAAAATATATCGTGTTTTCACAATTTTCATTAGCAACCCCCTCAGGGATGCGGTTAGGCACAGGTTTGACACACACATACAATAAATAACGAACGTGGGGTATGTTTCTGAGTGTGAACACTTCATTTTTCTAGTGTTTCTCCTAACATCAATCTCTCTTTATTTTACCCCTCTGACGGGTGTCAAAATCAGAGAACATGGGAGGAAATCGATATATGGACCGCTGAATTTACGATGATGTACAGGGCGATTGGACTAATGTTGGTTAATACTGTTTAATTATATTTACAAATTTGCACAGCTTTATTTTACAATCTTGCTTGTTCTTTCTGACATATATTGTTTACGATATATTTATCTTAACTTAAATATAATTACATCTTCTTTAGAATAATATATCAACTGACTTGATCATGAAAACTTCTCCTAATTCTTACAACTTTTAAACTTTTCCTAATCATTTGCAAGAGAAACATTATGAAATCTAAGGAACTTTGTAGCATTTTCATTTTTTAATTTTTACGGAACTAATTAGGTGCATCCCTCGATAGCCCTGGTTATTGAGGAAGTACTGGTTAACATCAGAATATATTTTAGATTAAAGATATTAATACAAATTATATATATATATATATATATATATATATATATATATATATATATATATATACATAGTATATAAGTTATATACATATAATATAATATAAAATATTTTTACTTTGTTGAACTTTTTTTACTTTGAAATAATTCTAAGATATAGTTTCTTGACCCTGGTTGATTTGTCTACCCTGACCTTACATCACCTAGTCTGTCATTTAATAAAATATTAAAATAAAGTAAAAAAATTGCGACAATTTTTATATCTAAAGACTTATCTCTAAACTCATTGTTTTCGGATAAATAAGTAATTACTTGTTATTTAATTAGTCAATTTTAAATCTTGCCTATCTCCCACTATAAAAATTTCACACTTCATTAATTTTTTTTATTTAGACAAAAAGAGTTCTTTACAATTTTACCGGCTAGTTCGTTATTACAACTTGTTAATGATATTGTGAGATGGAGTATAAATTTTGTTTATTATTTCTCTGGGTTGCAAGGTAAGTAAAATATGTAGAATATTTAATAGAGAAGATCGGAAACTTTGATAATTAGAAAAATATACTGCTCGTCATTATTTAAAGGTCTTACTAGTATTTAAAATACCCTAATTTATAATGAAGGTGGAAAGTATTGGAATAGCTCGCAACAAAGGAAAACAATATAATAAATGTGTGTATAAGATGGAAGGCAACCGTATATACGCATTTCTGACAACTGGTCATCTTCAATAAGGTACAGTCAAGTTATAAAAGGAGTATGTTAACTGCACCATACTGAAGACGACCAATAGTCAGAAATACGTATATTTATAGGTTGCCTTCCATCTTATACACATATTATTTATTAAATTGATTTCCTTTGTCGCGAGCTATGCCCATACTTTCTACCTTTATTTTAGTTATAAGATAAATTAGTTGAAATAGACCCATAAATGTATTGGTTGCAACTAGTGTCATTTATAGAGAAGCAATTGTTAAAAATGTATAACGATTTAAACGTTCCTTTCTTGTCATCTCAGAACACAATGCTTGCACTGGGTTTATCTCTTGGAGTTACCGATTGGAGTTACTTAGAAATTCAGCATTAAGAAACCATTTTTTATCGTTTTCAATTTAAGTCAATTTATAAACTGCAGCTGTCCACGTAAACTCATTTAGCACTAACACGCTTTTCAGGTGTTTTACTTTTTTAATTTTATTTATCACGTGTGTTGTTCTTGTACTCTCTAGCTCTTTAAAAATTCTTATAGTGCCCAATACAAGTAGCTGACAAAATGATTAGTATTTAGAGGAAAGAAAAATAAGTTTACTGATATTGACATCTGGATAATACATTATTTTAATATTGCCCCTATAGGAAATCTAATATACATTACAATGTAATAAGCGGCTTCATTTAGATATTTGGTCATAAATTCCTACAATTGAAAAGCAAACGTGTCTATAGCGTGACTTATTAGAAGTAGTAGCATACTAATACATTTTATTATTGTATCAATATGATTCAGTATATATTCGCCAATTTTTTATTGAAATTAAATATTATAGGTACCTTTATTACTCAATATATTGACCACTTAACAAATGGCCAAAAAATAAACAACGTACGTTTTGCAGATGACACAGCCCTTCTTGCAAATATCCAAGAAGAGTTAATTCATGCGACTGGTTGAAAACTAAAGTCAAATATTTGGTCTGCAGTTAAACAAAGACTAAGATTATGTTAATGGATAGACTACATACCAATGATCCACACATAACAACTATAGACCGGTTTTATTTTGTGAGCTTACATTTATATCTGGGATCATTGATCACAAACACAGGGTCACTATAGGAAGAAATAAAACGTAGATGAGATCAAGCAAAAGTCGCTCTAGGAAAGATGGCCAAAATATGAAAGGAGTCTCAAATTTCACGACCTCTAAAAATGAGGTTGATTAACCGCTTAATATTTTCAGATCATCCTTTGGGATTACCTGAGCCATTCTTCGAGATTACCTGAGTCATCTTGGGCCAACTGAGTCGTGATCTTTCTCTAATCCTTCTTCTTTTCAGGACTCCCAGAAATACTTTCTTGGTGATTATTTCCTTTATTTTGCCAGTTTATGTATATTGATTGCAGATACCTTAGCTTACAAAACTATTCAGGAAAATTTGCGTAGTACTATTTCTAATATTAGAGCAGTATTATTCGGTATATGCATAGGGATAAAAAATTGAATATTATAATAATTACATTAACATTACTTACACTTATTCATAAATATTTATTTCATAATTGTCTATATTTCCTTACTTACTTAACTCCGCGACGTTACAGCCTTTGAAGGGCCTCGGTCTGCTTCACATCTCATTATTATTTACTGTTGTTGTCTCGCTGCCGCCACTGTCGTATTATTGTTCCTCCACATTATCCTGTACTCAATTAATTCATCTACGAATTCTTGGTGCACTCCTTCTTTCTTCCGGATACCAAGAAACACTTTGGTGATAATACTTTCCTTTACCGCTCTCTACACGTGACTATTGGTCCACAACTTTTTCTGAGGATTTTTCTCTTCCAGCTTCTGAGTTTTTATTTATCCGCGGTAGACAAAATACGTGTCTCGCTTCCAAACGTTAGTACTGGATAGCTTAGGTATAAGATCTTTGTATTTCTACTGACAACTCTGACCTTAAGGAACTTCAGTAGATTGAAAAGCTACCGTTGGCCGCTTCAGCGTCCCAAAGCTGAATAGGACTCTTCCCAGTATGGCATTAATCTGGTAAGTTTCCCCACATTATTTGAATAAGCAAGCAAAATTTTGTATCATTCTGTTAAATTTAGTTTTACCCGGGTTATCAGGTAATCTTCTTATGATTTCTTCAAGAAACAAATTGAATAACATAGTTCTTGTCTTAAACTCTTTGATATTTCCAGAGGTACCGAGAGTGTTTTTTCTACTACAACTACCTACCGCTTGTTGATTCAAAAGTCATTTTCACCAGCCGTATATATTTCTGCTCAACTTCCAATTTACTCATAATTCTATACCACCATTTTCAATTATAATTATATATTTTTTTAAATATATTTAGAATTGATACACATATACATTATGCTGCTCGTAAGACTTTTCTAGTATCTGCATCAGTGTGAAAATTGGATCAGTATGAGAGCCGTTATTTGAAAACCTCATTGATAGTCCTTAATAAATGCTTCTGATAGTAGTGTCAACCGCTTGTTGAGTACTTTTGTAAAAACTTTATATAATGAACTCAGCAGGGAGATTCCAAGATCCCATGTATGGATAAGAAAGATGACACTTTTACTTTATTTTGTGGGCATCGTCACTGTTACCCATACCTCTTTAATAAGCTCGTAAATTTTGTCAACTAGAAATTAACCCCCTTGTTTTAAGTGTTTGGCTGGTATATCACCTGCTCCTGCTGACCTCATTCCATATTCAACATTAAATATTTTCTCTACTTGGTTATTTATGTAGACACAAAAACAAGTTAGAGTCTCTCTTCGGAATGGAAAATCTAGTGAGATATATAAAGTGATACGCAGTAATAACAATCGTCTTATAAATAATGTGTTTTGAAAAAGACCAAATTGAAGAAGGTCTGTAGGACGGCCTAGAAAAAGGTAAAAAGATGCAGCTAAATAGGATCGGATAAATAGGAACCTACAAACAAGAAAGGCAATAGAAAATGGGTAAAAACTTCCAAAGAGTTATAACGCTAATGATAATGATGTTTATTCATATAAGCTCTATATCTACCGTAACGTTCAGTAGCTGTCTGAAATACTTTGCTGCCTATCTGTTAAGAATAGCTGTTTTATCTCCAATGAGGTTTACTTGTATACCTTTGTGCAAATTGGATTTGGTTTAAAACTGTTGCTTCCGTTCTTTATCCTATTTTTATCACTTATTTGGTTTGCTTTACTTAGTTTATACAATTTTGCAATATTTTTCTTTCCAAAAGCTCTGTTTGTCTTTCGGTACATCTTGTTTGCTGTTTATAGCTTCTTTTATATCGCTTGGTTGTTGGTCTAGTGCGTATGATCAGCATATTATGTTGCCACGCTTAATTAGTTAACTATTTGGGCACAGTATTCACCAACCCAATCTTCCCTCCAACCTCTAGTTACCATACCTATTACATTGTTTTTATCTCATTTCACTGCTTCTTCTCCTTCTATCTGTACTTTTCCCTGGAAATTTTCTCTAATCTTTTCGTTTTTTAGAGCGTTGACTTTATGTTTACCCCGAATCATGTAGTTGCTTGAAATAATTTCAGCTCCTCTGTATATCTGTACGTTTCTTGTCTTAAACTGAATCACCCATTTCGGGTCCCTCTAATTTCTTGATGCAGATCCCGGACTTGGAATTGGCATAGCGGTGTTACGCGTCTATATTGGTCTGTATTGGTCATTATCTGAAGTGGTCGCTCGACAGAGAGATTTTAATGAATTCAAATCATAAGAAATTCGTTGGAAAATGACCAAAGTAGTGGCTATGTAAAGATGGTCGTTAGTTGGAGTGGTTGTTATCGGAGTTCCGAGTGTACTATCTTATTTTAATGGTCTAAAATCAAAAGGCAACATTTATTAGATTGTGAATGTGGCTTTATGCTACAATAAATGTTAATGCAAATGTTTAAAATTTTTATAATCGTTTAAATATTTTTAAACGTAATCTTTATCTAAAGCTGATACCTACTTAAACCTTAGACCAGGGTAGAATTTTTGGATATCTTATAAGTTATATTCTCTTATATAATATAAAATATGAATAAACTGATAATTTAAAGGTCTTCAGAATATTAATATGGATTAAAATTCAGATAATCTACAAATGGAAACAATTTTATGAATACGCTACGCAAAATCTAATTAAACATATCAAAGTGATAATTTAAAGGTATTGCAAATTTAGATCAAAATAAAGATAAACAAATCATACTGACAGTTTTTATCTTTATCAAGAAACGTCCTGTGATGAAAAATATATACACAATTACCTATATAAATAAATACTATGCATTTATCTTAAACCAGCAAGTAATAAATAATTTTGGCGTTGAAAAATTTGTAGAAAGTTTGAAGGTTTTAAATTACTATAGCAATCCTTAAATTGAGGTTGCAGTAAATATTTGGTTAATACAGCTTAACTCTTAAGTTTTTGTTAAAGTAGTTTTTTTTAAGTAAGAACAGGGTTAGGGCGTAGAGAACTGTTTTCAATAACTACGTCAAATTTATTTTTAAAAAGATAGTTATAAACGTTGAAACGAAAAAAGATTGTTTTACGACGTATTTCTCCGTTGAGGCACCCAACAGCGGGCGCTCCATAGCCCTCTGAGCCAGGCGAATTTTGTTCACTACCTTATTGTGAGTATTAACGGTTCCGCTCCATAAGTGAGTACTGGTAATACAGATTGATCAAAGATCTTACCTATGAGGCATATGGATAGGTCCGATTTAAATACATAGTTTAATTTACCAAACGCTGCCCAGCCTAATCATATGCACAACGTGGGAGCTCACATGTATGGTTATCTCTGTTCAACCGAATTTCATGCCCTAAGTACTTATACGATTCAGTCTGCACAATATCCCATCCATCAAGAGCCATATTTCGATTTAGCACCAGATTAGTCATTATTTGTGTCTTGTTCATATTGATCTTTAGTCCGACCTTCAAGGAAGCGTGATGTAATTTTTTAAACATTAATATTGCCTAATCGATACGATCGGATTAGGGCCAATCCGATTAGAGTTATTTGCAAATTTCAAATAAGTAAGCTTATCTCCATTTATATTGATACCATACTCTGGTTCAGATGTGTCTTCTTAGAAGTATGTTCTAAAATCATCGTCAATAGCTTTGGAGAGACGGTGTCTCCTTGTCTTACTCCACCATTTAAAGTGTCTTCTCTTCTAAAATGAAATACGTGTTCTGATTTAAGAGTAATTTGGACTTAGCCCTTCCTCCACTTCCATCATCTTCTGGTCTGATATACGAGTTCTAAAATTGTATGAAGTAATTTGCATTTGTCGTTCTTTGTAGTACAATAATTTTTTCTGGGGATTCTTAGCACCATCTGCTCCAAACCTGTTTCAACCACTACCTTGGTTGGGGGTGTTGGAGCCGCCGGAGACTGAAGGCCGTTCAGTAGTTTCATCTTTCATGGAAAATAACTTTTGGGGTTTTAAGCCATTGAAGGTTTCCCCGGAGGTGAGAGGCTGGAGATATCCATGAGCTCGCGTGGCAGATGTGTTCACATATATTCTTGTAAAATCTTTTAATGAGCAATAAAGGGTGTTGTGTATATCATTATAGGTCTAATTATTGTTTTGTAGATCCTGTTTTTGTGTCTTGTCCTAGGCGCTTGTTCTTCCAGACTATCTCTTAAGGAGATTCAGCGCTGCTTTATTTGCTGTTAAGACTGTATACTAATATATATTTAAATCTATTCCCAGATATTTAAACTGCATTTCGTCACTTACTATTTTTTCATCGATTTCGATTTAACATCTCAGTGGGTATTTCGATCTAGTCATACATTTTATTTTTTCTGAGATATTCTGCTGAGATAATCATATTGTATTTTTGCTTGCTATATTAGAAATGTGCCTTAATCTTCCTTAGTTATAACATCATAACATAGTATATGAATCCCTGTGTCTCTTATTCCGTAACCATGAACTTGGCGTACTGCTTGCAATATTTAGTTTATGATTATATTAATTCAGCAGTGGGCTTAACGAAATGTGGGTCAAGAAAAGAATTCTACGCGTGTCCTGAACAGAATATAAAACCAACCTGTCAATTCTAAAAACAGGCTATTAACAAAAAGTAAAACGAGCATACCTAATTTACTTCAGCCACATAGCTAGAAGGACGAAGACCATGTAACTATCCTTGGTAGAAGAAAAGGTAGAAGACCAAGAGGTTTAACACGTCAGGTCTACGAACTATGTAGGTTTATTAAATTAAGTGACCTTTTCCTGTGATTTATCTTAGTATAAACACAGCGTCTACGCACAATATTCCTAATTTGAATTCCTGATGTTCTTCTGATAGTGTTATTAATTTATTGAGTCTTTTATAGTAGTGACTTTTATTTTAGTAAAAAGTAACGTTTTTTTATTTTAGTACAGCGTCGGCAACACTTCCTATGTATGATTTCCACAAAAACTTCTCGTTCGGCGTGGCCACTTCAGCATTTCAAATAGAAGGTGGTTGGAATGTTTCCGGAAAAGGAGTGAGTATTTGGGACAACCTTGTACATGATATGAATGAAATCATCGTAGATGGGTCAAACGCCGACGTTGCTTGTGATTCTTACCATAAAGTTGATTACGATATTCTATTGTTAAAAGCACTTGGAGTAACCCATTACCGTTTTTCCATTGCTTGGACTCGAATACTGCCCAATGGATTTAGAAACCACGTAAACGAAGATGGTGTGAAGTATTATAATTATTTAATAAACAAATTATTGGAAAATGGAATTGAACCTTGGGTAAGTAGTACTTTTATAACTATTTAATAACTTTTTAGTTTAGTTCTATCAAGAAAATTCTACTGTACCAGATTATATATAATATGCAGCTTCACAATCTGACTAGTTTCAGATGATAAGTTGTAGTTTAATATCTAAAGAAGCTACAATGTTGTTAAATATGTTATGTGTAAGTAACTAAGAAGAAACTTTTAAAAAAATAAATATCAAATTTAATTATTTTGTATTATAATTCATTGCCAAGACGTTAAAGTCTCCTTCGTTTTTTATTTTTTTTTTTATTTAATAACTTATCCCCCATGCAGGATAATTAGCGTACTTAGATTAATGTGACAGTTGATATTAATAATGTATATTGATAAGTTTATAATATGTGTATTACAATGTGTGTTTTAGAGTCTTAAAGGTAAGAAAATGTTTTTTGAATATCTGTATTTTTTTCTAGGGCATCATTTAGAGAGTCGGGTATGTTATATTTCCGTCATTCACTGTTATATTTGGGACACTGTATTAAAAAATATTTTACCGTTACAACACTGTTGCACATTTTTTACATACTGGTTAACATTTCTAAATGGATATAATACCCATTTATGTTCCACTAAATTAGAGAGTTGAAAATGATATATTAATAAGTCTGTAATAAGTTTTTTTTTGTTGCATAGACTTTTGTCATTCAGCCAGTCTCTACAGAGTATTTGGAGTGTGGGTTATCAAATAATGTTTTGGTATAACTTAGTATTTCTTCTATTGTTTTTCTTTTGTTTTGATATTTTAATTTATTGAATTTTCTTCTCTTTATTTTTTGGTGTTATGAAAGTAGGTTTCCCTGTAGATGTAGTAGCTCATGAAGAGATTTGGGATATTGTGCCTTTGTGTTATGTTTTGCCTGTATTTATATGCATTGTCTCATTTTCTAAATGAAATTTTAGGTAGTTTGTTGTTTCTGAATTCTCGTTGGTTGGGTGTATGTGTGGTTTTTGCTGCTGGGTAGTTAGTGGTTGAGTTTATTGTTGAATGCTTTCTTTTTTGATTGTGGTTGGCGAGTGTTGTTTGAGTTTTTTAAATTGGTAGATTAGTTGTGTTTTGAAAATGGATTATAATTTGATGTTGAATTATCTGTTGTAATCGCAGTAGGGTCTGATGGGCAGTTTTTTGTTAAGAGGTAGGTTTGCGTAGATGTTTGGCAGACTTGGTTCTCTAATGACAGGTGAATCCTCAATGTCGTTTTCTCATATGTGACAAAGCTTCAAAGAGTTTAAGAAAAAAGAAAACTCACTTCAAAAGCATTATCCACCAAAGAACTATTAAAAATCTACGACAAGGAAACTCCCAATGGAGCACAAAAAAGTTTTTTCACTTTTACTCATTTGAACTTGCTTGGAGAGGCAATGAGGTCGTAAACTGCAAGATTCACTTTTTCCAGAAGGAATTTGATGTTATGGGAGAATTTACGGACCAAATTGAATATAACAGCATTTTTTACGAAACAAATGAAGGCAGTTCGAAAAGTTTGGCAAGCAGCAAATGGCTGGTGAAAAATTCATCAAACGAAAATTTATGCCCAGTTAATTATTTTTGAAATTAATGGAAAAAGGGGGACCAAAGATTTTATCAGACAGACTCTTTCTTGCCATTCACCTTAATTGAAAGGATGGATCTTGCTGCATATCTGCAGTTGGACTCCAGTCGCCACCAGAAGTTGATCGACTATATAGCATATACTAATTGTACATTTAATATTGTTACCAAATAAATAAAGATAATGTTTCGTTGATATGGTGCATTAATTGTCTTGTGAAATAGTCTCGAATATCATTCGAGAGAAAATTATTTACCGGCAAAATTTTCTTCTGGTTTTATTTAAGTTTGTTGCCTTTTGGCAATTTTTGTTTATGAAATTTTGGTTAAATCACGAGACTGGCATCTCGTGATATAACTGTCAAAATTTAATTCGCGAAAATAGCCAGGCAACAAACTTATTGCCGGCAAAATTTTCTCTCTTATGATATTATATACGAAAAATATGTAGGTGATTCATTTAATGGATTTGAATATAAGCTATTTGGTGTATTATTAGTAGTAGAAATTTCAGATTAAATAAAAATATTCATTTTTAGTTATCTTATCATTTTATTATTTGGAGTACGGTCCTGGCAAACAACCTCTGTAGTCCGTACTAGAAAGAGTTTACCTGTTCTAGTTTTTGTAGGTTATCTGCTTATATTCCGATATATCCAATAATAATTATAAAAACTATTATGATTGTTATGAAAAAAGTTACTTATAGTCTTGGTGGTGTTTATTATTTGATATTAAACTACTGGATAATTAATTAATTATTGAAATATTCTTTAGTATTACCGTATTACACTGGTTTTTTAAATTAATTTGCGAAGCTCGATTTTAAACACGTATTCGTCGAATTCGAGAGTCTATTCCTCTTTGTTTTATAAAAGAGTATTTGTTGACGACAATATAATTATAATATCAATAAATTAGTATGACAGCAACCGTAAAAAATTCTTATCTCCTCTCTTGTGGAATTGACATGGATGGATTGATATCTACACTCAGCAACTACAGACAGCATGTATTTTTGATTGCCTTAGAATTACAGGCGCTCTAAACGACAACCGAACTACAGCTATGGAGGTTCTACTAAATCTTAACGAAAACCTAACACCTTATGATTACATCAAAGCACAGTAAAATTATAAATAAAATTACTGATACTACATGTATGATGACTTCTGAATATGCATTATCCAGACACAGGCTTAAAGTACCTTTCCAGCTACAAATATGTCCACCAGGGGGATGTTTCAGAAAAAATGTTTCTTCTTCTTTTTATGTAGACATGGCTGTCTGTTTTGCAAAGTGCCTCAGTTAGTTGTCGTTCCATAGCTTTCGTGGTCTTACTACTGATCGTCTTCCTAATAAAGAAGCATCTCTTGCCGTCTTTACTACACTATTTGTTATAATTTGGCTAATATGAATGTACTTCTAGCTCTCTCATACTGTTTTACCACCAATTTTTTTAACTGTTTTCATCTTTGTTATTTCTAACATCCTTTTTGACCTCTCCGTGTCAGGTCGTGTTTCTGCTGCGTATGTTATTAATGATCTGATGTCTGTTTTGTGAATTCTGCCTTTCATTCCTTTCCCTATATTTTTATTTCTCCATATTGTTTCATTTAGGCAATCTATGGCTGTTTGCTCTATTCACTTAATCTTCCACTTCTGTTTCGAGCTTTTCGTAGCTAAATAATGTGATGCCTAGACATTTAAACTCTATCACACGTTCTATTACCTGACCTTTCATCTCCAATTTAGATCTTATTAAATTTGCTGTTACAACCATGCATTTTGCCTTTTTTGGTGAAATTAACATGTTTAATTTTAAACTTAAGCGGATCAATATATACGCCGATATTCAAGTGGCTATTGATATGTGTGCTAGTATAAAAGCAGGTTAAGGAAAATACATGGCAAAAAAATAGCTGATGAACTTTGAAGAGCATTAGCTACAAAATATTTCGATCCAGAGCCGGTCTTATTCAAAAAAGCAGCGTCTCTAACCGAAAAAATGCCTGGAACCGAACACAACATCTACTACTGGAAAAGTATACTTGACCAAGCACATGAATTACTGCAAAAAAAAAAAGAAGAAATGAGCTCAAAATCATAATACGATTCTTTTCTGTACGCATTTTAAAATCGCATCTTATTTAGTTTATATGGTAATTAAATTTACTATCAAATTATATTTAATTCTATTTTATTATTAATTTAATATTTCATCTGAATTTAACAGGTCTGTCAGAAGTTACCAACGTATATCAATAATTTATTAATTTTTATTAATATAACATAACTTATTTAAAATACAAATTATAAATAAATAATAAAATTACCTTAGAAAATTTTAAAAATACTGAAAACATAGTACCTATAAAGCTTCGCGTTAGTCTACTGTATCGCCTACTTTAACATCTTTTTTTGTTTTAGGTTACTATCTTCCATTTCGATATGCCCTACAGCATTTTTCTGGTAGGTGGAATGTTCCAGGATAAATTCAGTGAATACCTATCAGACTATGCTGATCTATTGTTCAAACTATATGGGGATAGAGTAAAAACGTGGATTACTATAAACGAACCTTATTCATTTTGCGTCAGCGGCATAAGGATCTTAGGTGAACTTAGGCCTAACGGTATAGTAGAATATCTTTGTGGTCACACTTTCCTCAAAGCCCATGCAGCAGTTTACGATCTGTACCAGAGGAAATATAAAGCAACACAAAATGGTAAGTTGTAAGAATAGGCTTGGATAAACTTTTTATAAAGAAAAAATAAATTTGGAAAACTTTTTCTCACTTAGTTTAATTTTTACAATGAACAGTTTTTTTATTCATTTTCGAGTAATATTTTGTGTAAATTAAATGTATGTTTTTATTACTATTATTTTTATTTCTGTTAATTTTAATATTTAATTCATTGTAGGTAAAATAAGTATGGCTTTTAACTTACAATGCAACTATCCCGAAACAAATTCAGCAGAAGATATAGAAGCAGCAGAAAGGGCCAATCAATTTGCAGTAAGGGATTTAAAATATTATCATTCCAATTAATTAGTACTTGGCTGTTCTTGCATTCACGCACATGCACCTTCTTTTTTGTCATAAAATATTAATTTTTATTTATTTTTGCATGATAAGTAGAAATCTAGAAGCATTGTGGATCTCAGAGTGCATATACGCAGACGATCTTGTGATATTTGGAATAAACGAAGTGGCACTCGAAATTTACAAGTATGGGACGCTGCACTAATGAAACGAAATTTGAGGATCCATGAAGAGAAAAAGAAAGTAACGGTATGCGGGAAAAATAGAAAACAAACGAAGATACAAATTAACGGAAGTATACTTGAACAAGTCAGAACCTATAAATACTTAAATAAGTGCAAATTGAGAATAGAGGAACTAAAGAACCTAAAGTAAGTTCGAGAATAGAAAGTGCTTCTCGAATGTACCACGCAATCAAAAGTATGCTTTTGTCCAAAAAAGAAGTATTCCAAGAAGCCAAAGTGGCCATGTATAAGACGGTGTATGTGCCGATTTTAACTTTTTAACAGGTTTAGAAATGAAGCAGTTAAAGAACATCTTAAGGTCCAACTAAGTTAAGTTGTAAGAGTTAATAGATTAAGAAGAGTACAAGCAGGATATTTGGACGAGAGAATAAATGAATTAAAGCGAATACAGGAATAAGATAAGAAGATCTAAGAAAGAAAGGTGGAGTAACCTGCTTCAGGACCTCGAAAGGGATATCCAGGGGCTGGGCTTCAAGATTGTCTGTACCGAATTGAACTGGAAAAAGACCTACCCCCTGCCTAAGGAGGAGAAACTCCGTTTAATACGGGAACTCTTTCCTCTGGTAAAGGATAGGAGTGAAAGCGTTATTAGTTTCATAGATGCGGAACCATTTACTGAGTTGAAACTCGTATGTCCAGGCTGAGATAATTGGGCGTTAGTGAGTACCTGGTTAATGTAATTGACAGATACTTTACTGACAGGTCCATAAGAGAATAAGATACCAGCACTATTTTGCCACAGGGTGTTCCGCGGGGTTCAGTACTAGGTCCCATCCTGTGGAATGTCCTGTACGACGGGGTGTTAAGGCTACAGATACCAAGGTGATGCACTCTTGTAGCTTATGCCGATGATCTCATACTAGTTGCGAAGGCGAGTCAGGAAACGAACATAAATAATATGGCTAATACAGCCCTGCGTCGTATTAGTAGGTAGGTCAGAGAGAACGATCTACAGTTAGCGCATCAGAAAACTGAGGTGTTATTTCTAAAGGGAGCCGGGAAAATCCTCTCTTCGCTTTATAGTGGAAGGTGTGGAGATTACACCGGTTAAATCGATTAAGTATCTGGAAGTCTGTTTGTCGGAAGGATCAAGATTCGGAGTGCACATTCAAAAGACGGTATAGAAGGCGTTGATATGGCTGATTCCAAACATTGGAGGCCCAGGTAGCGCAAAAAGAAAGGTGTTAAATGGAGTTTTCCAGTCAGTGGTAACCTACGTTGCCCCCGTGTGGTGTAGCGTACTAAACACTGAGAAATACACTAAGCTGATGGAGACTTCGCAAAGGCGAATGCCCCTTAGGGTATGTAGAGCATATGGGACAGTTTCAAATGAGGCTCTATATGTCATTGGAGCGGTGATACTGATCGTTTTTTTGTGAAAATAGCGAGCGAGGGTGTATGCGAGGAGGATGGATGTAAATATAGATACAAATGAGAGAGAAAGAACAATAGTAGAGTGGCAGAGACAATGGGCGAATGATAGCGGAAAGGCAAGGTGGACGAAGGAGCTTATTCTCGATCTGAGGCCGTGGTTGAAATGTAAGTTCAGGAAACTCACTACTTCCTGACGCAGTTTCTGACCGGACATGGTAATTTTGGCACCTTCACAAATAGAATAGGTAAATCTGCCTCGGCAGACTGTACTGTTTGTGGGGTACTGGACGATCCCGCCCACATTTTTAACTGCCAGAGATGGGCAAATGAGAGGGGAGATTTCGAGAGTCGAATGAGTTTCGGGCTGGATGAAAGAAACGTTGTAAACATAATGTTGAGAGGAGAGAAGTACAGTGTCTGATTTCTGGGATAATAAAGAAAGAGGAGCAGGAGGACAGAGGAGGAAATTAAGCCAGGGATCTGAAATTTATGGTTAATATTAATTATTAGTTTATGGCCTAACGTCTGAAACATTTTCTGATTTACGGTAATGGGTATGGTTATTTATAAATTTTTATTTCTTTTTATTTTAGTTGTTCATTGAGTGGCAAGACCATCTCTCTGGAACGGTGGTTAAAGTTTTAGCCGGGACACGGTTAATTCGGCACTACCCTGGGGTCTTCTGGCCTAGTATCCTACTCGGCCAAAAGATGCCAGGGTGTCTTGTTCTGTGACGTAGATGTCCAAAAAAGATTTCACATACCGTTGCCTGTCAGAATTCAATGGATACCTTCTTAGGCTCTTACTTGAATCTGGCAATATGGCAATTAAAAAAAAATAGGTCCAATTAATTATTAAAAAAAATTGAAGAGGCCCAACTAAGACGGTATAAACACACGATTAGAATTAATAAAGAAAGACCAGTTAAGTAAATATGGGAAGCGAGAAAACCAATTAAGAAACAAAGGTCATTTAAGGCATGCGACAGTAATGTGACTTTAATCATAGAGACAAGAGTAATTAGCAAAGAACAAGCAAGAAACTAGGCAAAGAATAACAAGCAATAGAGAAAAATTGTGCATGCAACTCACTAAAGACATTACACCCGACATAACTTCTAATAATATATTAATAAAGTTCAATATGCATATGAGAGTGTTAACAAGAACGTCGGAAGATCTTAAACTTTTACTAGAAAATATAAATAGAACATGCAATAATTACAGTACAAAAAATAATGTCAAATGTCAAAAAAACTAAGTGTATATCAGGTCTGCAACCAAAAAGCTGTGTTTAATTTGATGTGCTGAAAACAAAAAGAATATCAGATAAAGTCTAGGACGTTAGGCTCAACTAAGTTTATTGTCCATTTGCTTTTGTCGTGGTTAAATATTTTTTTTTTGCATACTCCAGGTTTTCTTAGAATCCTAAATTATGGTATCCAGTGTAATCTGCTGCCATATGTCTAGTGGTATCAGTTTTTTAAATGTTCAGGAAAGTGCAATCTAAAAAGTTCTTTTAGGGTGCACTTTTAAATTGACTTTTCTGTAGTCTGTTTTATCACATCGCAGTGCCTTCTTCACAATTTTCTTTTTGCTCTTCTTGTTTTCTATTATATTCAGTCAGAGTTTCGCGATAATCATCCCACTCACCTGATCTTTTTGGTGAGATTACAGTTTTTTCTGACATCTGTCCTTTGATTTGCAAGATTGTTATTCCACTAGGGTAATATCTTGATATAATTCCTGACTATTTTCGGACACATTTTTTTAAACGCTGACATTACATTTCAAAGTTCTGAAACATACATTTTTAAGTGTGAAATACGCCTCGTCGATCATGTAGACGAAGGTTTTGATTTTGTTTTAGACGGGTCCTGATAACTGCTTCATCAGCCTTTTTCTTTAGGATTCGTTTAAGAACCATGGGGCGCTTGGTCAAATTATTGGGAGCGACTACATTTAAATTGGCTTCCTCATACATGTCCTTTATAGTCCTGACCACGTTGGTAGTCCATTTTTTTGTATACTTGTTACTATAGTTTACTCATAGTGTCCCTGTGCTAAACGATTTTTATGGAACATACAGAAGTTGATTCCAATTTACGATAGGAGCTTTATCCACTGCGCATTTCACTTTCTTGATGATCAGGTCTGCTCGAGCCTGATCTAGTTGAGTATCAGGATGGTACATGTGTGTTACGCCATTCTGAATAATTTTATGACATGGATTTATAAGGTAGTCTGCTCGTTAGTGTTCTCTTTTTACGCTCGGCTTTTACTGGTAACTCTATATTGATTTTATGTGGTTTTTCTGAGGTGTACTTCTCAGCAATCAACTTTGCATTTCTCTTCATCATTCTTTTCAGGTTTTTTAAATTTTTTTTTGCACGTGCAGGGATGAAATACTGTGAAATATAGTAGTGCGTCGTTACCGTGCTAAGGCTATAATCACCCAGAATTCGCCACTTCTCTAAGGCATCGCTTAAATTAACAATTTCACCCTTGTGTCAGGCATGACCTGGGTATGACAATTGTTACGATTCGGAATTAGGGAGTGCACTAGTTGCAGAACTAATCTAACTGTATTATGAGCCACTTGTGATTAAGCTGTCTGTGATTTGCCCATTGAGTGTTAGTAAGTATGTGTGTATGTAGTATAATAACGCAAAAGATAGAAAACATAATACGTTGTGAAATAAAAAGAGATGAAAGTAGTAGAGGTGGGAAATTATCGATAGAAACTTCTAATTTATATTACATTACATCAATCTATCAATAGTTTCCCACCTTTAGACGTTAGCTTATAAGCTAGTTGACTTCAGTCATAATATTACAAGTATGACGTCGAACATTAACATTTTTTAAATTTTGCATAAAGTAAAAACTGATTGAAGGCAATAAAGCAAATGTAAGTAAACAGTTTAATTAGTAGTAATTTGATAAATACAGAATAACAAGCTATGATAATTCTGTATTGAGAAGAGTGTATGCGAAGTCTCAAATCACAGTTTATTATTGATCAATACTTTAATTTTGGATAAAAACATACTCGTACTTGAACTGTTTTTACTTACATTACATGATACGTATTACTATGACTAAAGTCAACCAGCTCATAAGCTAACGTATAAAGGTGGGAAATTTTCGATAGATCTAATGTAATGTAAAGTAAATTATAGGTTTATATCGATAATTTCTCACCTCTACCACTTGCATCTCTTTTTATTTCACAAGGTTTTATGTTTCCTATCTTTTGCGTTATTTTGCCGGTTCTTAAGGCACTCATCCCTGTATAAGTATGTATGTACCTTGAGATCAGTATAAAATAACATATATAAACATTTTAACAGTCACACTTTAAAATATATTTCCTATGTAATTTATAATTGATATTGTTTTCAATATTCTAGTTAGGTTGGTTTGTCCATCCTGTCGTGTTTGGAAACTATCCACAAGTGATGATCGACAATATTGCCAATATAAGCAAAACTCAAGGATTTCTCGAATCCAGACTTCCAGTTTTCACTACTGAAGATCAAAAATTGTTAAAGGGATCTTTCGATTTTATTGGACTTAATAACTATGATACGTATTTAGTGTCAGATGATAAAAAGATCGATATTGATCCCAGTTATATCAATGATCAATGGGTTAACTTTACATATTTTCCTAACTGGACTGTGGATCATTCAATTGAGGTAAGATATATTATAAAATAATTTATTATTTATTTAAAAAATATTTCTGGCTACTCGTTTGATATGTTTATTTGATCTCTTAGAGGTAGACAACTTATTCAGTAAATTTTCATTAAATTTTCTACCATTACTAAAAATATGGAAATATTACTATCATGAAAAATTTTACGAAACGTAATGTAAGCGAATTATATTGAGGAAGGATATACTAGTGATAATTTACAAATAGGACAAAAATAAGTTGAAAAAGCAGTAAGAACCATTAAAGTAGGAACATGGCGGAAAAAGCGAGTTTACACCAGAAATAACAAAATGGCTATGCGAGAAAGAAATAGAATGATTAAGGACTAGACTAAAAGAAGCATAGAGAATAGAGACAATGATGATTCCCAAAAGCTGGGAAAAGATTTTAATAATATCCAGACCTAAAAAGGGAGATCAAACAGTATGTGCAAACTATATAGTAATATGCTTCGCACAAGTATGCTTCAAGGTGTACAAAAAAATTTAGAGAAAAGATCGAAAAATTACGTTGACGAGATACTAAAAGATATACAAGCAGAATTAAGACCTGGAAGCCAAGTAAATGATAACATTTTCGAACTGAGAATAGCAATAGAAAGAAGCTTGTCAGAGGGCGAAGAACTCTTTCTAGCCATTATGGATCTAAGAGTAGCTTTTACCACGGTTCTTAATATTGGAATATAAGTTACTTAGAGAAGTTACAAAGGAAAACTAATAGAAATAAAATTATATTTACCAATAAGACAGTAAAAGTAAAAGCATAGATATCAGGAAAAATATCGAAGAAATTTGGGATGAGAAAAGAAATAAAACAAGTAGATAGTCTGGGCCTTTTTTATTCATGATTATAATAAACCAAACAGTAAAGAGAATATAAAAAAGGAAGCCAATATTAACACAAATATAGACTATAGGAACCCACATCCAGTAAAAGATTGCGATCTTCTCTAACCAGAAGACAAAAGATGTGGTTTTTATGGCAAATTCTAAATATAAAAAGGAAAAATTGGTTTTCATATGGACAGAGGAAATAGAAAAGAGAAAAATAAAAATGAATATAGAAAACAAAAGGTTAGAACAGGTAACCTCATTTAAATACTTAGGTACATTGTTAACAAATGACGGAAAAATGAATGCCAAAATAGTGAGCCAGTGAAACAAAGGAACTAAAATATATTATGCACTAAACAAAACAATATTAGGACATAAAAAAATTGACGTAGAAGTTGAAAAAATTCGCAATACTATAACAATACCAAATGTAATAACAACAGCTAGTGAAAACTGGATACTTAACAAGAAACAGGAAACAAAGATAACTGCAATAGAAATGAAATATATTAGAAACATAGCAGGCAAGACTAAGTGGGATAAAGTGAAACGTAAAGATATACGAAACAACATTGGTTAAGAACCAATATTGACAAAAATTAGGAAGAAATAAATAACTTGGTTCGGTAACATGGTAAAAATGGTTCGAACTCAACTTGTAAGAGAATAAGGAAAATAAGAAAGTCAACAAAACAAAGAAGAAAAAAAGAAAGAAAGAAGTGGCTGGAGCAAATAAAAGAATATGAAAGGAAAAGGGGCAAAAGAAATGAAGGAATTAGCAAAAAATAGAACAAAGTGATAAATATTGATAAATGATAAACCGGAATTACAATCTGACATCTGAAACGGTGCGAGAAACAAGAACAGAAGATTTTTTAAGATCTTAACTGTGATTTTTAACTTTAATATTTTCGTTTAATAGTTTGTTTTATTTTTATGTATCAAAGTATGTCTGTGATATAATATACTTCATTTAAAATTACGCCAACTAGGAGGATGAAAAAGTTAATAAAATTTCTATTATTTCACAAAGCTGTAAATCCCTCCGATATATAAAATTTTGAGTTCAACACCTGCTGATAAATAAAGCAAATGCTACTATAATGTAGTGATTAATAATTTAATATTGTTACAGATGAGAGCCAAAGGTTTAGGTATTATTCTTAATTGGATAAAGACGACATATAACGATCCAGAAATACGAATTTTGGAGCAAGGCTTTCCAGAAACCTCTACTGACTTATATGACAATAACAGGCATAAATATATAGTGGTATGATATTTTTATTGGTATTACAATAATAGTTGAGTTATTAGATTGATTTATGGAAATAATCCGATTTAAAACCTGAAAATTAACACTTGCGTATAACTGTGGCTGATTTACACTTCTACCATATTTACAACTCGGTATTACTTCCTGTGGATCAAAGAGCCACAATAAAACTTTTTATTTTTGATCTTCTTATTGCGCTGTCTCCGTTTGGTGCCAATATAGTTCTGAGATAATCGCAAGTCTTGTTCGTCAATTCCAGTTGTTCAAAAAACGTCAAACAACTGTCAAAGTGTATAGACGCATTTCAAAGTTTCTCCTTTAAATTTAAATATTTAAATGATTATTCTTAAAGTCTGAACGAGTAAATAGTGAATAGTGGTAAAATCAAAATCCTATTCCATTCCAATTTAAGCAGCCGACGAGTAAAGACCGATATGTGACAATTTCACCGAAACATATTAACTTTAATGGTTCAAAAGTGCATTGGTAAATTTGACTTTCCAGTGGCGTAAAAAAATTAAGGTAACTGTTATTTTTAATCCTTTTATCCACAGAGTCCCACTAGGACATCTGTTGCATTGATAATAAAAATTTATGTATAGTGGTTTTGGTATCCAGAACCGCTCACTAAAATGACCTCAACTACTACTCAAATGACCTCACAAAATAACCCGATCAATAATACCAAGTCTTATGTTGCTGCCACTTTATCTAAACCTCCACCTCCTACGTTTCCTCATAAAAATCAAGCCATTATCTTACATGCCCTTCCTAATGTCGTTCTATTTGAGTACATAAAAGCTATAGGAGACATCGTTACCCCAAAAAATATCATGTTTGCGTCTCGAATCTCAAATAACCGCATTTGTATTTATTTAAACTCTGTTAAACTAATCGACGATCTTCTCAGGGCCCACCAAAGTATCATTATTAACTCAACAGTTGTTCCTATCCGAAGACTTATAACACCTGCTAAGCGTATTCTTATATCAAATGTATCTCCCACGATACCTCACAGCACTATGGAAGAAGCTTTAAAAGATATCGGCTTACAGATAGTCTCTCCTGTATCATTCGTGAAATGTGGCTCGCTAGGTGATGAATATGCACATATAATGAGCTTCCGAAGAGTGGCGTACGTTATTCCGGATAAAGAAAACTTTTCAGTCCAGACCTCTCTTTTAATAACTCATGACTACACATCATATCGAATATTTGTGTCTACTGACAAATTACAATGTTTTTTATGTAAACAAGATGGTTATACTGCTGAAACTTGTACCAATGAACCAATTTCTGTAGCCCAATCCGAGCTTCCCTCTCCCACTACCTCCGTATCCATACCCACAAATACAACGATACCCGAATGCACTCCCAATCAAATCAATGCACCATCCACATCTTACCCCGAAACTACAACTAATGTGGCAAAAAGCATCCCCTTAGTTACACAGTTAGCATCACCTCCCGTACAGAGACAGAAACGGGCTATATCCAGTGACAGTAATGCTGGCACCCCTTCTCAACTTTCTCCAGTTCCTACTCCAGAACCAACTATCAATCAAATGCCTCCCCCCTTATCTGTAAAATCTACCACTAATTCTTTTAGCCAGCTGTAAAAGAAAAAAAGTAAAACAATTGAAACAAATGAACATAAATTGACACCCATTTCTTATAATGCAGTCCAAGCCATTTATAAAAATAATTTATCCGAACTAACTCTTACTGAAAACCAATTTATAGCTTTTCTAGAAATTACCTACGGCATACCGGACCCACTTAGAGAAGCTCTCAATTTCACTTCCAATATCCAGGGATTGCTTAATGATTTATCTCTTCTTCATTCGCAATCAAAAGAAAGATCCTTTAAAAACCGAATAACAAGATTGCAAAAAAAATTAAAAGACAGCTTAATCCTGAAGACTCCGACAATTTAGGTTCATCATCCGATTACCTATCTGACGATGAAACTAACGCTCCTATTTCTCAATGCTCTCAACAATCCTTACAGTAGTCCCACATTTAAACATTACATTCAAAATAATTCAATGGAATTGCGATGGTTTCGTTCCTCGCATATAAAGAATCCAGCAATTAAGTACCGAAGAACAACCTGAAATCATATGCTTACAAGAAACTAACTCAAAAATTACTAAATTTCCTAAACTAAACAATTTTGAAGGATATCATTATATTCGAGCTGACTGCAACAGAGCCAGTGTTGGAACTTCAATTTTTATTTCCAGTGAACTATTTTCTTCGCACCTTCCTCTCACCACCGAACTTGAGGCTATCGCCATAACCACTTGGTGTCCTAATAAGATTACTATTTGTAGCGTATACATTCCACCCAATTACTCTCTAAAGGAACTAGAACTTCTTGACCTCATTTATCAGCTCCCTTCTCCCTACATTCTTGTAGGCGATTTCAATGCTCACAACTCTATGTGAGGTTCCAATAGCACGTCAAACAAAGGTAAAACTGTTGAAAACGTAATTAATTGTACAGATTCCTGTCTACTAAATACAGGCTCTAGTACACACTTGAATTTCTCATCAGGCACATTTTCTTCTATAGATCTTAGCTTTAGTGATCCAAAATCCGCACCTTTACTAAATTGGAAAGTCGCTGATGATCTTTACGATAGCAATCATTACCCCATATTTATATCCACTGATATCCCCAACTCTAAACAAACTATATCCAGAAGCTCTTACAAAAGCTTAGGGCAGATGTAAGAAGGCTATTCAATAAAGCCAAATTCAACCAGGACTGGGCCATTTATAGAGAAAAACTGACGCAATATAATAAGGAGATCCGAAAAGCCAAAAGAGACTCGTGGCGAAAGTTCTGCGAGGAAGTCGAACAGGCTCCCGCATGTTCCAGAATCCACAAGGTCCTGGCTAAGGATGGTATTGTGAATCAGGTCGGCCTCTTGAAGAAAGAGGACGAAACGTATGTAGAAACCCTGGAGGAAAGCTTAATAATGCTCACCAAGGTACATTTTCCCAGCTCATCCATTGACAATAATCCTTCGGTAGAGGTAGCTCATCCCAGAAGGCCTACTAAGGCGGACTGGAAATTAGCTACCGACATCACGAGACCGGAAAAAGTCAGGTGGGCCATCAATAAATTCCAGCCATACAAATCACCTGGAATGGACGGGATTTATCCAGCCTTGCTACAGAAGGGACAGGATGTGATCATCCCGCATCTAACAAAGATCTTCAAAGCTAGTTTGGCATGGAGATATATTCCAACCGCATGGCGAAGGGTGAAAGTCACATATATCCCCAAGGTTGGTAGGGTAATGGACCAGACCCCCAAGTCATACAGACCAATAAGTCTATCCTCTTTCCTAGCAAAAACGCTGGAAAGATTGATAGACAGGTATATTAGGGACGACGTGCTGATGGAGAATCCACTTAGCGATCACCAATATGCATACCAGCCAGGAAAGTCAACTGACTTGGCGCTGGATGATCTTAACAGACTGCTCTCAAAGTCGCTAGATGACAAGGAGATAGCGGTGGCGACGTTTCTGGACGTGGAGGGAGCGTTTAATAACGTCTCCTTCGAGTCTGTAACGGACGCGCTTAAAAGAAGAGGAGTTCCTGCCTTCATATGCGAGTGGACAAAGGCGACCTTAACAAACAGGATCATTGTGTCCTCGTTAGGTGAAGCCACTATTGAAGCGAAGGCAGGAAGCGGCTGCCCACAAGGAGGAGTTTTATCCCCATTACTGTGGGCTACGCTTATGGACGACCTACTTAATACACTGACCAGGGAGGGTTTTTACTGTCTGGGTTATGCGGACGATTTGGTAATTGTAGTCCGAGGACGCTTTACCAAAATAATTTCGGAGAGACTTCAAGTCGCTCTGAGGATTGTGGACAGCTGGTGTGAGGAAGAAGGCCTGAAGGTTAACCCTAAAAAAACATCTGTTGTTCCCTTCACCAGAAAAAGAGCACTGCAAGGCTTACAGCCACTAGTGCTCAAGGGAGTAGAAATCCCATTCACAAGTCAGGCCAAGTACTTAGGTGTAATATTCGACCAGAGGCTGACATGGAATGCACACATTCAGAAAGTCACACAGAAGGCCACTATGGCCCTGAACACATGTAGACGAATGTGTGGTAAGAATTGGGGGTTAAATCCTAAAATGAACCTCTGGTTGTACACAAGGGTTATAAGGCCCATGATAACTTATGGTTCAGTGGCGTGGTGGAACAAAATGCAACAGTCCGGGGCGATTCGATTGCTCAGTAGCACACAAAGGCTTGCATGCTTGAGTGTTACCGGAGCCATGAGAACAGCCCCAACGGACGCGCTAGAAGTTCTGCTAAACCTACCACCTCTGCATATATACATACAGAGTGAAGCCAGATCAACAGTACATCGGTTGATCCAAGGCCAAGCTCCAATAAGTATGATGCAGGGAGCTGATAACTTAAGGCTATACCAGGACATAAAGGCAGACCCCGTTCTAGGAATGCCTGTAGACCGAATGGTTACGAGGTATAGTTTTAACAAAAATTTTCAAATTATAATACCAAAAAGAGATGACTGGGAAACTGGTCCGCCGCTAACAGCAAACTCAATATGGTATACGGACGGCTCCAAAACGGATACAGGTACGGGGGCTGGAATATATGGCATAAAACCAAGGACGGAAGTCCGGGTATGTCTAGGAACATACGCGACCGTATTTCAAGCCGAATTAGCTGCTATACACAGGTGCGCTATGGAACTAATCGGCCGAAATGTAGATAACGACTCCATCGTTATCTATTCGGATAGTCAAGCGGCTCTAAAGGCTCTCAGTTCGGTACAGGTCGATTCATGGCTGGTATGGAACTGTTTGGATGTCCTCTCTCAGGTGGGAAGTCAAAACAGGTTGACACTTGCCTGGGTGCCGGGACATAAGGGTCATCGTGGCAACGAGAAGGCCGATGAATTGGCCCGAGAAGGCGCATCTACGCCACTGGTTGGTCCGGAACCCTTCTTTGGAATCGCAAATACGATAAAAAGGGCAGCCATACACAAATGGGTGCAACAGAAGTCTCTTGAGTGGTGGAACAACTCACCAGGACAGAGGCAGGCCAAACAGTTCATCAAAGGACATTCGGCTAAATTTACAGCAGACTTACTTTCGCACAGGCGCAGGACTGTCAGAATGATAGTGGGTCTGCTCACTGGGCACTGTAGACTCAATAGACACCTGAGTCTCATAGGCCTGACAGAAGAGGACACCTGTCGTTTCTGTCTAGAAGAAGAGGAAACCGCTCTACACGTTCTGTGCCATTGCGAAGGTCTCGCACGAATGCGGTTTCTAGAACTCGGAGAGGAAAAACCGGAAGCACCAGGCTACATGAAAAGGCCACTATCAAGGCTGTTGAGTCTCATTAAGAGGACCAAGCTAGATGAAGTGCTTTAAAATAAGGGGGAAACACAATAGATCTGCAAAGGTCGCAGTGTATCAGGCTCTATTGGCCGCCCCATTTTCTACATTCTACATTCTACACATATCCAGAAGCTACTGGCAACTCAAAAATGCCGACTGGCTAAGCTACACTACCAAAACAGATACCACCTTACCTTTTCTCACACTATCCAACAATATTGACTACAATTTATCATTAGTCACAAACACGATACTCTCAGCTGCCAATTTGCATATTGGCAAAAATTCTGTTTCACATAAACATAAAAGGTTTCCGTGGTGGAATAATTCTTGCAAAATCTCCGTAGAACAACATAAGGAGGCACTTAGAGATCGGAAAAATAAAACACCAGAAAATCTCACAGAATTAAAAAAAGCTAGAGCCAGGTCGCGATTTATTATAAAACAAAGTAAAAAATCGTCATGGAGAAACTATCTATCTTCTATCAATGAAAATACCAGTCCTACTAATCTCTGGAAAAAAATACGACAAATTCAAGGAATCAATACAAATACTAAAATATCTAGTCTAATTTTAAATGATAATGTAATTAGTGACAATCAAGAAATTGGTGAGACCCTAGCTAGTCACTTCGACAAAAAATTTAAAAGCAAAATAAATTGCTCTCAAATCGAGCCAGTAGTCGATGCTTCCTTTCCAAGTTCTTCAGCAACTGTCAAAGATATCGATTACTTAAATTCCCAATTCTCTTACATAGAACTTACTTCGGTTATTAAAACTCTTAAGAACACTGCTTCCGGCCCCGACGATATTCCTTACATTTTTATATAAAAACTATCTAGTTTAGGTCATCTTAAACTTCTTGAAATGTTTAACTTAATCTGGTCATCTAACAAGTTTCCTAATCAGTGGCAAACCTCAATTGTAATACCCATTAAAAAGCCTAACATATCACGATCATCACCCAGCGCTTATCGACCAATATCTCTAACATGTCCCATCTGCAAAATCTTTGAAAAAATGATCAATAAACGTCTTACGTGGTTTTTTAACAAATGTAATATAATTCCAAAAGAACAGTCAGGGTTTCGAAGTAATCGCTCTACTCAAGACAATCTAATACTTCTCCAAAGTCATATTTCCGATGCCTATAACAGGAGACAAGAAGTCATTGCAGCAGTGTTTGATATTGAAGGTGCATTTGATACAATAAGCAGGCAATCTATACTGAAGAAACTTTCTCATTATAACATTAAGGGTAACATATTTAATGTTATACAAAATTTCTTAACTTCACGAACATTTAGAGTCTCTGTCAATGGCATTTTTTCATCACTTCACCATCAAACTGACAGCGTACCACAAGGTTCAATATTAAGCCCCACTCTGTTTAACCTAGCAATAAGCGACTTGTGCTCTGATATAATATCCCCTATTAGGCATGTCCTATACGCAGATGACCTGATAATTTACTGCCACGGACGATCTATCTCTACAACTTCCAAGCTTATTCAATCCGCAGTAGATACACTAGTTAAAAAAACAAGCTCCATAGGCCTGTCTTTATCATATACAAAATCAAAAATAATAAAATTTAGTAGACTATCACCCTTTCAATCCCCTAATATTATGATTGAGAGCGAATCTTCCAGTAGTCAAGGAATGCAAAATTCTCGGTGTAACGTTTGATTCACGACTCACCTGGAAACAACATATTCTAGAAATAAAAGGTGAAGCAAACAAGAGGCTTAACATTATCAAAACACTTTCAAACTATCATTGGGGCGCAGATGAGAACTCCCTGCTTAAGATATATAGGTCTATCATTCGTTCCAAACTGGATTATGGTTGTTACATATATATCTCTGCCTCTAAAACACACCTTAACCTTTTAAATTCGATACATCACACAGCCTTACGAATTTGTTTAGGAGCCTTTAGATCTAGCCCCGTAGAAAGTCTATATTGCGAAGCCAATGAGCCCCCACTTTGGATTAGACGTGAACAATTATTACTTTCCTATGCTGCCTCCGTTTCATCCAATACCTCCAATCCAGTTTATCTTCTTCTTACTTCATCAACTAACAACCAGCATTACTATCCTAAATCACCATCAATAAAACCCATTCCACTAATTTTAACACAATTACTTAATAACATCTCTCTATCACAAACAATCCCACGACCCCTACCTCCATATCCTCCTTGGTCTATAATCACTCTATAATCACCCATCAGTTTAACACATCTCTTACAAGATTCGATAAACTTACAACACCCAGGGAACTCATTAAAAAGTCTTTTAAAGAAATTATATTTACAAATAAATACGACATAGTACTTTACAGTGATGCCTCAAAGAATGATACAGGAGTAGGCTGTTCTGTTACCACGTCAGATAACCTTATCACATCATCTTGTATCCCCTCGTTTTGTAGCGTTTTCACTGGCGAACTATTTAGCATATTTCAGGCTTTCAAATCCATTTCTTCACCTGATAAACAAGTTGCAATATGCACAGACTCACTAGCCTCAATACAATTTATCCAAAATATATTCACTGATCATCCTATTGTCCAAAAGATCCTTGATTGTTACCAACTAATCGCTTCCCAAAAAATAACAGTTACATTAATCTGGCTACCATCCCATATTGGCATCACAGGCAACGAACTTGCAGACAGCCATGCAAAACTTGCCTCAACATCATCTGATAATACGGTTAATATACAAATTAGTAAAGATTTAAAATCTCACATTAAGAAACGAGCAAGAACCCGATGGCAACAACACTGGGACACCAATAACTCAGCATTACATCATATCCAACAGTTAGTCGATAGCCCCCTTGATTTGATCTCTGCCAGTATGTCCAGACGAGATGCTATTGTAACACGAAGACTTCGAATAGGACATACAAGATTAACACACGGATACCTGATGTCATCCAGCAACCGACCCACTTGTGGGACCTGTCAATCACATCTAACAGTTAACCATATGCTCACCGAATGTCATCAATATTCAGCAAAAAGACTATTTTATTGCCTTAAAAGTGATTTAAAAGACATACTCAATAACTTGGATCAAATAACCTCAAGTCTAAAATTCCTCAGAGACGTTCAGTTATATTATAAAATATAATTTTGATTGTATTCTAACAATATGTACTCTATAACATATTCTTGTAATTTATTGTAACAGTTTTACATTTGTAACCGTTTTCGTGTAAGTGGCCTTTGTTGCCGAGCACGTTAATTTCCAATAAAAAAAAAATTCCAGTTGTTCTCAGAATTTTGATCATCTTTTAATGGGTAATGCAGTAAAATGCTTTTTGATAATTAATAAAACATGAATATACATTTAAATTTATTTTTTTGCATCGTTGTGTTAACACATTTAAGGCAAAAAGGGCTTCTCGTGTTCCCAATCCATTTCGAAATCCGAATCGAGTGTCACTTATCTGAAACTTACTCTTCTTGAAAATTCGTGTATGAATGATTCTGAGAAAGAAAAGTTTTAACAACGTGAGGCATTATGCTTAATATACGATACTCATCGCAGTGTGAGGCATTGGATTTTTTTGGTAATGTTAGGAATGTTGATTTTAGCCAGTCTTATGGTATTTTACCTGTATCATATATCTTATTAAATAGTGCTGTTATCAAGTCGAGGATTTTACTTCCGTTTTCTGCAATTAATTTAAGTATTTTGACATTGATATTAATATCAATTACATTACATTATTTTTAATAAAGACTGTATATATTACATTTTTAGATTTTGGGTAAAATTTTACATGCATTCGATATCAGGTCTCATACATAAAATATTAAGTCATTTATTTTTTGTCAAAAATTTTGATAAACAGACACAATAGTTTGAAATTACTTTCTAAATCTATCTGTTCTAAAATACTTTCTTAATATATTTAAATAATAATAGACCTCTATACCTCTCTAATGGTTTCTAGTGATAATAATGGCCCACCGTTCTTCTTTTCTCGCTCAAAATATTTAATTAAATTTGCAATTAATTGCTTGCAATGGCTGGTCAAATGCGACTGCATTTTTGTTTTGATACAATTCAATTAAAACATCCAAGAATTTGAATTAAAATAACTGAGAAACTAAAGTAACAGAATTTGGTATGTAGACAGTTTATATTTTAATGAACTTCACAACTATTAACACAAATCTTACATAATCTTCTATAGAATAACATGGGTTTGACAGTTATTGCACAGATAGTTATCTTTGTTTCACACTCTTTAATGAGAAAACCGTGTAGCCGGTAAATACATTTATGCTTTTTATATGGCAACAGCGCTTTCCTACGAAACTTGACAGTAGCGAAAAAACTAATATATGACGAAAAATTTGTTAAATTCGTTTGCTGTCAAGTTTGTACCAGTGGGTTATGATGTCATTAAATCGGTATACAGGAGAGGGGGTCTCCCTGGCGCAGCCCGTTATTTGTTTTTTAAGGTTCAGACAGTTCACCCTGGATTCTGACGGATAGAATGTAAATATGATGGATACAGTATCTACTATAGGAAATATCACACAAGATTCTCAGCATAGACATGGAGTAAATATCCTTATAAAAAGTTCCTTAACAAAGTACATTACAAATTTAATATCTATGTCGGAGAGAGTAATTATGATACAGAAAGAAATCAAGCCGATTAATATAAATAGAATCTTATGGCAGATAAACCGAACACAGAGGTTAAACACTTTTTCAAAGGAGTGCAAAATATCACCAACAGTACAAAGCCAAAAAAAAAGTTAAAATATTTCGCGGCGAATTTAATGCCAAAGTACAAAAGGGGGTGGCAGGAGATATGTCACATAATTCTTTCAGAAAGAACTAGTCATATCATTAAAAACACTTACTATGATCTGCCACCCTGAAAGTTCTATACGCAAGACAATGAAAAACATATAGTTAGGAAATAAATTTATTTTATTCTAGTCAACAAACGATTAAAGACCTCATAAAACAACAGTGAGAAGGCATCAAAACTAATATAAACAAGGCGTCACAAAACGTTCTAGAACAAAAAAAGAGAAACAAACAAAAATTAGATCACAAAGAAAATTCTAGACATTATGGAAGAAAGAAGAAAAATAAAAAGAGATAAAAAACAATGGATAGTTAAAAACTGCAAAGAATCAGAACTGCTACTTTCAATTCATGACTCTTTCTACTTTCATAAAAACTTAAAGAAATAACAATCTCTTTCAGGATAACAAACTTTTTAAAAATAACAAAAAATAACAGCATTATATTGGACCAAAAGTTGAAACTATGTAAACTCTGGCAAACGTACATATGTATTAGATCTTTTTTCTGACAATCATAACATAAATGCTTAGGATAAAAACATATAATTAACTGGACCACTACTTTTATAGTCAGAACTAGACTATGCACCATAATGCGGTTAGAACTAATGGTATAAATGCGGTAACTCTTAAGCTATTTGACATTAAACGTTTATGCAAACTGTTTCACAACATATACAATACGGGGGCAGTGGCGCACCGAGGGGGGGTTTTGGGGGTTAACCCCCCCCCAGGACCCTATTCCGACACTGTTACTTACACATTTTAAGGACTCAAAATGGAGGTAACATCATAAAAAAAATTTTGGTGACCAACCAAAACCCCCCCAAAGGCAAATTCTAGGTGCGCTACTGTACGGGGGAAATACCAACAGATTGGCTAAAATCAACCATCGCGGCAATACCAAAAACACACAATGTAAGTCTCTGCGAAGAACACGGTTTAAATACCTTAATGAACCATGGACTAAAGGCATTTCTAAAAATGATAAATTCATAAGTTAATTTTTAACAAATGTGAAGAAAGAACAGAAAATACTAAGTTGGCAGTTTGCAGCACTTCTACATGAAGTTGCTGATGCAGAAATTCTACTGCCAAATGTTTTTATTTCCTTTATTGAATACTAAAAGACCTTTAACAACGTCAAACGTGAACTATTAATACATACATAAAACAAAATTGGGTTCGATGACAAAGGTATAATCATAATTTAACCACTATATCGGAATCAAAAAGTGGGCCTAAGACTCGCCAACGGCCCGAACAAAAAAAAATTAAGATAAGGAATAGCGTAAGACAGGGTTGTATTATCTTTTCAGTAGTATTCAACATTTACGTAGAAAAGATATTTTAGCTTGCACAAAAGAACGAAAAAAGCATCAAAATAATTGGTCTTTCTATTCATAACCTAGAACATGCTGACCATACGGTTACAGTAGCAAACAATATGGAAAGGCTGCAAGATTTACTAAATATCATGAAAATGGAGTGAGAGAGGAGTAAATGATTAACATAACCATAGCAAAATCCAAGCATATGGTAACCAGCAGAAAATCTCATAGGGAAGCTCGGTTGAATATAAATAATAAAGCTACTGAACAGGTTAAAAGATTAAAAATACCTTGGAGATACATTAAATAACCAGTGAGACTGTAACCTGAAAGAAAAGATAAAAGGAGCAATGACAAACTACGTCTTCATTAAATTTGATAACCACCTTTTTCGCCGTGAAGTTATTTCACCATTCCATCCTAGGAAATAAGATTCGAAATATGGTGTCTCATAAGGCTGCTTAGAGTTTTATGGGTGGACCATGTAACAAATGATGAGAAGAAATAGCTAATAATAAAAGGTTAACCTAAGAAAAGCTAATGTCCAAAGAGAATTGTTGGATCCCGTTAAGTAGTAAAAAGTTTTATATTTATATGGCAATATTCTACGAAATAACAAATTTAATGTCCCAAACGTCATCTTGCTCGATAAAGCTGTAGGTCAAAGAAGCTCTGGGCGGAACCAACATTCATGGTTCAGAGACTTATGAAACAAAACAAAAAATAAGTTATTTGCTTTGGTTTCACGGATTTAATACTGAATAAGTATTCAATTGTTTCAGATAATATTTTTATTAAAATACAAGAACTAACAGTCATTAATCCTCGTATTTTTTTTAAAGATCTAGTAATCATTAACCCATAATAATACAAAATCAGTACCGAAAGGAAGTTACGATATATTAGATGATTTAATTTTTATTTTCACCTCATAATTTTAGGCTAGTCTACAACAACTATGGAAAAGTATTAATGAAGATAATGTTCATGTAACAGCGTATACCTTTTGGAGTTTGATGGATAATTTTGAGTGGGACAAAGGATACTCGTAAGTACTTTAAAATAAATATATTTTTTAATTTATATATATATATATATATATATATATATATATATATATATATATATATATTTATATATACATATATACTATATTAAAAGTACATCTTTCAGCAAAAGCTTGCTATCGCTTTGATGAATAAAGCCAATATATGGCGTAGGAGAACAATTTGTTCACCCCTCGTATTTAAATTGATAATAAACAGAGTGGTATGACGTCATTTCTGCATCTTTGCCTCATCAGATACGCATGCTAAATACAAAACCAAAAACGATAGGCTAAAGAATGTTTACTGATTATTTCCCACTCAAGTGAAATTCTATCTGTCAAGTCGGCATGCAATGTTTCTGCAATAAGTTTTGCAATGTTAAAAATAGTTTTTTCTAACTTTTTTTAAATTCTTTAGATAAAATAACCATCTCTTCCTTGCTGATGTTATCTGTAGAATCATTGTAGTTATTTTTTCTGACTTACTTACTTACTTAGTCCTAAGCCTTTCTACCGTTAGGTGTAAGGTTTACTTGCAGTTTTTGCCCTACCTTTCAAAATATTGTCTAATTTTTCCGGGAACAACTTCTTATATCTTTCTTCTTTTAATTTGTAGCTTTTTACTTTTTTATTTACTACCTTTCTCCTCTTTTCTTTATTTTCTTTTGCTGTTCTCATTCTCATTATTACTAGATGATAATCACTGCCAATCTCTGAGCCTCTTTTCACTTTCGTGTCTTGTATTTTTTTCTATTTTTTGCTACTTACCAAAAAGTAATCTATGATTGATTTTTCATTTCTGCTTTCTTGTACTCGTGTATTTATGTACTTTTTTATGTTTAAATTTTGTATTTGTTATAACAAGTTTATTCTCCATACACATTTCTATTATTTTTTAACCATTTTTGTTTAGTATTTCTTCTCCTTCTTTTCCCATACATTCCTCAATTCCATTGTTATTATTTCTGTCTCTACCGTTTAGATCTCCCATTACAATTATATTTTCTTCCCCATTGTCAATTTGCATTTGGAGCTCCTCGAAAAATTTATCCTTCTCTTTCTTTTTTGCATCTTCATTTACTCCTTAGGCTGTTATTATTGTCCCTATTTTCTCGTCTATCAGTTTCATTTTCAGCGATAATATTCTCTGGTTAACATATGTTTCTTCTATAACGTATTGTAGTCTATTCGGTGCAATTATTATCCCTACGCCTTCTTTTGCTTTCTCCTTTGCATCAGCTCTAACCGAAAATAACCAATATCCTTTGTGTATCTTCTTAAAACCTCTTCCTTTCATTTTCGTTTCCATTATTCCTAATATTTCTATTTTTTATCTGATTAATTCTTCTACAAGTTCTACCTCTTTTCCATTGATGCTTGTTACGTTCCATGTTCCCATTTTTATCTCTCCTTTTTTCTGCGGTATATCTTTCATCTTCTTCCTATTTTCATCCTTGTTTACCTTTGCATCGTGCTTTTTCCTATAGTTATTCTTATTCGTTGCCCTGGTCGTCATTGTCAGATCCTTTCCGTTGCTTTGGTCGTTATCAATATTCCTCTTGTGGGTGTAGTTTTCTAGTTTTTTGGATGTTTTTCCAGTTCCTTTTTTATTTTGTTTCATCTCCATTCTTCTTGGTTTACTAACACCTTGTTGTAACCAATTTTGACGTCTTTGCCTTTCTCTTTTTCGTTTTTTTGCAAAATTTCTTAGGTGTTTCTGCTTTTCTTTCTCTTCTTTAGTCAAGCCATCATTGATGAATACTTTCTCTCCTACGACGTTTTTTAGTTTATATTTTTTTGCCATGATCTCGTGTTTTTCCTCTTCTTTTCTTAGTTCTATTACGCATGTATTCTCACCTATTTTTTTACTGTTGTAGGTGTAATATCAATTTGAAGATGTTTATTAAAAAGTCCTTTTATTATTTCTTTTAGACTGCTCGGTTCATTTGTATCTATTTTTAGACCATTCATTACAATGTTGTTTTTTCTTCTATTTTTTTCGATTATTTCGACTGCTTTTTTCATTTATTGTAACTCTCTCCTTATTTCTGAATTTTTTTTTCTCATATCCTGATTTTCTTTTTTTAATTGTTCGTTTTCTCCTGTCAGTTTTAGTAGAGCTTCGTTTGTTTTGTTTTGTTGGTCTTTAATTTCTCTTATTTCAGTTTTTATTTCTTTTTGTTCTTGCTTCATATCTTTTTGAGTTGTGTTCATTTCTTTCATCATTATTAATAACTGGTCTAATTTCTCAGATTCAGTTGTTTGGCGTTTTGTAGGAGTTCTTGGTGTTTTTTTGGTGTTTACAAAAAAATATATATTTTCTCCTTTCCTTTTTCTCCCTTCATCTGTAGAATATTCGTCGCTGTCCATTCTTACAATACTTTCCATGGACTTTTCTTGTTATTTCGCTGTTTATCTCCTTCCCTGTCCTACACCGCGAAAAGAGTCGTCGACCAGTCAACCCGTCGAATCTCCGACCCTTATCGGTGTTTATATGTGGGTCACTTCTACCGAGTTACTTTTCGTTGTAAGTCCCGTTTTCCGAGTTTTCTTACAGCCGAAAATTAAAACGATATTTATTCACCAACGCCACTTTGCCGTCGATTTTAGTGTGTGGTCACCTTTATTGTAGCGAACCGTAATTATTGTTTGGCACAAAAACGTTACTTACAATATAAAAAGTTAATATTATGTTAAAGTTGATAATACTAAAAACTTTTACTTTAACTTTAAACATTAATAAGAATTTTAAACTTTTCTCTTAATTATATGAATTGGATTATATTTCTGAACCGCCTTCGTCTCCAACTCTTCTTTGCATCTATAGGTATAGCGTCTGCCAGATTTTTAATTTAAATATAAAGTATACATACCCAAATTCACAATTTTTCCGAGAGAGCACTTTTAAACCTACTTGCTTGTAACAGGTGACCACACACATCTTTTCTGACTTAAGTTACTTAAAACAAGAAGTAGTTTGGGGTAAACAAATTGAATAACTTTTAAACTAATTGATAAATCACTTTGAAATTTTAACCTTATTTTTACCAGTATAAGGCCTATCTTTCCACTTAAGATCAAAATTGGTGGTTCAATTTTTACAAAAGTTATTACAATTCATTAAAATTAAGAATTATTAGGTTTTTACAGTTTTCTAAGCAACAAATTACTAAATCAACATTTAAAAATTGTCATTTTATCAAATAATTACCTTTAAATCCGTTAAAATTGCTTTCCTTTTTGCTGGTAGACATAAGTTCTCAAAATGCTGCATTTTTGACCTTAAATTGTTAATAATTTAAAAAGTCCACCAAAACCAGTGCAGAAAATATATAGGTTTTGATTATCGAGGCCCATAAAGCTCAGATACCTGGCCGGTAAGTACCCAACAAGGTACTTTTTTACCTTATTATTTCTGGATTATAGATGTTATTTTATTTAACATCGAGAAATTAAGGATACCATCAAATATACGAGCATTTGCAATATCTAGAATAAACTCTTATTATAAAAAATTTAGCCAAACAGTACTTTTTCTTTATGAATTATAACCATACTTTCTTGGTAGCATTTATTTTTATCTACATTTATTAAAAATGAAGGTGAAATTAAGTTTTTTATATTTTTTTAGGGTGAGATATGGACTCAACTATGTAGATTTCAACGATCCTAATAGGATAAGAATACCAAGATTGTCAGCTTTAACATACAATCATGTTTCTACAAAAAAAACATTACGAGGTTTACTATAATAGAATGACATGTATACTTCGATTTTTTTTTACTTTATACATATATTCACTTTACATCCCTTTATAAATTTATTTTTGTTTACCCATTGTTTTTAAGGTATTTCTAATAAATTAGGAACTGACTTAAAATACCAAAACCGGGTCCGTTAGTATTCCTATAATGTTTTAAATTTTTTTTTTAGAAAGATTATAGTATACCTCTCAATATATCCTTTTAACTTCCTTAAATACTTTGCTGTAAATGTTAAATGGTTCTGGTTTTGGGATTTTTTCTTTAGTATACGCCCCAGCAGCTATTTTTTTATTTTCTTAAGCTCAAAAAAGTTCCTTTTTTGAGCTCTAGTTAGGCGTTTTTTTCTAGCTGGATAAGATACCTTCTGACCGCCCAATGAGCTGTCTACCTCGTTATGGTGGTCAGAGTTATTATTTCCGCAGTAATAGAGCGTTTTATAATTTTTCTGTAATTTACCGGATTTCACGCATCTGAATTTACTAAATCGTAGAATATCCAAATTTAGTCTCTTCATTTCTTGGTACATTCTCCCAATTCGAACATTTTTGAGAGTTCCAGGTTGCTATTTTTATTTACTTATTTACTATTTTCGTTGCAGTATTATTTTTCCGCCTGGGAATTTTTAGTACTGCCTGACCATTCAAGATCTACCGGGAACTGGGAGCCGAATTTGAGTTTTGTGCTGCCATAGTAGTATCTTTCTGGGGATTATACCGAAGTAGTTTCCCCTTGCTTTCTCCATCGAACTATATGAACCAACACCACCATGCATTACGGTCTTGATTGGAGAGAGGGAGACTAAGGCTTCACTTTGAAGAGCCACAGTCTATTTATCTAGCCGTGTAAACTTATGAGGAACAGTGTTCAGTGAATCTGATACAAAGGTACGACCTGTTATCTCTTAAAGACTAACTTTTGCTTTGGCTAACCTATAATTTTGAACATCTATGTCAGGCCTATTTCCTTGCCATTTATTATACAATTGTCCCTTCTCTTTCATTGTTCCTTGAACTACATTTGATAACCATAATGTTTCTCTTTTCTAAAGTTTCTTTTCTAAGCAATAATTTTAAATACACGAAATTATGATTTTTCATTTTTCTAAAAATTCTCAATGGGCATTACTACAAGTATAACCTGTAAACTAATGATTCGATTGATTTTAATTTGGGATACGTGACGTTTGAAGATTGCTACTGTAGCATGTATAAATTCCTTATAACTATCGAATATTTAAGGTATAAATTTTCTTCGTACGCCCCTGGGCTATGTATAAAATTTCTTTAAAAAATTGGTTACAAAAACGTGTTTGTGATGCAATAAAGAGAACTGCATAATAAAATAATTCATATATTACGTCTTAGTTCTACAATTTTAAAAGCAAGCAATGATGAAGGTCAAATTCTCCCTTGAAAAGAGTTCTGATTTGGCCCTCTGCGAGGACTGGTACAGGGGATGAGACGCGAGAGAGGAAGGAGACGAGAGCGTGAGGTCGAAGTGAATTTAAGTTAGGTTTGGAAGAATTTTTGAAAAAAAATTGCCGGAAAAACCGGCAAATTTGTTGCGAAAAAGTGAATTCTACTAAATGTATTGTGTCAGTTTTGATAAGAGTTTGTCGTTTGCTCTGTGTTATTTTTATGCCGTCTCTCATCTGAGAGATTTGTAAAACGGCGTTTTTCAACCAATTTGAAGGATGGCCACATGATTCCATTGTGTCCAGTTGCATTCCAGTTGTATTCGAGTTTTTAAGAAGCCGAGTTTCAAAGTTTGCTTCACAGTGCCGGCTTCCATCCTCATTTTGTTTGTCTTAGGTTATCGTTCCAGACTAGATGTAGTCGTTTGTGTTGCAATGAATCTAAATTCAGTTCCAACCCCAGAAATTTTTAAAGAAAAAAGAATAACATTTGGTGAAATTCAGGTAACTTTTTTGTTGAACTTTTAAAGTAAAAATAGACATTTGCCATAAATAATTGCTTTCATAACAAGGTTAAGAAATTGTAATAAGTAAAATTATAAATGTTAGTGTGTGGCTGAGCTGTCATATTAATTATTCCCAAAGTTTGGAATTTAACATTGACATCTGACAGCTAGTTTTATTTTTTGACATTTGGTACATACCTAATTATAATTCAGATCTTGTTTGTTTCTTTTTTTTTTTAAAAGGTTAACCTCCATGTAGTTTCATTTAAAAAAATATTTTTTATTTGTAATAATTTATTTCTGCTACAAAATATCGCCCATTAACAATTGTAAGTTCTTGTAGTATCTCCAACTTCTAGAGTTTGTAAACCCATAGTAAAATAGTAAGTTTGTTTTTTGTTATTTTGTATTTTATTATTACTATTTATATTTATAATTGTTTGTGGTGAGATAACAATAAATATTTAATTTTTTTCCCTGAATCGATTTGTTTATGTCTTTTAAAAAAGTTTCTAACCCCTTTTTGTGTTTTTTTAGGAAGGACGAGCCTTTCTTTCATCCAGCTGGAAGATTCTTGTAAGCGGCGTCCATTTCAAATAGCTTAAGAACCTTCTTGTGTTTTGTTTGTTCCAGGAGATTCATGTAAATACCCCTTTTTGTTTCATTTTTGTAGTTACCCCTTATCTAGTCCTGTGTCATTCACTTATCCACGATCCAGTTCTCCAGAAAAACCATGAGTAGCCGTTCGCAAACGTTCCGTTTTGTTTTGTTTACCCTATCTCTAGCCCCGTAATTTCTGTCCCCAATTTTTAACCCCTTATAGCAATACCCTATGTGGTAGGCAAAATAATCGTTACAATACTCATATATATCTGTTAATATTTAGAGGTGTGGTAACTATTATGAAATCTACTCCAGCTATTTCCTCATGTCTGTATTATACTGATTACGTATATCTATAGTATCTTAATTTAGCATCTTATTTGTAGCAATAACTTTATCTTCAAATGAGCACTATAGGCTTATTTTCTATCTTTTGCTGTTAGCCTATCCAACCAATCAGATGAGTAAAGAATAATTTCATGTTTTTATAATTATCTTTTATTTAAAATTATATCTATAAACTGTAAGATATTGTAAGTAACGTCAATATCCACTATTTGCTTAAAACTATCCATAACGTAAAGAAAATTCACTGATAACAACTTTTCCTACTCATGTTTTTATGATTATCTATTATCTCTAATTATATCTATAAATTGTAAGATGTTGTAAGTAACTTATATTTCCTCTATTTGTCTAAAACTATTCATATTGTAAAGGACATTCACTGATAACAACTTTTCCTACTTTTGGCGGGTTAGAAGTCACTGAAGAGCATATATGTAGGTAATCTGCTACGTTTCACCCTAGATAAGAACAAAACCAAGTCAAAATACTTGATATTGTTCGTAATTTTCTAAAACCAGATTAGACCAAGGCCAACATACCAATTTGCCTACTTAAGAAGTATCAGTGTTCGCAACTGACTTTTCCACCAAAGATGAATCTCGACCTTCTCATTTTTACTTCTTTTTAACAGGGATGTGTTTATTTTGTTAAAATGTTTATATGTAAATGTAAATATATAAATATGTAAAAAAAAGTAGGTCTAATTCTCCATTCCCTATTGTTAGATGGTATTTCATGTGCAAAAAGGATATCTAGTAATTTTTAATCCGTAGCAGAGGTTCTAAAAAAGTATTTACATTATTGAAGATTATTTTATGTGTAATTTACTTTTGTTGCTGTGCTACGTTAGTTTTAACCAATAGTTCTTCTTCTTCTTGATGTGCCTATCCGTCTGAAGAATTGTAACTTTCGAGATTTGATGGTGCCTCGTCAGTACCTCTCGGTTCTTATTCATTCTCCTGAGGACTTCCTCATTTATGAGTCGGTCCACGGGATCGTAAGCCTTCTCAGATATAGCCACATCTCAAATGCTTCCAGTTTTGTGCATATATCTTTGTTCATGGTCCACGATTCAACACCATAAAAAAGGACAGCAAAGACGTAGCATCACAGCATTCTTACTTTTGTATCAAGAGAGAGGTTGTGACTCTTGAAGAAGGCCCCCATCCGATTGAAGGTAGATCTAGCTTTTCCGATGCGTGCTCTAATAACCTGGTTGTTGGTCTATTCTTTATTTATTGTGTTGCTACTAATAGTTAGCTAATATAATCTTTCTTGTCATATTTCAGTTCACAGAGTAATATCTTAGTTCAAAATAATAAGTTTTGACTTATTATTTTGAACTATATTATTATAGAAGCCTACTAGTTTTGGTTCTCTAAATGTCAAAATAAGCACTTATTCATATTATTTTTGTTAATTATGTAAGACACTTCTACAAGTCATTAATCTTGTAATAAAATAAGAAAATGGCAAGATTTTAATACATCTGAACAGAACTTTTCTGCACACCAAAAATAAAAAATACATTTTTTCATAGTTGAAGCCTAAGTTAAAATTCAGATGTACTACTTTTATTGCAGCGTTTGGGGTCTTCCGAGTGTCTGCAGGTGTGCGCTTTCCCTTCTTTTACAATCTGTGCAAACCTATTTACCCATCCTATTAACGTGGCCTCGTCATGCTCTTTTCTGACTCTAGAACATTTTACAACCTCTTAGATGTTGTCAAGTTTCATTTTACAACTTACAAACAATGTTTGTAGTTGCAAAGTACAAAATACAGTAGGTATCACCATAAATTTGTATGTATTAGCTGAATATTTTAGAAGAATGCTAGAAGCGGAAATGTCGGTAAATAGTTCCCACTTATTAATTTGCAATTGATTTTTAGGTCATGAAATAAAACATTATACCTATTCCTTGTATTTTTTAGTATTTTGAGAAATTTTGATAAGGAAATGAACAACGTGAACTTTAACAAAAGAATATGTTGCTTAAATAACAAAATGACAAAAAAATATTAAAAATATTTTTAGTAATAGGCAAATTTCGATAATAATGGATCCAAAAAAGAGTTACCTGTCCTACAGAAGAGATACCAAAGGGGATAGTAATTTAATCAGCTTTACCAAGAGCATACAGACTGTTGTTAAACAAGGGATAACTGTTTGCAGTATCAACCCTTAAAACCTTGGTTAATAAAATTGACTTGAGTCGAGGAGCTAAAAATTATGTTTTTAATGTTATAAAAAATTAAAATGCTATGTTTAGAAGAAGTTTTAATTCTTTGGTTTTGACGAAATAAAACTGAAATATCCTTTTCATATGATAGGCGTAATGATGAAAATCTTAAAAGCCTCTAATAATATACAGGTAGAAATGATACGTAGCTTATCTAAAAAGTGGAAACAGGCAATTTTTTCTATGTATGATTGACCAACAATTAAAAACTTTTCCTTTAAGATTATTGAATTCTACGAGTGCTTAGGATTTCCAATTGATTTGATTTCCAGGCCTTGTCAAAAGCTATTTTGATTTATATTTGTACGTCTCCGTAGTAGTACTTGGATACTGAACATGGCTTTTGCTCCTATCAAGCCAGTCCTAAATCAAAACTGATGATTACTAATTTTCTTAAATACACTATATCTTCTATTATGAATTATCCAAAGAAATATCGTTAATAACTCATCAGACATTATTCGGTGATCATTGCAAGTCGGTGCATGGTGTTTCTTTGATATTATGAGCAAAAGTCGACTTAAGCCAAGTAGTTGGTAATATCCCCTTGTCGTAAATTCTATTAAAGAGATCACAAAGTGATTTAATTGCATTTTTTTCTAGAAACTTTAGTACTTTAACACTCACCTCATTGGCGCAGAGAGTGGCGGCTCTAGCTCAGTGGCTAAGATACTAGCATATTAAGTCGAAACGCATGTTTTCAATCCTCGGCGCCGACAACAAAATTTTTAATTCCTAAAAATTATTTAATCTGTCACCGTGTTTAGGAGGGCACGTAAAGCCGTCGTAAGCCATCACGTAAGTGATTGACTCGTGTGAAAGAATATCCTAACGTCAGACCTGAGCCAGAAGGTCACAAGAAATTTACTTTTTTATCGGGAGAGGGTGATTTTTTTTGCCAATTGTCCTGTCCGTGCGATTTCGTTTACTGTACGCTTTCTATTAATGATAAAATTGCTTAGGCAATGCTTTTCTATCTTCAATAGAATTTTATACCTGTTTCTATCTTGATCTTCTTGCATTAAATTTGTGGTTATGCGCTTTATATCATTCATGCATCTAGTCGTTGGTCGTGCTATGCTTCGATATGTCTCTTGTCTTGGTCGTCATTCCAGAATCTTTCTGGTCTATCTATCATCCGTCAATCTAGCAATCTGCATCCGTGACTCCTTTTTTTATTTCTAGGTTTGATGCTCTGATGGTAATAGCTAACATTGATCTTTCTATAACGTGTTGTGTAACTTTTGTTTTATTTATTGTTTTTTTTGTCAGAGTTAGTGTCTCTGCAGCATATGTAAGAACTGGTAAAATACATTGTTTAAAAGTTTTCTTTATAAACAAACTGGAATATTATACTTGAATACGTTGTTTTATCTACCGAAGGCATCCCATGTGAGACCTATCTTTAATCACCTCTTATGTTCTATATAATTGTAAGCTATTACTAGATTCATGCTATGGTTTTCAATGTGAATTTTATTCTTACTATAAGATTAGTCATAAATTTTGTCTTTGAGGTGTTAATTTTAAGACCAATTGACCAATTCGCGCTTCATGGAACGTTTTCAGAATTTTTGTAGCTTTATCAAGTCTATTAGATATTAAAACAAACTATGTCATCGAAAGATCTGAGATAGTTGAGATCCTCTTCATTTTTATTAATTCCCATATTATCTTCTCGTTTCATTCGCTTTAACATATATACAGCTATAAATAGTTTCATGACAATAGTATCTCCTCTATTTCAGTTTTGTAAATACTCCTAATCAAGGTAATACATTTGTAGTCAATGCGATAGTCACTCAATCTCAAAAGCTCGAAGCATTTAATGATGATCTATAGTATCAAACGCCTTATCATAGTCTGCGGATATGAGAAAGGTATGGTTTGTTGTATTCTGTGCTTTTTTCTATTAGTATTTTAATATCTTGTAGATGATCATTTGTTCCATATCTGGAGCGGAAGCCAGCCTGTTTGCAAGGTTGGTAACTGTCCAGTTTGTTTACATGTCGTCTTATTATTATTTTTAGGAATAGTTTAAATGTACAAGTAAACTAATAGGTATGTAGTTCTTTAGGTCTGAAATGTCACTTTTTTGTGCCTTATTTGTAGGTTTTATTACATTATGTCATTAGGAGGGGGTTACGTCTCTTGTCAAACAAACATTAAACATCTTTTTCAACACATTGATTAACGTTTTTCCTCCTTCTTTGATTTGTTCAATGACCATCATATCTTCTCCAGGTGTTTTATTGTTTTTCATCTTCAAGAGAGCTCTTTTTATTTCCTATATAGAGCCTATATTTTGGACTTTATGTATTTGACTTTGATCAGGATAAATTCTGAGTAAGACCTGTATAAGATTTACAAAATTTTCCGTGTATTTGTCTTTCAAATCTCTTCTTTTAGATATAAGATCTTTAGTAGCTTGGGTAAGTTTAGCGTTAAAAAATCGCCCATTAAGATAAGATGGTATATTTTAGCTTTTTCTGTAGGCCAACCTGCGGTATACATTAAGACATAGTTATGGTAACTATAACAGAAAATAACCCGGTGTTCTAAATGGGGTGTTGGGCATAGGTCTAAAAGTGACAAAGGGAAAAACCTGACTGACTACTAAACAACGACGACTGAGACGTGAGAAATAGGTATACGATTTAAGGATTGTTACCTGGAATGTAACATGTAAATTAATAAATATTTAATAGACGTAACACCTTTCCAAGAAATTAGTTGGACGGGAATCGTCACAACGGAAAGATGACACCATAAAATACAGACTTCATAAAGCATCCAACGAAAATGGCATTATGTTAAACCTGGCTACTTCGCTTAACATGATCATTGTTCTCATCGCAAAAACAAAAACAAAGGGACAGGGATATCTCCAAATGGTACCACATAATACATAATATTATTGTAAACTGGAGACACCAATCAGACCTAATAAACGTGCGTAGTAGCAGCAGAGCTAATGTTAACCCTAATCCTTGTGGAAAATAAAATAAGAGCTTGAATTTCTAACGCCAAAAAAGTAAAAGGATCCAAAAATGAAAGATATAAAATAAAAAAATTAAAAGATTAACAAAATCATAAAGATATTGGTAAAGAATAGGAAACACGTAACCAGGAAAATAGACAGTAATACCAAAAAGTACACAAATACTAGCATTTGCTGAATGGGTGATGTGATAGCTAGAAGCAGACGGGATATAATAAAGGCCTTGGAGAAGGAAAGAGAGGGGACGCGTAATCGTATGTAATTGACTGAACCCTAAACTGGCACCAGAAAGGTTACCAGGTCATATTTTATTTCTTCAGTAGATTGAGAAAAATGAATATATATCAAGAAATTTTTTTTTCAAAATTTATAATTGAACACTGATATAACGATTAATTTTTGACCATGATTTTATCATTACATATTTTTTAGTAGATCGATATAGTGTTCAGTAACTCAGTACATTGAAGTTGAAATCAGTAGATCTACTGAAAAATCAGTAGACCTGGTAACCCTGTAAGAAGTAGTAATGGATAACGTACAGGCACCAAAACATGGAGGTTACATCGAAACTGGCTTCACTTTGCGAATGTTCATTAAATGAGCGTTACCTGTCCTCCCTCTTTCCTTGTCTATGATAGAAGCATTCAATTTATTAGAAAAAATAGCAGAAAACTGAGGCAATTCCGACGAGAAACTGCTAGAGACCCCACGTTAGAAGGTTAGAAGGAAAAAGTTTAAGACATTCATATACAAGGAAGTACGAGAAAACAATGTATGGCGAAGACGATACAATTTTGAATTGTACAATACATATAAAGAACCAGATATCACCACGTTTATAACAATTGGAAGACTGTGCTGAATGGGTCACGTAAAACAGATGTGGGAAAATCGAACCTCAAAAAAAAATAAGATTGTTACAAAGTTAAAGGCGATCATTGATCAGAATGACGTGGAAGTGATGGGAAGCTTTTAGAATCGGCCAATACCTACAAAAGGCTTTCGGGCTACCTACTGAAGATGATGACACATTAGGATCACAATTACAAACAACGGTGTGACCAAATAAGATGCTAAATCAATTATTAATACACTATTAGGATTTTGCAACTTAAAAATAAGTTTGTATCTTAACTTTTGAACTTTTACACACTTGATTTTAGAAACTTTAATTGATTTATATGAAGTCCACAATTTGGCCGATTTGTCATTTTTATTACTACATATTATTACATTTCAATAGATTTTTAGCAAGAAACTTAAAATTTATGTTTTAAATTATACAAAAGCATATTTTGAGGGCAAAAATAAATCGTTTTAGAAGGATGGCATCGAAACATTAGAAAAGCGTTGGAAAGACTATTATTTGGTGGAATTTTCTATATATACATAGCACTCTTAAACTAACGATCCCACCCCGCAATCCACTCAGGATCATGCACATCCTCGTTATCCTGCAAACTGAAGCGGTCGTAGGGCGGCGTGGCGGGTTTCCGGGTAGTGCACCGACGACAGGAGGGGTTCTGGGTCGAATGAACGGGACGTAGCCGTTGTTTCCCGTGGAATGGTCTACGTCGGGCGGCCCGGACAAGGTAAGGGTTAGTAACCTTCCGTGCACTGGGACGTATGTGTCCGATTTTCTGCAATTTCAGGTGGATGCTTTCCGCAGGATCGGGAGTCGATGGACGCACAAGGGCGTCGAACCGTTAGTATATTGTATTTACGATCGGCGATTGAAAAGTAATCGGTATTGCGCTCATGTTTACAACTTTATATAGATTTATTCTATAAGTAAACGTCTAGTAGTTAGAGAAGGTTCAGTAGCCCGGAATACCAATTTATCTTAAGTGTCATAAACTTTACTTAATGCTTGAGATGTGGAAATTAGATGAGAACTCAATTTAAAACCTAGACGACCAAAATACAAAGTTTAAAGAAATGATGTTACTTAAATCATTTTTATTTTAGATGAACGATTTTTCTTGATTCCAAAGAAATAGTACTGACCTTAATTATGTAAAAATCAGTTAAATTAAGGCACGTAATTGCACAGAACTAGAATGGCTATCTGCACAGTATTATAAAAATTCAGATTGAAATATTCCATGAATTATAAGTTCCAATACTAGTGACAACTAAATGTTTTGTGGAAATGTAGGGACAAATTTTTTAAGACCTAAATATTTTTATCATTTTTAATTGTACAGTATTTCCAAGAACATTTCTCGTATAATTATAATTTTTGTAATTCGATATGTTCGAAGCCCCACCCGATTAATAAAAAAAAATAAATGTAAATAACTCTGTTGTTAAAATTATTTTAAATAAATGCTGCGAGTTTGCTTCTCAGTATAAAACTAAAAAGTATTGCTGAAAGTCGATTTCTGTTCCGTCATCTTAATTGTTAGTAGTCGACGTTAAACTGTAGGTGCCGTATATTTATGTTAACTCTATGATACGAGTAACTTATTTAAGTATAAATTCAATTGATATTGGTGAACAATATGTTGATGAACATCATTACAAATCTAGTAAAAGTAAAAATCCAAGTGGTTCGCTCTATACCATAGTTTAAAAAAACTTACTGAGAAGTAAAGACTTCGGGTTTGTGATGGTATACTTTATTAAAATTTATCCAAAAGGATTCTTCTAAAAGGAAATCTTCTAAACGTTTTCGGTCCGGTCGGACCATCATCAGTAAAACGCAGAAGTATATTTTCGCTTATTTTACTAATTATATATCGTAGTGGTCAAGTCCTGCTGCTAATAGGCAATTAAAAAGTGTATCTTATTATACTTGGTCTAATACTGACTTAAAGTAGATGAAACAAACATAAACGTTCTTTCGGAACTCACAAATATTACTTTTTAAGTGAACGCGAATATAAAATAGTGCCACTCTAGTTCCTAGGCCATTTCTAAATCCAAATTGCTTATTACCGATTCTAATTTCTCGTAGAAGAAATATTTTGGTTTTGATAATTCGAAAAAGTATTTAAGTTAATTATTCATCGAATTGGTCAGTCTAGACTCGCTGCTTTTGATCAGTGTTGCCCAAAACCTTTTTGGACTTTTCACAAATATGTCAACTTAGCTGATAAAAAATATAATAAGGCTAGCATACCTACTATTAAGGACACCAACTTAATAATTCAATTTGTTTCCTTATTATAATTTAGTTAGGCGGAATCTAGCAGCTATACAAACTTCAAAAACACATTACACATTGATAATTGCAGATTTTAACGCCAAATTGGGATTCAAACAAGATGATGCAGAATCTGCTATGGGAAACTTTGGATTTGGTGAGAGAAATGAGAGAGGTAACAGGCTTCTTGACTTCTTACATCAGGAAAATCTCTTTGTGATGAACTCGTTCTTCGGAAAGAATTCCCAACGTAAGTGGACATGGAAGAGTCCGAACCAAAGAACAAAAAATGAGATTGATTTCATAATATAAAATCGGAAAGATATTGTTCAGGATGTAACAGTATTGAATAAATTTTCAACAGGGAGCGGCCATAGACTAATTAGAGCAAAAACCAGTTTTAACACTGAAGTTGAAAGAACAAAAATGATCCTCAAAAAGAAAAGTGGAAGGTGACTGTTCCCAGAAGATATAACACTTTACGAAGAAAATATTAAGACTAGTTTCGATACACACGACTTAGAGAATATCAGCATCAATGAAATGAACAATAATATTACTCAAATATTGTAAAGAAGCTGAAAAGAAATACTGTCCTCGTCCTGAAAACAATAACAACAAATTAAGCCACAACACAAAACATCTTCTAGAGGAAAGAAGAACACTTAGGGAAAATCAGGATCATAACCAAAATGAACTAAGAATTTTGAATAAGAAAATTAAAAAGAAAGTTAGAAAAGATCTGAAACGATACAATACGATGGAAATAACTAGAGTAATAGAAGAAAACAAAAGCTAACAAATTAAGAAATGAACAGGGACAAATCATTGAGGATAGAGTTCAAATTATAAACACGATAGAGAGTTTTTATAGACAACTATACAAAGAACAGCAATGTAACCGGAGTGGATCATTACCAAAGATAATCAATCAGGGATCTGAAATTTTACCGGACGTAACACCCAATGAAGTTCGAAGGTCAGTGCAAGAAATGAAAAACAATTAGTCCCCCGGAAGCGATGAAATAGTGGCAGATGCCTTGAAAGTGGCTGGAAAAAGAGTATGGCAGGTCCTTGCCAAACTATTCACTAGATGTTTGCAGGAAGCAATAACACCAACCCAGTGGTATAACGCAGAAATTATCATACTTCATAAAAAAGGGGATGCTACCGACCTCAGGAATTACAGGCCCATAAGTCTACTTTCACATATTTATAAACTATTTACAAAAATAATTACGAAACGACTAGAAAATAAATTGGAATTTTATCAGCCCATAGAACAGGCGGGTTTTAGAAAAGGCTATGGAACAAACGATCACCTACTGGTAATAAAAAATCTTATAGAAAAATGCACTGAATATAATAAACCACTAGCTTTAATATTTGTCGACTATGAAAAGGCATTCGACACCGTAAATCAACAAAAAATGTTGGAAGACTTGACAGAATGCCGAATTCACTATCGGTATATAAATATAATTAAACACATATACCAAAACGCAACAGCCAGTGTTAGAGTGGGTGATCGTCAAACCCAGAAATTCCCGATACAACGTGGAGTACGCCAGGGGACACCATATTGCCGAAACTGTTCACTACGCTTTTGGAATATATATGTAAAAAGGCAAAACTGACCGACAAGGGCATAAATATAAACGGAGAAAAGCTTAGCCATCTAAGGTTTGCAGATGATATTGTACTAATAGCTGATAGGATAGATGAGGCCAAAGAACTTTTAAATCAGCTCTACCTTTCCCCGCTAGAAGGGGGATTGAAAATAAATATATTTAAAAACCAGATGATGACAAATCTTGTAGTCAGCGAAGATATATGCGTAGGAACAAGATCCATAGACCAGGTAATGGCCTATAAATACCTAGGTCATGAGATTCGCATAGGAAAAGATAACCAAACCGTTGAGCTTCTTCGTCGTATAAGACTGACTTGGGCAGCCTTCGGCAAACTGAACCATATTTTCAAATCGTCTGATATACCAATATGCCTTAAAAGAAAAACGTTAAATCAGTGTGTTTTGCCAGTGTTAACTTAAGGTGCGGAAACGTTGAACATGACAAGGAGAACAGTTCTAAAGATCCGTGTGTGTCAAAGGGCGATGGAGCGTGCTATGTTGGGCGTTTCACTACGAGACAAGATCCCAAATCACCAGCTACGACAAAGAACAGATGCTAGAGATGATGCCTACCGAAGCAGAGGTCGTCTATCAACACGTTGGACTGACGATCTAAAACGTTGTCATAGGAATTGGATGCAAGAGGCACAAGATCGAAATAGATGGAAAATTATGAGGGAGATCTATATCCAGCAGTGGATAAGCGAAGATTGAATGATGAGGCGGAATCTAAATATCCCAAATCTTATCGGCCTAAGACTAAACATTGTTTCTGCTGAGTGTGCGATGAGATCGCTGAAAGAGCTTGGCTAATATTCAGTAATGTGACAAATTATTAACAGATAATGCCATGTAAACAAAATACCGAAATATTTCAAGTAACGAAATAGCGATATGTATTTCTCGGTTTGGTATTCTCTACTTAGGATACGGATAGTAACGAATATAAAGTAACGAGTAGTTAGTTTTTCGACATCACTAAAATTCATTCCCAATTGAGCTTTCCTTCGAGTCTAATATAATAATAATTGTATTTCATCTAATTCTTGTTGTGTTCTGAGTGACAAAGTTTACAATTTGACATGAGTAACGAAGATTCAAATAGTTTTAGTCGGAGTAATGAGAGTTGGAGTCAGAGATCTAAAAGACCTAAAAGCAAATTTTATGAGTTTTTCGAAATAATTCATGCATCCCAAATTGCTTTGTGTAAACTGTGCCAACATAGAAAGGTTGAAATAAAAATGAAAAATAGAAACACTTCAGGTTTCAGGGAGTATCTAATATCTCTCCACAAAAAGGAATCACCAATATTCCTGAAAGACCAAAATTAGTTGGAGACATCGTAAGCTTTTTAATATCCGCTAGAACAAGTGGACAGGTAAGAATAAATATACTTATTATACAATTACATAATATATTATGTACCTACTACTTTATTTTGGTAAACTACTGTATTTATTAAGTAGGTATCCCCTTAATTTAAAATAACTTCTTTTGATTATCATTGCATTTTTACCCTATTCTTTATTTTTTCAAGCTGGTTTTTTATATAAAAGTAGAGCTAAGATTGTTAACAGCTTTTATTTTGCTTTAATAAGTGGATTATAGTTTGTTATCCTATCATCAAAAGAAACTGTGACCTTGATACATGTATATGGATTTTTTTGTCACATACCAATTATTTTTAAGATTGCTAGCAACATTTATTTTGCTTTATTAAGCGGGTTATAGTTTGTTATCTTATCACCAGAAGAATCTGTGCCCTTAATAAAGGTTTGAAAGGACTTTCTGTAAGGATTTCAAATATTAGCTTCACAAATGTCTGAATGACGGAGATGGGGTCGTTACAAGCTTTTTAGTTTGTTTTGGATATTTTTATATTTTTAATACATTTTTATATCTATGTTACTAAAATGCTCATAGTATGTTTGAAATTGGATACTTTTTAGTAATACATATTAACACATGATTGATTGTTTTATTTCAGTCTAAAAATAGCATTGATAATATCATCGCACGTATAGTTGGTTGGATGGTGAAAAAATATCGTCCATTCTCGTTTTTTGATGACTAAGCTACACAAGTATATTTTCGATTGATTTGCACAAATATGGTGCTTCCTAAAAAGACAACACTTAGAAGAAGGGTCAAAGAGCGATTTAAAGAGCTTCAATTTAATCTTAAGAAATGACTACAATTTTCATCTAAAATGTTATTTACCATTAACCGATGGACGTTAATTGCTGGTAGGAGTTACTACGGGGTCACTACCCATTATACAGACAACGAATGCTAATATAGATCTGTAGTACTTGATTTTTTACCATCACGCGGTCGACATTCTGGGCAAGATATTGCAACGGTTTCCACGAATATATATTGGAATATGACATAATTAATAAAATACAGGGTGTCACTGTTGACAACGCAACTGCAAATACCAAATGGATGTATGAACTGAGCAAACAGCTGCCACACTTTGATTCAGACAATCAACATTTCCGGTGCTTTGCTCACATTTTAAACCTTGGGGTACAAGATGTATTAAAGACAAGATGTATTAATTACACAGTGAAACTGACAATAACAGACAAAAACAGCAGTATAAAGCCTATGAACACGAAACTAAGGAAGATGAAGAATATGCGCCAAATATTGCTGACTCACGTATAGCTATAACAAAATTAGCAGTATTTCCAGTAAAATAAAAAGAAGTGAGATATTAAAAAGGTAGTTTCAGTTTTCTTGTAAAGCAGCTGACATGCTATCAAATTTGAATCCCATACTCGACTGTCCAACGAGATGGAATTTCACACATGATATGATTGGATTTGGTTTAAAAGTAAGAACTGGTATTAACATAGTGAATGGCAAATCTTAGTAAAATATATAAGATTCAAATAAACTTTAAACTTTTGTCAACTAAACCTGATGGAGAAAAATATATTACTTTACCACTGGTCACTGTATCATTCAATCTTTTGCTCGATAACATTGAATCCATCATAAAACAATTAGATGCGAAACCTAATCGATCTGAAGTGGATAAAAGGCTCATTCTGGGTTTGCAAGCAGCTCGAGACAAAATGGTTAAACACTATAAGAAGAGCAACTGGATTTATTGTATCTCTTTAATTTTGGATTCAAGGGATAAAGCTTACACTTTTAACATGACATTATGGGGGAAGCAAATTAAAACAGATAGCCTGTGCAAATTTAATAAAATTTATAAAGAATATAAAACTCTACACTTGAATAGTGTAGAGTTTTAGAATACTAGTGAATAAATTTCTAGATTCAAAAATAAATGAAAAGAAAGTATGTGAATATGATGAAGATGAAGACTTAATAGACTTTGTGAAACTCTATGCATACCCATCGACTTCATCAAGATCTTGTCATCAAGGATTAGTTATTGAGGGGTTGGAGGAGTATCGAAGATGGCCCGTGATTTTCTTTCAATGCCTGCAACTTCAGTACCTATTGAGAGATATTTTTTAAAGCATCATTAGTAATTAGAAAACATAGAAATAGGTTAAGTAATGAGTTATCAAGATGATTATTTTGTATTAATTCTTGGTCAATATATATATATATATATATATATATATATATATATATATATATATATATATATATATATGGTCTTTATTATGGCTATGTTAATTCAAACTTAAAAAATAAATACCTACTCTGTTACATTGTTCTTAGATCTATGGTAACGTTTAATAAATATCAATAGATCCATGGGTAACTCCGAGACTTGCAAGACTCTTGCTGAAAGAACACGATCACGACCAAGACCGGGAATGCAATACCAACATCAAGACCAAGACTGGGAGCGCAATATCAAGACCAAGACCAAGACCGGGAATGCAATACCAAGATCAAGACCAAGACCGGGAGCGCAATATCAAGACCAAGACCAAGACCAGATATATCGACGCAAGACCAAGACAGTTTACGTCTCGTATTGTTCTTGCATTTGGGCGATACTACTTTTGATAAGTCTGTTTTGCTTTGGTAATGTTATAAATACGGATTCCAAGCAATCATCTGGTATTTTTTCTGCATTATAAATTTTATTAAAGAAAGTGGTTTAGTAGGTAATGTTTTTTTTTGTACAAACATTTAAGTAGCTCAGCAGGGATTTGATCTGGTCTAGGTGAATTTTAACTTTTGGCTTACTGTATTGGTTTTCTGACTTCTAATTTCAGTATACTGGGACTTCTGTCTATCTTATTATCACAGGTAGTATGTATATGTATAGCATTTGCTTGAGAAGCATCGTCAAAAACCTCACTGATATATCTCTCTCATTCTTTGTACTGTTGTTAGTGATCATAAATTTTCCCTCTGCATTTTTAAGTAAGTGAGCATTTTTCAGTTTCCTAATTCAAGAAGTATATTTAAGTTTCCTGTGAAGGTTAAAACTGTCGTGTTCGTTTTGGATGCCTCCTATTTTTTACATCAATTTTCCAGCCAAAATTATATTCCAGAAGGGCTAGAAGGCTATTGTCTACAATCAAAGCCGATTCTAGGGAGTTGGTCACCCTCGTGAGAAGACCTAATGTAACGGCCCCCTCTAGAGAATGTTTTATAAATGAATGAATTCTTAACGGTGACATAACTTATCTACCCATCTAAGAATATAAAGTAAATCACTAACTAAAATGCCAATAAAATTTGAAATGTAAAAATTTATTTTTGGCCTGTGAAAAGAAACTTTACTAAGACACCAAAAAAACAAAAATAAAATATTTTTGATAAAAATATACATTTTATGATTAGAAATACAAAAAAACAGTATTTACTCAGAAAATAAATACAATCTAATGACAAAGAATACTTTTCCTAATAAATATTTATATATTTTTAACTAACTTTAACCTAACTTTTCTGACCATTTCTGGAAGCAAGTCAATAATTTACGAGATATCAATTTTTTCAGAAAATTCGGATTCGATAGAGATCATAGCCAAATCCATTTCTTGTGCCATAGTAATTCTTAAGTAATTTTTAATAATTTTTATTTTTCTGAAACTTCCTTCATCTGAGCCATAGAAACAGGCATGTTAAAAAAAAAATAATGCCAGAGTAACATTTAAAAAACAAAAAATGAGATCATTTTTGACTACAATTTCTAATATTTTAGTTGGCTGTTTTTCACCTGAAATTATTTCATTAAAGAGTTCTTTATTTTATATATATTTCATTATAATATATTCTTCCTCCTGTAGCTGTAACTTAATTTGTAAGTCCATGAAGGATTACATAAAGTTATCATTAGAGATGTTATGAAACTCATCCAGAAAGTAGAATATTGAATAGCACTCAAATAATAAGGTAATTCCTTTATTTACCGAGGAGATGACGTGTTCGGGAATTGCAAAATAGAAAGCAGTCTTGAACTTCTAGACGGGGTTTAAAACTAGTTCATCACTGCCCTCGTAATCAAATAAACTAACCTTTTTCCTAATTTTCGGGATAGGCAATTCAGTATCAATACCTAAATCTCTAAAAAAAGTATTTTTGCTAAATCGACAAATATTTTAGCATCATCCTCAAATCTTTGGAATTAAAAATATTTTTTTAAATTATCTAAGCTTTGAATGCATTCCGCTATATTTAGTTTAGAATTTTGAAACATTTTATTTAAGATATCAATCATTGTTGATAATAAATTATACCAATTTACAATTAAACAAAAAATTTGAATGTTTTTAGACTTTTAATTAGTGATTTAGCACCCATTTTTTTTTTCGTTTCTCTGGTAATAATAATGTTCTTTAGGTCTTGTTTTAGAGGTCTAATCGTATTGAAACGAATTTTCCACCTTGTTTAACTTAAGGATGTTAAAGTTAGACTTTTAACGTGCTCTTTTAGTAAATCTTATCGACATGGGGATACCGGAAAGTAATTATAAACCTCTTGTACCATATAAAAAAGCCTAAAATTTCACCGCTAGACCTGGCAGCGGTATAATAACTACCAGGTTTAATGTATGAATTACACAAGGCACGTATAATGTTCTAGGAGTGATATCAAGAATCCGATTTGAATACTATATATCGGTACCTCGGAGGTAAAGGACACTATGTCCATTTTCTTACTTTTTCAGGAGAGCAGTTTTTAAATTTTTAAATTTTTAATCAGTAAATACTCAAATGTTTCTTATCTTTAACCAAGATTAATATATTATTATTGTGGTGTGTATAATCGTCTTTCATTCCATGAAGTGTTATATACCTGAGGATTACCGTTCATTATTTAAATTTTTTTTAAAAATGTGTAGTTGGACATACTGTTGTTTACCTCTAACAACTTTTTTAAATAATGTGGCATTGCATGTTAAGGTCTTTACGAAATAAACAATACAAACACATTAAACAGCCTATACTATTATTTTATTAGAGGTAAATATTATAATGTTATAATAATTAAGTAAAGTTTCAAAATTGTTTTAAAGATGCTCCATATCATCTTCATCTTCTTGTGGGTAATCGTTTGTGGCTACATCGCTATGTGTTAAATTTTGATAAAACGCATGACAAACTGACGGAACAAAAGGCAGTAGTGCAATTAAGTCATTGTACTTTTGTTTTGTGATTGGTAATGGGATTACTAAGACTTGATTTAATTGGGCTGGAAACGTTACTTGCTGTCTTCGATACCTTATGAAGTCCACTTCATACATATTTTGATTATTGAAATCGGTCTTATAAAAGAACTTTCCAATGTGTTCCTGTTGGACTTGTAGGAAAACACATGTTGACAGTAGAACAGGGTCTTTATTAACATTTTTTTTTCTACTTACAAAAGGAGGATTAGATGACAATTTCTTATCGAACAGCGTTTTGAAGTTTTTGAAATCTGCAAGTTCCATATTGTGCACTGTGTATTTACCTGATGTTTGCCTAACTAGTTGTTGCCAGTCCCATGGTGTTAAAATGGCCAAATTGAAGAGTTTCTTTCTTTTTCTTTCGATTAAGGATGAACAGTGCCTGCTTTCATATGTGTGTACCCTTTCAATAAAAAATTTTGAGTGATCGTCTTTATTTGCAGTATCCAAAAAAAGCACATTATAATACTTATATTTTTATTTTGTCCTTAGCAGTTATCGGTCCAAAGAGTGATATCCTCTACTTGACTACCTGGAATTGTATTGTCAGCCCATTTCAAAATTGACGAGGCAATTTCATTTGCACCTCGGGCCCCTTTCGATTCGTCCCAGATTATACATTGTACAGAAGAATCACTGGCATCGTGTAATGTAAAATTTAATGTCCAAAGCTTCCTTTTGTAGAAATTAATACAATTGTTTGTTAGTGGTGAAGGCAAACATTGCAACTCACCAGATAGTACTTTGTATTTTGGTGACTCTTTAGCTATTATAAAGTCCAATTATTTTAAGTTATACCAAGTTTTAGATTCAGGTGAGCATCATGATCAGCCTGTACACTGGTTAGCTCATCTGCAGTAAGATTATTTTTTAATTGAGCGGTGAATGTACTGCATGTATCGCAAATGTCTCTTTCGGGCGGTTTAAATGACAACTTAAAGTCTTTATTAAAAATATCTGCGTACAACCACTTTTTTGCTCTAAGCTTTGGATCTACATGTCTTTCATTGCATTCATCAATGTACAGTTGATACATCTTTTCTATTGTAAGTTCTGTGCCCAGATAATCTCTCTTACTCCTTTCTCTGGAATAATGACTCTCGTATTTTGGGAATGATTCAATATGTTGATGTATACTATTTATGGTTTTGGTAGGAGTTTTATTGGTTGACGTGTGTCTACCTCTTTGATCAGCCTTTATTAAACCTCCTGGCTCAATTTTTTTCAACATATTTACTACTACTAAATTAGATATACAAAGTGTGTTTAAAAACATAACCTTGCACACCTTCAATAGCTGATTGTTCACTGTAAAATGGTAGTGTAGTGTATTATTTTTAGATTTGGTAAAATTTAGATCTTTTTTTCTTGATCGAAGAGTAGGTTGGATGTCGATACATGAGAAGATAAATTGCTTTTTAAGATCTGAAACGTTTGTCTCAGTCCAGTATGAGTTGAAAATTTTTTGTCTTTCGTATTCTGGCAATCTTTCAGAGCATTTCATGCGATACATGCAAGGAGGCTTTAACATTTTTGCAGGCATGTCTTTGCCTCTTTTACTGAGATACTCTTTCCCACCAGCTATTTTTCGTTTGCGAACATTACAGGCCCAATTTTGTTCATTTACTACACGTTTTTTACCTTTTTGTTTGCACTTAGTTATATTTTGTACCTTTCTTTTAACATTTTTCTCTTCTTCTGAAATAACTTCATTATGTTCATTGAAATTGCCTGCATCACTGCTTAGGGATAAATCGTCCTGAAGAAGATTTTGTTTATTGCCCCACTAATCGTAGGAGTAATAATAGCTTTCTCTTTTACCTTTGTTTTCCCTGGTTTACTTATACGTCTCATATCATTGTCGTCCGATTCTGAGCTTTCACCACTTAGAGGCTCATAGATTTTATCAATATCCGAATTTTCCTCTCCAAACAAATTATCATTTTTGTCCACTTCTTTCTTATAACGAATATATTATATCAAACCAGCTAAAAGAAGGACTTGAATCGTGTTTTATTAGAATTTATGAAAATATTTTAATTCAAAAATAATGTTAAAAAATAAAAAATTTAGACATGACTTTAAATTATTATGTTTAATTTCAAATCGAGTGGTGTCATTCGTTTCTCGTAAAATGTAGCACAAAACTGTATTGAGTTGTGGCATACTAGAATAAATAAAACACACTGAAAAAATTAAAAATTGAATTTGAAATTATTACAAAATGAATAACTTTTACAGTAAACAAGTGTGGCATTTAAACATATGTATTATAATTCGAAACTGCTGAAATAATAGTATTTTGTCATATCTCCATTATTAAAAAATTCTTCAAACATTGTGGACATTAACTCAACCGTCTCTCTGGTTATTAAATTTATTAGATACCGTTTTTTGTTAATAATAAAAATATTATTTATCTAAACACATTTTTAAACGTTATTTTTTTTAGATTTAGTACAATTCCGTTATCTGTGATGGCAACAATAAATTGTTTCACGAACCATTGTCTCCAGTCTGAACCAAAGATATGTAAGAGAGGCTCTCTTATATATCTCTGGTCTGAACACTGGTTTACATTGGAAAAAAAAAGTGTACCATTTTTATATAACGGGAAGTGTACAAGGGTACATAACACTATGTCCGGATGGTAAATGACAGTGCACACATATAGTAGAGGTAAACAACACCAAGTCCACATGGTGTTGTTTACCTCTGACTGGAAGTGGACTTGGTGTTTATTAAAAAGTCGGTAACTTGCCGTAAAATTGTCTCTGGACATAGTATGGTTTACCTATGTGTAGAGCCAGAAAAGTTATATTTAAAAGTGCAATAATCTAAATTTCGATTAAAATGGACATAGTGTCCTTTACCTCCGGGGTACACACATATATATATATATATATAAATATATATATATATATATATATATATATATATATATATATATATATATATATATATATATATATATTGTAACGATTGGGGTTTATAGAAAATAATTTATAAGTTATATACTACATAATATTAGATATAAAAAAGTATTTGATTATTTTAAATTTTACAAGTATCAGACATCCTCAGGCAAATCCTGCAGAAAGATATATTAAAGAAGTTATAAAATATTTAAGGATACTGTGCCAAAATCAACACGAAACTTGGCAGCAACATATACCACAAGTAGAGTATTTTTTAAATAATACACATAATTTGAATACAGAGGAAGTACCAGAATATATAATGTTTGGCCATATAGGAAACAGAAAGTGGATTAGTGAATATAATCAGGATATGTTAGAACAAGTAATGCAGAAAGTGAATAACCGAATTAGGAGGAAAGCTGAAAAATATATCAGAAGACAAAATCGAAATATAAAAAAACCAATCACATTTCAAAAAGGAGACCTAGTGTTAATTCGTTCACTTAGAAAAAGTAATGTTAAAGAAAACCGTTGTAAGAAATTACAACCAATGTTTGAAGGTCCATATACAATTGAAAATCAGAATGGACTAAATAGTTATGTGTTAATAGATGCAGAGAACAGACTAAGAGGCATATTTCATATCAACGACATTTTTCAATATCATGAAGAGATTGAATAATGATTTCTATACCTTTAACACAAATATAATAACACTAATAACTTACTGATGTGTCCATTTTGTTCAATAGACTTGATTTGTTAAATGGTAGATGGTAGATTTCATTATTTTGAATCAATTTGACATCATACTTGTTGAATTTTGTATATATGGAAATTAATTTGTACCCTAAAAATCATAATTTGGGGTTAGACACAAAATTGATACTATAATTGCTATAAAAATGTCTTTCTAATATAATAAAGTAAAAAAAAAACTTACCAATTTATATTGATGAAGTTATTTTGAATGGAAATAATTCCTATATTTTGTCTATAAATAAACAGAACACAATATAGATTATATTTTTAATTAAGGTTATATTTTATTCTCTGATAAAATCCATTCTCCATTTGACATGACAGTTTGACCATAGAATAGACGAACTGTTCTCCGTTATTCTCTGTTTTGACATAGACAGCGAACAGGGATGTATTTAACACATTTTAAATAAATAAAAAAAAAATTTGATTTATTAAATTTAATAAGGTATGAGAAAATTAATATTTAAAAAAATAATATGTAAATTATTTATTTTAAATATTATTTTTGGGGTATTGTAACGATTGGGGTTTATAGAAAATAATTTATAAGTTATATACTACATAATATTAGATATAAAAAAGTATTTGATTATTTTAAATAAGTTATATACTAGAGAATTTTATAAAAATATATTTATGTGAGGGCATTTTTAATAAATTAGCATATAATAATTGTAAAAAGTTGTATTTAGTAATTTTAATGTTGTAAATAGATTTAAGTGAGCCATGTGCCTAGGCAACCAACTATACATACTCCAAGTGTCAAATTAAGAATCATAATTACGAATAAAAGTGGGGTTATATAATATATTGTTTGAAATGTGTATTTTATTAAATTAGAGTGTTAGTTACTAATTTAATTATATATTCTGATCTGAAAAGCCTAAATGTAAACAAAATTATTAATAGAAAAGAATGGAATTCTCTGGATCTCCGGAGATGGCCATGTTTGCGAAATGGTTTGTTCCAGAAAATTCAGACATGTATTAAATAGAACTGAATAGAACATGATATCTTACGAGATGGTTCTAGAAATCCAAAAACATATAAATACCCGTGATTTGGATTCAAGATGGCAGTTTTTGAGTTTTTAGTCTGAAGTCAAGCAGTTTTTAGAAGTTTTTAGTCAGAAGTCAAGCAGTTTATTATGAAAGTTAGTTAGAGTCAGTGAATCAAGTACAAATAGTCCAATAGTTTAATATAGTGAGTTAAATGAAGATTAAAAATTATGCATATAATTTAATGCACATTTATAATTATACACAAATAATTATTGAAGATAAAAAAAGGTATATTGGAAGAAATTAAATTATATTATGGTTGGAGATTAGTATAAATCAACTTATAATAATTGGATATTGGTATATTGAAAAGAAGAATAAATATAAATGCTGTTTGCTGGTTTGGTTGGTGGTGTATAGATGCTGGTGAAGAAAAATATATCTTAAATTAGTAGAAGCTGATAATTGGAAAAAGAAATTTCACAAAAACAAGGATAACTGAAGTACGAAGACATTCAGTGGTGATTAGAATCTATATACTTAGTGGAAAATAGTTCATTTAGGCATTCAGTGAAAGAAAGGTACAAAATTTTGTTAATATAATTTAGTTAGTGTCATAACAATTTCAATTTTGAAGATAGTTTGTTTAAATTTTAGATTGTCTATAGAATTTAATTAGTTTTATAAGAATATCAGTTTAAAGATAGTTTATTTTAAATTTACATTGACTAGGTTAGATATATATGTGTGTTTCATAATAGTTATAATAAAGATAATTTAAAAAAGTACTTACAAGCTAATTCTTTGAGAACCGCGATAAAAACCCTATATATTATATTATTAAAAATACTCATTGCTCATCATTCAAACAAAAAATACATCATAACAATTTGGCACCCAACGCGGTGGCTCTCTATTTAAAAGAATTAGTTTGGGAAGATAAGTGCTCTCATATAATTAAATTAATTATCAGTAGAAAGGAAAAATTATAGAATTTATTTTTAATTATATTTGAACAAGTAAAGTCTCAAAATGTCTCAAGGAAAGAAAGGTACAAGAAGCAAAAAGAATGAAGAAGATGTGGAAGTAGAAACACAACCTATACAAGAGGAGAGTTTAGTTCAAGTTCCACAAGATACTGCAGAAATGAATCCAGAAAGAGAGGAAAATGTCAATATGGCAGCTTTGATGTCATTAATGATGCAGATGAACAAGACAATAGAAGAGAATTCAAAAGAAATCAAAGAAGACATAAAAAAATTGGAAGAGAATTCAAAAGAAGTCAAAGAAGACATGAAAAAAATGGAACAGAAATTGGAAGAGAATTATAGAAAATTAGAAAAGAAAATAGAAGATAATAATAATAAAATTGTAAAACAAATGGAAAAACAAATGGATAAAAAACTTGAAGCTGCAGAAAAAAAAGTTGCAAATGAAATAAAAAGTATACGGAATGACTACAAGAAAAGGATAGACAATGAGAGGACAGAAGTAAAGAGGATTATTCAAGATAATAAAATAGATATAGAACAGAAAATAGAGTTACAGAAATGTAACTTAGAAGTAAAAATTAACGAAGACAGGAGAAACACAGAAGAAAAATTAGACGATATACAACAAAATATCCAAATAAATAGTAATCAAATAAGAAATGTGGAACAGAGAATAGATGATATTTCACAAATGAGAGACATAGGGAGACCTTACTTAAATTTAACAAATGAGACTGGGATTAAATTCTCTGGTAATATAAAAAATTTGCATCCTAGAGTATACATAAATAGTTTAAAACATAAATTAAGATTTGTGAATAATATTAATGATATTAAAGATTATATTAGAGTGACATTAAATGACAATGCAGCAACTTGGTTTGCTAGTATTGAAAATGATTTAGATAACTTTCAAACATTTGAAAATAAATTTTTAAATTATTATTGGGGTGAATTAGAGCAAGCAAAGTTTAGAGAAATTCTATATTTTGGAAAGTATAATCAAAATTTAAAATCAAATATGGTAGATTATGCATTGAAATTGATAACAGTTGCAAAATATTTAGAACCACCACTTAGAGAGGATGAAACAGTCTTAAATGTATCTAGACATTTTGATGCTGATGTTGTGCAAACCGTAACTGTACAAAATATTCAAACAATAGATAGTTTTATTAATTTTATTCAAAGAATACAAAGAGGCAATATGACAAGTAATAATAACAACAGAAAAAACAATAATAACTTTCAATATAATAAAAATGATATTCAACAATATAGACAATCATATAACATTAATACTAGGTATGGTAATAATTTACAAAATTTTAATAATAATAACAGTAATCCAAATAGACAGAACTTTAATAATAATACTAGTTATAATAGACAAAATTTTAATAATAATACTAATTATAATAGACAACATTTTAATGACAGTACTAATAATAATAGACAAGATTTTAATAATAGAAGAAATACAGAGCGACCTAACTATAACAGACAGGTAAATTGTGTTCGAAGGAATAGAAGCTGCGAAGGCAGGGAACGATGTAGTACAAGGCAGGAGAATGTGAGTAGAAGTCATAGTAGGGAAAGACATAGGACATCAGATCCAAGTGGTCAGATACAATCTGACAATTCTAATAATCAAAATTTTGTGCAGTAAACTTTCTGAATTACAAGTTAGGCCATTGCTATTATGAAAAACCTTCTGAATTTATTTCTTTAGATGAAGAGAAAATTATTGAATCTATTAATTTAATTTATATAAATGCTTTGGCCAAAAATAAAATGATTAAAATTATGATAGATACTGGTTCAGAAAGTACATTAGTCTCGGAGAATTTTATTTTTAATACATTAAAACTATCAGATATAATAAAGATTCCAAAAATTAAAATTATTGGTGCAAATAATAAGAAGTTGGGTGAAATTGATAAACTAGCCAATTTTAAAATTAATATTCTTAATAAAGAAATTAATATGCAAGGATTTATTGTCAAGGATTTATGTGTTGATATATTAATGGGAAATGATGAATTGGAAAGGAAGAAAGTAAAGATAGATTTTGAAGAAAAAATGGTAACTTTGGAAGGGCAAATAATTAAATTTATGCAGAAAGATGAGGTAGAAGAAGGAATAAGAGTTGATAGGATATTATTAAAAGAAAATAATGATGTTTATGAAGAAGAAATGTATTTTGATGATAGGGAAATGTCCCAGAAGAATGTAAAGAATAATTATTGTAGTGAATATTTAAGGAATGGAAATTTTAAGCAGATGGATGCCTACGAGGCGGAGTGCGTAAAATTGGAAGCAAGGAATAATGAGTACATAATGAAGAATAATGTTATTTGTAAAGAAGAAGATATAATGAAAGTTTTAAATTGCCCTGAAGAATATAAATCAATAGTCATTTCCATATTGCAGCAACACAAGGGACTTGTCAATAAAGAAAATAGAATTGCACAAAATTATATCCATAGTATAAAAGTTAAAGAAGAAAAAGATTTTAAAACAAAATCATACCCAATACCATATAAATACAGAGAAGAAGTAAACAAAACAATTAATAATATGTTAGAAGATGGGATCATTGAGAAGGCAGACACACGTTTTATTAACCCCATAGTAGTAGTACGAAAAAGATCAGGTGAAATCAGGTTATGTTTGGATGCAAGGAATATTAACAAGATTACTGAAAAGCAATTTGAAGCACCAATGAGTATAGATGGAATATTAGGAAGAATTACAGGAATGTCATTTTTCACTAAAATCGATTTACAGCATAGTTTTTGGTTAATACCTCTAGAAAGAAAAAGTAGACAGTATACAGGATTTCAGATAGATGGAGTAGTATATCAATTCAAAGTAGTACCATTTGGACTTCAATCATCTTGCAGTGCTCTATGTAGATGTCTTCATGATATTTTGGATCAATATGAACATTTTGTAATTCACTACATTGATGATATATTAATTTTTTCTAAAACGGCTGAAGATCATGAGAAACACCTAAAAATTATAATAAATAGATTAGACAAAGTGGGACTAAAAATAAATCAAGAAAAATGTACATTTTTTCAAAAAGAAGTCATATATCTAGGTTATAAACTTAACACTAAGGGAATCGAAATGGATCCAGAACGGACACAAGTCATTCAGGAATATAAAACACCACACAATTTAAGAACTTTAAGAGGATTTATTGGAATAATTAATTATTATAAAAGGATGATACCAGATCTAAGTATAAAAGAAATTCCATTACTTGAACTACTGAGAAAAGGTGTAAAATGGAGATGGGATCAGAGAAGAGAACTAGCATTCCAAGAAATTAAAAACATTTTTCTGTCAAATTTGAAAATATACTATCCTGACTATACACAGCCATTCATATTAAGAACAGATGCATCAATAGAGAGATTATCAGGGGTATTATTACAAATACATGATGGGGTCGAATACCCAATACAATTCATTTCAAGAATCACAAAGCCACATGAAAAGGGTTACTCAGTTTCAGAATTAGAACTAGCAAGTATAATACACTGTGTCACAAAATTAAGATTTTATTTGTTGGGTAATGAATTTACAATAGAAACAGATCACCAAGCTTTAACGTCTATATTAAATAACAAATATGGAAACAGTAGAATACATCGGTGGAGTCTAATACTTAGTGAATACTGCTTTGAAATCAAATACATTTCTGGAAAATCCAATATAGTGGCAGATGCTTTATCAAGGTTAGAAAATACACCACAAAAAGGGCAGCGCACAATAAAAATTGGATTAAATCAATTAGTAGAAAGTACTGGATTATATTCTAAAGAAGAAATTATAAGAGATCAGATCAATTTGAGTGAAAAACAAAAAGTCCTTAGGAAAGATGGGGTATATTATAAAATAAAAAATGGCATAGAAGTATATGTAATAACTAGAACTTTAGCAAAGAAAATATTGAAAAATTTACATAACGGTTATATGCATATTGGTTCAAGAAAGCTATGGATGCTATTTAGGGACAATTATTTTGCAAAGAATGACATAAGTATAGCAAAGGAAATTACTACCCAATGCCCAATATGTCAACTAAACAAAGAAAAGAATTTCAAAAACCAGAACACATATAAATCTAATGTTGTATATGAAAAACTAAATACAGTTTCCATGGATTTTATTTCAAATTTAGTTCTCAGTCCAACAGGAAAAAAGCATATACTAGTGATAGTTGATTTATATACAAAATTTATTAAACTATATCCCTGCTCTAGAACAAATGTTAAAACATTAAAATTATATATTAATCAATTTTTCGAAGAAATAGGACCATTTAGAAATTGCATAATAGATAATGCTACATATTTTAACAACCAAAAATTTCGGGCATTTTGTGAGAAAAAGGGAATCAACATTCATTTTACAAGTATCAGACATCCTCAGGCAAATCCTGCAGAAAGATATATTAAAGAAGTTATAAAATATTTAAGGATACTGTGCCAAAATCAACACGAAACTTGGCAGCAACATATACCACAAGTAGAGTATTTTTTAAATAATACACATAATTTGAATACAGAGGAAGTACCAGAATATATAATGTTTGGCCATATAGGAAACAGAAAGTGGATTAGTGAATATAATCAGGATATGTTAGAACAAGTAATGCAGAAAGTGAATAACCGAATTAGGAGGAAAGCTGAAAAATATATCAGAAGACAAAATCGAAATATAAAAAAAACCAATCACATTTCAAAAAGGAGACCTAGTGTTAATTCGTTCACTTAGAAAAAGTAATGTTAAAGAAAACCGTTGTAAGAAATTACAACCAATGTTTGAAGGTCCATATACAATTGAAAATCAGAATGGACTAAATAGTTATGTGTTAATAGATGCAGAGAACAGACTAAGAGGCATATTTCATATCAACGACATTTTTCAATATCATGAAGAGATTGAATAATGATTTCTATACCTTTAACACAAATATAATAACACTAATAACTTACTGATGTGTCCATTTTGTTCAATAGACTTGATTTGTTAAATGGTAGATGGTAGATTTCATTATTTTGAATCAATTTGACATCATACTTGTTGAATTTTGTATATATGGAAATTAATTTGTACCCTAAAAATCATAATTTGGGGTTAGACACAAAATTGATACTATAATTGCTATAAAAATGTCTTTCTAATATAATAAAGTAAAAAAAAAAACTTACCAATTTATATTGATGAAGTTATTTTGAATGGAAATAATTCCTATATTTTGTCTATAAATAAACAGAACACAATATAGATTATATTTTTAATTAAGGTTATATTTTATTCTCTGATAAAATCCATTCTCCATTTGACATGACAGTTTGACCATAGAATAGACGAACTGTTCTCCGTTATTCTCTGTTTTGACATAGACAGCGAACAGGGATGTATTTAACACATTTTAAATAAATAAAAAAAAAATTTGATTTATTAAATTTAATAAGGTATGAGAAAATTAATATTTAAAAAAATAATATGTAAATTATTTATTTTAAATATTATTTTTGGGGTATTGTAACGATTGGGGTTTATAGAAAATAATTTATAAGTTATATACTACATAATATTAGATATAAAAAAGTATTTGATTATTTTAAATAAGTTATATACTAGAGAATTTTATAAAAATATATTTATGTGAGGGCATTTTTAATAAATTAGCATATAATAATTGTAAAAAGTTGTATTTAGTAATTTTAATGTTGTAAATAGATTTAAGTGAGCCATGTGCCTAGGCAACCAACTATACATACTCCAAGTGTCAAATTAAGAATCATAATTACGAATAAAAGTGGGGTTATATAATATATTGTTTGAAATGTGTATTTTATTAAATTAGAGTGTTAGTTACTAATTTAATTATATATTCTGATCTGAAAAGCCTAAATGTAAACAAAATTATTAATAGAAAAGAATGGAATTCTCTGGATCTCCGGAGATGGCCATGTTTGCGAAATGGTTTGTTCCAGAAAATTCAGACATGTATTAAATAGAACTGAATAGAACATGATATCTTACGAGATGGTTCTAGAAATCCAAAAACATATAAATACCCGTGATTTGGATTCAAGATGGCAGTTTTTGAGTTTTTAGTCTGAAGTCAAGCAGTTTTTAGAAGTTTTTAGTCAGAAGTCAAGCAGTTTATTATGAAAGTTAGTTAGAGTCAGTGAATCAAGTACAAATAGTCCAATAGTTTAATATAGTGAGTTAAATGAAGATTAAAAATTATGCATATAATTTAATGCACATTTATAATTATACACAAATAATTATTGAAGATAAAAAAAGGTATATTGGAAGAAATTAAATTATATTATGGTTGGAGATTAGTATAAATCAACTTATAATAATTGGATATTGGTATATTGAAAAGAAGAATAAATATAAATGCTGTTTGCTGGTTTGGTTGGTGGTGTATAGATGCTGGTGAAGAAAAATATATCTTAAATTAGTAGAAGCTGATAATTGGAAAAAGAAATTTCACAAAAACAAGGATAACTGAAGTACGAAGACATTCAGTGGTGATTAGAATCTATATACTTAGTGGAAAATAGTTCATTTAGGCATTCAGTGAAAGAAAGGTACAAAATTTTGTTAATATAATTTAGTTAGTGTCATAACAATTTCAATTTTGAAGATAGTTTGTTTAAATTTTAGATTGTCTATAGAATTTAATTAGTTTTATAAGAATATCAGTTTAAAGATAGTTTATTTTAAATTTACATTGACTAGGTTAGATATATATGTGTGTTTCATAATAGTTATAATAAAGATAATTTAAAAAAGTACTTACAAGCTAATTCTTTGAGAACCGCGATAAAAACCCTATATATTATATTATTAAAAATACTCATTGCTCATCATTCAAACAAAAAATACATCATAACAATATATATATATATATATATATATATATATATATATATATATATATATATATATATATATGCATTTTTCCTTTTAATTTTTAATTAAAACATATTTTTACAGACTTTTATATACTGGTCTCAGAAAAAAATGCCGATGCTATATCCCTTTAATTTTGCCGAAATAATTTTTAAGTTTTAGCTTACAAAGCATAATACATATTAAGCATAAGCGGTATATGAATAGGCCAATTTAAAAATTGTGCCACATTTAAAAGAAAAAATTTCTTTTTAAAATGTCCTTACAATTTAAAAAAAGCAATAATTTTACTCCAGTAATTACATTCTGACAAAGGCAACAACAATTAACCAAATTCATAGGAGACAAACCCCCCTATTACCTACATATTTTATGGCTTGGTCACAGACAATTTAAAAATAATATTACATATTTCCATATCTGGGACCTAATGGGTCCTAATGGGTCCCTTAATGTTGTTGTTGAGTTGCAAAAGTAAACATAATAGGAGAGCTTTCTTCTATCTGATATGTCTTTTGTTTTTAATTTTTTCATATAATTTGTTTAACTTTGTACATATAATTTCAAATTTAACGTACATTTCTATATCAATTATTAACTGACTACAGTGTACAATTTCCATCAGACTAATTACAACCAATACCATACATGTCTTAGTGTATTGTATATCATTTCAATCCTTTCACTAAATTAATTTTTACAGTTATCATCTAATTAACAGTATTTATGGTACTCACTCTCTGACTTAATTAAGGTTACAGTTGTTTGCTTGACTGGTAATTTTGATTTTATTGTTTTGTATTAGGCGTTAATTCTTTGTTTCATGTTGTTGTTTTTTAGCTTTTAGTGTTTGTTAGAAACAATACTTATGTACTGTGGCCTTATAATTGGCATATATTTTAATCCTCGAAACCGATAGTCTAGAAATTCTACTAAAATAAAAAACTTCTCTAAGATTATGAGAATTGACTTATCTTCTTAGAACTAAAATAGACTTTAACGCTAGAAATGAAATCAGAATCAACAACACATACTTCCCTCATAAAGACCAACATAAATACACTTTTAACAATAATCGAGGCCAGCGATCAATGATCGATTTTATAATCACGAATCGAGTCATAACACCGTCACAAGTACTTGATGTCAGAGACTTAACATGTGCTAACCTGGGGACCGATCACAACCTTGTTTTATGCAAGATGCTATTAGAACGTCCGCAATGAAACAGAAAACTTCCATTACTTATCGAAAAACACAATATAGAGTCGCTAGCAACAGAGAGTACAAAACTAATTTTGAGAACAGGATTACCACCAAACTAAAAGATCGAGTTACAACCAGAATGGGGAGTAGAAGATACTTGGCAAAAAATCAGAAAATGCATCAACCAAGCAGCAGAAGAAGCAATTGGAAAGCGGAAAATTAACACGAGGGCGATAAACCACACCAAACCATGGTTTTATCAAGAGGTAAAAGAACTCTCTGAATTAAAACGCAAATATTACCTGAGATATAAAATCACACAATCGGAAGAAGCTCTCGCAGAATATGTCCAAGTAGGAAACGAAGTAAACTCAAGAATCAAATCAATCAAAAGAGAACATTGGGCTAAATTTACCAGCGACATGGACTACGATCTACATGGTGCCTAAAAAAAAGTATGGAAAATGCTTCGGAACAGGAAGAAACCAGTTAACGAGTTCGTGCAAACCAAGGGAGTACCTACAGAGACATGGCAACAGCATTTTAAGGAGCTATATGATGCTGAAGAAACGCTGAATATAAACGAATACGAAGCAGATATAAGTGCTACAATCAATGACGAAGAGGTAGAAGCAAAGATCAAGAAGCTAAAAAACAGAAAATCACCTGGAACAGATGGTATACCCAATGAACTCTTAAAATATGGAGACCCTGAACTTGCAAGTAAATTGTCACAACTATTTAACAAAATCTTAAACGACATAGAAACACCAGAGGAATGGCATAAGAGCATCATAATCCCCATATTTAAAAAGGACAAAAAACTTGCCCACAAAACTACAGAGGAATAACCCTCTTAAATACAACGATGAAACTTTTCACGATCATTCTTAAGAACAAATTAGAAAGGCAAATTATTATTGCTGAAGAACAACAAGGTTTTACAAGAGGATGGTCTATAGCAGGTGCAGTATTCATAATAAAACAAACAAAAGAAAAAGCTATAGAGTTCGGTATGTCAGCGTATATTTGCTTCATTGATCTGACGAAGGCATTTGACAGGGTTCGCCTGGAAGACATTCTAAATATATTAATAGAAAATAAAACACCGACCAACATAACAAAGATAGTTCATAACCTAAATAACAACAATATAACCAAAGTTAGAGCAGGAGACCAATTCACTGAAAATATTTCAACACCGGGAGGAATTAGACAACGCGACAGTTTAAGCCCCTTCTTGTTTAACCTACTCATAGGCAAAATTATAAACTAAGTAACACCTCTCAATCTCGGATACAGAATGGGCAACAAAAGAATTGGTATGGTGTGTTACGCAGATGATGCAGCAATTATTGCCGAATCAGAAGATGTTCTTCAGAGACAGCTCTTTCAGTTCTTTCAAATAAGCCGCCAACTAAATATGACGGCATTTCTACCGACAAAACTAAATGTATGACAATAGCAAAAGATCCGCTCAGATGTAAGTTGGTGGTTGAGAACAACCACATAGAACAGGTGATGCAATTCAGATATCTGGGCTTAGATATATCAAGCACCCACGACCCAGTAAAGGATCCAAGTAATCAGATCAACAAAGCATCCGCATTGTCGGGATGTCTGCGAGAGATAGTCTGGTCAAATCCGTATATGCGCACAGATACTAAAATTAGATTCTACAAGACTTGCATACGATCGATCATGACATATGGCATAGAAGTGCGCGAAGATACCAACAAAACGAAACAGATGCTAAGGGTTGCCGAAATGAAAACCCTAAGAACAATAGTAGGCAAAACAAGAAGAGACAGGTTGAGAAATATAAACGTCAGAGAGCAGTGCAAAATTCAAGATATTGTAAGATGTGGAAGGCAGCGTAAAAGGATGTGGTACAATCATGTAAGACGAATGGATAAGCATAGACTCCCAAAAATTGACCTAGAAAACAACCCGCCCGGTTCAAGACCTCTCGAAAGACCACCTAAAAGATGGAGCGATAGTTGGCAATCTACCTCCCAGGAAATTAACCAGAGGCAGCTTCAGAATTAAACAGATCGAAAGATCTCCAAGAAGTAGAGGAAGAAGAAGACTTATCTCCTATACAATAGTATTGTGGACTCAGATTGGCAACCTTTTCATCATTTTAAAAATATTGTGACTAGAGGCTGATGTTTAAGGATTTCACTTTAAGGGAATTAATTATAGGTGATAAGACCTTCAAGGGAGATATTTAGAGATTTTTAGTTAATACTCAAATAATAGATGTATACTGTCGATGTTGTCTGTGTGTGGTGGTTGAAAGTATGACTGTGGATTACAAGATTCTGTGGATGTTGCTTTGAACCAAATTTAGGTGTAAGTTATATTATTGTTTTAAATTGTATCAGATTTAATAAAATTATTATTTATACGGTGTAAATTACAGTTGGTTGAATGTTTCTGTTATTGATTAGAAAAGACTAGTATAGTTCATCAGTTAATAAGATACATATGAGTTATTGTATGTATTTGTAGTATCATCACCATCATCATCATCCAGCCTTCATTTATCACGTTTACTGCTGAACATAGGCCTCCCCTAATCTCCTGCATTCTTTACGATTTTTTGCTCTTTGTTTCCAATTTTTGGGGATACGCCTGATATCGTCAGCCCTACGGGTATGTGGTCTTCCTCTACTACGTTTGTCTGCTCTTGGCCTTCAATTTGCAATCTTGCTCGTCCATCGTAAGTCGTGCATTCTCGCTACATCGCCTGTCCAGTTCCATTTCAGTTCCGCTATCTGTTCCACAACATCAGCAATACTCGTCCTTCTTCGCAGATCCTCGTTTCTTATTCGGTTCGCAACGTCACTCGCAGCATATACCATTCAATTCGTCTATGTGCCACTCTCAATTTCAAAGCCGTAGGCTTGGTTAGAGTTATATTTTCCGCCCCATAGGTTATCACCGGTAATACGCATGGGTCAAATACTTTTCTTGTGAAGCTAATTTGTATGTTGGCCATAAGTGTGTCTCGCAGTTTTCCAAAGGCTGCCCACGCTGGGGTAGTAAGTAATTCGTCTTCGGATTTCGCATGTTTGGTTATCCCTGCTGATTTTTAATTCCTGGCCCAAATTAAGTAGGTATATTTCTCCACCAGTTCTACCAGTTTATCTTAAATAGTTAAATGGTTATTGGGGACCATAGTTATCATAAACTTAGTTTTGGTCAAGTTCATTCTATTCCACCTTCGAACATACAAATTCCGATTCATTTAACATATCAGTGGCTTCTCCTTAATTATTTGTGATAAGGACAATGTCATCTGCGATTTTCGCCGTCTATTTTTACTCCTCTGTGGTCCTAATTGACAATTTGAAAGGCATACCCTAATGCCGTTATGAATAATTTCCATGACAATGTATTTTTATTGGTCGGGTTTTATCGTGTATCTTATCAGTCTTTGTCATCTTATCATCATATCAGTGGCATTTTTGTTTATATTGTAAATAAATTCATTATACCTATGGTCAATCCAGCTGTCATTCATTACTTCTATAAGGCTGTCTATTTCAATCAGTCGAACGCTTTAAGAAAATCTATGAAAGTAAGAACAAGAGGTTTGTTGTATTCTATAGATTTTTCAATGAGTGTCTTTACTGTATGGAGGTGATCATTGGTACCATACTTTAAAAGGAATCCTGCCTGCTCTCGCGGTTGGTAGAAATCTAATTTTTCCAATCTTAAAGTCACTAACCTAGTGAACAGCTTGTAAATGTGGTTCAACTGGCTAATAGGTCTATAATTTTCTGGGTCGGTTCTATCTCTCATTTTTTATGAAAAAGGATGGTTATATCATTGTTATATTCTTTGGGCACCTCTTTTTGCTGCAAACATAGATTAAATAGTTTCCATAATTTATTTAATAACATATCTCCTCCATTTACGATAGTTACTATTACAATTTCATTCTCTCCTGGGGCTTTGTTATTTTTCATCTTTCTTAATGATTGTCGAATATCATCTACCTTTATCTCTGGCATTAGTTCGGAACCTTGATTCATGACCCTCTTTAAAATGGCTGTTTACATTCCTGTTTGATCTTTTCGTCTACTTCCATGTAATTCCTCGTAAAACTCTTCGAAGACCTCTATTAACTCGTCTTTACGTAATACTTCATTTTATTTGTTTCTTTATTTATGAATTTCGCATTTCTCATTCGTTAGCTTTCTACGTAGTACGTAGAACTTTTAGGCTGTTATTTTTCTCAATAGGGCTTTTAATATTATCGGTTTTAAATTCCCTTCAATTTCTCCTGATTGCCTTCGAAACAGTTTTATTTATTTCTCTTAGAGTATGGCTGTCTGCATTCTTATCGCTTCTTATTTGTCTTCTTTGATCCAGCAGCGTTTCATTATATGGACTTATTTTACTGATCTGATTTTTTTTAGGACAGTGCACTCGGTGACTTTCTTGTAAGGCGTTTATCATGAAATTATTTAAGTCGTTAAGATCGTTCCCGAAGGTTTTATGCAGTAGTAGCTTATTATTGATATAGGCCTATTGGTTGATATCTAATGGGGGTGTCCAGATACAATGAGATTTATTTTTAATTATTATGTCCTTTTTTTATGTCAAATTTTGACTTTGGCTCGTATCATTCTATGGTCACTGCTTGTGGTAAACTTGTTGAGTACTGTTACATCTTTAACTATTTGTTTTTTCTCACTTATAATGTAGTCGATTTCGTTCTTTGTTCTACAGTTTGGACTTTCCCAGATCCATCTTCTCTGCATATTTTGTTAAAGAAGATTATTCTGGTGAAGGAGTCCTAGTAGCGTTTCTCCTCAGTCATTTCTTCCTGGGGAACCGAATTTTTCCAAAGATCGCTACATACAATTGTGAATTAAGTACGAAAGTCATTAAGCCAAGTAGATATATCGTCATAAAACATTTCGATTTCTTCGTCTGTATGGTCTGTTGTTGGAGCGTATACTTGGATAATTTTGAGTTGATATCTACTTTTCAGCTTCAGAATAATATATGCCACTCTAGATGATATTATACTTTATTGTTGGATGTTTAGTATCTTGTTCGCGTGGTTTTATGGATAAAGAAACCGATGCCACCAACTGATGTAGTTTCAGGCCCAATCTGATAGAATATATGCCCTGATTTCAGTGTTTTTAAAGTTTCACCTCTCCTTCTAACTTCGCTAATACCTATGGAATCCTATATAATTTTATTTATTTCAGTTTTCATTTAACAGCAAATAAACAGCAAATTTGCTGTTTATTAAGTTAGGTCAGAAAATAACTAATAATTGGTCATTTGTGACCAGATAGCAGTATACAAACATCGCAAAAAAAGTTTTCATTTCTGTGAATCTCTCCTCGGACACTAGATTTATGTCATTGTACGTACTAACGTAAAGAGTTATGGTTATGAGGTTTTGGTTATAGTCATTATTTTTGTCAGCCCCAGAATCCAGAATCCAAATCCCAGAAGACTGAAAAATCAGTGTGAGATTTTGGACGCATCCTACTCACTTGGGGTAAATCTGTATTTGTTTTAAAATCTGACATCGCGGTTTTAAGGAGTATATTGGCGTTAAAACACCACGCCTGCTAGACGGGTTGGTGGGTGTTCGCAGTGTTACAGCTGGTTAAATCAACTTGATTGCCGCCTGCGTCTTTGTGGTACCGCACCTGTCAGGAATTGTATTCCTCAGCCACGGGCCACTATATTTGTGGTATATCGATGAAATAAACGATAACAATAATTGGAATCGAGATTCAATACATATAATGTGTGGTTTATTGCCTATATAAGGGAATTGTAAATGAGTGATGAGTAGTAAGGTAAATGTATTTTTTACATACTAAATAGTAATTAGTAAAAATCTGCCTAAAAAGAAATTTCCAATATCCATTTCTTCTAAGCAGCAAGAAGTATAAGAGATTTAGATAACTACTTCCTTTTATTTTCCTGAATTAGATAGATCGATTAGTTTTTTCTTAAATTTCTGGGTGAAAATAAAAATTAAAAAAAAATCGATTCTCTAGTTTTGCGAGGTCTGTCTGCCCGCTCGTATAGCTGAAACTATAACAGATACAGAAAAACTCGAAACCGATTTAGATTATTCGTGTAGCCAAAACTGTAACAGATACAGAAAAACTCGTAACGGCATTAAACGTTATGTAAAAGAGGATTTTTCAACAGAAAAATGTTTTAATGATTGTTCCGAGAAAACTAGATAAACACATATTCTCTAAAACTGTGATCAGTAAATATTGTTTATTATAAATCGTCATATGGAAGCAGTGGTGTTCTAGAAATTAATGTTGGACTTTAAATCAATTGGCTTTTGCCAGATGTTCAAATTTTTCCCAGAGGGTAATTCTTCTTAAATTGTATCTAAAATTAATTTGTTTTTATAAAAGCGAAGCTTCTGCACTGACGTTATATTAACTTTTTTCTATAGTAAAATGCTGAGACGATTGTAGTTAAATAAGCTACACGAAATAGTAGGAAGCGTCCATTTACTGGACGAGAGAGTCCGTTATTATAACATGTATACGTAGTTATAGCATTAGTATAACATTAATCAAATATATAACAAGGATATTAACTAGCAGCAGTTTTATGTATTCCAAATGTACAAAAAACTGTTAAAACAATTAAATAAACTTAGAAATATTATTCAAAATTTAAAAACACAGAAAACATAATATGAAGCTTCTCGCTAGTCTATAGTACCACCTACTGTACCTTATTTTTGTTATTTGTAATGCATTCTGTAATAAATATTGATTAAACAGACGCATAAAATCATTAAGTAGAAGATACAAAAATAATCATATTAAAGAAATATGCAAACAACTACAAGAACACGCCGACCGTCAAGAATCTAGAGAACTGTTTGCGAAAGTAAAATACTTAACTAAAGAGTTCAAACCACAAACGCAGATAATTAAAGATAACTTAAAGATCATCACCAATCCAAAGGGAATAGCAGCGACATGGAAACAATATTGTGAAATGTTGTTTCATAGTGACCATAAAGACGTGAATCCAGAAGAAATAAATGACGAAAAGAATCCACATATTTTAAAATCGGAAGTAGAAACCGCACCAAAAAAATTAAAAACTGGAAAATCTCAAGGAAAAGACGGAATCACGGCGGAAGCGCTTAAAGAAATGGGAGATATAGGAATTGAAGTAATGTTCAAACTGTGTAATGAAATCTGGAACACAGAACAATGGCCAGATGATTAGTGTAAGCTCACTTTCATACCCATTTATAAAAAAGGCTTACCAACTGACTGTAATAACTACCGCACTATAATCCTGATCTCCCACGCAAGTAAAGTTCGGCTAACTATAATTAACGAGAGATTAAAATCAATACTTTTGCCACAGATCCCACAATAACAATGTGTATTTGTCCCTGGAAGAGGCACACGAGAACAAATTCTCAATCTCAGACAAATTATAGAAAAATCCAGAGAATTTAATCTAGAAACATATTTGTGCTTCGTCGACTACTCGAAAGCGTTCGATACTGTAAAATGGCATAAAATATAGAGAGTACTGAGAGAAATGGGTACTCCCGAACATCTAATATACCTACTGAAACAACTGTATATCAACAACACAGCAAACGTAAGGGTCAACAACATATACTCCGATAATTTTAAACTAAAAGCCGGTGTTCGTCATGGATGTATTATCTCTCCCACGTTATTCAATATATACAGCGAACACATCATGCGCCTTGTATTCGACGGATGGCAAGGAAGAATATCAGTCGGAGGCCGAAAAATCAGCAATCTCCGCTATGCTGACGACACTTTAGTAGTAACATCATCAACGAATGACCTTGAATACATCATGAACAGACTAGACACTATTAGTCGTGAATAGGGACTTAAAATTAATGTACAGAAGACCAATGTAATGATAATCGATCGAATTAGAAATACCCAGCCGGAAATACGAAACGTAGCGGGGTTTGAAGTGCTAAGCCGTTTCAATTACTTAGGTTTTGTTATCACAAACAACGGTGGATGCGAAAAAGAGATACGTCAACGCCTTACAATGGCCAGATCAGCAACGGTCAAACTTACTAAAATCTGGAAAGATACGGACATAACCAGGAACACGAAACTGCGCCTAGTACGGACGCTTATCTTTCCTATGGCTACCTATGCGTCAGAAACTTGGACCATTAAAAAGTCCGACTCACGACGTATAATGGCCTTTGAAATGTGGGTATATCGTAGAATGATGCGCATACCCTAGACAGCACATCGCACAAATGTCTCAATATTGACAGAACTCGACATCAATACTAGGCTTACCACAATTATCAATCAAAATATATTGAGGTATTTTGGACATATTACCAGACAAATGGAAGGCATGGAGAGGTTGGTGGTTAAAGGCAAGGTAAATGGTAAAAGAACTCGAGGAAGATCGCCACTCCGATGGTCAGGCCAAATAAAGTACGCTACCGGTTACTCTCTGTCTGAGGCAGCACACCGCGCCCAGGAGAGAGAAGAATGGATAGCAACCATTCGTCAAATACCATAACGTCACCACATCCTTACGAAAGATAAAGGATAAAGGAGGATGAGATTTAATAACGCCTATTTGACTTGATTAAATTTCACCATAATACAAATAAGACGAATATCGCTATAAGTTGTCGAAATATGGGAAAACAACCAATATATTGCTTTTTCACCGTTTATACCGTGTTACATTGTTTAGCACAGCAAATTTTTATTTTCCGAATATTTATCGAATATCAATCATAAATCGTCAAACAGATTAAATTTTGATATTCTTGTTCCAAATTCACTCTTAATATTTCGCACACGATCGAAATATTGAGAATATGTTTTACCCCAACGTTTCCTCATTTTATGTCAAGTCGACGTACCCTCAGCGGATTATTGCAACGTTTTATTAGCTATAAGGGAAGGAAATATGTGATTACCCTTGGGTATAATTGGTTGTAGAGTAGCTTATTTTACTTATATACTGCGGTTCCCAATTTTGTTGAAGAATTATGGATAATAATGATATAGTTTTACCAAATGCAGTTTTTTCTTTTTTATTACTTATATAACGGGAGTAACGCACCATTAGAACTTTATTGGAGGTAACCGTTGGCCGTAAGAAGTATTTTGTAATAAATATTTAAATAAATCAATAAATATGGTCAATAAATTAAATTGTGAGTTAAATTTCTCGTTACAAGTGGTATCAAGTGCGAGTAATTTGTTCATTTACTTTTAAACCAAAAAAATAAAGTAGAGCATAAATTTGAAAAATAACGAAATAGGACTTTTAAATTGTATTTGTAACTACGGAGCTGTTCATTCGATGACGCGACTAAAACATCTTACCATGAAGCAGCAGTAGAAAATGTTTTCCAAGAACGATTAAAAGCAGTTATCATCACTAATGAATAGGATCCAGAAACTTATGAAATGAAGTCATCAGACGAGGCAAAAATGAGAAAAATAAAAGAAACTTTTAATCTAAAAGGACTTTTTCAAAAATTGAAGGAATATGATTAGAAGACCAATGGCAAATTTCCAAACAGCAAATGAGACATTTGATGAAACTTCCAAAATGATAAAAGTAAAGTTGGAGGTAGTTTCTTGTTTCCACTAAATTCAAAAAGGTTTCTTGAACAGTTAATAAATTGAAATGGAAAAAAAATTTAATAAGTAAATTTCCCAATAAATAATGGAGCCCAAAAGACAGATTCATCGGCAATTGAGGTGAATAGAAACGCAATAGATCCAGATCCATAGGGGAGAAAAAAAGCATAAAGAAAGAATCGGTACATCATGTTAAATTCAAATTGTGACCTTTTGATGTAAAATCTTAGTTTAGTCAATTTATTTAAGACAATTTGAATCTATTGCGATGGCCAACTACTAGGCATAAGAAGAAAAAATTGTTCTCTTTACTGCGTCTTTACAAGGTGATACTGCTGACGTATTAAGATCGATTACTGGTCAAATGTAGGTTTTATAATAATTGTGCGTGAGATTTTCAGAGTGTTCTACAAATTTTTCCTGTAGGTAGATTTAGGAGTCTAGCTCTAGTTCTTATTCTATCTACAGTTACCTCAAGGTCAGTGCCTCCGTTAAGAGTTCTTGTAAAAAGGACGCCCAAATAGTTTAGTATGAAGCTAAAAGAGAGTATCTGTACAGTCATTTACAGAAAATATAGAAGTTTGACACTGTAAATGATTTTGTCCGATTTTGACGGAATAATAATATTATTGAATCCAGTGCATTTATTGAACCTATTGTTGACCACAGTTAATGGTTTTGGGATCTCATAAATACTCACACAAGGGTTGTACCATTTTGTTGTAGTTATATGTATATGCATAAAGCAGTACAAGAGTACGTAAGCTGTTTCTATTAAAATTTCGCTACTCTTTATTGTATCAACAGGCAAGCTAGAATAAAACCTGAAGGGAATGCTGCTCGAGGAGAGGATGAAGTAAAGATGTAATGGTGTATTTTAACTCTGACAATGCTATATCACTAAGGTAATATTTCACAATTTTTAAGAATTGTAAAAGAAACCCGAATTCAATGAGCTTTCTGATCAGTCCGTTCTGCCAGGTTTGATATATGCACACCCCAATACACGCACACAAATAGGATTAAGAAAAAAGGAAAGAATTGTTGCCCAGGCATTTGATAGTCCCGAAGCCACAAGGAAGTACACAAAAAATGTGTTTTCTGATTAAATAACGTAAATTCATATTGATATATTCATACTTTTCATCACTTTACACACTCTTTTCCGGACATAGAGTCATCAGCTCAGGCTGATGGCTCTATGGTCGGAACACACGCTCTTTTTTCTTTTTTTAAGGAACTCTAGTCCCGACGTAAAGCTAGAGTAAAATCAATAGAGTCAGTAAAGTAAATAGGGAGAAAAGCCTAGATGTGGCTACCCTTACAGTTAGGTGGCATAACCACATTCACTAAAAACCGAGGATGTCCTATTACCCAGGGCATCTTAAGTAAATTTCAGATCATAAGCCTCCTCACGTAAGTCACACGATGAGGAGGGGTGGTGGAAAAGCCTGGGGGTCAGATAAGTACCACTTCGACTAGCGAAGTGTGATCGGTTTGATCTTCGGACATGTGGATCCCATTCTTACATTGGTATACACATGTTCCTAGGGGCAGGGTTGATCACTGCGTGTGTGTGTGTTACGTGAATGTGTGGTTGAGTAATATATGTGTGGTTGATCCACTAGATTAAAGTCCGTATTTTTAATTGGGGATAATGTATGAGTCGAGAAAATCAGGAAGTCTCAAGATACTCTAAAGGATTTTCCTTAAGATGTTGATTGGTGACATTGGTCTGTAGGATTTCACATCGGTAGAGGGCTAACCTTATTTAGGTATCATGGTAGTGTTAGTGATTTTCCACTGAGTAGGTAAATAGCCAAGTTGCATTATTATTATTAGTTAAAATATTATTGCTTCTACAGCAACAATCTCTGTAGTGGTATTGTTTAAAGGAGCCAAGATTTACTCATCGACTGTAGAATTTGGTAACAAGAGAGTTAGTGCTAACTATTTATTCTGCTTTGAACTCACATAATCAAAGTTGGTATTTGCTGGACTTTAAAAATTGTTTTCTGGTTAAACTTTTATCTCTCTATCTTTAATCGAATTTCTTTTTCTAATTCGATATGTCTCTGTCTTAATATATTCTACATAAACCTACAATTAAACTGTACATACAATTCTTAATTTTTACCCTTCTATTACCAACCAATATTTTAGAAAAACCATATTAGTGCACACACAGTTATTTTATTCACACAGTTACTTGCCATATTCTTTCAAAATGGCTTGACCGATTTTTATGAAGTTATACATATATATTCAGCAGGTCTGAGAATTGGTTGTAATATATTTTTCATACCCCTAAGTGATAAAGGTGATCCACCCCAAACATTCTTTTGTTTTTTGGACCAAATTTTTATTGTTTATGATGTAGCATTAAACAATACAACTCCCTTTCCTTTACATTACATTTTCAGCCTTCTATTACTAATCCTTAATTTTTAATAGCCATATTAGTAATTTAATAATTTTAATTTTTGTAATAAGGATAACATAATCAACTATCAGTTGTCGGAAAGTAGAATCAATTGTCATTGTACTGTGTAACATTAAAAAAATTATCAAGGAAAAATACAAAGGAGAGGATGTATTGATCCCGCGTACACAGATGATTCTAACAAACGCATCATTTGAGTTTAAACGTTTACAATTTTCCGTACGTCTATCTTTTGCAATGACAATAAACAAATCACAAAGTCAATCTTTAGAAGTTTCCATATTTCGCGCATGAACAAGTACTTGAGTTTTTTTATAAAAAACAAAAATATTGTTTATCAGAAAACATTAATTGATTTAAATTTTTCATACATAATATGTTTGTGTATTTATTTTTGTTTTTTTTATCAGCTAATTTTTTAGACACATTATTTAGTCTATGGCGGTACGAAGTTCACCGGTTCCGCTAGAAATTTTATATAAAATGTAAGAGAATTATATCTAATCGGTGCTGCATAGCTGGAAATCTCTTCCTTGTGAGGTTGTTGTTCTAAAACTGTGAACTTTTTTAAAAACAGAAACGATTACTATATATTGCCATTGTCACAATGATTTTTTTCATTAACGAACTACATTTTTATTATTTTTAATTAATAATTTTCTTACATTACTTGGAACATTGGAAACTGTTATATTGTAAGCCAATCAAGATTTGATATCGTGTTGGAGTTATCTAGATCCGAGAATTCAAATAATTTAAAATAATAATAAAATGCAAACAAAAAAATTGTAGAATGAGTATGAAAACTAACTTCGAAGGTTTCTGCATCTCCCTTGAATATTTACCGCAGTAGCAGAACAAAACGTTAGTAACAAATAATTTCAGACTACGGCCTAAAGGCCGGTTTTCACGCTACGTCTTATTGTACGTTTTGTTGGATAGGACAAATCCTATACAATAAAACGTGGCATGTAAACAGCAAAACGTACGTCTTGTCGAATCGAAATAAAATCCAAGGTCAGATCGTAGAAATGATGGGAGAAGCATAGTTTTGCGAGAACTGATAGGATAAAACGTTACGTGAAAATACATGTTCAGACAAGTCGTCCGATCTTGACTTATTTGACGACTAGTTTCACTGCAGTTCGTTTCATTTTTCCCAAAAAAGCCTAATAATGTCAGATTTGCGGCAAAGCACCCACGATTTTCTCGGGGAATTTATTGAATTGTATAAAAGTTTTTAAGTAGTTATGTTTTAAAACCAAGTAGATTGCATTACAGGTTTCAGGAATTATTTGGCTTAACGCTGGTTTGGATATTATGATTGTGAACTCCAAGTCCTTGACGCTGCGTCCTGTTGTAAGATATCTGAGAGTTGCTGTGAGTCTTTCATAGGGTGTAATGGCTTTTCTCATGAGGTGTCTTATTTCAATATGTATGGTGTTACCAACTCTAGCAATTGACAATAGGCTGAGATGTCCATTCGCAAATAATTGCGCCATCATCTGGTTCGCCTCTTTTAGTAACGAGACGTGGGAATACTGGTTTCTTTTTAGAAGTCCACTCTCTTGACCATCTTGTCTTTTCCCTCTTCCTCCCCTTTTTCCTCAGTCGTAGTATCTTTATAGTTGAAAAAATAAAAGAAAGCAGCCGTGTTTCCTCCATAATAAAAAAAACACTAAACAAACTTCACACAACTCAAGACTCTGAATTAGAAATGAGGTAGAAAATGGAAGGAAAACCGTAATGTGTATACACTGCACAAAACGTACATTTTGTCGTACGTTTTATATGACCCACAAAACGTACAATAAGGCGTAGTGTGAAAACGGGCCTTTAAAGACTAGAAACTAATGTATGATTGAAAACATTGTGAAAGTCTACATTCTTTAATAAAAAATAATTTGTAATTATATTAAAGCTCAAAATTTTATAATCTGCAATTGCTTTTTTCCTAACAATGACACAAAATACAAAATAATTTTTCCTGCTTAATTATAGTAATTTTACTATATTATATATGTACGTATATAATAGTAACTCATTAGTTGACGGTAAATCACAATGTAGAATAATCAGCTTATGCCTACAAAAGCCGGCTCTATACAAACACACAACCTTTGTCCTCAGCAGGAGTATGGCCCTAAATGGGAATCCATTAAAACAGAATAAATACTACATTAGATTATCCTTCTTTGTAGTAAAATCTGTTTTGAGTGGTTCGAGCGTAATAACAGTAAATGAATAATCTTAACACGGAACACCATGCCAAAAGTAAATCGATGTCAAAACCGGCTAAGATTTTTTAATTAAAAAAAAAATACAAAATGATGTAAAGTGGATTAAAAGTCTTGAAATGCCTAATTATCTTTTGAATGGATTGTCCTAATTGTAGAATTGTACAAAAACCGGGATACTCCCATTCTGTAAAATAGAAATTTTAAAATTGGATGCTTGCAATGTTGCCAGATGTATATTTTTTCTGATATCCTTATCCTTAGTCACTTTGGATTTTTAAGTAAAACACACTAAACATTGTACTATTAATACAATTCTCACTTTAATACGAGTTTAACCATATATAACACGGTATTTTATCTAGTCACGAAGGTCTTAAATAAATAAAACTTCTCAGTGCCGAACGGTTTTGAAGTAATTCAGTAAATAAAGAATGCTGTGATTTTGGCATTTATTCATAAAAATAACAATACCTTAACGTTTATTGGAAAGTTTTGTAAAATATATTGTTTTATTATTTAAAACTGACAGTTGTTTTGTGTGTATTTAAAATCTCTAGAACAAAAATAGTGTTCAATGAAAAAGACCTAATTACTGTTTTAATGATCAGGGTCTACGACGATAGAAAAAGATCTTATAGTGAAGTAGCCAATTTGTTCAACGATACTTTTCCAAACCATTCTTCTATCTATAAAGCGATGGTACACAAAAGTGTAGAGCACCTTGACGAAACTGATCGAGTAAAGGATGACAGTGGGAAAGATAGACTAAAACTGTTATAAATTAGAATAAAATTTTAGATTTAATGCGGTTTTGTTTAAGATCCATGTACATTACATACAGTACATGATGTACAGTTGGGTCCATGGTTCTTTACCCCTTTTGTCATTATATAAAGCATGCCAAATGAGTCGGAAATTTACTCCACGCAACAGAAAGTAACAGAAAGTGTGATCTGCTCCGATCACGAATTATATTATAAAATTTGACGTTTTCAAATAAATATATTGTAAAATGTTAGTTTTGCTTTAACATTTTGGTGCAGAATTACAGATACATTTTAAGTAACTTAATAAATACTTTTCATATCATTGGTGAATAATAAATAAATAAACAATTTATAAAAAAATATTTTTATAAAAAAACTAGTGATTTTGCTTATCCACTCCTTTTTCTTCCACGTAATTTTTTCTGTCTTCCTCCTATTTAAGGCTAGGACAACAATAGAATTATATTTTAATTTGTTGTACAACTTTCATAACAAATAAGTCACTTTTGTAGAGTCGCTGAACTTTTTGCGTAAAGTTGTCTTATGAAATCGACCTACGTATAGAACCAGTGTAATTCTAGTTTGCAATTTATTTGTTGAGAAAGCTCGAGTTTTGTATTATATTTTTTATCGATCACCAAATTCGCAGCCAATTTTTTAGGATAAACAAAATTTTCAAAAGAAATAAAAATTAAATTTTTAAAATAATAAACTTCTTACATCAAATGGCCGGACTTTTCACCCCCAGATAAATATTGTCCTATCTGACAAATAGTAATCTGAAGGATAGTCGTTAGTTATTGGACAAACGGTGTGACTTTTCATCATAGCCTTTTATATAGATAGATATTTACAGTGTGCTGATGTAATGGTAACAGTAAAATTATTTAAACATGACACATTACTTCTCAAATAATTTTGTTGCAAGATTTTAAACATACGTTTTTTCTTTCTCATATTTCAATTTCATCGCCGTCAGAATATGAATTGTTATCTCCAATAATAATTATAATAGGCTCGATATTATTATTACACATATTTTCTTCTCTAATAAACCATTGTTCAATTTATTAGTTAGTATGTTCTATACACTTCGCGCGACATCATTACACTTTTGAATTTCTTTTTTATTCTCTAGTACTTAAAACTGAAGACAAAAATATTGCCACCACCCGTTCTTCTTCTCATGACGCCGTCTCCTTTCGAAGGTTGGCGATCCAAATGGCAATTGTAGTTCTGGAAACTGCCGAAAGATTTCTGAGGATGAGCGGTCGAACCACCTCCTCAGGAGTTTTGGCGTCTTCCTACTGATCTTTTGCCCTGTACTTTTCCTTTCAATATAACTTGAAGTAATTTATATCTTTCGCCTCTCAACACATGACCCAAGTATTGCATTTTCCTCTCTTTGATTAGTCTTAGTAATTCCTTTTGTTTACACATGCGACGAAGTACCTCAACATTAGTAACTCTGTGTACCCATGGAATTCTCAACGTTCGTCTGTATATATATATATATATATATATATATATATATATATATATATATATATATATATATATATATATCTCCAAGGCATCTATTCTTTTTTCTATTTCAGAGTCCATTGTCCAACTTTCACAGCCATACAGTAAGAACAGAGCCTCTCGTGTTCCCAATCCGTTTCAAAATCCGAATTGAGTGTCACTCATCTGGAACTCGCACTTCTTGTAAATTCGTGTATGGATAAATCTGAGAAAAGTTTTAAGGACATGTGACATCAAGCTTAATATTCGATAATTATCGCATTGTGAGGAATTCGATTTTTTTGGTAATGCTACGAATGTTGATTTTAGCCAGTCTGTTGGTATTTTACCTTTGTCATATATCTTATTGAATAATGCTGTTATTAAATCTAGGCTTTTACTTTCGTTATCTGCAATTAGTTTTAGTATTTCGACATTGATATTATCTGGACCGGTGGCTTTTCCATCTTTCTGAGATTTTACTGCGCGAATCACTTCTTCTTTGGTTATTTCTGGGCCTTTTTCATTTATTCGGTTATCTGTGGATGGTGGAGAACAAGGTCTATATTTGTCAAAAAGAGTTTGTATGTATTCTTTCCATCTCTCTAGTTTGTCTTTTGTACCCATAGTTATTTCATTATTTTCATTTTTTAATATTGTTGCTTATCTCTTTTTGTGTCTACCTGTCATCTCTTCTACTTTTTTATGAATATTAAAGGTGTCGTATTTTTCTTGAAGTTGTTCGATTTCTAAGCATTTTGTTGACATCCAGTTTTCTTTCGCCTCCCTGCACTTTTGTCTAATAATGATTTTGTTGATTCGCTTGTATTCTATTGTGCTTGTTTTATGTTTTCGTCTTACGTCCATGAGGTCCATGATCTCTTGCGTTATCCATTCTTGTTTTTTGTTGTGTTTTATGAACCCGATATCTTCTTCTTGTATCTTTGTTATTTTTGTTTTTAGAGCAGTCCATGTTACTTCAATGTCTGTCTGTTCCAAGTTTTCGATCGTTTTTATTTCTTCCTCAAGCTTGATACTTATTTCTTTTTTATGTTTAAGGTTCTTCAGTTGTGAGATGTCTATTTTTCTTGTCACTGTTTTCTTTTTGACTTTTAAGAAATCTTTTTAATCTAAAATCCATTATAACTGGATTGTGATCGCTATGTATATCAGCTCCAGGGTATGTTTTCGTAGATTATATGTACTTCTTAAAGGTGTTATTGAGCAAAATGAAGTCAATTTGATTTCTAACAATTCTGTCCTTTCTGTCTGCAGGTGATTTCCATGTGTATAGCCTTCTAGGATGTTGTTTGAAGAAGGTATTGGCTATTAACAGATTGTTTTCTACGCAGAATTGTACAAGTCTAAGTCTATTTCCTCTATTATTTCTGGTACCTAGACCGTATGCTCCTATGTGGTCTCCTTCAGCACCACGACCAATTTTAGCGTTAAAGTCACCCATGATCATCGTTATCTTACCTCTTTTTGTCAGTCTCATTATTTCATCTATGTTGTTATAAAATTTTTCGATTTCTTCGTCTGACTTGTCACTTGTTGGTGCATAGACCTGAATAATATTTAGTTTTCTGTGAGTTGTTTCTAATTTCAATATTGCTACTCTATCATTTAGAGGGATGAAGTCTATGACTGATTGAGCAATTTTGTTCGACACTAATATAGCACTCCATATTGATGTTCTAGGTCAGTTCCACCTGAATAGTATATGTATCCATGTTTTGTTTTTTTGTACTCATGATCCAGGCCATCTTACTTCACTCATCCCCAAGATGTCTATTTTCAGTCTTACCATCTCGGCTTCAGTGTTTGCCAGTTTCCCGGACATAAATGCTGCGTACGTTCCAGGTGGTAATGCGTACTATTCGGTCGTATATTTGTATTCTCTGTGCACTTTCTTTTGTAGTTGACGGGGGGATTCTTCGCACCCTCTCCCCATTCAAGGGGTGCGCCGGACTGAGGACCATTTTCTTTTTCTCGTCTGCCATTTAGATTTGTGGAAAATATAATGGGGGTGGTTTGCCCGTTGCCTTCCCCATCACAGTACCACGACCAGTTAAACTGCTCCAGTCATGCTTATGGTAATCCAGTTTCTAGCCGGTCCAGGATCATTTCCTCTACGTCTTGAACTGGTACTGATGATCGCTGCTTCCCTTCACCAGGGAGGGATAGGAAGTATGTAACTAGATTTTGGAAGGATAAAGGAATGGGACATCATTTCTCTCAGTAAGGAATTGAGAGCAAAACATGGCTCGCGTGGGAAGGACGCTTCCCTAGGGACCACCCGTAATGAGGGTAATCATGCTTTTTTTTGCGAAATTTCATCAATGCGAAAATGCATTTGCGAAATATTAGTGATTTTAAAGTGTAAAAATGTTGCGACTTAAAATCACTGTAGAATCTGTTCAAAAGCATCTATAAACCTTTAAAAAAGAACAGAAATGAAGGTATGTGTTTATACTTTTAGACTGATGCCTTTGTTTTTTTTATTCTGAATATACAGGGTTAGTTTTAAGTATGGAACACCTTTATTATCTCGGAAACGGCTTGCACGATTTTTATAAATTTCGGTGTGTAACGGTATTGTAAAGCGGAAAATATTATGGTGGTATTTACATTGCTGTCAGATCTTTCATTTTACTTAAAATCTAATAAATTTTCTTATTTAAAATGTGTCACTCTATATATTTTTTGGTTTTTGAAATTCTTAGGAAACATTGATTATTTTTCATGTAATATTTTCTATACCTAAATGTAATAATTTTGAAGTTATCTTCAGAAGTTAAAGTAATACATTTAGATGAATAAACTTGTTTAATTTGAATGATCGTCAATATTTTATATCCTTATATTATCATAATAACATCTAGTGACAATAAACTAATAAAAAGTTAAACAAAACTGGTACAGTAAATGATTTATTTAAATCAAAGTGCCTACAGCAGCTAAAAACAAATTCATGTTAGAGGTATCTCAATATTTGAGTAGTAGAAAAATTAAGAATTTTAGAAAACCAGTAAAGGCGATTCTAGCAGATTCTCAAAATGTTGTTCGTTTACTTCAGTATGAAATTAGGAATTTTATATTCATATTTGGCGCGCGTTCGGATATTGATCTCAATTTTTTTAAAGTAAAAAATGGTGGCGAAAAATAAATTTATATAGCAAACTGTCGTTATTTTTCATATAGGTTCGCTCCCTGAAGTTAGTTGCACGTCTTTATTTTAACAAAGTTAGTTACATGTATTATTGAAAAAGACTAAAAACCGACATTTTAACCTCTGTAACTCAAAAGCAATTAATTTCTGAGGCTTTGGGGCAAATAATAACTTTTGATCATCATGGTCAAAACTACCTCTTTGCAAAGTTTCGGTTAATTTAACTGAAACCAGTTTTATATAAGAAAAGTGCCGGTGTCCTTTTTAACTTAGCTTTTGCTTGTCTGTATATAGTTATTTAAGTTTCTATGTACCGTTTGTAAATGCGTTGAATGGTCAAAGGTTCTATTACTGCCTTGGAATGTATAGAATTAAAAGCCTTCTCTAAATGAGAAGGTTCTATAAAGGTTAATGCCAGCGGTATTTCATATTCTTTATTTCTACTCATTTGTTAATCTGTTGTTGATGATCTTTGTAAATATCTTGTATATGATTGGTAGCAAAATGTAGGATTTGATATTCGGTTTGCTTCTTTTGTTATAAATTAGAATTAAGTTTGCTGTATTCCGGTGGTCTGGTATGTATCTTGATCTTAGGCAGTTTGTAAATACGCCTGCTTAGATTTTACAGGTTTTCTTGCCAGCGTTTTTAAGCAGTTTCACTTTCATGTCATCTATTCCAGCTGCTATACCGCTTTCAATTTTTATAATTGTCAAATCTACTTCTTCCGGAAGGATTTCTGGTACATCTCCAAATGTTTCAGGGGCTTTGTATAGTTCGCTGTAGCATTTAGTCATGAGTTGTATTATTTAATTTCTGTCTGTAATTCTGGTGTTTTCGTTTGTTAGAGCAACGATTAGCTTCTTATGATTAGATTAGAGACAATGATTATTGCCTTCCTTGTTTTCTTATAGTTTTTCTAATTTCGATTAAATTTTCTACCAGTCTTTCATTGTATTTTCTTATGTCTTCCATAATACTTTCCTTAGTGTGTTACAAAGTTCTGTGTATTTATTGTATTCTCTCTATGTTGCCCCTTACTTTTTTCTCTTCTTTGTTTTATCATTATTATGGTTTTATTGGACAGTTTAATAGCAACAATAAACTATGTTTAGTTTATTGTTGCGGACCTCCGATTTCTTCGTCACTATAAGGATGATTTCCAATAATTAAAAGCTGCCGATTTGGTCATGTAATATTTCATCATTCATTATCCTTTGATAGTGATCTTTGATGTCCTCTATGAGTTTTCTTTTGGATTTTTAATATTTATCTCTCTAGTTTTAGATCTAAAACAATTTTTGCTATATATATATATATATTATATATATATATATATATATATATATATATATATATATATATATATATATTTGGAAAGATTTCCGCGGTTAGTACAATTAAACCTAGAGCTAAGATTAATACTATTATAAAAACTAATATTAAACTCACCAGTCTTCCGGGTTGAACCGCGTCGATATCCATTGGGCCGAGCCTTCAACATCCTCTCTGATGTCTTCTTTAGGGCCGAAACGTGACGTTTGTAGATAAAGTTTGTAGATAAAGTAAATAAAACTAATATTATCTACTAACTGCCTTGTTTGGATTGCCAGAGCTGTTATGTTGGCCAAACTTCTCAATGTCTAAAACAAAGGATAACGCAGCACAAAAGTGACTGCACAAAAAGGAAGAATATATGTGCGGCAGTTGACCATTACTTAAAAACTGGACATCAATTTGACTACTCAAATGTCAGGGTTCTACAGCATGAGAATAATTACAAAAAAAGATTGTTTTTAGAAATGTGTCATATTAATAGAGAAAAATGTGCAGTAAATTACAAGGCAGACATGGGACAGTTGAGCAATATCTACTGTAGTATTAGCTATTATACAGAGCTGTTATTTTGGCCAAACTTCTATATATATATATATATATATATATATATATATATATATATATATATATATATATACAAGGATTTCCACAGTTTTCACTGTATTCCTTCACTCAACCGTTTTCTCCAATTTTTCCTGTTTAGCCAGTCCCCTTCCTGTAGGTTTCTTCTACTCATTGCTTCGTCCACCTCATCTCTGAAAGATCTTCGGGGTCTGCCTCTCTTTCTTCTTCCTATCGGGCTCCACTCTGTTATTCTATTTATCCACCGATTTTGGTCTGCTCTTCTGACATGTCCGTACCAGGTTAACCTCTTCTGTTCGATGTAGTCTATTATGTCGGAGTTCATGCCCATTCTCCTCTTTATCTCCATGTTATTTATCCTATCTCTTCTTGTTACTCTGCAGCTTCTCCTTAGAAATTCCATCTCTGTTGCTTTTATTTTGTTTTTGGTTTTCTTATTTATTGTCCAATTTTCACACCCATAAGTGAGGATACTTCTTGTCATGGTATTATATATTTTTTTCTTTGTTTTCATGCTGATGTTCTTATCCCATAGTACCGGGTTCAATTTTAGTATACAGTCTCTTGTTTGTCCTAGTCTATTTTTTATATCTTTCTCCGTTGTTCCTTTGTTTGATATTATGAAACCTAAATACTTATACTTGTCTGTTCCTTTGATTTGTTTACCTTCGTCTATTTCCAGCTGTTTTATTTCTGTATTCTCCGTTGTTAGGTATTCAGTTTTCTTTAGGTTTATTTCCATCCCATTCTTTGTATATTCCTTCTCCAGTTTTCTCATCATAAAACTGAGGTCATCCTCGTCTTGTGCGATCACTATTTGGTCGTCGGCAAAACTTAGCGTATATAGATATTCGTTTCTTACTGGTATACCCATTCCTAGGTATAGCCAAACTTCTCAATAGCTAAAACAAAGGACAACGAGCACAAAAGTGACTGCACAAAAAGGAAGAATATATGTGCGACAGTTGACCATTACTTAAAAACTGGGCATCAATTTGACTACTCAAATGTCAGGGTTCTACAGCAAGAGAATAATTACAAAAAAAGATTGTTTTTAGAAATGTGTCATATTAATAGAGAAAAATGTGCAGTAAATTACAAGGCAGACATGGGACAGTTGAGCAATATCTACTGTAATATTCTTAGTATGTTAAAATAATTTTTCTGTTTACAATTATATTTTAAATCACCCTGTATATTTTTAATGTGTAATTTCATTGTTTTTTAATTGTTTCTTGGTTGTTTTTTGTTTGCTTTTTATATTTAATTACTAGGTGCTTTTAACCAATATTGTTAGTACTGTTTTGAACATATTATGTACAAGAACATTTTTAAATATTTTAAAATCTGTAAGTAATTCATTGTTTATTCTCACCTTTTATTTATATAAATTTTAACCATATTTTATCATATTATATATATATATATATATATATATATATATATATATATATATATATATACATATAATCCCTTTTTAATCGAGTCCTAGGCTTTAAGTTCTAATATATATATATATATATATATATATATATATATATATATATATATATATATATATATATCAAAGTAGAATCCAGATTATTTTACTTTGGATATATTTCCATTCGGCATTTTTGCTATTATCTCTGGCTTTAACAAGATTTTATACCTATAATGCTAGCATATAATAATGAAAAATTGCTGGACTATAACACCCCTAAATTAACAATAACAACCCTCTATTTATCAATTTAGGGCTCTTCTAGTGCAAGCTATTTGATACATACTTGCTTTATAAAGCCTCCTAATGGGTTGCACAGAGCCGAAGTAGGTTCTAAAAGAAAATTCGACATTTAGCCAGTTTATCTGTCTGATTTAAAAAATAATAATAATACGAATAATAATTCGATATGTCTGATATATTCGGATAACGAAAATCGAAAAAGTTAAAATTACTCTTTTTTGATATTATTTATTTATAAAATAGAATCCGTCTTTACACTGCACAATATATACTATTGTACTGGTAACCCTCGAAAGCCAACCATGTCTAAGGCTGTTTAATTACGTTTAATTCACGTAGGCAGTCAATTATTTCCGAGTTCTGTTCTATTTTCCTAAGTCAGGGATTGTCAATCTTTTGAGCCGGAAGAGTGAAAAATTACAATATTCAAAATTTCAAAGTTTTTAAAAAAATACAAATTTTTTTCTTGCCAACAATAAATAGTACTCGCATAAATAAAGTTTTTTCGATAAAAAATCCATTCCATTTATTCATAAGAAAAAATAAGTATCTATGCACATAATATAAGTAGTATTTTTAAAAAAAAATTAGATAATATATAATAGAGTTGTATGAATAAATGTTAGACTTACTCATAATCTATTTTATTAAAGACGACCTAGGACGACCGGTTTAGAACACTAAAATTATTTTCAGGTCTGCGGTAAGATTAACTTAAAATGTCAAAAAATTATAAATAGCATACACTCACGATCATAAAATCCGGGTCACCTTGAAAATCACCGATATTTCATTTTTAACGAGATTTATTGTAAATAATAATAACACAAATACAAACTAATGCATATTTCTAAAAATTGTTCTCGGCTTAGCGGTTTCCTTTGTGACAAAGAATTCCAATAGTGCCGATTTCGTGGAAAAGTGCATACTTCCCAGAATGGACGGTACCTGTAACTGCCGCTTGTTTTAAATGTCTCATTTGTGCTTCGACTTTCTGTTCAAACGCAACGAAGAAACGTTTATTATTGCCACCATTAGTGTTTATTAGTGCCATTATTAGTGTTTATTATTGTTTATTTTTTTCCAAAAATGCCCTTGACTGTTGTTGAACCGGCACAAATTGTTGCGCTTGTGAAAGACGGTCACACTGAACTGTTGGCGTAAGCCTTTCTACGGTTCAACGAGTGCTTCAACGCTTTCAGGAGACGGGTTTGCTATCCAGACGACCTACCTCTGGATGAAGAAGAACGACCACGGCAAGAGATGACCGTTTTCTTGTATTTCGAATCATTAAATTACGAAATCGCAATGTTAGCGTTGCAACAGTCAGGATAAGACTTCGTTATTTTGGACTATATTCTCGGGTAATGGCTACAGGACCGCCACTTCGCCTGGCGCATCGAGTTGCACCACTAGCTTTTGCTCGATAATACGCGCATTGGGGAATTAACGATTGGAGTAAAGAGTTATACTCAGATGAATCCCGTTTCTGCCTAACTGGATCCGATGGACGTGTAAGAGTTTGGAGGAAAACCGGTGAATGATTTTCACATGCTTGCATTGCTCCAAGAATGCCATTTGGTGGAGGCTCGGTCATAGCTTGGGAAGGTGTATCTTACGACTTCCGCAGAAAACTACCCTTCATCGAAAATGGGTCCTTAACTGCACGAAGGGACATTACGGAGATTCTGGAAGAACATGTTATGCATACCATGGCAGGGCTTGGAGAAGACGTCGTTTTTATGCAGAAAAACGCGCGAACGCACGTTGCCACGATCAGTATGCAATACTTGGACGAGGTTGGAATTACGAGGTTACCCTGGCCAGCTAGGTCTCAGGACCTGAATCCCGTCGAACATCTCTGGGACGATTTGAAAAAACGTATTCAACCCCTAAAATCTCCTCCTAACAACGCACAGGAGCTTAAGGATCTGTTAATGAGAGAGTGGAATAACATACCACAACATGTAATCCGGAGAAAAATTGAGGGTACGCCCCGTCGTCTGCAAGAGGTTATTAGAGCAGTGGAGGCAATACACGATATTAGTCATTGAAATTTCACTGATATTTTACCACGTTCTGTATTTTCCATTTTTTTCGTATGTCTGTTTTATCAACAATTTGGTTTGTTTTCTGCGTTTTCAACAAAAACCATAAAAAACCGTTTTTTTTTTCTTTCAAAACAAACATTGATGACAAATAAAAAATACTTTAGCCTAAAAAAGGTTATTACTGCACCAGAGGCAAAAATATTCCAGAAACTTGAAATTTTCAAGGTGACCCGGATTTTATGATCGCGAGTGTATAAACTTATGACGACGGTGTCATCGAGAGCTGCTGACGGACTAACAACGCGAGTCACAGAAGAGAAAAACGGGTACAAGTGGCCGAGAAATATAATTGGTGCCTAATCCTCGTTAATCCATTTAGAACGACTTTTAAATGTTGTTTATTTTGATGAAATAAGAAATATTTGTGTATGTAACTAAAGAGCCGCAGCTTCATATTTAAAGAGTATGTAGATCGTGAGCGGAAGGTTTCCGACCCTTATCCTAAGTCATGCCTTTAGACGTTAGTACATAAGAAAATTTCTGTAAATGTAGATTTGAAGTAGTAATAGAGCAAATTATTCTAGATATCTGGGTGCGATATTGTTTAAGATAATTTTATATCGGGTACTCTAAGCATTTTTAGTGAAAAAAATGTAAGATAATCAAAAATTATCACAGAAGCATATACCAAAAATATATATTATAGTAATAGATATCACGAAAATTAGTTAGCAGGACAATCTAGATTTATTTATATTTGTGAAGATCCTAAATCATATTCCCACACAATAAGGAATGAACTTAAACATCGTTCTTAACCATGAGTTACCGGCCAGACCACCCCAGTTGGAGCACAACGTCGGCACGGCATTTATCTGATTTCTCATTTACACACGGTTCTCATACATTCGCGCACTTTCTCACTGCGAATGCTTAATTCTTTTCTCACCCTATTCCTGCTTGCGTCTTGGCACCTGCCTCCGGTCGAGTCGCCGAAGGCAGGTGCTAAGTGTTTCTCTACTATATCTTACTTATGTAGTATAATCTTCCTCCTTTTTACACTAGCACGTGCTCGTGAATCGGAATCCGTGCATCGGATTTGGGCCTTCCCATATTCAGCATGATTCCCACCAGCGCCGCGGATCTTACCGCAGCTGTGTGTATTACCGCCTTAACGTGCGCTCCCACCTTCCGTTCAGACTCAGATTTACACCAAAACATCTTGCGTATTTCTTTAAAACCATCTCGTTACTGCACATTTGAATGTTATTCCATCCCTTTTCCTTGGTCCCTTAAGAACTATTGCCTCTTTCTTACCCGCCACCATATCTAGTGCATACATTTTCATCCATTCTTCGGTTTGGTTACATGTACGCTGCGCATCAAAGATAAGGTCTTCTCTGTCCCGCGCCACCATATCACCCTATTCTTGGCTCATTACTCCGTTATATACCAGGTTCTACAGCATGGGTCCTAGGATCGACTCCTGCGGCACTCCAGCCGTTACGTCAACTACTCCTTCTTCTTCTACCAAAATTTTCCTCTCAGACAGATAGCCCGAGATTAAATATATTAAGTAACCCGCACATCTTATCTCTCGTAAATTCTTTATTACCTTTTCTTATTTTAAGGTGTCAAAAGCACTGCAGACGTCAAATATTACTAGGATCGCCCACTTTTTGTCAACTCCGAATCTGTGTAACTTCACGAAGACTTCCATCACGATATCAACCGTGTGAATAACAAATGAGGATACAGAATAAATGTAGAAAAGTCTACAGAAAACCAACCCACACTAATAGATATTTAAATTATCAGTGAAATATCAACATAAATATTAAAAAGGATATTATCAAATCATTAAAATAGAGTTCATGAAAATATAAACATGAACTTCTTCATTTGCTCGTTCAAATTTTCTTCAAAGATTTGCTTTTAGGGGTTTGTTGCTACATAGCCAAGTTTGGTTAAAAAAAAGGTCGAAAAATTTTTTGCAGATATCTGAAGCTTTTAAGATATAGGTGGGGGTTACTAGATGACGAATAGATGAAAAAGTACTCATATTTTTACCTGGCGTTTTTTTTAAACAATAATTTATGGTCACAATTTGATTTTTTGTCCATAAGTTTTTTCCCTTATATTTCACATAAACCATAATTGTATCATTTTTTATATCAAGAATATCTTTATTTTCCGGTTTTTTAAATTAAAATTGGTAAATAATTTACGGAGATATTTGCAAAAAAGCAGTTTTTTGCACCAATTTATAAATTTTATTAATTTTTTTAATAACAAAATAAAATGTTATTAATACATTTGAACATCGAGGAATTACCGTCTTTTAAATTTGTGCGAAATTTTCCCCCGATCGGTTAAATAGTTTAAAAGTTATTTAATTTATTTATCCCTGAGGCTAAATATTTAAACTATTGAACTTGCTCTATTAATGATGCTAGACACATTTAGAAAATTTCATAGGATTCTTTAAGACTTAAACTATCTCAAAAGTTAAATGCATATTCCGTTTTCATCAAAATTATTTACAAATTAAACGTTTGAAAAAGAGGTATGTTTTTTAGTTATAAACAATTGCAATAACTATAATGTGTAAAAAATTACCTGAAATTTAATTTATAAAATATATAAGTATTATAACATCATTGATATAAAATGAAAAAAATATATGTTGATTTTTCGGGATTTTCCGAGATTTCCGGGGGAAAGGAGTGAAAATTATGTCATCATTATTAATACTGCGGCAGACTATTCCAGTCAAATTAAAAAAAAAAGTAAGTTGTTACGGTTAATTTCAAATGTACTAAATTTTTCCGAGATTTCTCATATTTCCCGGCCAGTGAAAACTGTGAAAACTATGTAGTTATTCATATTTCGACGAGCTACCCCAGATTAAAAAAAAAGGCTTCTAGCTGCAATGGAAGCCAAGATAATGTAAATTTTTCCTACGTGTTTTAATTTAAAGTTCCGATCTCGAAAAAAAAAAACGGAGCTGAAACAACTATCCCCTCCACTTTCCTATGTTGATCTTTCGAAAGTACCTTCGTTTCGAAGGGCTGTAAGTTTTGAAAAATTAAATGAATTTTACAGCTTTAAGTTTCAATATAAAGTTTAGATTTTTGTTCAAAATTTGTGCAAATTTTACTTCTTAATGTTCATAAGCAATGGAGATTTTTTTAAAAATGGTCCCTAACTTCGTTCATATTGGTCATAGCAGGTTTTTTTAAATGTGAGTTTTTTTACAAGCTATCCAATGGTTGTACGTACAAGTCTGTAGCTTGAAAAATATAGAAGTTGTTACAATTGTTTATAAGTAAAAAACATACCCCTTTTTCAAACGTTTATTTTGTAAATAATTTTGATTGAAACGCAATATCCATTTAACTTTTGAGAAAGTTTGGGTCTTAAAGAATGCTATGAAATTTGCTAAATGTGTCTAGCATCATTAATAGAGCAAGTTCAATAGTTTAAATATTTAGCCTTAGGGATAAATAAATTAAATAACTTTTAAACTAATTAACCGATCGGGGGGAAATTTCGCACAAATTTAAAAAACAGTAATTCCTCGATGTGCAAATGTATTAATAACATTTTATTTTGTTATTAAAAAAATTAATAAAACATAAATTAGTGCAAAAAAACTGATTTTTTGCAAATATCTCCGTAAATTATTTATCAATTTTAATTTAAAAAACGGGAAAATAAAGATATTCTTGATATAAACAAATGATATAAATATTGTTTATGTAAAATATAAGGGAAAAAAACAAAAAATTAAACTGTGACCATAAATTATTGTTTAAAAAAAACGCAAGGTAAAAATAAATAAAAATACGAGTACTTTTTCACCTACTTGTCATCTAGTAACCCCCACCTATGTCTTAAAAGCTTCAGATATCTGCGAAAAATTTTGCCGTGAATTTGATGATTTTTGCGTGACCATACTGGGTCACGCAAAAAAAAAATTGGTAAAAAAATATTTTAATTTATAGAAAGCAGGCCAAAGAAAACGAAGGGTTATTATGTTGTATTAGTAAACATATGAAAAATACATATGACTATATAGAGGAGAAGAGACTATCCTGGTACGGCCACGTCAGAAGAGCGGACAGAGGACGCTGGATAAACAAAATCACAGAATGGAGCCCGATTGGAAGAAGAAAGAGAGGAAGACCTCGAAGGTCATTCAGAGATGAAATCGACGAGGCTATGGAGAAAAGAACCCTGCGAGATGGAGACTGGAATGACAGGGAAAATTGGAGAAAACGGTTGAGTGAAGGAAGACAGTGAAAACTGTGGAAATCCTTAGTAGTAGTAGTAGTAGTATGAAAAATACAGGATGGAATGGAATGTCAAATGATGGAATTTGAAAAGTGTTCATATGAATTAGAAGGGGGCATTAAATAAAAAAAATGTGCTAAACTAAATTAGTTATTGTGTTTGGAATTAGGTTGAATGGTAAAAGGAAGAGGATGTTACAATGAAACAAGTTTCTGGCAGATGTTAATGAGTGTTAAGTAAATGCTAGTTAAGAAGAGAAGGAGAAAGGGCCACAGTAATTAAGTAAGGGGATTTGTAATTAAAATCCATATGTCTGTAAAAATCTCCAAGGTTTAGACGTAAAATATTTTTCTCTTGTTTGTTATGAATTGATATGACACCATCAGGGATATTCAGATGGCGTTTGTTATCTTTCAAGTGATGGAAAATGCTGGAGTGTTTTACTATTTGGAGTGATCAGCAGATCTAGTTGATAATGTTCTATCTTCTGCCAATATAGGAAGCATCACAATCAGAGCAAAACAATCTGCAAACTTCCCTGCGGTTCATATAGTGGATAGAATCTTTGATATTAGTTAATATATTGTTAAGAGTGTTGCCAACTTTAGAAGAAATATGAGTGCTGTCAGAATAACTAAGTAAGATGTGTTTAATTTTTTCAGAAATAATTAAATGATGAAAAGGTAAAGACTTGTAGGTAAAAAAATTGATTGATTGGTAATAAATGCTGATTGCTGAAGCCATTTGGATTCTCTTTTCCTAATAAGTTTGCCAATGATATGGTGATCATACCCATTATTAACAGCTATTTGTTTAATGATGTTTCTTTGTTGTATTCATCAGCGGATAACGGAATGTTATATTGTAATCTATTAATGAAACTTATAAAAGATGATAATTTATGAGAGAGATGGTGACATGATCAGTTTGGGTGGGTTTGCGATAGATACCAAAGTTGAAGTGGTTATTAAGCCTGGTAATAGATAGATCTAGAAAATTTATGGCATTTGAAAATTCAAGTTCTATTGTGAATTTAATCTTGGTATAATTGCCCATTGTAAGACCATCAGGTTGTTTGTAAAATTTATTATTGAATTAAAAGAAATCTTGAGATAGACATAATTCGAGAAAATCTAGTATCGGTGAAATGATATGGGACTAAATGGATTTACTGACTAAGAGTATTTTTACCAGACCTATTGTTTCATGTTTGGACACTTAAGTAAAAAGGTTTGAAATCAAGAATTGTGGGGTGAAATTAATTAAATTTTAAATAATTTGGAGTATGAATCTAGGTAAAATAGACACAGGAGTAATAATGCAGCTGACAACAGGGCGGATAGGAATGTCAACTTTGTGTATGACATTTTGTTGTAAAGTGCACCATGATTAGAGAAAAAATCAGATTTTTTTATTGTATCTATTTCTTTCTTGTTCAGTTCAGATGTATTTTGTTGTCGACAGCTCTCTTCTGACTACTCTTTTGGTTGTTTCGACATCAATGGAGTCGGCGATCTATTACATTTTTGTTTTCTCGTTATATTATTTTTAACACTTTTGTAACACTATTTAAATGGGAATAAGCCACAATTAAAGGTTAAATTACGTTTATTGACGTTTCAATTTCCACTTCGGAAATCGTTCTCAAAATACAAACATTAGTAAATTAAACAAATTTTTGTTTTTTAAACAAAATTTAAAACCCACAGTATGGTGGAGATATGTAGATGATGTATTCTGATGATGTAACAATCGATCAATTAGAACAATTTAACTTAGAACGATATCCTACAGCATACACAAGGAATGATACGAGGAAAATAACAATACCATAAATAAAAGAATTATCAGAAAAACTTAAAAGGATAGGAAATAAATTTAACATTTCAACAATATTCAAAACAACAAATACTTTGAGATCTATTTTGTCCAAAAGCAAACCTAACAATGAACAAGAAATGACAAAGAATTGCATTTATAAAATAACTTATCAATGCGATCAGTTTTATTTAGGTGAAACATCAAGGCCATTAAATGTTATAATAGGTGAACATCAATCTTATATTAAAAATAGAGAATTTGATAGATCTCAAATATTTAAACACGCATGGGATAATGAACATAGGATTCAATGGAATGATTCAAATATAGTCCTGAAAGAAACGGATGGTAAAAAGAGAAAAATCAAAGAAGTGGCTCTAATTATGCTAAATGAGATCAATTTTGTCGCAAATTCCTCAGCAGAATGTAGTAGGATATGGTTACCCATATTGAAAGAGGAAGTTATTAAAAGGAAAATACCATTATTAGTAAGTCAGTAATATATAGAGCATACATCATTTATGTTTTTTAAATAACAAACATATAAAATCAGAATTAGGTGTTTATTGAAGGTAAACTAAATGCACGACCAAATACTTACCATGTCGGGATAGTATTATGAGGTTTTTTTTTCCTGGTTTTTCCCTTATAATTTACTATGAAATCACTAACAGGAGAATTTTACTGTCATCATGGCATTTATTTGTCTTTTTAAAGACAAATTACATGCTATGACTTATTCTGATGAATATTCTCAAGTTAAAGTTGATTTCATGTAAGCGAATGAACTATCTTATAAGTAAAGTCGTCCCAGGAGCGCAACTCAACAATATTGGCAATATCATTTTAAAGTCGTCTACTTTAAAATGTATAATGTATGTCTGAATTGTCAATATAAATGAGTCAGATAAAATTAAATTATTAGAAGAATTTTTCACTAAATAACAGAAAAAAAATTGTTTAATTTACTAATGTTTGTATTTTAAGAACCAATGAGAATTGCTTTTGAGAATTACTTTAAAATGCCACAAGAAAATAGCTTCAGAACCATACTTCTATAACACGTTGTAACACTTTTATCATTTTTAGGTATCCTCTTTTTTTTTGGCAGATTTAAGGACTATATCCTGGCTTTTTCCTACTGATTTCAGTAGGATTTCTGGTGGTTTTGGTAATATTTATGCCGATTTTTCTGATTCTGTGTTGGTTTGTGTCGATGGTTTTGCGAATTTTGCTTCCTGTTTCTTTGTCTGCATTCTTCTTGAACCCACTTCTTTTCTCTTCTCTGTTGTACAATTTGTGTCTTTCTTTTGGCCACACTAATTGTTTTTGGTTTTTTATCTAGGGTATGGTTCTTGGCTTTAAAAGTTGTTTTTTGTTTTCCTTTTCGTTTTGCTTGCTATTAGTTTTTTTCTTTTGGGTTTTCGAGGTTTTCTTCCTGTTTTGTCTTTTTGTTTTGATTTTTCTGTTGAGTTTTTCATATATCGTTGCCAATTTCTGTTTGCGTTTCCGTTTCCATTTATCTGTGATTTCTACCCTTTGTTAGGGTTTTTTTTGCATATTAAATAGCAAATGCTATTTAATATGCATAAAAGTGCTATGGCTTAGGATAGTTAGCTAGTTTATAAAAATAAATATTCTATTTGTTAGCCTTTGGTTTTCCTATTCCTTTTCTTTTACAGCCTTTTGCAGCACAGTCATCTGAGCTTGCATGTTGTCGATTATTTTGCCATAATCTTAATGCATCTTTGTGATGAGATCGTTTAAATTTTCTATAAATTTTGAAGTTTGGATGTTTTCCGTCATGTTTATGTTTTATTTTGTCTTTTTCTTCGCAACTTTGACGTCATTTAGACTGCTGTCTATATCGCCAAGAGAGTGCAACCTTTTTTGGTTTGATGCCTCTATTTCAGTTTCACCGTCACCACAATGGGAAGTATTGGTCGTGTGTACACTGTCACTGTCTGTCGCGATGTCGTCGAAATGATCGATATTTTCACAAACACTAAATTTTGGAAAAACCTGTGCCTGATTTTAACAAGGCAGCTTTTGGTATACCAATCACTTTTTAAATATGATTTTTACAACTTTTTAAAGGTATTTCACTCCTATAACATAGGCGTTCTCCTATGAATGTTCTTTATCGTATTTTGTATTGATAATAACTCTTCCATAAGGTATTTATAATCTTCTATAGGACAAAGCTCCAAAGACGACGTGTAACATGCTGAAAGTATCTGATTTTAATAAAAAATTACAGACTATCAAGTTTTTGAGGATATACAGGTGTTGCCGGTGTGATCTATATTAATTTTTTACCACAAATTTAAAATTTGACATAAATAATAGATAAGAAAAAATGTATTCACAAATTATATGAAAAACTAAATTCCGAAACTTTATCTTATTGTCCTATTTATAACAGGTTATTCTGTAGATAGTTTGAATTAAACGCATGTCAAATAGATGTATTTTAAGGCTAAAAATTAACACAAAGAAATAGATCTCTGGATCAACTAACTAACAATTTCAATTTAGCTATACTGAAATTAATAGTTTGGAAACAAGTGGAAACGTGTATGTTCAATATTCCATTGTCTTTGCGATCTATTCAGCTATAGTAAATCAACTCTTTGTCAACCAACCTGCTGTTTGTCTATAATTAACTCAAACTATGTCCCTAGAGATCGTGTCAGTTTTTGTTTGGCAGCGGTTATGTCCGAGTAAGTGCAGTCATGTAATGTGTTTGTATTTCTCTGAGGAATGATTTTAATTCCAAACGCCAATGTTTTGCTTTAATGATAAATATTATCTATCATGTACTGACAAGGAATATCCTACATTTTACATTAAAAAGTGATATAAGAAATGAAAAGATTAAGTATAGAAAAGTCAATAGTTTATTATTTAACAAACAATGATATAGTATCAAGTTTCGCTTTAAGTAGTGGAAGTGGGAAAGTTTTTCTGTGTATTTAAACTATTTATAGGGTTGTTTTAGTTCATAAACCCATTTCTACTGTTAAATATATCTTTGGATAAGTTGACAGTTAAGTTTAACATTTCTGACTTGTTTTTCAATCTTAACCTAACTAACCTCTATAAATCATGTTCTTTTAAATTTCATTAATAGTATATGTGGACAGAATCTTTTATTTAATTCATTACTTTCATAATCATAACTGGCCTTTTGGCTTTGCCAGTGCCATTAACTTAGGAACAAAAATTACTTGCATAATTTGTTTTAATAATAATTAACACATTGAAGGGAAACGAACTCTCTAGACGTCAGAATCATCATACGTGTGAGTGACACTACTAAAAAAGATGGATGTTATGATATGGCCCATGCGGATTTGTATTCATACTGCACACATATAAAAAATATATATACATAGTGTCACAGTACAATATAGACATCAGTGTCACATTACAAACATTCTTTCACACACTTTATGACACATGACACATATGTCAATAAACGTCTTCGTATTAATAAGAACTGTTTTTATTTATAGTAACAAATATGTATGGATATAGAGTAGATTAGGATATTAATCTTCTTCTTCTTAAAGTGCCTATCCGTTCAGGATGTTGGCGATCATCACGACTATCTTTACTTTGTTTATTGCAGCGCGGAACAGTTCAGTGGTAGTCGTGTTATACCACTTTCGTAAATTTTGAAGCCAGGAAATGCGTCTTCTTCCCGGTCCTCTCTTACCATTTACCTTCCCTTGGAGAATCAACTGGAGAAGGCCGTAACGTTCTTGATTTCTCATTACATGTCCTAGATATTCCAACTTTTTAGTTTTGACGGTCATGAGAATTTCACATTCTTTCCCCATTCTACGCAGAACCTCCACATTAGTAACTCTGTCAATCCAGGATATACGTAAGATGCGCCTATAACACCACATTTCGAAAGCTTCGAGCCGATTCATAGATGCAACAGTCAGTGTCCACGCTTCCGTTCCGTAGAGCAGAACTGTGAATATGTAGCAGTTCAATAGACGGCATTTTGTTTTTAATGATATATCTCGACTGTTGAAAATGGTTCTCATTCTAACGAATGCTGCTTTTGCTTCTATTATTCGCTGTTTAATTTCTGTTGAGTGGTCGCATTGGCTATTTAAATTGGTGCCTAGATATGTATATTGCTCGACTCTTTCGATATTCTGTTGGTTGATTGTAAGTTGAGCGTTTAATATTAGTTTTTTACTAATTGTCATAAATTTGGTTTTCTTTATGTTAAGAGCTAGTCCGTATCTGTTGCTGACTTCTGTTATGCGATTTTTTAATATCTGTAAGTCATTTAGATTATCGGCAAAAACTATAGTGTCATCTGCATATCTAATGTTATTCAACCATTCACCGTTTATTAGTATTCCTTTCGCACAACCGTCTAAAGCTTCCTTAAATACCCATTCAGAATAAATATTGAACAACAATGGAGACAAAATACAGCCCTGTCGTACTCCACGTTCTATTGCAATTTTATCAGTTAACTGGTCTTCTATTTTGATTTTGGCTGTTTGATTGTAGTAAATGTTTCTGATAATTCTAAGATCTTTGTTGTCAATTCCGATTTCTTGCATTAGAGTCATTAATTTGTCATGTTTTACTCTGTCAAATGCCTTCTGGTAATCTATAAAGCATACGTATATGTCACAATTCACATCCCTGCATCTCTGAAATAGCACCTGTACAGCAAAAAGGGCCTCCCGTGTTCCCAGAGCATCACGAAATCCGAATTGTGTTCTTGTTAGTTGTTCCTCACATTTTGTATATATTCTTTTGCGAATGACCTTTAGAAATGTTTTAAGTAAATGGCTCATAAGGCTTATACTTCTATAGTCTTCGCACTTTCTCGCATTGGGTTTTTTTTGGAAGATTTATAAAAGTTGACACTAACCATTTTTGAGGAATTGTGCCTGTATCATATATATTGTTAAATATATTTGTCAACATTTTTATGCCATCATAGTCCATAAGTTTTAAGAATTTTGAGTGAAAATTATCAGGGCCTACTGCTTTACCATCTTTGGTGCTTTTGATGACATATTTTACTTCTTCGACTGTAAATGGTGGTCCAGATTCGCAATTGGTGTTTGTTGTAATACCAGTGTTACTTCGTATATCTTCAAAAGTTTTTTCACCGTATTTTATCCAAATATCCCTTTTATGCTCTATTTCCAGTACTATGTTTCCCTGATTATCTGTCAGGTATCCAGTGTTCTTGTGTTTATATAAGCCTGCCGCTTCTTTAATCTTTTTATGGAGGTTAAATGAATCATGTTTTTGTTGTAATGACTCTATCTCTGTACACTTCGAGCTAAAAAAATTTTGTTTTGCTATTTTAATATTTGCCTTTTTATTTCGTTATTTATGTTGTTGTAGTAATTCTTATTATCTTTAGCGTTTTTTCTGTCTTCCATCATACATAGAATCTCCTCCGTCATCCATTCCTTTTTATTTGTTCTTTCAGGTTTTAAGTATTTCTCTGTTATTTCTTGACTTACTTTGTGCAAATTTTCTAGTTCTACATCTGTGTTATCTGTTTCTGTACGAGCCCATGGTTTTTCTATACGAGCCCACATTTTTTCTTTTAGGCGTTTTTGTACCTTTTCCTTTACTGTTTTATTTTTCAGTTGGTTAATATCGTACTTCATAATTTTTGGTCTTTGAACTTTCTTTAAACTAAGTTTCATTTTGGCGATAAGTGGATTGTGGTCCGAATTTATGTCGGATCCCGGGTACGCTTTCGCAGATGTTATAGAGTTTCTAAATCGTTTGTTAATAAAAATATAGTCTATTTGATTTCGTACTGTGTGATCTTTAGTATCCTGGGGAGATTTCCACGTATATAGTCGTCTTGGAGGAAGATCATAAAAGGTATTTGTCACTACGAGCTGTTCTTCAGTTGCAAATTCAATCAAACGGTCTCCGCGTTCATTACGTTCGCCTAGACCAAAGGATACCACAAAATTTCCAATTTGTCCTTTGCCAACTTTGGCATTAAAGTCTCTAAAGGATATTAATCAGGAATGCCAAAGTTTAAAACATGGTGCAGAACATAATAGAGGTTTATCTGCACATACTTCACACCTATACCTTGTTTCGTTTTGTTTCTTCTTTCTTGTACACTGCCTACATTTCAAGGACTAATAAAGTTTGTGGTAATATTCAGGCAAAGGTATCTTTTCTAAAAAATTCTGTTCTGTAACTTTTGTTTTTAGTGCTTGTTTTTCTTTTGTTTGTTGTTTTACCAAAAGTATACCATCAACAGCCGATTCTATTTATATTTGAGATCCCATTATAGCTTCTCTAAAATCAGCTAGTTTTATATTTTTCCTATCCGCTTTTACTTTTTGATATAGAATAAAGGAGATTTATACCGCTATATCTAGAAGATGAAATAACAACTTACATCAACGAATTGTTTTACGGGGGCAGCTATAGTAAGATATCATTTGACAGCTTTTATTGATTCCCGACATGTGCGTTTTATAGCCATCTATCTCGTAGCGATACACATCGCGCTTGTCATGTCATTTGCTGACATATAAGCTAGTATTCTTATTTTTCTTCAGATATATTCACCTTTTCTCAGTTTCTTTTGAGTAAGTTTTAAAAGTTAGCAACTTTAAAGACAGTGAAACACTGTTGTAAAAATTGTCCATAAAGACATGATGACACTTGTTGAGGTACGGCCCCACTAATCGTAAAACGAATAGTTTAGTTTTGGAAGTTTCACCTTTATTATTTGTTTTTTTTCAGTGAACTACGGTCACAACCCTAATAAATTTCTATATTTAAAATATAACCGTCATGGGTAATAAGTTCATGGAACTTTATCCCATACTTCGACTTTTTGTTTCTAATGTATTGCTTAAAAGTCAGTCTACCTCTAAATAGCAACATCGACTCATCTAGCGATCATATTTCACATGGTGAATGCACATAATTACTATTATTTATCACCAAAATCCAATATGATTTCGGATTTCATATATGTACATCAGGAATTGCATTGAAACATTGCAGTATTTGTTCAAATCTACGCCCTCTCATCGTATGTACTATATATAAATATATATACATATATATGAAAGTAAAAGATTGCATTTCATTTCAATCGGAACTCCACCATTGCTCTACACGTGTTTCGAGTTATTCAACTCATCATCAGGAACACTTGTGGAAGTTCCACAAGTGTTCCTGAGCGTGAGCACGTGAACACATGTAGAGCAATGGTGAAGTTCCGATTGAAATGAAATGCAATCTTTTACTTTCATTTAAACGTTTTCTCTACGCGAAGAGCGAAAAAGATAGTATTTTTCAAAGGGGAATCGTAGATGCATGTCGAAGTAAAAGGATACTTCTAGCGCCGTTAAAAGCCTTTGAATTTGCGGTTCACCTAATTTGCTCTCAGAGAGAGGTCTCTGGACTTCTTGTTATTTCGTATACACATATACATATATATATATATATATATATATATATATATATATATATATATATATATATATATATATATATATTAAATAAAGCGTTTGAGATGACACTTGAATTAAATTTCATGTTTGCTCGACGTCCTAAAACGTTGAGGATACAGAAAACGAGTTTATTTTAGGACTTTTCAGCACCTTGTAAAATTGGACTGTCGTATCATGCCCGATAACTTGAATGTTTATAGACGTCGCTGTCACACAAGGCACTCATTCACTAATGTGCCGTGCCCGTCAAAGTGTTAAATTTATATGCATATTTGTAAAAAATATATTCATTTAATTGTTTTTGCCACCTACTAATTTTCTTATATCTGTTAATTTCTAGAACTTCATGGCAAAGCAATATTTAAAATTTATACTGTTGCTAACACAAGATCTCTTGTTGTAGTTTTTTTCTTTGTATTAAATTTTGACTCGTCCCCCTTTTTGGTGGGACACACCAAACAACCAAGTGGTGCACCACAAATGTAGCAAGATTAAGAATTGCCATTGTTAGTATTATTTTCACATTTTTATTTATTCTTGTACAACTTTAGTCTTTAGCTTTAAGATTTGCTTTTTATTAATTGTAAAATTAATTTCTTTGTCTTTAATAAAAAATATTGAAACCATTGTAACCCATTAGAAACGGTGGGTGCCAATGGCTAACAATATAATTACCTCCGAAACTTTTATAAGCCCATGTAGAATAATAAAACTCGCAACTCTCTTTGGAAACCAATTTTTAATCCTCGTTTACCTCAATCTCTCAGTGTAGAAACTTTGTAGGGAATAAAACTTTTATTAGGGGAACCTTGGTAAGTATGTGTTCTCCACGGTAACCGGGAGTTCATAAAGTTTGCTTAGCTCTGTTGTTGGAGCCAGCTATTGTGCGAAGGACATATCTTTTGCTGAGAGATCCTTTATTGATGTGATGTTCGCAATTTGGTGAATTAGTGCTGATGGATAATCTGCACGTTTCCTCATGCATTTTTTGAAAAATTTTCTCTCAGTTGCCATAATGGCGTTTAGTGACGAGAAGGATTTGGTGACGCATAGACACATGCCTTGTATTCGATGATAGACCTAATGTAAGTCTTGTAGGTATGCAAAAGAGTTTTATTGGAGGTAATTCCGAGTTTTCCAGAGCAGCACTCCCAGGAGTTTAGCTTTTTTTCTTACCCTGGCTAGGGTGTCTTTATTGTCCATGTCCCAGTTAAGAATCCTACTAAAATGAAATCACAAGTAAAACAACGAGTTTCTGTAATCATGAGCTTCTCCTTTGAAGACTATCTGGTTCCTTCCACCATCAGGGCTGTGAGGCGATTTGAATAAAATTAATTGCGTTTTGGAGGAATTAAGTGTGACTATATTTATTGCACCACCTGAAAATTTTGTTCAACTGGTTCTGTGCTATATCAAATACAGACAAGTGCCTCAGCGTGTCTATGTGTTCCTGCACAGAGGAATGCAGTATCGTCAGCAAATAATAATATTGACTCTAATCTAGTCAACGGGTGGAGGATGTCATTTTTGTAGACTCTGTATAATATTGGTCCGAGTATTGAGCCCTGAGGGACTCTAGCTTGTAAAGTAAATGGTGTTGATAGCGTGTTAGGGACTTTGACAAGGATTGTTCGATTGGAGAGATAGGTGTATATTATTTTTACGAGTTTGGTAGACAGTCCAGTATGGTGAAGCTTTTCGGGTCTTTGTGCCAAGCCAAACCTGATCAAAGGCCTTCTGGACATCAAGGAAGATGTCTATGGCGTATCTATTTGTTTCATTTAGGGCTTGTGATATGAAGGTTGCTGCTTCATTTAATGTATTTTGTGCGGAGTGTTCAGCTCAGAATTCAAATTGAAAGTTGGGAATGAGAAGATGTGTGTCTAGGAATTGTACGAGTCTCTCTTTTAGAATCCGCTCGTAGACTTTACCTAGAATGCTGAGAAATAAGAGAGGTCTGTAGGATTCAGTGCTGGTTGAGGGTTTCCCTAGTTTAGTAATTATGACTGTGGGAATTATTCTTGGAAATTAACCACAATATAGGTTTAAAATACATTTTCCTACTGAAGAATAAAAGATTCTCCTCCTCTTGCAGAATCTTTTATCGATACAAATTCATTTCAATCTTATATATTACAGCTACCAAAATTTCCTTTTTACGTACAAGACTTTGAAGCTCTGATAGACAAACCAACCATTATAATGCCCTCTTATTCAGACTTGCCAACTTTAACTAACCTGATATTCAAATCCATATTAAGCAAATTAGTGGAAGATTTAACAATAATTTATACAGATGGATCAAAAACTGTTGAAAGTACTGGTTTCGCTTTTTTTGTTTCAAACAGCAATTATGTTAAGAAATATCGAATTACTGAATGTTGTTCTATTTTTACAGCCGAGGCTGCTGCTATACAGAAAGCACTAAATTGGTGTGTCACTAATTATTGTGAGAACGTCGTAATAGTATCAGATTCTCAGGCAGTATTACAAGCTATTGGTAGCCATCCATTGGATAATTTTCAAAACTCCATTATACTTGATATCAAAAAATTATTACATGATCTAAAATTCACAAAAAAAAAAAAAGTTACGAGTTCCAATTACTACGAGTAATTGGAAACGAATTAGTGGATGGTATGGCAAAAAATACATCTGAGATATCCGAAATTACAAATTTTTACTACTTTAAAGATCTTTTTTCTATTATCAGGAGTATTGGCAGGGAAAGATGGATGTCAAAATATAAAGAGGTTCAGAAGACTTCAAGAAACCATTACTTTTCTATTCATCCATGCTTACCAAAAAATATTCCCCATTTTAATTTAAACTGTAATAAAGTACATGCTTCGTTAATAACCCGGCTAAAACTTAACCATGGCCTCTTCCCAGAGCATCTGCATAGGATTGGAATCTATGAAACTCCTTTCTGTCCTTGTGATGGTAAATCTGTCGGAGATTTGAACCACTTATTTTTCGATTGTCCTAATCATAGGGAACAGACTCGAAGCCTATATTTAGGTTTAATTGATCTCAATATTAGCCTACCAGTTAACATTAGCAATCTGTTATCTTATATAATATTCTAAGTAAGTTAATAAACGATTCTAAAATAAAAATTTAAACATCCTTAGAACAATTTTTTGTGGCAAAAAGATTTTTTGTCTAATGCCATCTCTCTTTCTCTCACACACACACACACACACACACACACACACACACAAATACATTTATTTTGAATTACTTCTGAAATTATTCTCAAAATACAAATTAAACCAATTTTGTTTTATTACTTGGTAACACAAAAAATCTAATTAAGAATATAATTAAAAAAGTTAATTTTATCTGTCTCACTCTTTTTGACAATTTAGACATATACACATACATATATTTTAAAGTAGATGACTATAAAATGTTGTCAATAATTTGGAGGTGAAGTCCTGGGACGACTTTATTTAAAAATAGTTCAGTCGAATACATAAAACCAACTTAAAGTTAAGAAAATCCGTCAGAAAAATCATAGCGCGTAATTTTTCCTTAAAAAGACAACCACATAGCTTAGTACAGATTTGGTCTTATTACACTGTGTAAGCCGTTCTAAATTCAAAACACAAATTGTACATATTTTTAAACTCTTACCGCTTTTTCAAGAATCTGTTGTAGCGTAAAAATCTGGTGAATAGTGAACAAAGGTAAATAATGACCATAAAATAAATTAAATTAAAATAAATCTACATACTACTGGCGTTAACATGAACACATGAAATACAAACTCTTTATCCAAGTGATTTAAAAACAAAGTAGCTAACTAAGCATAATAATCAAATACCTGAATATTGACTGAACAATAAAAAAATAATTAAAGTTACAGTAAAGATGTGCAAATACTATGGGAATTATGTATGACCCACTGCTATAATAGGTAGAAAGCAATAAAATATAAATGAGGTATTTTAGAAAAGGAATTCTAAAAATAGTCGTCACAATTAATGTGCATTAATATTTTAATTAAAATAAAATATTCACTTAACTTATGGCATATAAATTATTTTTTAACCTTGCTTTGTTCCGGATCTGTAGCAAAACGCCATAAAATGTATCATATCCTGGCGAGACACTCTTCTCTTTGTCCTATTTTAATTGCTCAACTTAATGATTGTGTATAGTAATTAAAGGGTGCAAAGGATGTGAGTTATAGTCCTCAGACACCTGGTGCAACCCCACGGATGGGACTGAGCACACTTTTCTCCCTTTCAAACGGTGCTTGAAAACGTTGGCGATGTTTTAACTACTTGAGAATATTTGTCAGGGTGGCAACACCATCGAGTTGAAGTGAATGTCGTATTCAGCATGTAAGCATATCGCTTATTTGATGAATAGACCATACAAAAACGTTTGACAGATTGGTTTAAAAAATGTTTTTTTTTAACATTTTAAACAATTTTAGTTTAAAATACGTTTTAGTGCCATATTTTGTAACATTGATTGATAGATCATAGATATTCTTGTATAGCACTGATTTAATTAAACTATAAAATGTTAATGTTTCTGGAAAAATTAATCAAATTTTTGGTGCGTTTCAAAACTTAGGTTACTTCGTGGCAAAATGACGGTTTTTATATCTTGCCCAATTGCCGATTACTTTATTAAATTTTATAAAACTAATCTGTACATCACTTTAATTTTTATATAATTTTCTCCCGAAATCATTTTTGTTGACCGTATCAATAAAATAACTATTAGGTACAATCCCTTTAAAGAATTTACCGCTGTATTAATACCAAAAAATATCTCGTTAAAGATTCCCAAAAGTTCTGTCTTCCGCGGCGAAAGAAAAACGCAAAGTAATGATATCTTTTCTGCGTAAATATTTCTCAATCCTTCTCTTAGAGGGGTTAATACTCAAAACAATCGATCTACCAAAAACCTGTATGCCGTAGAAATAAATGTAAATAAAAAACATGGCTCAGATAATTTTAAATAAAAAAGTTAATTAGCACGTTTTCTGTAGAATGAACCATTCTCTCAAAAACAACGCTTGAAGCGACTGACGATTTTAAATGTCAGTTGCGCGCGCGAAATCAATGCTAAATAAAATGTGTATTAAGTCGACGGTACAAATTCGATAATTTTTGATCAGAGAGTGCTACCGATAAAGATCAAAATGCGTTTTAAAGACGAAAAGCGCACATTTATTGTGCACTTTTTGTATTTTGTTGGAAATGAAGTGGTTGTCTATAAATTGTAACGTTTCAATCAACCAATTGAATGTGACATCAGGCTCAACTTGGTACTTGTCTCCCGTACTATATTATTCCAAAGCGACCTCACTAAATTATAAATATTTTTAGTAGCCATTCCATTCTATATACGCCGATACAAATTTTTATTCCCTTTCTTTTCAATCATATCACTACAATCATTCTACAATGAAACTTTAGTCACACAAATTGGTTAGTGTCTTAGCCGTATACACGGGTAAGTATATTTTCTAGATTTAGGCCTCTGTTTGTTTACTTGTTTTCTTTTGCATAGCAGATACTTTCTTTCTTAAAATAAAGCTGAAAACATTTTACCTTTTAATTTTTTTATATGTATCTATATTTCTTTATTTTGTTTAATATCATTAATAAAATCTTTTCCAATAAATTTATTTTTATTATTGCCCCGCTGTGATCAGAGATTTTGCTGAGATCGTTTTTCTCTGAATACTTAGCTTTATTTCTGATCGGATTTTTCTTTTGGAAGAAAACTGATCTTTGTATGAATTTTCTAGCCACTACCGTGGGGAGCAAGCAATAGCCAACCACACTACCTTCAGAAGCAAACAACAGTCAACCACACTACCTTGGTAAAACAATCAGAAACCATCCATACTACCTTAAATCCACTGATGCATCAGAATATAATTTGAATTTCATTTACCAACAGGGGGACACAAATGATTGCTATAATCTAGACCAACAACCCTCCTTAGCCCAACCAACAACCACCGACAGCGGCTAACTTCCACAAAGATCGGAATCCTTCCTGGAGAACTGAACGACTCCTTCAGAACGAACTAAAGCTGAGTACTTTTTTTATACTTAAATTATATTATACTGGCAACTCGCAGAATCTTTGAGTCTCAGTTTAAAAATTTATTTTTGTTTCACATTCCTAATAATCTTAATTCTGTTTATCATTATTTAATAAATATATATACCTTTACTATGACTTATTTCCTGTACCTTTCTGGGATTGGTGTGGGGAGAGAATGAACAGGGAACGAACCCAGGGCTGAGCAGTCGGGCAGAGCACCATTCTGATGGATAGAACGGTGGGCGTTTTTCTCTTGAATATCCTTAGGGATATTCGAAGAATTTCTCTCCTCGTTTCTTCCAGCAGTGTGGTGTTGCTTAACGCCCTGGTCTTAATGCGAATAGACATTACAAAATCTGTTTAATAAATGAATGTTGCACGTTTTTGGCCATTTTTTACAATTCTCGTGAGATCAATAAAATCTGTTACTTTAATTAACCGATCATAGAGAAATTTCAATTTTTAGATCTCATTTAGATTCAATCTTTAAAACCTATAAAATAAAATTTGAATTTTGACTTGTTGCAACAAATATGAGGCATTTGAAATAAGACTAAAAACCGCAGAATTGAAACTTTTATATTACAAATGGTCGAACGTCACGGGAAATGCCGGTTTTAAGTACAATTTGTAGCAGAAGAAAGGAAGGAAGAAAAAATAGCAATTTTAAATGTTTTAGATTTTTTGTAATCTGAAAGTTTAAATTCAGCGTTTTTAAGCATATTTCAAATGCCCCACATTTGTTACCAAAACTCAAAATTAAAATTTCATGTCATAGGTTTTAAAGATTAGGCTCTGATTATCGAAACTCCCCAGTGGCCGATAATAAGAGGGATAAATTGTAATTGTATTGATCTCATGAGAATCATAAAAATTGTCAAAAATCGCGCCACGTTTATTTATTTAATGCACTTATGAAAACTCAGTTTATTTCTGGCAAAACACGAAAATTGAGTACAAAAGCTGCACTTTTTACCTTTAAAATGCATCTTGATTTTGTCGATAGGACACTTGTGTCAAAAGATAATATCGAATTTTTACCGTCGAGCTGATACCAATTTTATTGAATATTGATTTCGCGCGCGTAACCGACATTAAAAATTACCGATCGCTTGAAGCGTTGTTTCTGAGAGAACGGTTTATTCTACATAAAAATTGCTTATAACCATTTTTGTTCAAAATTATCTTAGGTCCATTTTTTATTTGAAACATTTTTTTCTATATCGTACAGATTCTTGGTAAATCGAGTTTTTTCCGTTTTCCCTCCTCTACGAGGGAGGTTTTAGGAGAAAGCCCTAGGGTAAAAGTGGTAAACTTTTTTGCACATCTTTTTTGGCGTCCTAAAATGAATATTCTTGGCAAAATTCAGTTTGCTCGTATGATTTTTAGAGGTTCAGTCGTATTTTCGTCTCTGACGACTGGAGTTATACAGCACTAAGTTATTGTAAGTTAAGAAAGTTCATATACAATGCAAGCGACTGGATATATACGGTAATTTTCTTAAATCTTTTGTTATATCTATATATTGATAGTGCATACTTCATGATTCTTTATTACATATTTATTATTAATTAATAATTTTAGTATAGGCTCAGTATATTAAACATGTTTAGATCGAAAAGGATTACCAAAATAGTCAATATTTTTTATTTGTTCTAGTATTTATCATTTAACTGTATGTCATATTTTATTTTCATACACAGTTATTCCATACACAAAGAGGACTTATGCTAGTTCTCATGTTTTCTTATAATATATGATAACTTTCAACAAGCATTTAAACCTTTTCCTCGTTGCGCCCCTTATGATTGCTGACTGAAATTTTTCGGTCCTTGCTAAGTTGGTGTATCGAAAACTAAATCTACAGTTTGCGAACTACTGGTGCTGAGTTGATGCGATATTCATTTTACTCTTTTAGTTTGTTTCGAATCCATTTTTGCAACACGGACATCTGCAAAATAGATGGTCACTCCCGACAGAACTCTGCAGTCTGAGGGAAGTTCAAGAAAGTGTGGAAGTTGCTTAATATTCAAAGTTTTAATATCTGGTAACTCTTTTCACAAAAAAGTAACTGAGCAACCTATTAAGCCCGCAACGTAGCTTTTACGCTACGCCAAGCCTTTGACCTTTGGCCCACAGTGTTCCACCACTGGCTTGAGGTAGATCTACAGTAATTACCATTTACTTGGCCAGCTAATTAAGATAAGGACACCCATTTATTAGTTATTAATCTACCTACTTCTATACCAACTTCAAACGGCGTGTTTAAGTTGTATATAATTGACGTAATGTATCACTCTATTATATTGGTTCAAGGCTTTTAATGGAATTTGATTTAAGATCAATTAATCAGCTACGTAGTAAGGTTTTATTTCTTTTATTTGGTGCAATCTTAGGATATAATACTTGCTGCTTACTTCGTGCTGCAATTTTGCAAAAAATAGACATCCAACGTTAAGTTTTTTGAACATAGCACATATCTTAGGTAGTACTATACCAGAATTTATTGTCAGTTAACTGCTACGATAAATAATATAAAAAATTTTCTAAATTCTCTAAAACAAAAGTAAGCTTGGTAACTTTATTGTAAGAGTTAAAAAGTTACAAAAAGACATATAAACGGACCATTGGACAATGCAAAAACACAATAAAAAATGTGGTTATGGTACGGGTGTAAGAACCCGACCATTTGGTAAGAGTTAAAGCGGCAGACAGAATGAGTAGAATCGTTGATTGAATAACCCAAATCCCCAAAGGTGATTTTGGGTTATTTAATCAACGGTAGAATCGAGTGCCGGCCTTTTAAATGATTCATAAAAGAAGGTGGCAATTGACACAGGAAAGTGTCCTAGGAAATAAAGAGTATTTAATTTATCAAAAAATTGATGAATTGAAATTCAAAATGGAATGTGAAATTTGTAGAAGACTGTCTAAAATTAGATAACATAAATCTTGGTTGGCATAGCATCATAATTAATGACGGGTTGAAAATTGACTGAAGACCAAAGCAGAATCAGTTGACAAATTCTCCCTAAGGTCTGCTTGACATTATGCTAAATTCAGTATTGAATTTAGTACTAAAAATATTGTAAATACAAATTAGATGCGCGCGCCGATTGAGTACTAATAATTAGAGCATGTTTTAATTTGTTGTACCAAACATAATAAAATATTAACTAAAAGGTTATTCTCAACTGATCGTAACAATTTTTTAAACAAATTATTATTCATTCGTAAAAAGTTTTTATATGTCAAAGGGTCTTTTACTAATAATTCCCCATTCAACATTATGTAATATTCCTTTGCTAACCCCCTTCTCTCGATCTATTTTTCTCCACATGCACTTTTTTTAAGAAGTATATGATTTTTTTTCTGACGCATCATTATTATAATTAAAGCTATTGCACATAACTTTAACTTCATTGTCACCATAATTATTTACCTGTGTGTTTTGTTTACTCTGATCAAATAAAACAAACTTCATTGTTAGGTTATCAATACAAAATTGGTAAAGCGCTACATGCTAATTAAAATTATAAGATAGTTGCAAACATAAACCCACATTTTTCACACTCAATCGACTCGCGCTTAAAATAGGCCGATTAAAGCTAATTTACCTTAGTATGAAAATTGATAATAACCGAAATACAGGGTGTCAAAATTAAACTTTTATTTTATTTATTTTTCAATAATTCCTGACAGGCATAGGATAACAACACGAAATTTGGTAAGTGGGTTTTTTTGGGACATGAAACCTAAATTCCCCACCATAATTTATGTATTACCCAGAGGGCGCCACTACGTCTTTCAGCGCTTATTTTAATAATTTCAAATTTTTTTATTCCCCACTGTATAAACTTTTTCAATCAAACTTTTATTCTCTTAATATATTTTGTGTTAAAACTTTTAATCTAAGAAACTTGATTGTAATGTTTCAAAGTATGATATTTAAGTGAATTAATATTATTGTCTCTTGATGGAGAATGTATGAATTTTAGGTAAAAATTAAATTTCTTGTTTGAAAGAAGAAACTGTCAAATGATTGGTTACTTAAAACTTATTATAAATTAATAATGGAAGTTAAAAATTAAAAAAAATACTTAAGATTGCATGAAGTCATTCTTGCTCCTCCAAAGTCTCCCACAATAATTAAAAAAAATCAGTTGATCATTACACTTGAGATTCATTTGTGTGTCTAAACAACAATCAGGGTTCAATTTCATTTCTTTGGATATCTTAAGGTCTTCTTAAAGGTTCATTTGTTTGAAATTTGTGTTTGAAATGTTATGTAAAATTTTATGGTTTTTTTGATTTATCTGTCTCATTAAGATGTTCTTTGATTCTTTGAGTCAGAGTTCTTACTGTTCTACCCACATAAGTCATGGTACAATTCTTACAAGATAGTTTGTAAATACCACTTTTGTTAAATTTATCACTTTGGTCTTTAGTTTTGTTAATGGTAAACTTAATGTTGTGTTTACTTTTGAAAGAGATGTTTAAGTTATTGCTTTTATAACAAAGTACTCTTAATATTTTTTTCTAAATTGGTCCTAAATAGTATAAGGAAGAAGGATCTATATATAGATGTACCATTGGGTTTGTTTTCCACGTTAAAAGCTTAATTTAATCTCTAAGTATCGACCTTCTAATGACCTTATCTACAGTAGAAGGAGGAGAAAAACCATTGTTGGTTTAATTTGACATATTTGACAAAATTCATATATTTGAATCCACTTAAGTATCATATTTATTTTAAAACATTACATGCAAGTTTCTTATTTATATATATATATATATATATATATATATATATATATATATATATATATATATATATACATATCGAGAAAAGGCGTACGACCGTTAATCCAATAAATTAAGGAACACTCGAAGAGTGGTGGGTTTTTCAGTCAAAAGGTGGAGAAAACAGACAAAGAAGTTGGTTACTTCATCTAATTATTTGAAGACGTTTCGCTCTCTAATCAGAAAGCATCATCAGTTCATCTAAAAAGAACATCATGAAAAATTAACATCAATAGAGAAGTAAATATACATGTGTTACCTTAAAAAGACATGTAGCAGTCAATGTTAAAATATATAAAGAAGCTTAAGATATTGGACAATTATTGGTTAGGTTGTATAAACAATTAATTTAAGCTAAATATAGTTTACAATTTGATACAAACATAAATTGAATAGATCATGTGGTTATTGTACATATCATTTAAAAAAAGTATGTAAAAATAAGTATTTGCCGAGAACTAACAAGATCATAAGATCACAGGAAGGAACACACAAGATCAAAATGTTGGAAGTGTATATATATACATAGACTTTATATATATATATATATATATATATATATATATATATATATATATATATATATATATATATTATATACATATATACATTCCAGAACGAAGGTAACAATTGACATGTGTCATAGATAATAAATTAAGATTATTTAAATTAATATATATATATACATATAATATACAATTTTTTTATAATTTAAGTAATCTTAATTTATTATCTATGACACATGTCAATTGTTACCTTCGTTCTGGAAGTATTTAAAAGTCCGGCATTCGATTCTAATTATTCTGTCTGTAGCCCTAACTCCAACCACTTGGTCGAATTCTTACACCCATACCATAAACAAATTTTTTAGTGTAGGTTGTTGTGGAGTCTGATGTTGCATCTTTTATTTATATTTTTAATTAAGTTATTGTAACTTTTTAACTATTGTGATCAGAAAAAAGTAAAAATTGTGGATTTTTCCACTAAATTGGATTTCTCTAGAGAGGTGCTTTTTAAAACTTGGAGTAGATAAAAATTGTAACACTTAAATTAGTTACTTATTCTTATATTAGTACTCTATTGTAGCATAGGTCTCAGGATGTTTGTAAGCCAAAAGCGCTCAGCTAGGAATTAAATTTTTACACACTTAAAAATACTTTTTTTTCATTCTATTATTTGTCATAAGCGTACAAAGGACATATCAATCTTTTCATTTATTAATAGAATAGATTCTATCAACCATCTCTTTAGTAGCATCTGTTTTGTTTCGTAATTTTTTGTGTTTCAATATATACTTTTCTATCTCTTTCTCAGCCCTAAAATAGTTAATTTTAAGAAAACTCCAATAATTTTGTCTCTAGGGACTAAATCATTCCCCCTTCATAATATCTACTCCTATTTTAAATAAAACATTACGTCCACCCGCTCGACCCATTTTGAAAAGCGATCTGAGCACGTTCCATCTCTTATTACATTTTCTTCGCAATTTATCGCTTGCTTTTTTCGACTTGTAACGCACCAACAAAGAAAACACATTTCAAGAATACGAAAACGGAAGTAAAAATAAACTCCCATCATTCCATAGAGGAAAGAAAGAAAATGCCAATAGGTTCTACTTTATACGGGCATTTCCAGCACTATGTCTGATTCGACGTTGGTATTTCGTATAGTTAAGGTTGCTATGGAATCCTGCTTGGAGGGTAGTAAGAGCAAGGTCGGTGGTTTATAGTCGAGGGGAATATTTTCAATATCAAGCTTAACAAGAGAATGATTTTATACTATTTGTTTTTTTTTTATTTTTTTCAAAAATTCAAAGATTTAAATATTTGTTAAATATTGTATTTATATGGGATCCACAATTGATTGTAATGATAATTTTTCGACTGTTCTAACAACCATTCAAATTTCGTCATTTTGTGTCATGTGGAACAATTTCACCCAATCATGACAACATTAGACTCATAATTGCATTCAGTGCAATTTTCAATCCCTATGACAACACGATCGAGTTTGACAACTTCATCCAAATAAATTTCAAAATGTCACGTTTCGGCAATGAGAATGTTCAAAGTATAAATGATAAATATAAAAGTAAATATACTTTTAATAAATAAATGTTTCATTATGTTGAGTTATGATTTTTTTTTTCGAAAAATTATCCGCCGAATATCCCTCGGACATTGATAAATGCCTCATAATTTCATGACAAATTTCTCAAGCTAGTTGCTTGGTAACAGCACTCAGCCTTCGGCTTCGTGCTGTTACCAAGGAACGAGCTTTCGATTGTCATGAGATTATTTCGTCTGTTATCAATGTCCTAGGGATATTACTACTGATAATTACATTTTTAACTTAAAATTTTGATTTCCACTCCAAAAATCGTTCTCAAAAAATATTATTCCAGAATTTTGTTAAAAAATAGTGTAGAATTGCCAAATATGTTAAGGAGGTTCCCTAATAGCACACGAACGTCCAGTGGACGTCCATAGGACGTCCTTCACGGAATTTAAGGACATCCCTTGAACGCCCGTTTTAGTAAAAATGACTTCCTTTTAATGTCCTATATTGATCCAAATGTCGCTGTGCCAAACATTCAATGGACGTCTATTTAACATCCTGAGAGGGCGTTCGTTGGACATCCAGAGACATGAATTGGACCTAAATCGAACGTTCATAAAACGTCCTTTGGATTTACTTGATCGACTTTTGGAATGTTCCTCGGAAGTCTAATTTAGAGCTGAGGATATACATATACATCTAGCGCCTTCGGACGAAGTAATAAAACTGACTGTTTAAAAAATCCTGTTCATATTAAGAATGTATTCTCGAAAATAAATTATTTATAAAAAAATACATTAATATTACATAATATATATTAGATATTACATTTATTTATTAATAACAAACGGGACAAATCCACTGTCAAAATTATATAAAAATACAACAAATAAGTACACATTTATTTATACAAAGTTGTTCCAGAAATGAACATATCATTTTAAAATACAAAATAAAAATATAGTTCTTTACACTTTTCTTAGTGTAGAATAAGTAAAATATTCACTAATATCAAGTTTGCTAGCCGACTTAACGGCGCCACAGCCTCTCAGCCTCTTAAATAGTTTTCACACCTAAATACAAGAGGGGTAATCTACACTTTTACGCACCAAATTTTATTTTATTAGTTCTCACTCACACGCCCTTGAGGCAACACTCTCAATTCATATATAAAATATTTCTCTACGCCGAAATCGGGCATTTTTTCTCATAAATACGGTTTTCTATTTTACGTGTAATAAAGAAAGAATTATTTGATACTGTATAGTCAGCTACGTCGTTTTCAACCTCTTTAATCTAAAAATAGTTAATTATAAGTCGATAAACTTAAAGTGCTTTTATTTCTCTGGAGCAATATTTGCTCACATTAACAATCCTTATCCTTCAACGGTCACTGAAGAACCAAACCTATGGAGATGCATCCATTCACAAGTCCTTTGAAGTAAGGCTTGGAATCAGAGGATTTCCAACCCTCGAATAGTACGGAGCCAGTTACAAGGCTCCCACATATTCGTGGTCCTATCGAGCACAGATTATTTGATGAAACAGGACTGAAGAAAGAAAAGGATTACACACGCCGGAGAGCAACAGGAAGAAAGAATAATGGTTTCTCGTCCCTAGAAGAAAGATTGCACAAGTTGACCTTCGTTCAAGATTAGACACGTGTGTTTTGTGAAAAGTGCGTTATGTGCTGGTAAGCGACAGCGGTAATTAAATTGGATACTTGAAAAACATTTGGTGAGGTTAAAACTCTTTCTATATTTTCTATAGTTACTGCATGCACGTAATTTATATTGATAGACATTTGTCTCGACTTTTATTTGTTTATTAATATTTATATGAACTAATGGCTTTGATTTGACAACAGATCTTTCTTCTCAATATCGCTAAAGATAGCTGACAATTGTTTATTATACAGATTGTCTCACAGCCCGCTCTCACGAATAATATTTGTTTATCACTCTAGTAAAAATACTCTATTAAAATTAAAATCGCGTCTTAGTTGAAAAAGACATCTACACTAAACAAAATCATTCACTCTTATTTCTCGCTCAGCATATATTTGCAAATAAATTCACTTTAAATAAAAAATGGAAACTTTAAAGAAAAAGCGCAAATCACTTAAAGCATCAATTACACGTATCTCAGAATGGTTTATAGCCAATAAAGATACAGAAAACGAAATACTTGATTTTGAAAATAGGAAAGAAAAACTTTTTAATTTTTTCACACAATATGAACAAATTCAATTAGAAATCGAACAGACTGATGACAGTCACCAACAATCAGCTGATCGAGCAAATGTTGAAGAAAAATACTTCAACACACTCAAAGGTTTGCAAAGAAAAATAATAGAATTAAATTTAACAGAAAATAAAGTACCTAGCTCAAATAATAATGCTGTTTCCAGTGCGAGGCTGCCTGAAATTAGCATGAAAACCTTTACCGGCAATTTCTCAGAATTCAATGAATTCTTTCAACTATTTGAAACTCTGATCACAAACAATTCAAGTTTAAATAATGTACAAAGGTTTATATATTTAAAATCCTTCCTCAAAGGAGAACCTTTAAACTTAATTAGCAGTATCGAAGTAGTAGATGCAAATTTTGCTATCGCTATAAAAACCCTAAAAGAAAGATATGATGACAAATCACGAGTGATTAGTACTCTTATAAAAAAGCTGTTAAAATCTCAATCTCTAGTTAAATGCAGTCCTCAGGTACTAAGAGATTTTCTTGTACACACAAAGCAAACGCTTCAAGCTCTTAGTAATCTCGAAGTTCCAATTGAACATTGGGACCTCCTTTTAATAGAAATATTTTTAGAAAAAATAGATTTTGCTTCTCACAAGGCTTTTGAATATGAAGTAGGTTCTAAGAATGTTCCAACACTCAAACAATTTTTTGAATTCCTAGAAAAAAGATGTAATGTTTTAGAGAAACTTAATTACACTGAAACTCAGTCAAGGTTTAATAATAAAGTCACTCAAAAAACTGCTCATATTTCCACTATAAATAATAATAAATCTAGCTATGAAAATTGCATATTTTGTAAACAAACTGGTCATAAAATATATCAGTGTAACTTATTTAAAGACACAAATTCTCGAGAAAGGTTTAATTTTGTAAAGCAAGCACAGCTTTGCAGAAACTGTTTTGGCACTAAGCATTTTACTGATAAATGCATCTCTAAATACACATGTAAAATTTGCAATAAAAAGCACAATACACTTCTGCATGAAGAAAATCATTTTTCTCACACTCATGAAAATACTGTATTCTCTCCCACTCGAAGCAATCAAAGTGCTTCAAATTCACATGATGGTAATCAAAGTCACGCCAATAGGCAACAATCACGCTTTAATGCACCACAAACCTCTCAATCGTCCGCAAGTATACAGGGTGATTCACAAACTCGCCATAGTGCACCACATATTTCTCAAAGTCATTTTCATATTCCTCAAAGGAGTAATAATGCCCAAGTTACCCAAAGAATTAATTCTCCACATTCATATAATGAATCACCAAACACTTCTACTCACTTAAGCACTCAGACAAATGAATATTGTCTACTCTCAGACACACAAAGTCAAAATTCATCTTGCATCTCTTCTCTCTCCACTTTCAATCCAAAAAACGAAGTTTTGCTAGCCACAGCGCTGGTAACAATTTACTCTAAAAGTGGACAACCTGTACACGCAAGATGTCTTCTCGATAATGGATCTCAATCGAGTTTTGCAACAAAAGATTTAGTAAATAAACTAAATTACTCTACCACTAATAAAAGATTACAAATTTCCACAATCTCTCAAAATTGTTCCATCTCAAATGAAATGGTAAACATTGAATTTTTCCCATATAAAAACAATGATATGAAATTTGAAGTATCATGTGCAGTTTTGGATAATATTACGTGTAAAATACCTCAGGTACCTCTAGATCGTAGCAAAATAAAAATACCAGCTGGCATAAAGCTCAGTGATCCCTCTTACTCCTCCCCAGGGAGAATCGATCTCTTATTAGGTGCAGAAATTTACTGTGATCTATTAAAGGATGGTTTAATTCATATTGGAGCAGGTCTTCCAGTGCTTCAAAACACTCATTTAGGATATGTCATGTTCGGTAACTTATCTCCACAAGTTTCATCTAAGAAAAAGATGCACTCTCACTCAAACTGTAACTATTCACACTCGAATCATATTTCTTTATTTGTTCAATCTCACACTGAAGAAGAAAATATAAATAATCTTCTCCAAAGGTTTTGGGACATTGAAGAAGTTCCCGAAATAAAGCATTTAAGTCCTGATGATGAAAAGGCTGAGAAAATATTTAAAGCCACAACACAAATCCTACCGAATGGACAGTTCCAAGTAGATTTACCCCTATGCACGCCTAATGAAAATAATAAATTGGGCGACTCTTTCCAAATGGCGCGAAGGCGATTTCTAAATTTGGAGAACAAATTCTCAAAAAATGATTCTCTTTACAAACAATATAAATCCTTTATAGATGAGTATGTTGAATTAGGACATGCAAAATATGTTCCGTTGTCTCTGCAGAATGTACACTCAGAAAACAAATATTTCTTGCCTCACCACAGTGTAGAAAAAGACACTTCTCTCACAACTCGTTTGCGCGTAGTTTTTGACGCATCCATGAAAACCACTTCTGGTTTTAGCCTTAATGATATTATGTTAAAGGGTTATACCACACAACCAGAACTATTTGACACTTTAGTCAACTTTAGACTCTTCAAGTATGTATTCACATCTGATATAAAAAAGATGTTTAGACAAATCAGAATAAACCCCAACCAAACTTTCTTATTAAATATTTTGTGGCGCAACTCTCCCTCGGAGCCGTTAAAATGTATACAATTGGAAACGGTTACCTATGGAACGAAACCAGCTACCTTCCTTAGCACACGATGTTTAATTGAACTCGCAAACATGCATAAGGAAGAATATCCTCTCGCTTATGATATGCTCATTAATTTTTGCTATATTGATGACATATTATATGGTACAAATAGTATTGACACACTCACACTTGCGCATGAGCAAATCACTGCACTGCTACAAAAGGCAGGCATATCTCTTCACAAATGGTGTTCAAATTCACCACAATTTTTAGAAAATATTTCACAATTTTCAACTGACTCTACGTATGTCATATCTCCAGAAAATCATTCTAATAAAATATTAGGTCTTTGTTGGGACTCTAAATTAGATAGTTTCTCTATTTCAGTACCAGAAATCGAAATAAAAGATTCCTACACTAAGAGACAAGTGCTCTCGATAATCGCAAGTTTTTTCGACCCCAAGGGATTAATTAATCCTGTAATAGTAACTGCAAAAATAATAATGCAAAAAATTTGGCTTTCAAAAATTCAGTGGAATGAAAGTTTAGACTCTACACTCTTAAATGAATGGTTAAATTTTCTCAAACATATTTCAGCACTAAAACATTTAAAAATTCACAGACCTTTTTTTATTGAAAATTATATATGTACTATACAAATACACGCATTTTCCGACGCTAGTGAAAAGGCATACGCCAGCTGCATATATATTAGAGTTACTTATAGCTCAAGAAATGTCTCTTCCACACTCATCACCTCTAAAAGTAGGGTAGCTCCAATAAAAACATTAACTTTACCTAAGTTAGAACTTATGGGTGCTGTTTTATGCAGCAAACTCACTAAAAGAATAGTTGAAATTCTAAATAATAAATTAACTCAAATAGACTCAATAAACTGCTGGACGGACTCAGAAATCGTACTTGCTTGGTTAGGCTCACATAGCTCGAGATGGTCACAGTTTGTTGCAAATAGAGTTTCTGAAATACAAGGAAACCCACAATTTAAGTGGCGATATATAAAGTCAAAACAAAACCCCGCAGATATTGCGTCAAGAGGCATGTCTGCTCCTGAACTTCTAAACTCAAAATTTTGGTTTCAAGGTCCCTCATTTCTACTTAATTATGACTTAGATTTAACTTCTTATGATTCAAAACCAAATGTAAGTAAAATACCCGAGGAAAAGAAAATAGTTCATCTAGCACAAGAAAGTCCAATAAGTTTCATTGAAAATTTATCTCTCAAATTTTCAAACTTCTCAAAACTACAACGCAGTATCACACTTATTCTCAGGTATATTCACAATTTCAAGTTTCCAAATGAAAAATATGTTGGACCCTTCTCTGTTTCAGAATTAAAAAATGCTGAAAATTTAATAATAAAACTTTTGCAAAAGGCACACTTTTTTCGAGAATTTTCTTGTCTTAAAAATAAGGAGATAATTTCAAATAGAACAATTTTAAAACTCAACCCATTCATAGATAATCAGCAAATGATTCGTGTAGGTGGTCGTCTAAGGTACTCAGACGTCCCATATGAACAGAAGTACCCATTACTTCTACCCTCTCATAATCACATAGTAAAATTAATGCTGCATAGAGAACATATAAGATTATGTCATGCAGGCCCTCAAAATACTCTTTCCAATTTTCGTTTAAGATATTGGTGTCTAAATGGTCTCAAAGAAACTAAAAGGATAATTAATAAATGTCACGATTGTTTTAAATTTAAAGCAAAGACAGCCACACAGTTAATGGCTGATTTACCACGGGAACGTTCATGTTTCTCCCCTCCATTTACCAATGTTGGTCTAGACTTTGGTGGTCCATTTCTTATAAAAAGCTCCAATTTAAGAAAGGCTCCAAAAATAAAATCCTACATAGCGTTGTTCGTATGTATGGTTACTCGTGCAGTGCACATCGAATTAGTCACAGGTCTCTCCACCGAAAGTTTCTTACTTGCTTTAAAAAGATTCATCAGTAGGAGAGGCTGTCCACAAATTATCTACTCAGATAACGCCACTAATTTTCTAGGAGCTAGAAATCAGTTGAGGGAAGTTGCACTATTTCTTAAACAAAAGGAAACCTCTGAGTCCATATTCAATTTTCTCTCCTCTTCTGAAATCCAATGGAAATTTATTGTAGCCCATTCTCCGCATCATGGTGGAATTTGGGAGGCAGCCATAAAAAGTGCCAAATATCACATTTTAAGACTTTTAGGCAATACCACTTTAACTTTTGAAGCCTTTAGCACAGTTCTCGCACAAATAGAAGCAGTACTAAACTCACGCCCTCTTTGTGCTATGTCAAATGATCCAAATGACTTTAACACATTGTCTCCAGGACATTTCCTAATAGGAAAACCAATTACGTCATTTCCTGAAGAGATAGTGACGGAAATACCTGACAATAAATTAACAATTTGGCAAAACTACATGAAGATTCAGCAATCATTTGCCAAACGCTGGAAAATTGATTACCTTAATCAACTTCAGAATCGCCCCAAGTGGTTAACACCACAGAAGAATCTTGAAGTTAACGACTTAGTTCTATTAAAGGAAGATAAAGTTCCACCCCTACACTGGCCATTGGCAAGAATTGTTGAATTGTTTACTGGTAAGGACGATAAGGTCCGTAGTGTTAAAATAAAGACTAGAGATGGATATTTTAACAGACCCATTACAAAACTCTGTCCTCTTCCTGTGGACAAAGTAGAAAATTAAAATTTTAAATTTTGTCACATTTATATGTATTACTCTAGTTTAGGAATAGTTATTTCTTAAATTACATTTAAGTTAAGTTTGCTTACTTTCTCAAATCACTCTTTCTTTCGTTTTGAAGTAAATACTTCAACGCGGGCAGTCTATGTTCCAGAAATGAACATATCATTTTAAAATACAAAATAAAAATATAGTTCTTTACACTTTTCTTAGTGTAGAATAAGTAAAATATTCACTAATATCAAGTTTGCTAGCCGACTTAACGGCGCCACAGCCTCTCAGCCTCTTAAATAGTTTTCACACCTAAATACAAGAGGGGTAATCTACACTTTTACGCACCAAATTTTATTTTATTAGTTCTCACTCACACGCCCTTGAGGCAACACTCTCAATTCATATATAAAATATTTCTCTACGCCGAAATCGGGCATTTTTTCTCATAAATACGGTTTTCTATTTTACGTGTAATAAAGAAAGAATTATTTGATACTGTATAGTCAGCTACGTCGTTTTCAACCTCTTTAATCTAAAAATAGTTAATTATAAGTCGATAAACTTAAAGTGCTTTTATTTCTCTGGAGCAATATTTGCTCACATTAACAATCCTTATCCTTCAACGGTCACTGAAGAACCAAACCTATGGAGATGCATCCATTCACAAGTCCTTTGAAGTAAGGCTTGGAATCAGAGGATTTCCAACCCTCGAATAGTACGGAGCCAGTTACAAGGCTCCCACAAAAGTGTCATTTTGCATTTTATGTTTTAGTTCTTCAAAACTACCTAAAGCTATTGATAATTGAGTTAAACAAATCTATCTCAAGAGGCAACTGATTTGAATGCATACGAAATTAGACCAAACCCATATTTGAACCACAATTGATTGAATTATTTTATAAATAAGCTTAAATATAAAGGTAAATTCAAAGTTAACCCTTCTGGTAAGAAGAGATTCCAGATTTAAGATATTGATCATACCAGAATAAGAATATGGGCTACACAATTTACAAGAAAAGTAGATCGGAGATCTTCTTCGAACTCTCTCCAACTGTTCGATTTTTACATGAGTAATGGGAAACCAGATCATAGTTAAAATTTCAACTTGGGAGCGAACAAGAGAAAATTATCTTTTTTAGACGTGCAATCCCACGAAAATCTTTGGAATGCCTCTGAATAAAATCAAGCTGTTTTATAGTCTTGTTCCATATAAGATATATGCAAATTAAAGAACAAATTTCTCAGAAAAAACACATCTAGATCTGTGACATTATTGATAATCTCAATCAAAATATAATATTAAGCTCAAGCGATCGATAAAATTAAATCATCTAACATTTCGTAAAACTGTCCAATAATATCTTTAACTCAAGACAATCAGAATAGCCTCAAATATTTTGCATGTTTTAAGATTTCACCGTCACTCAAGGATTTGATAGCATCATCAAGAAAAACTGTGAAGAGAGGAGGTCCCGAATGGGTATTACAAAGCTATAAAAATATTCCGCTAAAGTAAAACCCTTCACTTTGACACACAAAGATCTGTCTTGCAAATAACATTTCAACCAGTATAGAAGTTTGCTAGACACTCCAAAAAATTCCAGTTTATCAATGATCTACCCTGCCAAAAATGCTTTAGACAAGTCAGGATAAATGAAATCGACCTGAGAAATATTTTTAATGCATTGGTAATGTTATCAGTGTAAACTAGTAGATTAGTAGAAGTTGAACGACCAGGCAAGAAACCATGCTAACCAGTATGAAGCTAATTCTTTAGATTAACTGTCAACAAATTAGGCAGTATCAGAAATAACTGATTTAATTATGAAATTAATCAATAAATTGTGATCAAAAGTGACCCTCGGTCAGATATTTATTGAAAATAAGCCATATAGGTTTACATAAAGAGAATGCACAATTCTTTAAAAATAATTAAGGATATTCTATCTGGACTAAGACCTTTATTTATTTAAGACACTGTAAACATGAGAGAATGTTACAAATTTTAATAGTTAAGCAGTGAATATTGTGGACATTACTAAAGAAATTGGCAAACGCATCAACAGTGACTGCGGCTTGCTAAAAACAGAACCATTCAACTTCATGCAACTTGAAATATCAAAATTAGACGAGTAAATTTTTGAGTTTTAAAGTTAAAATCGTAAGTATGAAAAAGATCAATACTTGATATGAAAATTTGTCTATTTTATTTCAGCAGTGGATAATTTTTTAAGGTATTTTTATTAAATAAAAATATTTCTCAAAAATTGAGTTAATCACTTAATGCATTTTGTGGTATTTTAAGGACAAAGTCCAGTTGCATAATTTATTACAAAAATTAAAAGCATCTCAAAAGATTCTCCATAATTCTCGTTAAAACCATGTTTAGACCCTTCTTCAGTTTTACTGAAAGAAGAGCTCTTTGTAAAGGATCTAAATCAGAATGGTCATCCACGTGGACCATTCCGATTATTTTAGGTACTTGACATGATATTGATAAAAAGCTTAAATCGCAAGTATTCAAATCTGAACTATTTGAACTGCAACTCTCATCAAAATTATCAGTTAGTGATTCCGAAGAAAGGTTTGAAGAAGATGGAATATCGGGATTATTAATATTTTTCACAATATTCTCTACATTTTTCTTAACCACTCTTTGTTGATAATGCTTTGAAACAAATCGTTTTTTTAACATGACTAATTTTAGGTAGAGTTACACTTACCTTTTTTTTATAAATAAAAATCATAAAACCAAACTCGGGCGTAACGTAGCAAATGGTAATAAATCTTTAGCAATATAATTTAACCAAAGCAAGCATCAAAGATAGTCCGCTAATTCACATCATTTGCACAATATATTGCTTAAAAAGAATGCTCTTATCTGTTTTCGGCACAACTGTTATATTTGTTTAAATAGATATGACAATGACAATTAATATCATCCTTTTGCCACACTTTTCAGTGCCACATACTGTTCATCTTCGAAAAGATGCCTTCAAAATTCATCTGGTTGATAAAAATCATATTTTTACTTAAACTTTTAACTTAAAACATATTTGTACAATTTACCTACAAACAAAAACATATTTTGGATATTAAACTATAAAATTTTTAATTAATCATGATTTAACCTTTTCGATTTTAATTATTATATTAATTTAAATTAATAACGTTAAATAACGTTAACGTGTAACGTTAAATTTTTCAGAAAAGTTTTCTGTAACTTAATTGAATAATTGCTAGTCTCTGTAAAAATACAAAACTTATACTTTGGTAACGAAAAATTTTTTCATATTAAAAAAACTGAAAATTTTAAACGAATTTTAACCTAAAAGTTATTCTGGGATGATAATGTAAAAATATTTAAGAGATTTTAATTAGTCCCATTTGAAAAATAAAGACTTAAAGTTTATTGCCAAGTCCTGAACATGGTTAAATTTTGATAATTTCCCTGCAGTAATATATTTAAACCTATATGCACAGATGAAAACTATTTTTGTCTCTCAATTCAGACAGTGATATAAGGATATATCATATAGGTATAAAATGTTTATTATTATATGTGTTAACAAAATTTATTGAAAACGTACAACTTTGTTTATTAAACCAAAGAATGAGATCAATAATGCATTAAACTCTATCATTAATAATAAAATATTGAAATGGTTCGGTCTCTATAAACTTTGAATTGCAGCGTTGTCGGCAAAATAAACCAATATGTTCCATAACATCGTGACAACTAAATGCTCGGACAATTCAAAAAATGACTACTTTAATATGGGGTTAGATCGCCACGCGCCTTTACAACCGCAGCAATTCTGTCTGGCATTATTTGTAGTAAGGATTTAGACAAGTCAGGGTTGAAACTATCACATAATTCGCCTAATTTACTCTTCAAATCGGCGACGGTTCTCTGGGGATTATTGTGCTTCATTTTTGAATGGCGAAAAGTTGAATTTTATTAAAACATTGTGGTATAGGGTAAAAAATAAATTGCGTAATAATCCACAGGGAATCGTCGCCGATTTAAAGAGTAATTATTTAATATAATGATCAAATACTATGTATAAACAATAAGTTTATTTTTTGTATTATTATTTGCAAAAATTTGTACAAATGCATTGCTAACGACGAATTTAATATAGAGATAAGGATTTGTTAAAATAGTTAAGTACTTATGTTAATTTAAAATTTTGAAAAATAGAAAGTGTGGATTTTTGGGCATTTTCCGATTTTGCGGGAGAGTGAGAATTATCCAGTTGGTCATATGTCTCTTCGAATTAATTTAATGTAGAGATAAGAATTTATTAAAATAGTTGAGTATTTATGTTGATTTAAAATTAAAAAAAATAGTGGTACCAAATTTTACGGCATTTTCCATTTTTCAAGGGAATGAAAACTATCCAGATGTTCACATCTCATCGAATTAACCCAGTTAAAAAATGAAGGTTCTACAGATTCTTCCGGAGATATTGCTAATTTTGAGCTAATTTTCAGCGTGTTTTATTTTTAAGTTCCAATCCCAAAATTTGAAGAACGCCAAGCTTCTTTTCCTTTACTCTCCCTTGGCGCGAGAACCTTCAATTTAGAGAGCTAACGCTACTACTTATATAAAAATTACATAAATTGTATACCTATCGAAAATTTCTCTTAATATTAATAAAAGATTAAACTCTTAGTCAATAAAAAAAAGAGATATGATTTAAAAACATATTATCTTGGCTTATTATTGGTAATAGAAAGTTCTCTTCTTTTTTAAAATATGTATTTGAAACCAGTTTTTCGGTATACCTAATTGGAAAGATGTATCATAAAATCTTACAAAGGTATTGTATTTATTTATAAAGAAAACATAATTACCTTTTTGAACGAGAAAATCTCTTAAAGAGATTTTTTTGCAAAAATAAGTTGTTTCATCAATCCCTCAATAAGGGATCAGCCATTATAGTCTTCACGACTCAACCAAGCTGTATCTACCAGAAGAATTAAACGTAAAATAACTGTACAGGATGTTTCTAGAGGACAACAAAGACGTGACAGTATCTTTTGAAACATACCGGAGTATATTCTAAAAGCAGGCACTTTCTATAACAGAAAACGACAGTCTTGAATTAACAGTAGAAATAACGCAAATTTTTCAGAATCTATCTGCATAGATTACGGAAAAAATCTTCCAGTACCTAATATTCAAACTAATGATGCTTACTATAAAAGGCAACTTTCTGAATACGTATTTAATATTCACGTACTTGTACTGGCTACATCACAAAATATCTTCTACATGTATCCAGAAATAGAGGGTAAGAAAGGAGGTGATGACGTTTGTTCTCTTGTTCACCACTTCGTGTACAATATTATGCGACAAAATACAAAACACCTAAGTATCTTTTGTGACTCTTGTAGTGGCCAAAACAAAAATTTTACAATGTTTCGGTTCCTTCATCATTTAGTTCATGTAGAAAAAAAGTTGGAATCTGTAATGATGACATTTCCAGTAAGAGGGCACTTATACTAAAAGTGCGATAAAAATATGGGACTTATCAAATCTGCAACAAGGACAGACGTTCCTGACGATTGGATTGAGGTAGTTAAGGATGTTCGTCAAACACCGACGCTATTGGAGGTAATTAATGTTGACCATTCATTTTTTAGAAGTTGGACATCCCATCTTGATACGATATATGCCAAGAAATCAACATTTCCATCACGACCGATAAAAGAACTAAAAATTACTAATTCAAACACTAACATCTACTTCCGTTTAACATACAATGAAGTGTGGGAACAGGCCTCTATCACTGGAAGAAACAAAAGACACATAAAGAATATACTTGGTACTGAATTCATACTACCAGGATCTGCCTATGAAGATGTCTTGCCAATTTCTGCAGAAAAATATAAGGACCTGCAAGATTTAAAGAAGATCTGTTCACCGACTGCGGTCGAATACTACACTAACATTACATATTAATGCCCTAGGGCGGCCTAGAAACAGGTGGAAAGATGCAGTCAAAGAAGATCTAGAGAAAATAGGAGTGCGACAATGGGAATTACTGGCACAGGACCGACAAACATGGCAGGTAATAGTAAACGCGGCAAAGACTCACGAAGAGTTGTAGCGCCATTGATGATGATGATGAAGATTTTTAAACTAATGTAACATTGTAAAATTAAAATTGCTATGTCATTAAACAGTAGAAACCTTATTTGCATTAATTTTCCCACAGATAAACCCAACTTTTGTTTAATCGTTAAGGAGACTTTGCGTTTAGATAAGGTACAAAAAGGGGCACATTGCAAGAATGAGCCCCTTGTTCCTTTGCAGATATCTGATATGGTGCGTGAATGTTAACAGATCGTCTATAACAAGTACATAATTAGACAAACAAAAGTAAATTTATATTATACAAACATTTAGTAATAACGGGATATTATTTTATAGTTGTTTATGTGTGTTTGAAAGAGGTCATATGTAAATTATCCCTTAAATATTGATTTACTCAAAACAACAAAATGTCGATGAGCCCCTTTTATTCTTGTACCATATATATGTATATATATATATATTTATATTTATATATATATATATATATATATATATATATATATATATATATATATATATATATATATATATATATACAATATATACAATAAACTTTGATAATTTTGATAATTTAATTTTAAAATTTTAGGACCAAAATTTTTGTGCCCATAGGAAACACAAAAACGGAGAAACCAAACTATTTTCTGATATTGTTTGTGTAATTTAATCAAAAAGCCACTCCATCTATCTTAACTTGTCACAAGCCAAATAATCGGAGACAAACATACACCTTCAGAATGATTTATGCTATTATATCCAGATAAAATTCACGTAACACAATATACACGCACATTATTCTCCCTCCCCAGCTGAGATCCCGTTGTTTCACCCTTTGCACTCCCCCAGTTCCTCATACAAGTGATTTCTGCAAGAAGCGGCAACTATTCCTATTAGTGTAACTGACATTGATGGATGTTACTTGTTTCTGCTGGAATTTGTTAACTAACTAGTTAAAATGTATTGTTGGGAACAAAATACGGGAGTCAGAATGCTTCATTGCAGATTGCAGATTAAGCGAAAATTTAGCCACAAAATAATCCAGCATCTTCTAAGACTAATGTCGATATTACTGAAAATTTGGGAAAGAAAATGTTAATATTGAAACCCTCATTATGCGGCACTTTGACAGGGCGATATAGAACTATATACTATATTTTTTTTATCAATTAAAAACAGTGATTTAATAAAACGTATTTTGACAATACAAATGCATTACATTGAAATTATGTGAACATAAAAAAGCATACTTAAACATAAATTACATATAATTAATTTATCGGTTTATTTATTGTATACAGTAGAACTCCTAAACCTAAAGGAGAAATATATTATTAAATAAAATTAATAAATTCAAATTATCATCACTATCATCACCATTCTCTTTTATTTTGTCACTACGCGTGGTAGGCTTCCCTAATTACATTTTTTAAGTATTTTCTTGAGTCACACCAATATTAATCTCTTTCACATAAATTTTTTTGCCTAAGCATTTTCCACTTCAAGTCTTCTTTGGTCTTTCTTTTCTACTCCTTCCAGGAACTTGCAACTAAGGTATTTTTTATATTAGTGCGATTGATTACAGTGATATATTCTTTTTTGTCATTCCACTTATCTATCTAAGCATTATATTATTTACGCCGTAAGAATTTATGCGTTGTTCTCCTTTCATTTTAACTGCTCAATATTTAGTGCTGTACACCATAGGTATTTACAAAAGCACAAAACATCAAAGTTAAGCTACTACTAGATAATACAGAAATTGAACAAATATCTACAAATACCTTGGAACATATATCACAGACGATACTGATCAAACAGAAGAAATAAGATGCCTAACTGAAATTGCACGTACCTAAAACCTTGATATTATTTTGTGCTCATATTGCTTGTTTTACTTCTTCCATCGTCGAGGGTTCTATATTTTCGGTGTCTTCCTCAATGTGATGCGTATCCATTTACTCTTCATTTTCTTGCATTTCTAGGAGAGTTTGGAAATAGGTTTATCAAAATGATTTCATTTCTTTTGAATCACTGGATATTTGCCTTCTTGATTTCTTCATAGATTTGTTTGAGATTTGTATCCTTTTCTTAAATTGCGTAGATATCCATACGCTTCTTTTATATCGTTGCTTTGAAGATGTTTTTTTCATTTTTTGTATATTATTGTTTTCCTATTTTCTTTTCTCTATGTGGCATATTTTATCGGCCCTCCGTCTTGCATCTTCGTAGCTTGTTCTTCTTTCTCTGGTTGTTCTTTCCATATATTTCTTGTATTGTCTATTGCTTTTCTATATGGCCTTTTTGAACTCGTCATTAAACCATTCTCTTTTTGTTTGTTTTTTTTTTGCCCATGATATTTGTTGCTGCGCCAATTACTCTCTTTAATTTCTTCCCAATGTTCTTCGGTGCCTAGACTGCGAGTATTTGTGAGTGTTTGTGTTATTGTGAGTAAATGTTTACCAATGATTCCTAAGAAAAATCTTCTTTGCCTATTTGATCATTCACATCTTCTAGTACGATCTTGATATTATTTCCCGGTGAGCTCTCGTATACTTCCTCTAGCTATTCGTGAAAATCTTCTTTTATTTTAATGCTTTGTTCTTCTGTTGGCCGATGTATGTTAATGATTGAGAGGTTAAAAATTTTGTTTTTATTTTTAGTTTACATATTCTCTCATTTACTGCTTTAGAATCTAATATGACATTTTTCATCTTATTCTCAACTATGAAGGCTACTCTGAACTCTTTTTTCGCTATCTTTTCCGCCATATAGTATTGTATGCATTAATTCCTTGTGAATACGAAAACTTTTATTTGTGTGATACAATACCACTAAAAAAAAGTGAATAAACATGAATCGCAAATTACAAATAAAAAATTTAACAGATCTCAGATATCTAAAGATACAGGGGTTTATGAACTAAGAGTCCAATGCATAAGATTCAACCATAATTTAGAAATAAATAGATAGTTATTAAGTGAAAAATCAAAGAAGTCGCTATCACTTTACTAAATGTAGCTAATTCTTCAGCAGAATGTATTAGAATATGTTATCGATATTAAAACATTTTGTTAAATAGAAAATAATAATATTTGGCAGTTAGTAATATATCGATTTGTAGTTTAAAATAATATTTATATAATTTAGCAGTATAAAAATTCTTTATATATATATATATATATATATATATATATATATATATATATATATATATATATATTGTGACGATTGGGGTTTATAGAAAATAATTTATAAGTTATATACTACATAATATTAGATATTTGGTTGTTTTAAATAAGTTATATACTAGAGAATTTAATAAAAATATATTTATGTGAGGGCATTTTTAATAAATTAGCATATAATAATTGTAAAAAGTTGTATTTTAATATTGTAAATATATATAAGTGAGCCATGTGCTTAGGCAACCAAAAATACTCTCGGAGATTGACAGATATTTATACTCTGAAGTGACGTTTAAGAATATTTACGAATATAAAGTGGGTTATAATAATATATTGTTTGAAATGTGTATTTTATTAAATTAGAATGTTAAGTTACTAATTTAATTATATATTCTGATCTGAAAAGCCTAAATGTAAACAAAATTATTAATAGAAAAGAATGGAATTCTCTGGATCTCCGGAGATGGCCATGTTTGCGAAATGGTTTGTTCCAGAAAATTCAGACATGTATTAAATAGAACTAAATTGGAACATGATCTATTACGAGATGGTTCTGGAATATCCGAAAGATATAAATACCCGTGATTTGGATTCAAGATGGCAGTTTTTATTCAGAAGAGGCAGTTTTTGAAGTTTTTAGTCAGAAGTCAAGCAGTTTATTATGAAAGTTAGTTGGAGTCAGTGAATCAAGTACAAATAGTCAAAATGTTTAATATAGTGAGTTAAATGAAGATTAAAAATTATGCATATAATTTAATGCACATTTATAATTATACACAAATAATTATTGAAGATAAAAAAAAAGGTATATTGGAAGAAATTAAATTATATTATGGTTGGAGATTAGTATAAATCAACTTATAATAATTGGATATTGGTATATTGAAAAGAAGAATAAATATAAATGCTGTTTGCTGGTTTGGTTGGTGGTGTATACATGCTGGTGAAGAAAACTATATCTTAAATTGGTAGAAGCTGATAATTGAAAAAAGTAATTTCACAAAAAACAAGGATAACTGAAGTACGAAGACATTCAGTGGTGATTAGAATCTATATACTTAGTGGAAAACAGTTCATTTAGGCATTCAGTGAAAGAAAGGTACAAAATTTTGTTAATATAATTTAGTTAGTGTCATAACAATTTCAATTTTGAAGATAGTTTGTTTAAATTTTAGATTGTCTATAGAATTTAATTAGTTTTATAAGAATATCAGGTTAAAGATAGTTTATTTTAAATTTACATTGACTAGGTTAGATATATATGTGTGTTTCATAATAGTTATAATAAAGAAAATTTAAAAAAGTACTTACAAGCTAATTCTTTGAGAACCGCGATAAAAACCCTATATATTATATTATTAAAAATACTCATTGCTCATAATTCAAACAAAAAACACATCATAACAATATATATATATATATATATATATATATATATATATATATATATATGAGTTTTCTTTGTTTTTTATCTTGATTTCTAATGTATTTACATTTACAAAGCCTTATATTTTAAAATATATATAGTATGTGGGACTTGCCATTATAAATTTATTAGATAATATAAAACTAATAGCAGAATTTTACTCTCAAATAGCAAACAACAAAATAAGTTGTTTAGTTGACGAAAAATTTGTATTGTAAACACGATTTCCGAGATGAAAATCGAAATTTTAATATATGTCATGTTATTAGAACCACTAACTAAAATACTAATTAAAAAGTTAAAGCTGTGGCAGACACTCGAGACTGTATAATTGTAAATAAATTTTTCATTTTAATTAAAATTTCTCCAGGTCTGTGTTTTAACTCTATATACATATATATTTTTATTTCGTTTTTTTCTTCTCGATCTTTTGCGTCTATTTTGATAGTCTTTATACAACTAAAACTTTTATTCTCAAGCTCTTTTTTCCAATTATCTGCCTTTAGTATTCCATCAATTTATTTCACACTCAATCAACCATAACAAGAGCCGTAATCCTTGCTGTGTACACTAATTTGCACCCTACCGTGCTCTTGTCCTATTGCACACCTACAATTAAGAAAACTTTAATTGCAAAAGTTTCCACTTTAAATTGAAATTCGGTAGACGACCGAAACAGCACTTTCCTCCGGGTGAACATTGCGAGAATAATAGACAAAAATAAAAAGTCCTTGAGGATTAAAGCTGCTGCTTTTAGAACTTAGAAGTTTAGAGTTATAGTTTCTTCCAAAGTGGCGCAGTCAAAAGGATTTTTAGAGTAAAATAAAGTTTTATTACCCAACATAGTAATTATAACAAAAAATAACAAAAAAAGTAGTGTATAAAAATATGTACGACAAACATAATAAATAAGAAATAAAAGAAGGAAAAGGTGTTATAAGGAAATAAAATAGCAAAATATAGGGCAAACAATGTAACGCTTTTAATCTTCCAAATTTAATACACAACTACTTACATCAACAACAGATGCAATTTTCAGCATAAATCAACCGATAAGCTGATGTAGGTATAATATAGAAATAAAGAAACAATCCTCTGTTGATAATGAAAAATCGTGTTAGACGGTGCCTTGAGAGGTTTTTTGGTGTGCACTGACTAAAAAAGGGGATTTTTGAGATTTTGGGAGCATATATGAAGTTTTTGAAATATGTGTCTAACGATCTGACTGTTACGAAGGGTTTAGTACTGATAAATTTCATGTGAAAGTGGGATTGATTCATTGCTCAGTGCTTAGTATTTATTTATTTTAATTACTGTTAAATCAAATACCAGGAAAATTCAAAGGCAATATTTCTTAATGATTAATATATACTGATAATATGATGAGACATAGTATGTGATGAGAAAATAAAATATAATGAACGCTTTGGACCAGCTCTTAAAGGAAAAATATTTATAGCTTAGATGAACAAAAACATGTTCTAAAACTTTTTTTTGATATTAACTGCTATATTTTGTGGGCATAAACGCTTTTTATGTGACATTTTTATTTTCATTTTAAAAATTGTTTTCAAAATAGGTACAAATTATACAGCCACCTTGAATCATTTTCGAAAGAAATAGTTGGTGAATACCGATATGGTTTCAGACCGAAGAGGTCAACTATAGACCAAATACATAATTATGTTAAGAGGTAAAGATGAAAAATTTGTTAAATATAAAATACCAATTTACAACTTGTATATTGGGTTCAAACAGGCGTTTGATGAATTAGATAGGCAAAAAATGTTAAAACAACTATCCATGTTAGGAATATCGAAAAAGTCAGTTAACCGTATACAAATTAATTTGGAGGATTCTAAGACCATGGCGAGAATAGAGTTATGCAACACCTTTTAATATAACTTTGGAAGCTATTATCAAACAACTAGATATAAATGGCTTTATCAATACAAGATCTATTTAAATATGAGCATGTGCGGATGATATTGCCATAATAAGATGCAATAAAAGGGTATTAATCGAAAAACGCTATTGATTTAAAACAAGAAGCCGCTGCATTACGTCTAAATATAAATGAAAGGAAAACAAAATATATGAAGTGCATACAGTTGAATCGACATCAGAATCTGAAGGTAGACAACCATATCTTAAGTTTAACAACGTCAGTCAAGAAATACAGGCACGGATTCTTAGCGGTAGTAAGCTTCTTAGCGACTTTAACGCATACAAAGACTTAATCAAAAGTAAGTTACTGAATCGTGAGTCTAAGCTTAGAATCGCAGATATCGGTAGATTTGTAAAGTCAAAGACTAAACCAGCCTCAATCACTTAGAAAGAATTCCAAATAATCGAGCTGTAAAAGTAACCCAGAGATGTAAACCCCATGCAAATAGGACAAGAGAAAGGCCCCGTAAAAGGTTATTGCAAAGAAAAATCTCAAAACCATGAATATCAAACCGTGGCGAAGGAAAGCATCCAACAGGGTAGTATAAAAAAACGTTGTTAAGCTGGCCAAGACCAACAAAGGGTTGTAGTGCAATTAGAATAAGAAGAAGAACACCTTATTATTGTGAGTATAAACCAAAATTTTAATTCAAAATACTTTTTGTGTGACGTTTTTATTTTCATCTTAAAAATTGTTTTTAAAATACAATTTAAACAAACTATTAGCAACAAGTTGTTACATACACGAAGTTCTGGCAGGAAAAGGTTACGGGGGAAAGTGGAGTGCTACAATTGATGCCAAAACCGAATAATCTCTTAATACGAGTAGGAGTAATCTGTAACTTGCAAATTACTGGATGCAAATCTGAACAAAAATTAAATAACTTTTAAACTATTTGACCGATCGGGGAAAAATTCGGCACAAATTTAAAAGACGGTAATTCCTCGATGTTTAAATATATTAATAACATATTAGTTTGTTAATAAAAAAATTAATAAAACTTATAAATTAGTGAATAATTGAAAAAACGGGAAAAATAAAGATATTCTTGATATAAAAAAATTATATAAATATTGGTTATTTAAAATATAAGAGAAAAAACGTCTAGACAAAAAATCAAATTGTGACCATAAATTATTGTTAAAAAAAACGCCATCATCAATGACATCATCTATTTGTCATCTAGTAACCCCCACCTAAGTCTTAAAAGCTTCAGATATCTGCGAAAAATTTTGCCGTGAAATCGATGATTTTTGCATAACCAGACTGGGCTATATCTACACTTTAGCATTTACACTTAAAAATTGTTCCCATGTGATCAGTAGATTATGGTTAGACATCTACTGAATGTTATTTTCCACCAATCTAAAACCTATATTATGGATCAGTTTTCATACTGGTATGTAAATCAGTATGCACTTAGTATACTTATAATTGTTCAGTTTCAGAAACTCCAGCTGTTTAAAATATGTGTTTATAAAAAAGAAATAAATCGAATTTTGGAAATGTATTAAACATAATCTATAAAAACTTTTCTAAACTAATATGCGTTGCCATTCCAGCTAACACATGGTATTATAGGTCCTCAGAAGAATAAAGAAGAACCGGGAAGAACACACAAATCGTAACGGACAATTTGTAAAGCCGTCAATTCAATGACACTTCACAACATCGACAATCCAACTATTACTAGTCGTAACGGTATAATTTATAACGCCAAAATTGAATTATTATGTTTATTTTTCTGAAGATTCTGAAAGATTCTGGAATGGCGACCAAGGCAAGAGGCATATCGAAGGCAGATGGACTGATGATATCAAGCGCAGAATAGAAATAGGTGGAAAATTTTACGGGAGGCCTACGTTCAGCAGTTGACAATTATAGGCTAATTGATGATGATGATGATGATGTTTATTTTTGTTAACGTGGGAACCAACTTTTATTGCAAATACAGTTGCAATTAAAATTGAAATTTAAGTTTGTCTCTTCTTGAATATACATATTAAATGTTCAAGCCAATAACCGAGAAATATAGCGCACATGTTTTAATTTTTATATTAAATAAATCAGCATACTTTTAAAATTGTATATCTGGTTATAATTTCTCGTTGTTTATAATATAACTAAAGTGTATGGATTATTACAATAAACAGATTTGTATTAAAGTGGTTTTTATTTATTGCGTTATTTTTCAGACTTAATTTTACTACTTTTAAGTGGTAATTTAGGTTAAGAAATAAACTTCTATTTCTTCACCTCTTAAATTTACTTTTGTTCTAGAAATTTAAGAAGTGGTAGAAATCTGAAGATATGACGATAAAACAGAAGATTGATATTTTTTCCCATCTGAAGCGCATCTCGGCATTGTCCACCAGAATGGACTTACACTGACTAAACTTGCGGTCATAGCAATTTCCACCAGCTATAATGGATAATAGAAAGCTGGTTTTAAAGTCAAGCTGACAACTTGCTGACTGTCTGCGCCGACTGCCGAAATATATGAAATTCAAGGAAGCGTTTTTGAGTAACGCGTAGCTATCAGCATGGACGGTGGTCAGCGCTGAAAGTCCAGCGGACATACGCATCGCTCGTCAGCGTAGAAGTCATCGCTGACCACCGTACACGCGCAATCGCCTTTTTTTGAGCGTTCTAGTGTCGAACCGAGTGGACGCCGTCAGTGTGTACTGTGTACAGACAGGCCCAATCGCAATATTGATATAGACACAAGTCGAGTGATAGTTAGTCATGTGTAACACTGTGTGATATGACACTTTTGTGCTGATACTTTAGGATGCGTCATGTGTATTGACACCGCGACAATAAAGTGTCATGACACAGTAACAGTGTCGTAACACCCCGAGTGTTTCCGGCCCGAGCAATGCAATTCACCGCAATAGTGCGATTTGATACAAGATACAACAAAAAGAGACAGAACACGAAAGTTGTGCCTTAAAGTTTTCGAATCTCACCGAAACGAAAGTGTCTTTCAACTGCGTTGACTATTTTGTATTTTACCTGGTTGCCACGTTTTATATATTTTTACGGTGTCTACAGATAATTTTAAATCTTAAAAAATAAATTTGAATATATTTCTGTTTATGCAGATAAAATAATTAATAAAGAAAAAAACTGTATTATAAAAAAAAACAAATAAATAAAATTTCAAATCTAGGTCCAAACAACAAAACACAAAATTTGAAATTAAAATTGTTATTGTTTAAATTATGTTTAAATTTGTTATAGTTTAAATAATTATAGTTAACTTAAAAATCAGTGGAGAGATATTAAACGCTAAAGAAAGAATAAAGATACCTACATAAAAAAATCTAAATCTAGGTTAACGCAACAAAACAAAAAATTTAAAGTAAAAAAATATACACCTACTTATTCGTTATTGTTTAAGTTATAACTTAAAAAAATCACTTAAGAGATTTTATCCGTCTTTAATCTCTCTTGCTTTTCGTTGTTTGAACTAAAACAAAATCTTTGTTTTAGTTCAAATTGCAGATTTTTTACCATATTTTAAACCTGAGGCATCATTGTATTTATGTCAAATGAATTCATGTGTTTCGTAATTTGTTTGTAATAAAATATTATTGACGAAGCACTAACTTTTTGCTCGGAACTTATGGCAGTTGTAACTAAATTAAAAATTTCCAGAACTTTAATGAACTGTTCAGCAATAGTCCAGTCTTCGTTTTGTAGAGAACAGATTCTGTAGCTGAACTATTTAAAACTGCCAATGTTGATATGATTGCATTTTTCATCTGTAAAATTCTCTTAATCATATCAAATGTGAAATTCCATCACGTAACTACATCATTTTTTAACTTTAGTGATGGTATATCCATTCGCCAAATCTCGGACTGCTGTCAAAAAACTGACAACGTCGCAATATATCTAACTAGTTCATCAATCAAACATCAACAAACACATTTTGAGTTTTTAACCTGTCTGATCTATTATCCTTTTGTGTGCTTCTCAAAAAGGATTTATTTGTGAAAAGATCAACTCTCGGTCAGTCCGCACAGCTATTAAGTAAATGCAAAACAGATGTTACAGCTTAGGGAAGGTTTCAAACTTTCACGTAGTGTCAATGGCTTACTGTGTTATATGACACAATAGTGTTGACACACTGAGTTGATACAATAAACTGCGCCAGTGTTGCTGTATCAACACCTAAAAATTTAGTGTGTTACCCATCTTTAAGTGATAGTACAGCACAATACTGAAACGTCTCGCGCTGACCTTCGACGCTGACAAAATACGCGCTGAGCTGTCAGCGCTGATGGATAGCCAACATGATATCCAACGATCGATAACGGTCATGCAACTAGAAGAAGAAGAGTAGTTTAAGCCGAACACCCAACACAGGGTTAGAAGACAAACCAACGGAGTAAAAACTTCTGAGCCACAAACTACCATCCCTCAACCGTCAAATAATCTCTCTCGCATTTGCCCCATTACCTTCCACTTCTATTGATTGAGAAAGAAATGCGTTTAAGAACATTAATGTGTTCGAATATTAGGGGTGAAAACTCTATTAAGGTCTGAAATCTTTGATGCCTTGCCAACTCAGTCTTTTCAAATAATTCTCATAAATCAAACCTCAGAATCCTATTTATTGAAGAAGCATTAAAAATCTTAAAACAATAAACAACCCTCATCAAACATTTCCAGTACTTAAACTTATAGCGAAGTGAAAATTTTCTAGTGTAAAATGGTATAGATTTTATTTTGCTGTAAGCTTATTTAAACTATGGTATATAGCCAACCACTAGGATCCTTCCCTTTTATTAGTTTCTAGTACGTTTCCTGTACTAAATATTATGAAATTTTAAACATTTGTTATTAAAAGCGGCTTTGAATATTTTTGATTGTTTCTAATATATGATAAATTTTGGATCCAATATTTTTATGGCAAATATTGCTGCTTAATTTGTTGTTTCTCCCCTTTAGTTTTCCTTCAATTTATAAAAACTATTCCAAATTAAATAAATTTTTAGTACTTATTCAAAACCGGTATTTTGGACAAAATTGACCAGACTTATAATAACAAACAATGAAATAAGCTACTTATTTAAATAAAGATGTTTATACATGTCAGTCTCAACATTTTTATTACAATTCTCCGATAAACATACAGCTCATCTGCTTATCTCAATTTACTTCCTTCGGGAAAACTGAAAGCTATATCCAATTATTTTCATTTTTTCATTCTTCTCGTTTATGGCGTCAGGTCACGTTGACGCTCATTGATGTAACTAAGTTTCCCGCCGTCGCTGGTAAATAATCGCAGAACCGTACTGGAAAGGAAGAGAAAATATATAAATTAGTACAGTTGCAAGCATAATAATCAAGATAGTAAATGAGTAAAGAAATTAGTGGTAAAAAAACTAAAATACAAATATCGGAAAAGTCTAAAAGTGTTTTTATAAATGGATTTGTTGTTTTTTATATAATTTATTTAGACCGATATATACCCATTAGCATTTAAACTAGAGACGGGCTAAATATTACTACCCTATGATTTAACAGCTGTGACTAGAAAATAAAAATCACGACCGGTGATTAACAACAAAATATACTGTAACTGTGATTTCGGTCTTTATTTCGATCCTATGTCTGTAGTTCTTGATCGCTAAAATGTGATATATCACGTTCTCGTCTCAATCGCAAAGTTGTGAAATGAGAGACGTGTAACAGGATAACAAGGAACGAGATAAAGGTAGTCGGCGGTATTGTAAAGTCTTTTTCTAATGAGAAATGCAAAAACAAAAATAATATTATTCTATCGTTGGAGGAATATGAACATCGCTAGTTTAGTGTAATATTAGTACATAAACAAATATTATTTGAAGAAAATGAAAAAGGGTATTATGCTAAAATTCCATTTTCTTTTATGTGTTTGCATATGTGTCGTAGGATTTTCCTTTTAAAGGTAGCTAATAATCTTTCCTCACTTTAAGGAAGTGTTCAGGTTACTGAACCAAAACAAATGAGTTTAGTGTCCATTTTGTTCCATCCTGCTTTTTCATTGTTCTGTCGTGTGTTATATTTCCATAATTATAATAAGCAAATAAGTTTAATGGTCAAATTGTCTCTTCTCTCCTAAAGCTCGCCACACTTCTCCAGGTATATCAATTTAATCAACTGATTTAATTTGAGAATTGTTTGCATAGTGTTACGTTGGTCAATATTTAATGCAGTTAGTGTATCTTTTTGTTGCAACAATAATATAACTTATGTTTTTATACTCTCGTTATATTCTTGCTTAATTCCGGGTATTACTTGATTGTCTATTAGAGCGTTAAAATCCTCAAGTATGATCATCTTCTTCTACTTCTACTACTTCTCATAAAAATTTTTCCTTGTTGTTTGAGACTTGCTATTTCCTGGGCCTTATACTACGAGAATGTTCAGGACTTCCTTCTCCATTTTTATCTTTGTTGTAACAATCCTTTCTGATACATACTAAGACATTTTGATGAGATTTTGGTATCTTTGGTGTATACGTAAGGCTACACCTTCATTGGCTCTGTTTTCTTTTGCTAAAATAATAAGGGAAAATCAAATTAAAATAATCTGCTATCCAAACGACATACTGCACCAATTCATTATAACTGCCAGAAAATTTGACATGTTACTTTCCCCAAAGAAGAATAAATGCATGGTTACAACAGCAACTCTAGTAAGATGTAAATTAAAACTGGAGAGTCAGATAAGAGAACAAGTGAGGCAGTTTAAATATCTAGGCATCACATTATCTAGGTATGGAAAGCTCGAAAGAGAAGTGGAAGATCAAGTGAATAGAGCAAACAGAGCCGCAAGTTGCTTGAATAAAAAAATATGAAGAAATAAAAATATTGGGAAAAATTAAAGGCAAAATTTACAATATAGTCATCAGACAAATAATGACGTATGCGGCAGAAACACGACCTGACACAGAGAGAACAAATAAATGCTAAAACAATAGAAATAAAAACCCTTAGAAAAATCGAGTGTAATACACTATGGGACAAAGCTAAAAGTACAGATATAGTACAGTACGGATATGCAAGGTGTAGAACATCAAGAATTGGGTAAGAAATAGAAGAGTAGAATGGAACGATCATATAAGCCGAATGACAACAAATAGAGTAGTAAAGACGGCAAGAGACGGTTCCCCAATAGGAAGATAATCAGTAGGAAGACCACAAGAACGATAGAACGACACAACTTACTGGAGGCACATTAAAAAACACGTAAAGAGTCACGACTAAATAAGAAAAAGAAAAAGAAGAAGCAGATATTGTCATATTAAAAGTAAATAAACAAGTGTTTTGGCAATAACGAGACAATTTTTTAACAATATTCTTATGTATTTATTGATTCTCAATTCTCTTATATTCTCCGTTATAGTATTAGTTTAAAATAATTCCTCCTAATTTAAGATGTACCTTTTTTTGTATATTTCGAGTAGATCATTACAGTTTTCTTTTCCTACTTTTGTATATATTGTATATAATGATAATTGTTCGTGCGTGAATTGTCCCGTACAATATAGGTTAATATTATATATTTTATTCTTTTTATCACAAAAAAAACAAACAAAAACGAAATCAGCCTTTCTTTTAATTAAATCATTATGTAAAATAAAAGAAACTACTTAAACCTTGGATTTTACTGTTTAAACCAAATGATGCGTAAGGTATTTTGAAGGGTAGATGGGAAAGCATCTCGGGAAGAACAGAATAACAGGAATCTGAATACAGCATACCATTCTGTTATATCTCTGTCGTTCCTTGAACCGAACAGGCGTTTGGTCAGTGGTGTCGTTGAAATTTTTTTGAGTGTGGTTTAAATTGTAATTGAATTTTGCTAAACTCTTATTAAAATATTAACTAACGAAGGAGTGTTATGCCATTAAAGGTATTTTGAAAGTGGAAGTGGGTATGAAAAAATTAACTCATTTTAGCAAATGATACGACTGCATTACAAACATTTTTGTGGAATGGTCTTTTATCTTAAAGATAAAGTTCTATAAGAGTGTATTTCTATGATTATCTTTACTTATACAATTATTAGATACTATGGTCTTAGTAGAACAAGCGCATTGATAGTAAAATCATAAATATAGTGCAAACATTATATTGGAATCAAAGTGCCATATTTCAAATTGATGGGGCACACTCAGAAGAAATGAAGATCTGTAGAGGAGTTAGACAGGGATGTGTTTTATCGTCACTTTCGTTTAACTTATATTCTGAAGAAATTTTCCAAAACACGCTCAATAATATCAAAGCGGGAGTTACCGTTAACGAAAAATTAATTAACACATTACGATATGCAGACGACACTGTCATCATAGCAACGACTATAGAAGACCTACAACATCTTATCGAAAGCTTAAGTATGAATAGTGCTGAGATGGGAATTACTATATGTAAACTCTAAAAAACAAAGTACATGCTAATTACAAAAACACCACAAAATATACATCACCTATTGACAATCAATGGAAACGTGATAGAACATGTAGAAAAATTTCAGTACTTGGGAACTTTGATCAATGAAACCAATGATCATACTGCAACCTAACGTGCAAAAATCTAAATTTGGAGATCAGACTACGTACCATTCGCTGTTATATATTTTTAATATTATTATATGAAGCTGAGACTTGGACATTAAAAAAATGCAATTTAAAAAGAATCGAGTCTTTCGAACTTTGGTGGTTGTACCGCAGAGTATTAAAAATATTATGATGATAAATATTATGACTGATAGAATTACAAACAAAAAAGTACTGGAGAGGGTTGGTAAAGAAACAGAAGTAATCATCACTATACAAACCAGAAAACTGGAACACCTAGGCCACGTGATGAGGGGACCAAAATATGAAATTTTGAGACTCATAATACAGGAAAAGATTCAAGGAAGACGATCTGTTGGCCGAAGGCACAACTCATGGTTGAAGAATCTACGTGATCATATAAATAATTTTCTTTTTTTATTAACTATTATTGTTTCCCTTTGTACTGATACTTTAACTTATTAAACTATCTGTGACTTATTATATTGTGTTTGCAGAATAGGTAGCTCAGCGGGTTAGCGCGCATAATTAATTTTTGTGAATTAATAAATACTTAGTCGTAGCTACGTTTTACCAGAAACTTTTTAAATATCATAATATATCCAAATAAAAATTGGCTGTGCAGCTTTAAGTTTGAATTCGCGGGTTAATCAAGTCTGCCAACGGAGTAGTGATTACGATGTAATCACTCATGCCTTGGTGACGATCACTCAATATATCCTACACACCAAGGCCCTCCATGTCCTGTAGAGCTACTATATTATTATATTATTAGGTAATATATTATAACTTATATACGCTGGCTAAATATTAAAGAATATTTATTTAAAATTTGGTACATCTTTCGTTTTCACTTATGGTGTAAAGTCAGAAAGATTACAAAGAATTAAGAAATATTAAGAAAATTGCAAAGGTATTTAATGCAAATTGATAAATGAAAAATCAAAAACATAAGAAATTACATAGTAACTGGTAAATTGCCTTGATTATTTTGTTTTGCTAGAATTTCGAAACAACTCTGTTAAAAACAAAGTTTGTTCTAGGGGAATGGTTTAACAGGTCCTCTGTATCCCTTTTTCGAGCTACCGTTAATAAAATCAGTATAGCTAATTTAATAGCATAATCGATGCATAAACAAGAGCAGGTCACAGAAAGAAGAAGATTAAAAAGTATGCTGCTTGTCTGGAACTTTACTAGGAGCACCTAACTTGTCTAGGAACTCCTCTGATTATTTTTTCTAGTACTAGGTTAAAGAAATCTGTTGACAGGGGTCTTCTTGTATTGACATTAAACTGATTTGAAATACTTTCTTCTGGCATGACTTTATGTATTGTATTTCTTAGCGTTATTTCAACCAATCATATCAGTTTCTCTGATATTCATAGTGATCTTATTGCTTCTTGTAGTTCGCTTTGTACGATGGACTATCTAAACTCAATGGAGAGCATATGCAAACCTAGATGTTGTTCATAGCTGTTGTTTTGTACTAACTTCAGCATAAAAATGCGATCGCTTGTTGTTCTTTAATGTCTGAAACAAGCCTGGTGCTCTCCTATTGTCTCTGTTTCTTTGGTTTTTATTCTATTTCTTATAATTTTTGCAAATAATTTATATAATACTTCTATTAGTGCGATCCCTTTGTAATTTTCACAGAGTGTTTTATCACCTTTCTTAGAAATTGGGCAGATGAGTGCTGTGTTCCATTGCTTTGCTATTTTTTTGTTTTCACTTATAATAAGTCGAGCAATCTTTTGCTACATTATACCTTTTCCTACTTTTTATATTTCTGCTAGCACTACGCTTTTTCCTGCACTTTTATAATGTTTAGGTCTCTTATTACTCCTATTACCTCCTTCTTTGGGGTTTTTTTTGTTTGTTGTTGTTCTGTTTCAAGTATTCGTTGTTGTATTTATGTTTTTGTTTGGCCTTTATCATTTAATAATGCATCGAAATACTCTGCCCATCAGTTTATTTTTTCTGTTTTACCTCCTAGTAACATACCATCTTCATTTCTGCAAAACATTGTACTTTTATTTTGTGTCACAAGAGAAATAGCTACAGAATATTCTACAATATTCTTATCAGTTAGCAAAACGAACTCCTAGATATTTAATATAATGCATTTCTTAACTACAAAACGTGTAAGCTTTTGGTGAGTTAAAATTCAGAGTGACTCAAATTTCTTAATGTCTTATTTTTAAGTTAAATTAGCAAATATCTCTTTAGATGTGAAGCCAGAAAAACTACCTTGGATTAAATCTTCAAGCGATGCATTTAGAGCCCCTTGATTTTTAGACATAAAACCAATTCACTAAGGTTTGATATTATTTATTGTTAAGCCTTATCTTTTGCTTTAAAATTTAATGTTTTTTTAACTGTCACATGTTTCTGGAAGTACAATTTAAACATTGTGCCATTGTAAATTGTGGCAAAAGCAACTTAGACTTTTGGCAAATTACGTTCTAGTAACTCTCTATTTTCCTCACAAAAATTACACACAAGTGTATTCACTTGACTAGATAAACTTTCAAGTTTTCTTCTCACCATGTACAAGAATTTCAAAAATGACAACAAAAATATTGCAGTTTCAATATTTTTGTGGTACAAGTGGTTCACTTTCTACCAAAGTATTGAAAGGCTGGATTCTCTTTCCATCTCCTTTTTAGTCATTCGTTTTCGTTCTGAGGTTTTTTGGTTTTGGCTGACAATACTCTAAAAACCCATGAAATAGTGATGGTATACTATTAGGTTTCCATTGCTTCCGATGGGATCAAGTTCCAAACTAATAAAACATATACAACTGACACCCCCTTAAATTGTTCGACCTTATATTATAATTTAAAATATACTGCTGTTTGCCTCACTTACCTTATTACTTAGTCAATATTAAAGTATTTTGGATTTTTATCAATCTATCAATCAAACAATCACTAAGTGTTAGTTGTAATAATTGTTGATTCAAGCCATAATCTTAAATCTATAGAAAAACAAATAGAAACCGACAAAAACCACATAATTAACAAAGACAAGAATAATTTCACACAAGCATTTTTTAATAAAGAGAAAATTATATATAAAAATATTTTTAACAAAATTAAAAACCGTAACCAAAAAAATTAAACAGCTATTGGAAAAACAAAACTAATTAAAAATAAATTTAAAACCAAAGAATGGTTGGATAGTGAACTTAACTCAAAACAATAAACCACCAAATGTAGAATACTTTTTAAGTTTAGGTCCTATCTTTTCTTTACCTTTACAAAAATTTCCTACGTTAAACATTATTGCTGGCATCGAAAATGGTCTAACATACATTAATAACTCAAACATAAATGAAATTAGATGCAAAGCAGTCAATATAATCACAAATTATACTCAAAAGATACAAAAATATGCAGGTCACCAGAAAAGTCAATATAATTATTATTTAAAACAAACTAAAGCTTTCCTAGAACAAAATACAAACTTAATAATTTTAACAGCAGATAAATGCAACGAAACAGTAATAATGTTAAAATCTAAATATTTAGACAAACTTAAATTACTATTAAATGATAAAATAGTATACAAAAAAGAAAAAACAAATTTTACAAATAAAATCCAAACTTGTTTAAATTCTCTCATTAACAAATGGTATAATAAGAAATACATAGACTTAAACTTAAAAAATAAATTAATATCTCACAATGGCACATCTTCATATATTTATGGACTTCCAAAAGTACATAATAACAGCATTCCTATAAAAATTAATGGGAAAATCCCAGTAGTTGGCTGTATACCATCGTTAAAAAAAACATACAGAAGTTAAAACACTTATAGTTAAAACTTTTAAAAACTGTCGTCAAAATTTATACAGTAGCATAACGTTTTCGATCTAATCAGATCATCCTCAGTGCCTTATGTAGTTGAAGCTAACAATAAATTTGTGGCTGTGACATCCATATATGGGTTTACATCATTCCAAAATTAAATTATATTGTGACTTTAGGTCAATGACATTGGATAAAATTTAATACTTGAGGAGCTACATGTCTCCCTGCTCGGTTTTTAACATGTGGTTCCTGTCAGTTAAAACGACACAGATCCATATATGGATGATGTAAACCCATATATGGATGTCACAACCACAAATTTATTGTTAGCTTCAACTACATAAGACACTGAGGATGATCTGATTAGATCGAAAACGTTATGCTATTGTATAAATTTTGACGACACTTTTTAAAAGTTTTAAGTATATATTTTTATATACCTAAATATAAGTGTGAAGTGTTTTAACTTCTGTATGTTTTTTTAACAACAGTCCTCTTCGCCCAATTATTAGTAATATTGGAAGTCCAACATACAACCTCTCCAAATATTTTGCAGACATTTTGGAAAATGCAATTGGTAAAAGCAACTATCATAAACAGGTTTCATGGGATTTTCACAATTTTATTTTAAAACAGTCTGTACCAATTGATCACAAACTTATATCTTTCGACGTAAAATCATTATACTCTAACATCCCAATTGAAATAGCTTTAAACAGTGTCAAGACTAGATGGAATGACATCCAAACACGTTCTTCTCTTCCTGTTGAAGAATTCCTAGAGGGCGTAAAATTCTGTCTTAATTAAAAGTTCTTCCAACATGAAAATGAGTACTATTCTCAGATTTCTGAAATTGCCATGGGTTCGCCTATCTCAGCACCAATGACAAACTTAGTAATGAAAATATTAGAAACAACAATCATCTCTAAATTGAAGTACAACATACATTTCTACAAACGATATGTATTTAACTATATGTTTACTCAGCATTCCGGATCATGAAATCGATCATACTTTTCAAATGTTCAATAATTTCCATATTAACATTAAATTTACATACGAACTAGAAGAAAACAGTAAAATTACTTTTCTTGATTTAAGTTTAGAATATAACAACACTAACCGAATGATAACAACTAACTGGTTTACAAAAGATGTTTGGTCTGGAAGATATCCAAATTTTAATACCAACGCACCCATAGCCCATAAAATTAGTATTGTGTTCAGTGTTACTGACACAGCAATTAAACTATCTAGTCCAGAGTATCATTCCACAAATTTGAAGATATTTCAGAAAAAACTTATCCATCCATATTATCCATCATAATTTTACAACCCTCTAATTAAACAAAGAAATTATATTATAAGAAATCAAACCAATTCCAATATGAAACCAAAACAAACCCAAACCATATCTAGCAATAATATTAATAATGTCACTAACTCAAACAAATACGATATATCCTTACCGTACATTAATGGATTTTTTGAACAAATGTCAAAAATGTTTGCAAAGTATAATATTAATGTTGGACATAAATCATCAAAAAAAACTGGAAAATATTTTTCAAAATTTAAACCCAAGGTTAATAAAGACCATCAGTCAAACGTTATTTATAAAATAAATTGTAAAGACTGTAATTCAACATACATTGGGCAAACACACCAATACCTACAAAGAAGAGTTGTTGCACACAAACATAGTATACAAACCAATGCATTAAACACAATAGCCGTAGCTATTGTGTTCATAACATTCTCTAGAAATTAGCCATTCTTTTGATTTTAAACATGTACAGATTTGGGAAAAAGAACAAAATTTTCACATAAAAAAAGATCAAAATTCTATCAATAATAAGACTGACATCAAAGATCTTTCCAATATGTATCATAATTTTGTTGTTTTTTAAATGCACTATGACAGATATTTTAGATACGACCCTGAACCACTCCTATTTTTAGATATCTGCCAGATGTCATCTGTCAATGTCAGATACCAATTTTTTAATCCATGTTAAATTTAAAAAAAAAAGTGTAAACATGAAAGTTAATTGTAAAATGTAATGTTTATAAAATAAAATGAAGTGCTTATTGAAAATGGCAAATTTGCCGAAACGTTTAAGCAAAAGTTAAATAGTTTTATTTACATCAGACCGACAAACCCAGGATATAACAAAGTTTCTATTTAAATATTCACGGTCAGGAATTAACCAAACTATATATATATATATATATATATATATATATATATATATATATATATATATATATATATATATTTTTCAAATTATTTTTTCGACCGTACTCTTTTAAATATTGATTTAGAGTATCAGCAATCGGTCAGGAAATAAAACTCTATTTGTTCAGTCTCTCAATATTTCGTCACGATTTTGTGACTTCTTCAGGAGAAAAAACTATAAGAATGAAAATTTAAATTTTTCTAGCATATCTAAATAAATGACATATTTTTGTTTGATTTTATTAAGGAGTTATGGTAACCGCAATATGTTATAGAGTTAGACTCTATAACATATTGCGGTTACCATAACTCCTTAATAAAATCAAACAAAAATATGTCATTTATTTAGATATGCTAGAAAAATTTAAATTTTCATTCTTATAGTTTTTTCTCCTGAAGAAGTCACAAAATCGTGACGAAATATTGAGAGACTGAACAAATAGAGTTTTATTTCCTGACCGATTGCTGATACTCTAAATCAATATATATATATATATATATATAGGTATATGTATATACGCCAGGATTTTTCTTTTTGTCCAAGAATCTCCTACCTTCAATCTCGCCTCCACTATAAGCTGTAGCGGACTGTAGTTATCATTACTAAACACATGGTCAAGATATGAAGCTTTCTGCCTTTAAACAGGTAAATTTGATTTAACCTTATTTTGGGAATGATTACGTATATCCGTCGTGTACCTCCTTCACTGAATTTACTGGATTTCGGTATTTTTCGAAGGTCTCGCCATTGCGTCAGCGCTGCTCTTTTTTGCGGTGTGTGAAGTTGGAGAGGTTCAAAAGGGCTTATGGCAAGGGAAAGTTTGGAGAGGATGTACGGAATTCTTTATGCATATAGAACAGAGGTTGTAGACTCCGCAGTGCCGCGCGAAAACAAAACAAATAAGTGGAAAACTTTGTACGAGTGCATAATTTAAATTATCTCGGGTTTTATCTGGGTACTTGGGCGAAGTGGAAGGGTTTTTATCTGTTTAACGGTGATATTTTGTACATAAATTAATTTGGTAGATAACATGTAATGTACGATATATAAAAAGATAAACATCTAAAATAAAGGATCTATACAGGCTAGTGATAGATTTGAGGCAGCCATTATAAAAGGTGATGTAGTAACGGACGTCCTTGTAGAGGAAACGCCTGTAGGAAGAAACATGGATACTTCACGTGTTTCCTTTTTTAAATTCTCAAATTTTTTTATACTCCATTAACAGTTTATCTTCGTGTTCTTCTATCACATCTTTTTCTTGGGGTGAAGTGGAAAATATTAGATAGCTCTAATTGTTCATCTAAAACAAAACCAATCTAAAGAAAAAAAAATATTTTGTGTAAGAAACAAAGACAATTTCTAACTTACCAAACAGGCACTTAACAAAAATTATTATTTATACAAAAAACCTGGTTTTTGTCAACTACCTAATTTAATATTGGTTTAAAAATGTTACCTTTCAGTCTTACAAAGTCAATGATCATAAAATGATACTCTAATATGTTTCAGTGTAACTGGTGTTACTTAAATTCTTCTAAATTTACAGTATGGCATCGGTATTATCTGCTGGGAAAACTAAAAGTTGTATTAGCAAGTTACCGTTTAATGTCCTATTTTTAAGATAAGACAATTAGAAAAAAACTGCATATCATTTCTGGATATGATGGTGCACCGGGATACAAACAACGTTCTAAAAATAAAAAGGTACAAAAAGCCAATATGTGGCAACAGCTTTATTAATTACTTTTTAGCATATCCATCTACGACGAAGACCAACTTAGTATCAGATATGAAAACCTTGTCATATTCTCCCAAAAATATGAGTTATAAACTGGTCACTTAAATTTAAAACTTAACGGAAATACTCTTATAACAATCAACGAAATCAAATTTTTGGGAATGACATTCGACTCTCAACTAAAATGGACATCGCACATAAATGAACTAATTAAATCATGCCAACAGAGAATAAATCTTCTAAAAGTTCTTTCCAATCACAAATGGGGCGCAGACACAACTATTCTTCTGCGATTATATCAAGCTCTAATTAGAAGCAAACTAGATTATGGATGTATATGCTACGAAACTGCTACTAAAACTCAAATGAACAAACTGGACATCATCCAATCCACAGAATTACGCATAGTTTTCGGAGCTTTCAGAACCACGCCAATTAGCAGCCTTCAAGTCCTAGCAGGAGAACCGCCATTAACTCTCAGAAGACAATATTTTTCAATGTGTTGTGCTACTAAATATCTCAGTGCAAAGGAAAACCCGTTTATAACAAGCCTAATAAGGAGCAACCCTCCAAATCTGTACTCAAATTATTGCCCTAGAAACTTACCTTTCAATGAACGAATAAATCGATTTGAATTCGATATACATCAATTGAGAGCCACTTCTACAAACAGATGCCAGTCTCCTCCCTGGAAAGTTCAAATACCAAAAGTAGATTTTACCTTACTTAACTATCCCAAACATTCACACAATCCTTCTGAAATACAACAACAGTTCCGGTCTACCATCTCCAGATACCCTGATTTCAAACTAATTTTTACTGATGCCTCTAAAAGCAGTAATGGTGTAGCTGCTGCAGCTATTTTTGAAGACAACACCTCTATCACCCGTCTAGCCAAGGAGTGTAGCATATATACTGGAGAACTGCAGGCAATCTTCAACGCACTGAACCAATGTACCAGCATTGATACAAACTTTCTTATTATATCAGATTCTCTAAGTGCCTTAAATGGTGTCAAGCAGATGTATCCTACTCATGCCAATTTAGCATTAATAAAAGACATGCTATACAATGCCCAAACATGTGGTAAAAACATAACAGTTTTATGGGTACCATCCCATGTTGGGATAAAGGGTAATGAAGCAGCTGATAAAGCAGCAACAGAAACTATCAATAACATGACAATTCCTATTATGCAAAACATACCAATTTCAGATCAAAAAACATTAATAAAAACTTACATGAACAAAATCTGGCAAGTAAAATGGAACCAAACAGAAGCAAAATTAAAAAGTATCAAACCAGATGTTACTTCTGCTTTACTACCGCTCCCAGCTAAAAGACATGACCAAGTAGTTATTAACAGACTGCGGCTAGGTCATACAAAATTTACACATGGATACATCATCTCCAAGGACCCTCAGCCGATTTGCCACATCTGTCAAATACCATTTTCAGTGCAACATATAATGATAGACTGTCCAGTGTACTCAACAGCAAGATCGACAGCAAAACTAAAACACAATTTGAAAGAAACTCTAAAAGAAGACATCAGCAATACAATAAATTTTATCAAAAATTGTAAACTGTATAACAAACTGTAACATAACATAAAATGTTTGTATTTTACAAAACTGTTATGTAAATTTTAATAATATACTAAATGTAACTTTTCTAAAATAAAGATATACCACCCGCTAATAACCCTAGGGGTTGATGCGGTAAAAAAAAAAAAAAAAACTGGTCACATCCTAAATATAGAACAGCTGATCTCATAAAAATAAAAACGGTAATGTTTTAGAATTATTTCCCAGCGAAACTTCTGAACAGACATGCTTTGTGTCTCAAAAGTCAAAACGACACATCCAACAGAAGTCTTAACAAATAGCCAACGAACGGTGTACCACTCTATAACATTAATTCCAGACTTAACAGATAGACTTTTAAATACATTTAGAAAAGTACCTAATATTAAAATTAAAACCAGAAATATAAAAACGCTATCGAAGTTACACATCAAACTAAAAACACCCTTAAAAATTAAATAAAACTTGAATTTGCTGTACTCTGTACCCTATAATAATTGAAATAAAGTATATATTGGAGAAACGTCCAGAAATTTGTCATGAAGATTAACATCGCACAAGAGTAACATTAATTTGAATAAAGTACAAGCCAGTGCATTAAATGAACATTCTGTCCTATTACCAAGTAGAAATATTGGGAAAGAAATCATAACAAAAGTCTGTTTCTAGAAACGTGTTTAATTAAAACTACAAAGAACTCCTTGAACAAAAGAGCAGACATTGGAAATCTTAGTGGCATATACAGTATTATACTGCCAATAGAAGAAACAACAGCTATATAAAAGTGTCATAAAAATTAAACATATTAGTCCAAGTTCAAATAAAATCAAGTGTCAAATTTTAAAATTATACAGCGTGGAAACCACTTGTGGGATAAAAATTTGTGTGTCCTTATTTTAGAAAATTATAAAAAAAGGCTGAGACATTAAGTTCAAATGTGCGCTTATCTCCTTAATGACCTGATCTTAACAAACTATATTATGTAGGGTCTATTATGAATAATACAAGGTAACATTTTGAAGTTATGTATAATTTTCGTCAAGAAATTAAATATAAAGCACAATATATTTTGATACTTAGTTTAGAAAATAGATGACTGCTTTTAGCTAATTAAAAAAAAAACACTATTCAAAATATGATAAATAATTAATTTCAAATTTTTAGATATGTCCTGTCTTGACGAAAATTATACAATGCTTCCATGTAAAGTATTAACGGCATATGCTATGTACATGATCTTTTTAAAATCAGCTCATTGAGTAATCCTCAGTCGGTAGCCTTCATGGTCTCGTGAAGTTTAAATACAATTAGCTAGTTATCGTACTTTGTTGTGAATAGTGCATTGAGGTAGACAATTACTGTAAGGCGCTTGGTGGTGAATATCGCATTAAAACTTATATACATATCTGAAATATATTAGAGTACTGTAGAATTCTATATTAAATCATATTTTTTTAATTCTAGATTACTCCATGTCGTTAAAAATACGAAGGAAGTGTTAACTCAAGCACAACTAGGGGAAATTCTAAACAATATGATAGATGTCGAAGACAGAAGACGAAACATATGAGATATTGGAGAGTTATAGTGATTTGGATGAGCAAGAAGTATGTATTTTACGAAAACGTTAAATACGCATTCATTGGCAATGATAAAACAAGTAGTAGCATAAAACCTCTTGCCACGTCTAAGAGAAAGCAACAAAACATAATAAGAGTACCACTGGGTTTGAAAGAAACTGCACGTCACATAAAAACAAAAATTAATGCATGTTTTACTATTATCAATATTGATATTGTTGATGAAATCCTAATTTTTACCAATTTATATATAAATGAACATAGAAATAAAACGCAACATTTGAGAGATAAAGATTGCAGGAATGAGTTGTTGGCCTTTTTCGGACTCCTCTATTTGATTGGCATAAAGCACGGAAATCACACAAATGAGATGGAACTTTGGGAAAGAAATGGCACCGGGATTGAAATTGTTCGAGCAGTTATGAGCTATAAACGTTTTCTACGCTTTGCACGTTCATTGAGATTGAATGTTGAACACACAAGGGATGACAGATGTAAAATAGACAAGTTGTCCGTCATTAGATCGTTTTTTGATAAATTTATAAAAAAAATTTAAAACCCATATAATTTGTCAGAGTATAAAACAATTGATGAAATGCTCAATTACTTCAGAGGTAGGTGTAGCTGGATACCATATACTGTGTGTTTTTTTTTTTAGAAGTACAGAACTTTGAAATGGAATAAAACAAAGATAATTTTTATCAATTGACATGAAATTGACTTTATTCGAAAGATAATCTTTTGGCATTATAATGTCAATATGATTTCTGACATATGACCGCCACAGCTGGCTCTGACGTAGTATAATCTAGAGGTCCAATTTTTGATGACTTTTTCTAACATCTGTGATCATATATAAGCAATAACGCGGCGAATGTTATTCTCCAAGTGATCATTCAGTAAGTGGTAAGTGGTTTTCAGTAAGAACATGACACAACCAGCACATATTAGTATAAACGGCATTCAAATTGAAAAAGTATTAAGTTACAAATACTTGCGGACTTCAATAAACGAAACTGGAGACCAAAATAATGAAATAAAAAGACGTATCGAAATTGCCAGGGTCACCTTCATAAAGATGAGGAAATTCTTATGCAACAAAGATATAAGCATCCCTCTACGATTAAGAATGCTAAGGGGCTACGTGTTTAACACCCTATTATACGGTGTAGCGGCCTGGACTCTCAAACAGAACAACATAAAAAGTATTGAAAGTTTCGAGATGTGGTGCATCGAATGCTGAAGATAAGTTGGGTTGAAAGAGTCACAAACTTTGAAGTAATGAGAAGGATAGGAAAAGACCCAGAAACTTTGTCAGCGATCAAACGAAGAAAACTCGAATATTTGGGTCACCTGATGAGAGGACATGAATACGCATTACTTCAAAATATAATGCAAGGAAAAATGGAAGGAAAACGGAATCCAGGCCGTAGAAGAATGTCATGGTTGCCTAATTTGAGAGAGTGGTTTGGCCGTACCACTAATGAACTGTTTAGGTCAACTATAAACAAGGTCAGGATAGCCTTGATGATTTCCAATCTCCGATAGGAGTGGCACAAGAAGAAGAAGAAGAAGGTCTGCATGCTTAACCTTATCGAAGGCTTGACAGACGTCTGTAAAGGTTGCCGATAGGTAAGATTTACTTTCCAGAGCGTAGCAGCCTTTTTTTTCTATTCTGTGGACCTGTTCAGTTGTCCCATGCTTTAACCTGAAGCCGAATTGGTGGTCCAGAATAAGTTAATTTTTTTCCAAGCTTGCTAGTAATCTTATCAATAAAAGCTTTTCAAATAATACCTTTGATAGAATCGGCAGTAAACTTATAGGTCTATAGAATTTTAGTTGGAAAACTACAATACAAAAATTCCTTCCTCACACTATAGACAGCCGAAATAAACTTGCACATTTGCAGCCTAATATTGCAGATTTGCTTTATTGAAAAAAGAAGAGTTATTATAAATAGTAAGAGTGTATACTATTATATTACCATATAGTAGTTAATATTTATATTTATATTATAACGATGTTTATTTTATTTTTGGTTCAGTTCTATTATAATATAGATAACTTAAATTAATTTTAAACTTGTGAGTATATAGAAGTTTTAAGCATTGCCGAATTTTAATGAGCAAAAATTACTATTGGACACAAATCTGCCTAGCATAAAGGCGTCAATGCTTAGAAAATTAGTACTACATGCTTTGTTAAATCTTCTTTCCATAGGGAATTAAGTATACTTATTTCATAAGATAAAAAACCTAAGTTTATGTTGGTTCTATCATACGAAAATGACAACAACAATAAAGTATGTCACATTGTCCTAACTTTTTTTGATTGACTGCCTAATTTTGTGAAATTTATTCCCTCAAAATATTTTGTAAATAAATGAATATGGATTAGTGGTAATTAATTTTTTCTTCAATCGTCAAATAATGATGACATTACTTATCTAACTTGATCCTGTCAAAGTTTGATGTCTTCGCTGGCAGCAGTGTTTTTTTTCCCATGTCTTTAAGGCGGAGGGAAAAATGTTGTCATGGCAACAATATGAAACATGTCACAAAGCAACAATACAAATGTCATTAACAACAATTAAACATCATTTTTATTTATAGTAATATTAAAAGTACAATTAGTTAATAAGGCATTTTCAAAATTGAAACCGTGCAAAAATGTTCCCGACTCTTGATACGCATTGGAAATTCTTGATGATACTGATGGTCGAGAACAACTTTCAGCAATCATTCCCGATGTTGGCGAATCATGAGGGTTTAAAATTTGTTGAGCATTATCGTTCTTATCGGACTTGGAGGGCCCCAAACGTGATACTGCATCATTAGCCGCGGACTCAATTTCGTTTAGGTTTTCCATTTTCGCACTAAATTTGCGCTTGCGGTTGCAACAACAATAAGCTGTCTTTAATAATTGCAAACAACTGTCAACCAACTGTAACCAGGGAGACGCAAATCCCACCGACGACTTAATTATTTTAATTTCTAACATCTAGACAACTTTGATAGTTGTCACAGTTAATTTCGAGTAAAAATAGCGTATAAATTGTACTATTTATAAAAAATAGTATACTTTATTCGGCAAAGAAGCGACTTTTCTTGACTTGCCCTCTATTACGCGGCTCACTTCGTTCGGCGCGTAATATCGGGCGCGTCAAGAAAAGTCATGCTTCTCCGCCTCATAAAGTAATATACTATTAAAGTTTTATAGTATAATATACTCGTAAATAGTAATTTTTCTATTTGTATATACAACTCTGTAAAAAGTTATACAATTTCAAAAACATAAACATTAAATCTTTGATTTATTATTTTAATTTACGCAGTTTTATTTTGTTAACAAACTGCATGTGAGTAAATGTTTGTTTACAATTAATATTGGTTATAAACACGTGTGCTTGGTTATATAGTAATTTTCAGCCACTTCTAGTCAAAATACATCTAATTTCACAAAAAAATAATTACTAAATTCACAAGACAGTTGGGACTGAGATTAGCGAACCGATTATAACATACCCTACAAACACACTTTTTTGAGATGAGGTTCTTAAGTTACTTCTAAAAACATAAAAATATACAGACTGTTTCAATAATATACTATGTTAAAATAAAGGTGATGGACTACTCTTGACTTGCTTGAATCACACTGTACATTTTTGTTTGGACAAAAACAATTTTATTCCATAAGTGGTTTCAACACTTTTAAATTTCAAAATTTCTCCCTTTATTACTCATAATAGACCCTATATGATATAGTTCGTTGAGATCAGGTTGTAACCAGCGTTTAAAATTATAAAAATATGTACATTGAAATTTATATTTAAAAAGCACAAAATTTCTACACAAAAGTCCATGAGTCTCAGCGTTTTTTCTAATTTTTTAAAACAATGACAGAAATAATTTTATTCCGTAAGTAGTTTCCACTCTGTATATAAATTAGTCTCTGTCTATCCATTGTAATCTGAATATCTATCAGATCATTACATCATTTAGGATTTACGAAGGTTGAATATTTACTTGTTTCAGCAATTATTAAAATTTTTCTTTAATTTTTTTAAGTGCTCAACATTTGGTACTGTATATTAAAAATTAATTGTTGTATATTAATACATGATATTGCTTTTGTGTCAATTGCATCTAGTCTAAATAAAGTATTTTTTCCGTACTTCTGTGTTTAGCCACTGTATCTTCTGTTTACTTTATTCGTTGTTAGTCTTTCATATTAAAAATTACATGTAAGATTATTTTTTCTTCGGTGATCATACTTTGTGACTACTAAATATCTTTTTGGAATCAATGGCTGTTCTTTTTGAAATTGCTATTTATACGACAAGATTAAATAAACTCCAATGGTTCTGAAATACTAATAATAAGCAACTCAGCTAGCCCCATCAACTTTTTTATGGAAGAGCAATTCTCGAACAAAACAAGACCTCCAAATAATCAAAAAAGGATCTAGAAATTTGAAGTATCTCTTTTCGAAAATCAGAGTGCATAGAGCATAAAAAGAGTTGATTCCATTGAGTAATTTGTAAAATTTCACATTTCGCTGGCGACAACGTTCGGGTCGGCTCGAGCAAAGGGAGAATTCTCTTTGAGGGGTCCCAAGTGTCGTGAAATAACTACTTACACGGAAGTTCTTCAGAGGTTCTGGATCGTGTGAAGGCGGTTCGTAGGTCACGCGCCAAAGAATTTAGGTTAAAAGGAAAGCTACGATGAATGTTGAGTTGAGCTAATTTTTATTGCTTTACAAACACTAATTTAACATATGACTACTTTCCGAACGATTTCTTTATATAACACAGTCAAACAGTAAACTTTTGCAAAAAATACAAATAATTGAAAATAATAAAACTCTAAATCACTGGAATATGTTAGTTCCTGACTAGATGAAACTCAATAACTGAGAAATGGATCTGCTGTCTTCTTGCTATGTGTATATGTTCTACACATCTCTTGCTCTTTATCTTCTATTATATATTAGTTCATTTATAAGAATTATTATTGTTGTTTTCGACGTAGGTATCGTAAAAATATCATGCCGTAAAAGCAATTTTTAAAGAAATGAAAATCATCTAACGAATTGCTCTTGAATATGTCAATTACAATTTTAATATTAATACTTTGATCTATATCGGTTATATACTAGGATATATAGTTTGAGGAATAAAGAAAATATTGCGTTATCTTAGCAACGAAGAATAACATATTAGAATTTTCACCCAATAAATCTCACCTCTAAAATATTACCTCAAACAGTCAAACCAGAGTTGTGCCATTAAATATAGAAAGGTCGACAAAAAATTGTAAAAGTACCTGTATTTAAAGGTATTGAGAGGTAAACAGATTTAGAAAAATACGCTAAATATTAATCGTCTGCGACCGTGAAAAATTGGATTGTAAGCTTCAGAAGAGGTAAATTTTTATTTTAAAAAAATTGTAGTTTACATTTCAGCAAAAGCATACTATCGCTTCAATGAATAGAAAAGTGAAATATATATGGCGCAACAACACAATTCTTCAAACGGTTCTCTTCAAACGCATCCCTTGGAGTATCTAGCAGTATATCTTCTAAGTGATTGTTGGCTTTTTTCCATTCTTACTCATTTCTGTCTTGAGAGATATATACACACACACTCTCTCTCACACTCACACACACCTACACATACACACACACACACACACACATACACACACACGCGCGCTGTACCCTCTTTAATGACAGATTAGAGGTTACACAAAGAACGGTACTAGGCTCGGGCTTCAGTCTAGTATAGTTATCTTGGTCGGGGCTCTTATTACAGCTCAAATATAAATAATCAGTTAGAGAAGTACTGAAGATACAGAGACGAGGCTAGCAGATAAGAGAAGAGAAGTTAGAAGATAAGACAAGGGAATTATTTGGGCACCACCCTATTTTTAGAGGGACAGGGACACCTTAAGACATATAGAATAAGATAACAAGAAAGATAAGATACAGTTAAGATAATCACGCGAGATAAACCGTGAGAGAAAAGGTATTATGATTGTGCGGTACACACTTAATATTTCGACACATATACACTAGTTATATGATAAAACAAATAATAATATAAATCAATAAAAAAGCCTGAAAGAGATATTCCTTGCACAAAAATATAAATTAATATCATAGCAAAAAATAAAAAGCAATTACTTCGTCAACAAAGTTATATTGAGGTATATTAAAAAAAAATCACTATAACAATTTTTACGGCACAGTTAAATGGCACGAGATAAGTGATTGCACAATCTATTATCAAATACAACAACAAAATGTCTTTTTTAAAAAATTATACTGAATAATGTAGTATTCTCAAGAATAGAAAAAAAACAAGGAATATTATAATTGTCAATATTCGTCAAAATAAAAAATATTATTATGCCTTGAAAATACGTAAACATTTACTAAATTTTTTTGAATATGATCACCTCAAATCTATTCCTAAAATTCATCATAAATATAACCCACTTTAATATCAAACAAATGGTTCGTAATTTATACGTATATATGATATCGTAAGTTTATACCCGGAATAGTTTATTCGGTTATACTTAACCATAAAGCAAAGTTACTGAATTGAATGTTTTAAATCAGTTTCTTACTATTTAGGTATTGAATAAAATTTATAGTTACTCACAGTACAGTAGACAACAGGTGGACACACAGGTAATGGTCAATAAAGGCACTTGACACTGGGTCCTGGCAACAGGTATTGGACGGCAGGTACAGCAACGAATTACGGTCTTCGATCCGTAATCCCTTGAATTGACTTAGGTAGACGAAAAGAGAAACAACCAGACAGGAACAGCACAGGTAGTAGTAAGTAGTAGAGAGAACTAAAATTTTACCGATATTTTCCTTACTCGTTCTTACAACTTTTATTACATTCTCTTTTATTTCTCTATCAACAATTATACCAATCTGTTTCTAGTGTTGCTTCTTCTACAAATCATGATTTATATTTTTCATTTATTTCTTTTTCGTCTTCATTTCAGGGTTTGCGCATTTATTGCCTGTTCTGGTATTAAACTTCACTGCATGCTCTCGAGTGCCGTCATGCAATTCTCTCTTTCGGTCTGGATTTGAAATTTGTCTTCTTAATGTTGATTGATTTTCTATAATAATAATAAAATTCTGTTTAACCATCTAGTTCTCGAAAAATAATCAAGGTGACTCTTAAATTATCTGACGTGATATATTCTAATAAAGAACCTTTCAAAACAAACTGTAACAATTATTAGAAGTAATTTTCGAATATATCGGAACTATTCCTTTCATGTGAATCATTGTTAAATTAAAATTAGTTATTTACATCATTGCTCTCTTGTAGCGTATCTCCTAAGATGGCTTTGTAATCCGAAAGGGCTCAGCTTGGAATTAAAATCTTTTACACACTTCAAAAATACTTTCCCTTTCCCAACTTTTGATTTAAAAGTTCAAATTTTTAGTGGTTAGCAAATTAGAAAAAAAAAAATAGAATAAATCAACGAAAATCTAAACTGATATGGGTGAAATTCTAATCGTTTATTGATTTCGCCAAGATAAACCTCTATACCAAATTTTATTAAAATAAAATAATTATATAAATGTAAATAAAATTTATTAAGTCTTCCTATTTTTTTGTCACTTAGTATATCATTAAAAATACGTCATTAAGAACCACATCTAGTTATTATTTCTGTTCGGACTTAATCCAAACTGGCAACAGCACTCTCACGTTCTACCCCTGACTGCAATATCGCTTGGTCCAAAATTTGACTCTGCGAAAGATTGCACAGAATTCTTTTCTTTTTACGTTTAACTGCCGACCAACTGCCGCACGGTGGATCATACGATCACGTGTTAACAATAATTGTAAGTTATATTTTTCTTATACAAGCAGAGAGCAAATAAATAGTAACTGTGTTATCTATCAAACAATTTAAAGGTATACTGTTTATAATTGAAATACATTTCTTATAAGTAAGAAGTACTTTATTTAAATACACACAACAAAAAGAACCACCGCTTATGGAAATATACCAAAAAGTCGAAGGAATAATCCGAAGTAATTACATCTAATTACTTATACCCAGCCGAAATATTCATTCGGCTAAACTTGAACGGTGTTAGAAGAAACTCTGCCCGTTTCCAATTTCTCACTTCTAAACTAACTGCAACAATTTCGTCATCAAACAAAAGATTCCAAACTTCTTTAGGATTGGAATAATTAGTTCTTGGAACAATTTTTTAGTCAAGAATATTTTACTAACATCTTATGTTGAAAAGTATAGACAGTTCTAGGACAGTGGTTTCTTAGACCATCTAACGATATGTTTACCGTAAAAATTTTCTTTTTCAAGTTGTGGTTCTTTAGGTCGAAGCTCCTGTTCAGGTTGAGGTTCATATTCACTGTCTGCTTCGATTTCGCTATTTGCATCGTATTAAGTTAGCATAAAATCATTGTCAGAATTAACATCAATAAAATTACCTCTATCTTCTTCTTCTGTTCGTTTTAGCAAAGTCTCCTAAAACTTTTTGTCGTCAAATTTTACTTTCTCTCCCAGCCATCTCATTCTCTTTCAGGCCCAGCTATATTTTTATTTGTAGATTTATTACCTATTAATAAATTAAACATAATTTAGAAACCGCATCATATAAGTTCGAAAATGTATATTCTACAATCGTAAGGTCTGCGACACGTGGTAAATATTGTATACTTTGATAAAAACTAAGTTCGAACCGTAATAAAGCAAGCAAGCAATAGGTTAACCCAGGCTGAGAGGCTTACACACCCCTTAAGTATAGCATTAAGGTGATAAAATTCATTGGAGCGAGGAGAATTAACTCGTGTGATCAGGAATCACTCCACCCCGCCCCAATGTTCCAGACCATCCACTCCTCTCCCCGATAGCGCTCTGATGCGCCATGGAGGTTCTTTTATTAGTAAGGTGCTTGTCATGTGGTAGTCCTGGGTACAAGGCCTCCCACTTAAAATCCTACTCCGAATAATACAGGCCAGCCAATTATTATTTTATTATTTTTTGTGGCTTGCCCCTTTTGTTGGTGTTTTATTAATTTTTTTAACATTAGTAAATACACTGCTATGCCAAAAGTAGGCGGGTTGTCTTTTTTTGATAGAGCTATGATTATTTTAACTTAACTATATGTTTGCTAATGTTTGCTGCTTGGGGCTTCTGTATTTCCATCTATTGTACTGTATGTATGTATTGTTTTGGTGGTCTTCTGACTAAGCGAATTTTGTTGTGCCTTTTTCCTCCATCATATCTAATACCTTTATTTGTTTTAGGTCTCTGAATAGGAACCGTTTAGCAACGTACCTCGGCACGTTTGCAGCTTCTCTAAGGCAGTTGTTGTGTGCTGCTTGAATCTTATTTTTGTTGCTGGGACTTGTGTGTCTCCATGCAAGAGATGCATATGTGATTATTGGTAGTATAAGGCTGTTTATCAGTCTTCATTTAATTTTCATAGCAAATTTACTACTTCTTCCTGTGAGTCCTCTTATTGCAGCTCTGGCCATTGCTGTTTTCTGGACTGTCACGGTAACAAGTGGTGTGAATGTTAGACCTCTTGCCATTGTGACTCCTGGGTATTTGGCTTCGTTTTTCACTTGATGGGTCTGCCTGGCACTGTTAGCTATTTTTCTGGGTTATCTCTTTTCTTTTTAAAGATAACTGGTTTTGCATTCGATTTACCATTGGATACTCCATTCTTCTATCCCATCCAGTGTCGTTTGTAGATTTCTTACAGCCTTATCCAAGTTCCTATGTTGTTCCGCGTCTGCAGTAACGTCAGAATAAAGGCTGATTAGCATTCTGGGTGTTCTTGGAACATCTGGCTTATATATTGTAGCGAGATTAAATAAAACGAGCGGTTCGAATTTATATAAATATATTTATTTATAAGTTTACAGTTCGGTACTCCCTTTTCAACTGAACTAACTCATAACATCGTTACATATATATACCAAAAGTATTATTCTAGAATCATCTTGAGTAGTCCCACCTCTAATTCGTTGTTTGACGGTCGATCCTTCCATTCGCTCGAGACATCTGTCGAAAGATCTCGATCTCCTTTCGAGATGCAACCGTTACATGGCCACGCTGAATGCATGTTCGTAACACTGCTCCCATCTTAGATCTGAGCGTCCCGATCAGCAACTCTAAATGTAGGCCCAAGATGGCGAAATCTACAAGACTCTCCAGCTCTGCATAAACCCCTCAGAAAGTAATAACAGTCTACTGTCTTTGAAGGACACGATCTCTTCGGATTAGTGCAACACACAGTAATTCTTACGCCGGTTTCTCGAAAGATCACTTTAAGCATGCTTCTGACAATCTTCCAATCCAGATTATCTAGTGCATGGCCTATCTTGGGTAAGGCCAAATTCTTAATGTCGTAATTGCAGACGATTTTCTTCAAATTCGTTAGAGCACGCCATATATCCTCGTAGGTTGCCCTGTCTGTATACGACTTCCTGGTCACCATATACAGCAAAGATCGAGAACCATCTTCTAGTCTCAGTACTCTTCCAACTTTAGGCTGCTGGTTTTTTAACTCGTCCAAACGACCGAATTTCTTATAAAATACGGATGAAATTCCTTTAGTGATATAGAATAGAACAGTTCTCGAACCTTTTGCAGAATCTTTGTAATACCAAAGTGTCCACCTGATGCACCGTCATGTAACTGACGCAATACTTCTGACATTTTACTTTTAGGTACAATCAACTGAAGCTTAGATTCTGTACCATCAACCTCTCTTTTAAAAGTTCTATAAAGATCATCTTTTAGCACTAGGCAATTCCATTGGCTCCAGTAACACTTGACTTCAGGACTACATGCACTAATGTCTTGCTAAAAAGGTCTTTCACTTCGACGCATCCAATCCAATACTCCTTTTATACATGGATCATCTGCTTGAGCGTATTGTAGCTGTTGAGGCTGCCATTGATCATTAATGACGGTGGTTCGTCTCACGGGGCAAAGTCGTTTTTTTAATTCAAGACAATGATTACGATTTGCACTGTATGGCCGTCTTGACTGAGCCTCAGCATTTGAATGACTTTTTCCAGCCCAGTGTTCGATCTGTTCTAGCTTTCTGACTGTTGTATTATTTTCATGCAATTTACGATGAATGTGACCTACGTCGTTACCATTCCAACATCTGGGTTCACGTCTCTCCTGATCAAGTTACGAACTACTTTCCGTACGATTTCTTCCAGACGTTTATCGTTTTGTACGTCGCTCTCTTCAGAGGTTCGTACTCGATGGCTCCGTGAAATTTGACTAGCTGTTTTATGTTCTAAGGGAATTGCAAGCGCTTCGTCTAGAACTTTCGGTCTTGCTAGTCGTAAAGCTTTCTGTAATTTACTTTCTTTTAACCCATTGACAATGGTAACTACAGCTTTTCTTCCAAAATGTTGTCTGATACCTCCGGATAAGCCAACCGCACTATACAAGCAACATCTGCTTCAAACTCTTGCAAATTTTCACTTGCTCGTTGAATTCTACTTCTTAGTTGCGCCTTGTAGACTTGTTGTAGATGGGCATCTCCGTAACGTTTGTCTAGTCTAGTGAACAAGGTCTGGTAACATTTTTCTTGACTCTTAAGAATCGATTTTAGGATATCCGCAGCATCACCTCGTAAAGTAGCAGTCAAGGAAACAGCTTTTTCTTGTTCTGTCCAATGATTGGCTGTCGCAATAGCTTCAAATTGTATAAGGTATATGGACCAAGAAGACTTTCCATCAAAGGTTGGCAATTTGAATCTCATATTATGTGTCGTTTCGTCTCTCTGTGATTCTTCTTTTATTACCGGATCTAAGGCTACTGTATTAACTGGTGGTAGCACTTTCGTGTTAGTTATTATGGTCTCTAATTGTTTGATTTTCTCTTCTACGTCTTCTATCTCGTCGTTTACATTTTTCTGTATCTTATCGAATGTTTTAGAGACTTCTTCAAATTTTTCATTGTTCTGAATACATATGTCTTTAATTATTTGTGAAGTCTCGTCGTTTTATCTAGCTACTTATTTAATAATTTGAGACGTTTCATAGAATCTTTTGGAAACATTTTCGAATTTTCCATCAATTATTTTAGTTAAAACGGCTTCTTCTGCTCATTGAAACTGGAATGTCTCTGGGTCGTCTCCATTGACCCGCTGCAGTCTTCATCACGTTCTTCTAGTTGCTCACGCAACTGTTTAACTGAAAGTTCTACTAGCAGCATCTATGGTCAGGCACACACGTACTTTTTAAATGTTCTTTCGTACAAAGATCACTACCGAACTACGCGGATGTTCCCGACCAACAATATTTTTCAAAAGTTCAAAAGTCTTTTTTAAAAATCCCTGCTGAATTTATTTTTTTTAATCTCACGCCGTGACACCAACTGTAGCGAGATTAAATAAAACGAGCGGTTCGAATTTATACAAATATAGTTATTTATAAGTTTACAGTTCGGTACTCTATTATCAACTGAACTAACTCATAACATCGTTACATATATATACCAAAAGTATTATTCTAGAATCATCTTGAGAGTCCCACCTCTAATTCGTTGTTTGACGGTCGATCCTTCCATGCGCTCGAGACATCTGTCGAAAGATCTCGATCCCCTTTCGAGATGCAACCGTTACATGGCCACGCTGAGCATGTTCGTAACAATATGCTATACAGGAGGGGTGATAAGACTGCCCTTGTTGTACTTTAGCTTCTGGGATTCCGTATTCAGATGAAATTGGGCCTATCTAAACCCTAAATTTCCAGTCGCCTACGTACGAGGAGATTATTTTCGTCATGGCCCCGCTGTATCAATAATCTCTCATTTTGTATGTCAATCATTTATGCCACACTCTGTCGAAGGCTTTGCTTACATCCAGGAAGGCGTCTCCTATATATTGATTGTCATTAAATCCAGCTGCTACGTATTCTGTAAGTCTTAGACTTCAGTATGCAGTACTTTGCTGGAATATTGAGCTCTGAATCCGAATTGTGCTTCTGAGATTAACTCTAACCTGCCTGTCACTGATTGGAGTCTGGTTTAGATGACTAACTGTACTATCTGATTGACTGCTGGAGTAAGCTAATCGACCTGTAATTTTGCCGAAATATGTGGTTCTTTTCTTCGTGTGGTATATTAGTACTGCATTTGTTATGTTTGTGCGATATACAATTGATTTCGAAGGAAGATACTTTATATCTTCCTATTATATACCTATTATTATAAAATAATAGGTATTCAAAAACCGAATTCGTATAATAATCATTAACCCATAATGATAGACGTGAGGATCGTCTATCATTATGAGTTAATTTAATTTTATTTCCATTTTTCTCTTCGTTATGTTATGTATATTTTCTTACTACAGATTCCTGTTAGCTAAGATCTTTCACTTATTTTATTTATTAATGTTTTAATATAAAAAATATAACAGACTTTTTCTAATTTTTAAAGTCGTTACCTTTGGATATACTCAGAAACCTCTATAACGCAAAGGTAAGCCTAAGGCCATAAAGAAAAGCATCTTACTGTTTTTATTTACGGTACGTTAACCTAAAAAAGGCACTCGCGCAAAATGAGCAGAAACGAAAAAATATTCTTGATGTTTGTTTGGGTCTTTAATGTTTATTTCTTCACACAGATTTCTAACAGATTTAGCTACTGAGAGTTTGGTTTTAATTTGTCACTTATGAAATATAGTGCTAGTCTTGAATTAAGAATTAAAAAGTATTTCGAGAAAGAGTGGGATATTTTTTAAAGATTTAAAGATAAATGTTTAAATAAAATACTAAAAAAACTAATTACCAGGATAAACTATTGACTTACCATCAGTCAAATTTGTTGGCCTGCTTCTTCTTACTAAATTAGAACTGGTTATATTAGATGATATATCTAATATTGGTTTTTATTTTATCCAAATATCCAACTTTCGTATTATATTTTACGTGGTAGGCGTTAATTTCTTTGACTTTCTTCTTTTTAATATCCCTAGCTGCTACGGATTTTGACGGCTAACATAGCTATTGTGACTTTATTTGCTAGTACTCTAAATACTCCAAAAACTAGAAATATCTTGAATTCATAGATGTAGTAAAGCAACGAACAATAAATAAAACTCCAGTGCCAGACGAAATTAACAACGAACTGATTATAAACGATTAAGAGGAACTACTCAGGAGGATATACAAACTAATGGTTAAAATTTATAAAAACAAAAACATTTCTGCAGAATGGAAAATTTGACATTTTTAAGAGGAGGTATCCACCTATTTCAAAAGTGTAACAAAAGATTCTGACCACAATCACAAGAAACCGACTGAACTCTTAGATGGAAAAACATAAGACTATATCAAAAAAAATTTAGAAAATGTAGATTAACAATAGACACAATATCGTATAAACACACACCATCGAAAAAAGGTATGAACGTAAAATGTAACAAAACATATTTTTCATCGATTTCAAGTATGATAACGTACAAATGCCATGAATATAGAACGTGGCGTAAGACAAAGAGATGGCTTGTTAATGACACTATTTAATATCGTCCTAAAAGGAATAACTGGAGCCCAGGCTAAAAAAGATATTTATTCAAAGTGCTACACAAATCGTAGATGAAAGACGTAGGCTAGAAGAAACAATTTTAACGCTGATAAGATAAGCAACGACCTGATGAGTAATATTTAATCAAAATCAAACAAAATACGTAATAAGTACGAAAATAAATTCCAAATTGATTGATTTAAATACTTGGTGGGTGATAGTAGACGGCAAAAATGAAAGGAGTGCAAACATGAGCGAAAAAGTTAAAGCAGAGAATGAATGGTATATTAGAAATATCACTGACTACTTAAAGACAAAAAAATAAGAAAATAAAACAAAGAGAAACATATATTATAGAGTACTAATTAGACTAGTGATAACATAATGTGTTTTACAAAATAAGACGAAGAACAGCTAAGTGTAACTGTAAGAAAAATTGTGAGAAGAATACACGGCAGAATAAAAACACCGGAGGAAATTACAGAAGATTGAAGAACCCCCAAATTTTATTTATAACCGAAGGGGAAGATAAAATAAAATTTATTTAAGCACAAAGAAATGCGTTTCTTTTATCTTTAAATATTTAAATCTACCTTACCTTACCTATTTACCTTACCCATTCACAATACACATTGATCTTTTAAAACGAGTGATATTTTTGCTCCAATATTTGAACTTCTTCACATTGTTCACTCATCTATCGATTTTTGTCTCTAATAGCACTATTTACTGTTTTGAATATGTGCTTGTATTTCACTGTCTTCTTACCTTTCAACCTCCATCTACTGGAGTATTTCATCATTTATTCAGTTTATTTTTTATACTTCTTGTAGTCCAGTCGTTAAAGATTTAACATCTAAAAATTATATGAACTAGCTGAATAATGAATATCACTTGAACTTATATATTGGCTTCCTTGATTATAAAAAGGCATTCGACTCCATAGAACTTTGGGCAATAGAGAGAGCTATGAACAACTACAGGATAGACTCCCAATACAGAATGCTCATACACAATATTTACAAGAAAGCTACAATGAAAATACAAATTGATGCGAAAACCAAAGCTATACCAATCAACAGAGCAGTTCACCAGAGAGATGTTATCTCACCAAAGCTATTCACACTTGGACCTAAAGACGTATTCAAAGACATTAACTGGGCAGATAAGGGAGTAAATGTTAATGGAAGAAAACTGAGTCATTTAAGATACGCTGATGACATTGTAATATTCGCTACAAGTTTCGAAGAACTACAGACCATGATGACGCAACTATTTCAAGCTTCGGAAAAAGTAGGTCTTAAGATGAACTTGGAAAAAAACAAAAATTATGACAATTACACCGAACATTCCAGAAATAACATTGAACGACATAAATTTAGAAACAGTAAGCGAATACATCTACCTGGGACAGATAATGAAAATTAACAAAAAAATCAAACTGCCGAAATTACCAGAAGAATAAGGTTAGCCTGGACAGGATTTGGAAAACTGAGTCGGATCTTGAAAAGCACTAAAATAGAACAGTATTTGAAAACCAGAATTTACGATCAGTGTATCCTCCCTATACTCACGTATGGTTCACAAACGTGGACACTCACCAAGTCCAAATATGGATAAAATAGTAAAAGCACACAGAGCGATGGAAAGATCAATGCTCGGGGTGAGACTTATAGACAAAAAAACAAACAAATGGATTAGAAGCAAAACGAAAGTAGAAGACGCAGGAGAACATGCTGCCAAATTAAAATGGAGCTTCGCAGGACACAATGCCCGACTGAAGGATAAGAGATGGAACCACGAAATACAACAGTGGAGGCCATGGTTAGAAAAGAGAAGCAGAGGAAGACCACAAATGAGATGGGCTGATGATATGAAGAAGATCGGAGGACACAACTGGAAGCAAGTGGCGCAAAATAGAAGACACTGGATTGATTTGGGGGAGGCCTATGTCCAAAGTTGGATTACTTAAGGCTGAAGAAGAAGAAGAAGAAGAAGAAGCTGAATATTACTGAGAATGTTAATTTGGGAACCCCAAAAAAGACCCAAAAAAGTTTACCACTTTTACCTCCTGGTTCGTCTTAAAACTCTTCCTCGTAGGGGATACGGGTACGAAAAAAATCGATTTACCAAGAATCTGTACGTCGTAGAAAAAAAAACTTTTTCATCTGTGAAAAAATCTGATCATTATTGGTCGCAGCTCTGATTTCTTCGATTCTCTCCATAGATATGGGTAGATCAAACTCAACTAAATGAACAATTTCTCTTATTTTTTTATCATCTTTAACTGGGGTATTTAGAAATGATCTTAATGGAAGATCTGCTATTTACATATATTTGCCAGGCCAGGCAAGTATTGTACTTCAAAATCATAATTAAGCATTTTTAATTTAAGTCTTCGCAAACGATAACTTATTTTACAAATGTCTTTTTTGTTAATTACCACCAATGACTTATGATCAGATTTTATTATTACTTTTCTACCATACACAAACTGATGAAACTTATTTAAACTATACCAAATTGCCAGATACTCCTTTTCAATTTGAGCTTATCTAGTTTCTGTGTCAGTCAGTAGAAGCAAATGCTACTGCCTACCTTAAAACAGCAAACGGCAGCCAATACCATTCTGGCTTGCATCAGTTTGTATTTCTATGGGCAACATAGGATCAAATATTTTTATTATAGGTATTTTGTAGACTATATTTTTAATTTTTTGGAAGACTGCCAAGAGATCTTCTGTCCATTTATATTCTAAATTATTTTTAATCAATTTATTAACGGTAACAACAGTTCAGAGAGATTCGGTAAGTATTTATACAAGTAATTAAACATACCTAATATTCTTAACAATTCTTTTTTATTTTCAGGTTTTTTAAGGTTTAGAACAGCTTTTATATATTCAGTGTCAGGCTTAACACCTTCAGAAGAAAAAACCTGACCATGATAACAAACTTCAGAGACTTTTTATTGAATTTTACTTTTATTAAATCTTATACCAAACTTCTCTGCTCTCTTAATTATAACTTTAATGATTTTATCATGTTCTTCTTCTAATGAAGCATCTATAATAAAATCATCAAAGTAGATGACAATCGGCAAATCCCCAAATATTTTCTCATTCATGCGATGAAATACCTCAGGACTAACATTTAAACCGAAAATTGTCAAATGGTGTTATGAATGTACATAGTGTTACGAACATGCATTCGGCGTGGACCATGTAATGGTTGCATCTCGAAAGCGCCGAAAACTTTCGACAGATGTATCGAGCGCGAGAGGGATCAACCCGTCAAATAGTCGAATTAGAGGTGGGCTACTCCAGAATGTTCTAGTACATAGTGACTTTGACGTAGGAATAGGAAACTGGTCTAAACATATCTACTTATTTAAATGAACTGGATCTAGGCATATATGTAGGGTAACTGATGGTTTCTCCACAATAACTATATTATTGACCTATTCTGTTGGCTCTTCAACTTTAGAAATTATTCCTCTTTTCTCAAGATCTTTTAAAACCTCCTTACGACGTGGTTTTAAAGGATCAGATACCCTCCGACAACTTCTAGTTACAGGTTCGGCTTTTTTATGTAATACAATCTTATACTGATAGGGAATTTTGCCAGTGCCTTGAAAAAATTGAAATATTTTGTAAACGGTTTACTTTTTTCTTTAGAGTAAGTACTTACTGTATCTACTTTTTATTAGACCAATTTTTGTACAAGCGTTTAAACCTAAGATAAGCATACTGTTGTTACAATCTATTACCACAAATTTACTATTATTACTTTTACCTTTGATAAAACAACTTAAAATAATGTAACTTATGGCTATCACTCTATTATTTCCATAAGTGCTAAGTTCAAGGTTATTTCCACAATTTAATTTACAACTTTTAAGCCTTTTACAAACTTTAACGGTAGGTAGCTACAATTGGCTCCTGAATCCAGCTTAAAATTTACAAACTTGTTATTTATCAATATAATAATAGTTCATATTACCTTTATTATTGTTTTTTACGTTATCTATGTAGGGTTCATCACCACTCTTTATAGTTGAGGTTTCAGCGCCAATGTTATAAATAACTCTTGACTTCTTTTCCGAATAGTCTGACTTCCTCTCATGCCTTTCATTTTTTTGTTTACAACTGGAAGAAAAATGGTTTGGTTTTCTGTAATTGTTACAAATTTTCCCAAAGGCTGAACAACTTCTTGGGCCATACTTTGTGCAACATTTAAAACAGTTGTATTGGTTGTTACAAACAGCTTCTGCAGATCGTTCTAGAGTTTTTCTCCTGGAGGGCCTATTGTATCTAATTTCATTAATTTTGTATTTTTTTCTTAGGCCTTTGACTTGGAAGGTACTCAAGTCTGCTATTCTGCATTGATTTTTGGCTTTTGCAGTTTGCGTTTGCGTTTTTTCTTAAGAGTCTTTTTTGCAAGGATTGGTCTCGAATCCCACTAACAAGTCTATCTCTTATAAGGGAGTCTTCAAATGAATCAAAATTGCAATTTTTTGCCAGCAATTTGACATTCTTCATAAAGTTATCAGACTATCCATTTTCTTCCTGTACTCTAGTAAAGACAAGGTACCTATCATAAGTTTCATTTTTCAAAGGTGAGCAGTATGTTTTAAAGACATTTATTACAATATTATACAGTTTCCTCTCCTCATCAGTGAGCTTAAACGTTTTAAATATATCTTCGGGTTCTTCCCCTGCTAGATTTAAAAAAATTGCAGTCTTTCTGCTCTCTTGTTTGTTGGGCAAATCTGCTGCGTCCATGTATATATGTTAAATCTATCTAGAAATTTATCAAAGTTTTGACTTGCATGTTGATCAAAACGGATCCCATCAGGCGGTTTAAAATTAGAATCCATTGTGTTTAAATACGGGTTCAAATACCTGACACCATGTGATGTTTTATAGAAAAATAGAAACAATTATTCTTAGTTTAATATTAAATTTCTTTACTTCTACAGGACTTATTCAAAATGTGTCTCTTCAAGTGACAAGTGGCAGACGTAACCTCACAGGTAAACTAATTTATGTTAAGGTTGGTTCACACTAAGCTGTTTACGTCACATTGTCTCAGAAACAACGCAGCCAATTTTAGTAATCCAGTTTGCCCGCGAAATAAATTTTAAATATACTTTGTATCAACTCGACGGTAAAAATTCGATATCTTTTAATCAAAACGTGCCGCAAATGAAGTCATATTTTTCTACGCCTCAAGCATGTGATACAAAGACATATATTATATATTCAGCTATTGCAAGAAAACGTGTATCATCCGTATATTCTCATTAACATACTAGCTCTGAACATATCGTCAATCTTTAGTATTGTTTTTTTTTTCTCGAATGTAACAATACCCTTTTTCCCGTGGTCTCCTTAGTGTGTGGTTAGTCACCATGAACGACTCCTGGGTTTGAAAAGTTGTTTCCCTTCTTCTCTATTCTTTATTGTTCGATTAGGTTTGTAATAGTCTTGGTGAATGGTAGAGTAGGTTCAGTTAGGCGTTAATTTTAAGAAATGTGGCTGGCTAAATGGGCGCAGCTCTCAAAGGCCAAAAAAGAAAGTTTTTAAAAATTTGTTAAATAAATAAGTGTTGCGCGATTTTTGCCATTTTTTATGAATCTCATGAGATCAATAAAATTTATCACTTTCATTGACTGGTTGTAGTGAAATTTCCATTGTTTGATCCTAAGCTTTAAAACCTTTAGCAATAAATTTTGATTTTGAGTTTTGGCAACCAGAATAAGGCCTTTGAAATATGCCTATAGAACGCAGAATTTAAGCTTTTAAAATACAAACCATCACACGTCGCGGGAAAGGTCTCCACGAAGACGGTATTGACTGAAATTTGTAGCCAAATTTGTGTACTTTCAAAAAACGTACTTGTTAAATCTAAAAGAGATACACTTTTAAACGTTTAATATCGTTTGTAATGTGAAAGTTTAAAGTGTTTTTTAGGCTTATTTTAAATGCCTTACATATGGTTGCCAAAAATTAAAACCAAAATTTTATAACATAAGTTTTAAAGATTCGGATCTAGAAATCGAAATTCCATCGTGAACATTCAATAAAAGTGATAAATTTTATCAATCTCATGTGAATCATAAAAAATGGCAAAAACCGCCCTACATTTATTTATTTAACACCTTTATAAAAATTGACTTTATTTGCGACAAAATACAAAAATGGTATACAAATCTGACCTCTTCACATTTAAAACACATTTCGACTCTTGTCAATCGGACACTCTGATCAAAAAATATCAAAATTTTACTATCGAGTTGATACCTTTTATTTTAAATTGATTTCGCGCGCGTATATGACAGTTAAAATCCCCGGTGGCTTCAAGCTTTGTGTCTAAGATAACGATTCCTTCTACACAAAAAGTGCCAATTATTATTTTTGTTTACAATTATCTGAAATACATTTTTTATTTAAATTTTTTTTTCTACGGCGTACAGATTCTTGGTAAATCGATTTTCTCTCCATTTGTGTCCCCTTGCGAAAGGGCGTTTTAGGGAAAGCCGGAGGTTAAAGTGGTAAACTTTTCTGCATCTTTTTTAGGGTTATGAATTTGACATTCTCAGCAAAATTTAGCTGGTTCGAACGATTTTTTTAGGTGTTTTGTGTAAAACTTAAGAGGTCGAATAATCGAAGAAAAAATGCAATATTTTGACTGTAAATAAATTAGCAAAAAATAGCAACTATAACTGTGAACAAATTACGAGAATTAACGGGCTTTATATCATACTGTTATCTGTATAAAGAAGATAGATTCATCTTTTGGTATATTGATGTATTCGTAGTCAGTGGAGTAGCGTTGGTACCACGTTGAGACGTTAAGGGACACCCGGCGCCGAGGCCTAAAAGAGGACTTAACCGATACACTCGATATGCTTACTTGTCATCGAAAGCCATAGTCTGTGGACTAGTACGCATTTCGATGAGCACCGCCCCGCCTCGAATTTTCCCATTGGCTCTTGACCTGGAAATCCCTATTTATCGCTCGAACAGCGCATATAAATAGTGGCGATTTTCAGGTCAGCCAGGTCAGTCCCTCACGGGCTTTTCGAGAGCTTATTGCTCTCGGGGCTCTGCTTCCTGCATTTATTTTCCATACTCTGTGGCTGAGAATTGTTTCAACTTAACTTGGTGCTTTTATTTCGACGAAGAAATTGTCATGTAAGAAATATCTTGTCTTTTTCAAGGCAAGACACCGAAGGTAAAATGGACTTAAGTAGAGGAGCACTCGACGTTCACTCCGAAGCCCTCTACAGAGCACCCGGGGATATCAGAAGGTGGTTAGACCCTTATTTGTTCCCCCGAGGTGACATACTGTGCGCTGTCGCGATAGGAAGTGTCTCGCCTTTTTAAGGATAAAAGTGTGCACCTACAATTTCTAAGGGGTGGTCAATGGTTCGTGGGGCAAATGCAAAAATGCAAATGCAAAAATGCAAAAGTGCAAAAATCACCCTCTTGTATGGCGCTTTGAAATAATTTCTAAAAATAACAAAAGAAGTCAAATTCTTCGTACTTAAAACCAGACATGTGTTTAAGCCAGTTTTACAATTTTACAAGATTTTACGAAATAACGCGAAACAATATATTTTAAAGCAAAGTCGTTAGAATATACAATTAAATTAGATAGCATTATAGTACAGTTAAAGAAAAATATTAAATGTAAAATATGAAAATGAATACTACATACTTTCCCAAACAATGGGTATAGCGGAATTTTCATCTCTGACGACTGAAGTATAATTGCTTATCTTGGATTTCTTAATTGACATAATTTAATATGTATTTCGATGTTATTTTCTCTATGTTTTGCGTTTTCTGTGTTAGTCATTCTTTTCCTATACATCATTGTATGTCTTACTTTACTATTATTATATACTGTACTATACTATTTTTGAGGATGATTAATTTATTTCCACGACCTCAATGTTTTTGTGCTTTTCAGATTGTTCCCAAAAGTTCTTCCACTTTTTTTAATTTCTTTTTTGAATTGTATTGTTATTCTTGCTTTGTAGGTTTTTTGTACTTAACTGCCATATCCTTTATTTTTTTTTATTAAATTATACACACTTATCCTTTTTCTAGTTATATGACCGATATCGATCGTTGGATATCATGTTTGCTACCAAATTCGCAATAGTTACTTTATTGACAGCAGCTGTAAATAATGATGTAGTCGATTGTCAATTTTTCAGCTATGATGTTCTTCTTCTATCAGGAATACATTTACCTTAGATCTTTCCCTGGATGATCCGATGTAAAAGTTCATAGTTTTCAAGGTCTCTCATAATGCGACCGAAGTAATCCAGCTTGCGTCTCTTTACAAAACTTACTTTTACCTACAAAAACAGTTATAAAATAATGTTTCGGTCTATACTAAAGTATTATAGTTGTTCTAAATCTGAGCACTTTCCAAGTCAAGCCGTAATGTTTTTTTAATCCTCATATTTGTCAGTTTACTGAACATTTGTATTCACCCCATCCACTGCTTAATTTTAACTGTTTTGTATCTCATCCTGTAGCTCCAAATTCAAATAAACAGAAATTAAATTACCTCGAAGGTAAATCTGCAAAACCCACACGAGCGGATTCAACACAGCTTTTCATTTCGACATTAAAAATCTCCCGCCCTTTCCAACGACTTTTAATTCTGTCTGTGATGTCAATGGGGGTTTGATGAATTTTTTTAGTGGAAAATTCGGGAGTTCCTTGTTAAAGGAATTAATTAAGCTTGGGGGATTTAATGAAATATTTTTGAGTGAGAGCGGAGGAGGTCTCATTATTAAAATGAGAGAAATTATATTACTGTCATGAAACGTTTAGATTTTGTATAAATATATATATATATATATATATATATATATATATATATATATATATATATATATATATATATACATATACAGGGTTACGAAAAAGTCTGGCAACAAACCTTTATCTTGGAAAGGAATAAACTTAAAATTATAAAATTTTGGGATATTTAGCATTATATTATGCTTGTTTTACAAGATAACTCAAGTTTGTATGACGTCATCAATTCCAGTATCGCAAGTATATAACCACCAATATATAACCACTTTAATTAAAAAAAAAACATGAAGTTTAAATTTTGACCAAAGTTAATACAAAATGTGGTTAATACTTACTAGGTGTACATGTTTTGAGCCACTAAATATCTGGGTAATAACCCGTTAAAAGTAATAGGTTACAATTTAGTTTACATTATTTAGTCTTATATATTAGGTTGTTAAAGTTACCAGTGGATATGATAACATGGCAACGTACGACTCCACATGAAGTTGTCATCAAGTCCTCGTAGACTGAGACGAAGTGTCTACGAGGACTTGATAATAGCAACTGATTGAAATGACAATATTGACATGTTAGGACGGAAGTCCTAACAGTACAAGGTAACAAGTTAATAAAATAACAGTAGCAACCATCAATGTTGTAGTTTTAAATTGTGAATTTGTCCTTAAGTTGTGTTAAGAACATGTAGAAAAGTGTTTTATTGATTAATGTATGTGGCGAAGAATTGTGGTGAAGAATTGGGTGGGTACTAATAGGCAACCAACTATACATAGGTATAATAAATTGGTGTGAAATAAGGATTCTAATAAAAGGCCCTTTATGTTTTGCAATATTTGGTATCTGGAAATTGCAAAATAGACATATGTGGGAAGTTCGATTCTTGAAACTTGTCAGACATTCTCAGACAAATAGCAGTCGATAATGGATACGATCACAACATCATCAATAAACCCATCCATAGAAGACGCCTTAAAACCCTTCAGGAGACTGCGTTCCCCAGAGACCTTACCACCAAACCCAATTATGTTTTACTTCCAAACCATCACGAGAATCTTTCTGGAGATATTTGAAATCTCATTAAACGTTCGTTTGAAAATCTTTTAAAGTACCCAATAATTTGGGTCAATACATATCTAAGTCAAAAGATCCCATCAATTATATGAACCGTAGTGGTGTTTATAGACTAAAATGTTCAGATTGTGATGCCACCTACATAGGAAAAACATGTAGATCATTGTCTTCACGCTCTCTAGTTTTCTCTTCACACAAAAAGAGAAAACACCTCCACCTTCTCTCAATATCTAAAAGAACAAAACCACACCCTCAATATCCCAGAAGAGATATCACTTATCCACAATATCCCCAAAAAAAAATTTATATTCATCATTATTCGTTCGTCAACTATTCATCTTCCTTAGGTCACTCCAAAACCTCTTTTCAATACATCAAACTCTCTATCTTTCCCCACTCCTTTCTATTTAACCTAAACTTCAGGTATGACCCCTATATCTAATGTTTGCCATGCTTATTTTCGACACAACTAATCTTCTCACAACTTACTCTCCTCACAACATTTTAAAACATCACATTTTTTTTACATAAAAATTTATCAGAATCACCATAACCATTCTACTTTTGCAGTTCTTACATATCTGGTCAATATACACCAATAGTCTATCAACTTTTCTACCCACCTCAAGCTCATGAACTTATAACTTATCCTTTTTATATTTCTCATGTACCTAGTATTGCTTTATAACAGATAGGGCCTTTTATTCTTAAGTTATAAGTTGAGTAATGTATGATCTACCTATTACAAAACCACCCACATATCTGTTTATACAAAAGCATCACCTTTTCATTCTTTTCCATCCCTCATCTCATTTTACTTATTCATAAAGCTCCCTTAGGATTTGGTTTCGGATCTCTGGAGACCCCAGCCTTCTGTAGAGTCTTTTTACTTCTCACAACTTTTTTAAAATTAGACATTTTCTTTTTTACTTAAATTTAACAGACAACAAACATTCTACTTTTGCAGTTCTTACATATCTTGTCAATATTCAACAATAGTTTATTAACAATATTTACCCACTATAAGCTCATGAACTTTTAACTTATCCTTTTAATATTTCTAATGTACCTAGTGTTGCTTTATAACAGATAGGGCCATTTTTTCTTAAATTATAAGCTGAGTAATGTATGATCAATATATTACAATACCACGTTTCAGCCATCAATTTTCTGTTCGTCACATATAGTTATTAACTTAAAAAAACAAATAACCAACTTTATCCGGTAACACATAATCAGTTATTTATGTTCATAAACTTGTAACTTAAGAATTTTTTATATTTACCAGGTACCAAATGTTGTTTTTAACATACAGGGCTTTCTATGCTTATCTTATAAGTCCAGATACCAGATGAACACTACATTACAAAAGTATTTTATTGTTTATATATTATTTCCAGGTACTAAATGTTGCAAAACATAAAGGGGTCTTTTATTAGAATCCTTATTTCACACCAATTTATTAGACCTATATATAGTTGGTTGCCTATCAGTACCCACACAATTCTTCACCACAATCCATTCCACATATATTAATCAATAAAATACATGTTCTTAACATAAATTCAGGACAAATTCACAATTTAAAATACAACATTGATGGTTGCTACTGTTATATTATTTTTATTTTAACTTATTTAATTTTTAAATATTGCTAGCTTCTGTCATATTTAGACACATACATTAAGTTACACTCACTGCTTTGTTCGGACTTCTGTCCCAACAAGTCAATTTTGTCATTTCAATCAGTTGCTATCATCAAGTCCTCGTAGACACTTCGTCTCAGGACCAACAACTTCATGTGGAGTCATACGTTGCCATGTTATTATATCCACTGGTAACTTTAACAGCCTAATATATAAGACTAAATAATGTAAGCTAAATTGTAACCTATAACTTTTAACGGATTTTTACCCAGATATTTAGTGGCTCAAAACATGTACACCTAGTAAGTATTAACCACATTTTGTATTAACCTTGGTCAAAATTTAAACTTCATGTTCTTTTTAATTAAAGTGGTTATCTACTTTTTAGGACACTAATGATGGAATATGGAGTCCGAAAACGTTTTGTCTTCATGACAGAGCCCGTTTGGGTTTTTTAATTTATATACCTTTTATAAAGAATTTTAACACAAATTTTTTTTTAAATATCTCAATGATCTTAATTATAGACTCCAAAAATTACAAACGCCTTTAGGGTTTAATAGTGTTTAATACATACAACAGAAATAAAAGAAAATAACAAAAATGCCAAAATGTTCAATATAATTAAAATATACATTGAAAAATTTTACACATATAAAACAAACCAAAAATAAAATATCGCTTCCTCCCTATCCTGACAATTTAAACCTGCGTAGCCCAAATTTATTCTAAATGTAGTTATTCACTGTTTCCCTGACGACAGGTGAAACCTCAAAACATATGTAACAGAAAGGTGAAACTTAAATTGAAATAGTAAAAATGTATAGCGGAAGAAGGTTAAAACAGACATTATTGAAGATAGAAAATATGTGTTTAAACTTTAGTTGGGAGCAACGATACATAAAATTCTAGATAAGATAAAGAATCTTCTATACCAGCCTTGTATTACTTTTGCTCTATAATAAAATGCTGAGGCAAGCCCCACGGAAGAGTCGTCTCGAAATAACGTTCTTCGCGTCGATTGACCACTCTTCATTAATTATTCGTTTGTAGTCATCATATATTCTTTTAGTCATCAACTATACTCAAATTTTAATTTTAAATTTTAACCCTATTTTAAACTCTTATTTCTTTTATTTTAACAGGTTAAGAGCTACCATATTGAAAATTTTAATGTATTCATTGACCGATCAATTTTTTTAAAAAGTAGTTCTATTACTTTGAAATACCACAGATCTGAGGCTTGAAAACGCAGTCATAAAAGGCTGCAACCAGTATAAATATCTAGGAAGCATCATATTAGCAGATGGCAGAGTTAAGATAGATGTACAAATCCGAATAACCCAAGGGAAAAAATGCATACGAATACTGAATTCATTACTGTGGTCTAATAAAATAAAGATGCATACCAAACTTTGCGTATACAGAGCAATTGTAGAACCAATTACCACATATGGTGCCGAATGTTGGACGATGACAAAGAAGGTCATGTCGAGCATCGAGAATGGAAAGAATCAGGAATGAGGAAATACGAAACCGTACAGGAATTAGAGATACTCTTTCAGATAGAATACAAGGAAGGCAATTACAATGGTATGGTCACGTGATGAGAATGGAGGAGGAGCGGTGGCCAAAGAAAGCCTTAATGTATGTTCCGCCAGAAAGAAGGAAAAGGGGAAGACCACCAGATTCCTGGAGAAGCGAAATTACAAAAACAATGCAATCTAAAGGCTTAGAAGAGGGAGATTGGAGAGATAGGAAGATGGAGGCTGAAATGCGGGAAGCGGCAATCGCCGTAGGACCCCCGTTATATGATGATGATGATGATTTCTATTACTTTCTTTAACTTTCAAATCAAAATCTAACACTCTAAAACGCGAATTTTGGTTAAAATTTCATTTTTCAAAATGTGAGTCCACGTTGGAGTTTTACGGCCACCAGCAAGATTTATATTACAAAATGCTTATGAGAGTTCAACGTGACATCACTTGTCTATTCATGTTAATAAAGTGTCGGCAAATCTAACAAGCGAAGGCTCCATCGCCGTGGCTTGCGTTTTTCTTGTCAGACTTAGATTAGAGCGGTACAATGCAGTCGTATGAGAAAGAACAAAAAATATCGGCAAGAAATTCTGTCAGATGAAGAATCGGGTGAGTTGACGACACGTATCTTTTGAAAGAGTACCAACCAACTGATTCTAGTGACAGTGAAAATGAATCAAGTAATCCAGAACAGAATAAAAAAAGAAAACGTGTGGCCAAAAATACCAAACCCTTGGAACAAGATGTATCGGCGTCCACCAGTAAAGAAAAAGAATATACGAATTTCGGAGAACATGTTGATGCTGCTATAGAATCTGTCATTGCTCAACATTCTGAACTCTCCGAACAGGAAATTTTAGAAGAACCAATAGAATCCAATGCAATGAATGAAGCTATTGTCTGGGAGCCGGTCAACAGTGAAAATTTACAGAAATTTACATTTGAGGACTATAATTCTGCAGGTTTTTATATACAATTATACGAAAAGTTCTACAACAAATCGCCGTTTCAATTCTACAGATATTTTGTAGACGACGGTGTTTTATCCATAATGGTAAATATCTTATTTATTTTGTTCAATTAATTTTGATTTTTTTTTAATTTTTAGGTCGAAGAGTCAAAAAGTTATGCCTGCAGTCTCAGGAAAGAAATCAGAAAAAAAGCGCACGTATTACCGCGTGGCACAACACTGATGTTGTCGAAATAAAACGATTCCTGGGTATAGTTATATGGATGGGATTATGTCATTTTCTATATTTTCATTCTTACAGGTCAAAGAATGATCTTTATGTGAATAATATCAACAAAAAAAAATGTCAAGGAATCGCTTCCAGTTATTGTGGAAAACGCTGCATTTCAACGATAATTGAGTACAAACAGATGACCGTCTGCAGAAGATCGTTCCCTTGGTTAGCAGATTGAAGGATAAATTCTAGGTTGTCATCGTTCCAAAGGAAAACGTGTGCATTCACGAAACGTGCCTTTTCAAGGGCACTAAAATTCAAGCAGTATATTGCCATCAAGAGGCACAAATTTGGGATTAAATTATTTAAACTTTGTCTGGAAATGGTTATACCCACGATTTTAACGTATATGGTGGAAAAGAATATGCTGAGGGTACCACTGTACCAACAAATGTGGTGATAAAACTTATAGTTACTTATAATGATAAAACTACTACAGTTCTGTCACACTTGCACATGAACACCTACACCGAAAAATGTATATGATTAGTACGCTACGTGCAAACCGCAAATATAATTCCCAAGATGTCATTTCCAAAAAATTAAAAGTAGGTGAACATGTAGCTGAACAAAGCAATTCGGTCATCGTTGTTCAGAAGTGGAGAGAAAAACAAGATGTGTTGATAATTAGTACCAAATTCGCTGACGAAATGGTGACAATGCAGAAGGCACTGTGATGTTGTAAAGCTAAATAATGTCATTGAATATAATAAATATAAAGGCTTCATTGATATATCAGATCAAATAAGAAGCTCTAATTCGCCATTACATATAGGAATAAAATAGTACAGAAAATTATCGCTGAAGCTCTTGACTGACACAGCACTTATAAATGCCTATGTCGCGCATCAAAGAATTGCCAATGAAAGCATGACGATTACAAAATTCAAGGAAGAAGTAATTCGGGGCCTATTAGGAGATTTTATTGTCACACCAGTCATTATGACAAATAGTCACAAACTCAGCGATATTGGTCGTGCAGGCAAAAGACGATGTATAACGTGTTACGTAAAAATGGTAGAAGAGGAGAAGGCAAGTAGCACAGAGGAAAGCAACCAACACTTTATTGACATGTGATGGCTGTAAAAAATTCTATTGCCTTAACTGTTTTTTTGTCATGCATTCCACGACAAAAAATTTAGTTAGTACTTTAGATACAATTTTGATATATTATTAGGTTTTTTTTTATGAAAATAAAGCTTATTTTGCCTAAAATGTATTCTTACTATAAATACACAACAAAAAAATATATAATTAGGCAATTGTTACTTATAAATATGATGGGTCATGTGAGACCTCGTTGACATCTCAGAAGCACAGGCCAACTATGCTTTCTAGACCATATGGCCGGGCTCGGAATGTCCCCGTGTATTTGAAATGAGTTCGGGAAGCCGCTGTTGAGCTACACAGCATTTTTTGACAACCTGGCGCGTGAGTCCAAGTCGGCATTACGCGACAATTATATAACTTTTATGTGTGAGTCCATGTTATCCTCTCATGGCACTTAACCTGTTAATAATAATTTAATGTTTAGTCTGACTTTGATAGGTCTGTTAGAAGTAAACAAAGTATGCTTTGTTGTTTTAGTAGATGGCGCTACTAACAAACAGAATAATTTATTGAATTATTTTAATATAATATAATTTGTTTAAAATATAAATAATAGATAACAAAAGTCTTTAATCAATTTTAAAAATATTATTTTCATATAACGTATTTATATAACTTGTCTAAAATTTAAATAATAAATAAATTATGAAATTACTATAATTAAATTTTGAAAATACAATTCTAATTTTAAGAATTCAAAAAACATAGTATAAAGCTTCGCGCTACCACCTAGTGTACTACGTTTATTTTTGATTGTATTAATAGAAAAAATTTAGAGCTTTCATGCCCTGAGTATGGCCCTGGATAACAAACAGTTACGAGAAAAATATTGATACCGAATATCCAGATAAATATCCACTTAATAGAATCAACACACACATTACTCATATCCACTGACTAAGATCCCCTTCCACTTTTTCTTTTTTCCCAAGCGACTTTTCGGGACGACGTGAGAAGTATTTTTTAGAACCTCTAAATAATAGATTACTTTCCGCTAAGTTCTAAAGATATATTTGGTTTATTGGGGAGAAGTCGTTTTCTTTAGTTTGTGTGTGGAGTGTTAAAAAATGGATGGATATAATCCACTGTAATAATTTAGTTTTATTCTAATAGAATGGTAAATTTTATACCTTCTGATTTAATAAAAAATTCAAATTATTTAAGCTAATAATTCTTAATAATAGCTTCGCATTCTTTTTTTTTTTCTCCATCGTATTGAATATATTCCGATCTGTTAATACCAATTAATTGCTTTTATTTTCTGCCTTCTGACTTATTCAATGGAACTCAACTTAAACTCAAATGAAGCTTCATGGGATACACTGCTTGACAAAATGACCAACGTTGAAATGCCACAATTTAACATTGGAGATCCTACAAAGGCTCGAGGAAAAGCAAGGACGAGATGGGTAGATGAGATCAAAAAAATAGCCGAAACAAATTCTAAGTATGTTGCTTAGGTTAGAGATCGATGTAAGGATTTGAGAGAGGCCTATGTCCAAAAATAAACAATAAAAGGCTAAGAAGAAGAATTATTAAATAAAATTAAATTATTTCAGCTAATAGTACTAATAACAGATTCCTATTAATTTTCTTCTCATATTTAATATATTCCTATCCGTTGACATGTTTATGCTTCTTCAATTAAAGCTAGCTTTGGTAATTATTTCCTATCATTCGCATTTAGCTGATATTTTAAGTATGGTGAGTTAAAAATTTCGTTTGTGTGGAAAGCTTAATTAGAGAAAATCGTCGAATTTCAATCAGAGAAATTGTAGAAAATGTTGTTTAAATGCAGGATCTGTCCATACTCTCATCTATAAACTGGTTAATGACAAAGTTTGTGTGCAATGAGTTCTTCGCCTCTTGTTAGAGAACTAACACAACATGCGAGTGGATTTATCTTTGCAACGTTTCACGGAATATAGGCAAAACGGCAATCTCATTTCTTTGTACTTTTACTTATTTCAGGAAAGCTGAAAAACCGCGGCGCGTTATATTCTCTACATCCAATTGTGATTTTTTTATGAATATACTTCTAGCGTCTCTTAATACGTATGTTTTATTCCCTAAAACCAATAAAGAAAACGCGCACATTGCTAGTACATTCATATTTTTATTTTGGATACATTAATTTACATACATTAATTTCTGCAAGATTTACAGTTCTAGTTTTTTTTTTCAGAGCTCATTAAAAACCGCAGAGGCAACTTGGTTGGAAGATTTTTGCATATTACTTTGACACCATGTATAAATTGAAACAGAGTCTGGATTCAGTGAAGTTGATGAATTACCAGAAATGACAGCAAGATTATAACAGTACAGCTGTCAACTGTAATACGCCATTTGGTCAGGTACTTTTGAAAGTGAAAAATTTTTTTGCATATCGAAAGGGATTATCAAGAGTTCATTTCTTTACTCCCCTATATGGTCAAAAAATGCTCGAGCCTACATTTCATAAAGGTTCTTTTTCGTTTCCCATAAATTAATCATATTAATTTTTTTTCTGTAGCTTGTTTTACTCTTTCTTCAAATTCAAGGCAGGTTGAGCAAACATCTGGAAGAGGTGACGTAAAACTGACATTAGAACGTGTATTAAAAATGTTTCTTAATTATGATTATGTTACCTTTAAAAAATTTCCGTCTGTACTTTGGTCATACATAGCGTACATTTTGCTGATGTTAAAATCAAAAACTAAAGTACATTCTCTTGCTTTTATCTACACCATAATGAGACTCAATTCCTTTAATTTTTTTAGTAAATTTAATAACAGATGATTTTTCTGCAAACACTGCCTCTTTCCTATTGCCACCACGAGTTTCGCGGGTCATCAGAAAACCATCCTTCCATCCTGTGATCCCTAAAATTGCAAAAAGGCATTTCTTTAAACCTTTATTTGAACTTGGCCCTTATTTAATACAAAATAATAGTAGATCTTCTAGTTTTGTAAGGCCCACCTTTCTTATTTCGCGTTCTGGCTGGGTCAGATTTCTTGAAATATTTGAGAAGAAAACTATCTTACTTTGTCTTATCCTTGAAATTGTAAAAAGGTTAGTGGAATTACGAAACATCTCTTATTGTAATTGACAACTTTTTATTTTTACTTCTATGCTTACAAGTCGAATAAGTTCGTAATAATTTCGCATAGTACCAGAAGCAAACAGAAAACCACATGTTTATTTTTTGCAGGAATAAAAATTAAAATTTATACATTTGTAATTTACAACCCAAAAACGGTGTTCGTAGATAACATAAACCATGGCAGAACGTAAACTAGTATATAGAGATGACATGCTAACTTACCTTTTAATCTTATCCTGTTCCCGATTCCAATTGTTTTTGTCGCCTAATATCTTCCTGGTTTCATTTTTAGGCTCTTCATCTGCGTTTACTTGCATTTTTCGGAAGAATAACGCAAATAATATTTAAAAAACACAAAAACTGTTAAAATTACGTCATAAACTGTTGCAAACTTAAAACGCAATGACCACTCTCAGTAGGTTTGTTCTAGTGCGCCTGGCAACTTATCGGAAATACTACCTTTCGATTGGCTGTAACGGAGTAGTCCGATTCTGCTACAAAATTAAGTTGAAGCTGTCCGTTTCTGAAACTGATGCTCGTTTTAAAGTGCAATTTTTTTGCATGTTCTAACCGCTTTTAAAGCTAAAGCAATTTTAATTTAAAGTTGTCCGGCTCTGTACCAAGCTTTATGTCTTTTTTTTTGAACCATGAAGTAAGCTGTTTCATGATGCAATGGAAAAACGCAAATTCTCTGCCACCAAAGAAGTTTAAAGTATACTCTTCTGCAGGTCATGTTAACATTTTTTTTCGGCCATAAAGTACCCTTGTTCGCAGAGTTTACTGGACTCTCTTTTACTAATATAGTAAATATTAATACAAAACTGAACTTTAAACAAGCTTTATTAAGCAATAAGACAAAACCATTAAGGGAAGCTTAACATGATGTTATTTTTCTGCACAAAATGCGCAAAGTAATGAAAGAAAATCGACAAAAAGAAATTAAAAATATTAAAGGATCCACCCTAAAGTTCCAAATTACATGAATTACTGAAACCTGCTTTAAACGGTAATCATTTACAGACAAACAAAGAAGTACAAAATTTTGTAAGGCAATCGCCACAAGAATTCTTTAAGCAGACTAGACATCGGTTGGTGAAATAATGGGATATTTACTTTAATGGTGGTGATTTGTAGGGTAATTATTTGTCGATATATTTTCCAGTAATTTTTTTTTGTACTAAAAATATGTTTTAATTGAACAAGCTTCGTAGCCATTTTTTTAGTTAAAAAGCCTCGTTAGATAAAAAAGGCGATCAGCTATAGTGTGACAACTACAGAGATATAACCCTGTTAACAACTGCTTACAAATACTAGCAAATATTCTCTACGAAAGGCTTCAAGTTTACACAGTTGGCATAGTTGAAAAATACCATGCCGGATTCACTCCAGAACAATAAACAATTGAGCAAATTTGTTTAATAACAGATCGTCGAGAAAACATTAGAACTTAACATTGAAATCCATCATCTATTCGTCGACTTCAAGTCTGCATACGATAATGTCAAGAGAACAGTACTATACCAATCAATGCGTGAGTTTGGTATACCAGAAAAATATCCGATTAACGAGAATGACAACGTCTAACTTAAAACGAAGACAAAACCAGGCACATGTTGGTTACTAAGAATCCTATAGCAAATGAGAAATGGGAAACAGCATTTGGAAGTCATATCGTTAAAACAATTTTACAGCTTAACATACCTTGGCTCGCTAATGACTTCTACCTATAAAACAAGCAAAGAAATTAAAAGACGAATAAACGTTACAAATAGGGCGTACTATGGACTCCAAAAACAATTTCACTTTGGAAATTTCACAATTTCACAATTTCAAGGAAAAATTGAAATTATTATATACAAAACACGGCTGAGCCGGTCCTCGAATACGGGGCGGAAACATAGACGCAGAAGAATAAAAGTCTTCTGGGAATATTCGATTGTAAGATACCTCGCAAAATATTTGGAGCTATAAACGATCACGGGCAGTGGCGCAAAAGATTAAATTTTTAATTATATTAACTCTTTAATGGACCAGATATCATAGCGTTCATTAAAAAACACAGCGTCTTAGATGGGCCGGACACATAATACGAATGTCTGACACAATGATTGCTAAAAAGCTAACGACAGGAACACCTATAGAAAGAAAAAGCAGAGGCTGACCACGAAATTAGGTGGTTAGATGGAGTTGAGACCAACTTAGGGATACTAGAGATCAGTAGATGACAACACGTTGCTAGAAACCGAACATAATGGCGACTAATCTTAGAGCAAGCTAGTATCCACAGAGAATTATCGAGCCAAATATGATGATAGTGAACCGAACAGGCACCAATAGAAAAAAGAAATGGGATACCTAGATTCCGATTCGTGCATCAAGACGTTAATATTCTGAATATAACCAACTGGCAAAAACAAAGGATTAAGGAGGTCGCAATGGAGGAACTTTTTAGAGAAGGTCAAAAACTTTAATAAGGGTTTTTAAAGCCAATGATGATGATAAATACATTATTTGAATATTTTTTTTGAACTACAACTAGACAATTGTAATTTTTGGACAGAAAGCTCTAAGTGGTTAATTTTGATTATGAATATTTGCACATTTACAAAATAATCTTACAAAATGAATGCCCCACCGTCTTTTTTACCGGTTACATCATTGAATTAGATCCAACTCTTTAAATAATTACCATAAAAATCTTTAGAAACTGAGGTTTTAGTTTAGAAATTCTCTAATTTAAGTCTACTGAGTCCGTAGATATGCAGGACGTGAATAGAAGCGCTTTGATTTGGGTACTGCATATTACAAGATTGCGTAAAGTGAATTCATATTTATAATATTGTCGTGTTGGGTTAAATCATCTGTATTCATCTTGTATTCATCTGTTAACTTCATTTTCTATTATAGTATTTTTATTTTAAAAATAGTTGGCGTCCAAATTTTCATTCAACTCTCCAATCAACTTTCTATTTACTAAATATTGTCTTATTTAAACATCCTATTTAATCTTTATTTTTTATTTTCAATCTTCATTTTGTTTTTTTAGTTATAATTTCGGTATTTGACTCCAGCCATTGGCATCCAACGTTTCTGGTGGGTCGTTCAGTAGTTACAAATCCTTATATTATTCATTTTATAAAAAAAAACTTTTGAAAACTTCTATATTTTTTTTGTCAATACTGCTACAAAAAAATTATGTGCAATTTTTTAGATCTAACAAATATAAGTTGATATTTTAACATAACATGTAATTTGAAAGTACTTTGTATAAAATCTGCATAAAGCAGTCCGCAGAAAACATAAACACTATAAACTAACTTTTCCATATTGATCATCGTGACCTGTAAAGACGCAGGATTATATCCATCCCGTCTCTGGTATCCCGTTCGTATCCTGTTCTATTCTGTTCTGGTGTGGTCCAATCACCCCAGCGTTTGTATACGAGTCGTCTGCTCGATTCTGGTGTGGCTGTGCTCTACAGAGAACATCGACGTCAACATCGACGTCGGACGAGTTTTGAATTATAATGGTTATTGCCCCTTCTATCCGTTTCAGGGACGGCTCAAACGGAATAATTCAGCAGGAGGTATGCCTGGAATGCGCTGCAGGATGTAAAACAGTTTTCGATTGCCTTTAAAATATACAACGATGGTGTATAATTCCTTTTGATATATCCAACAAATAAGGTGCAGCAGGTATTAGGAATTTTTGGCATCAATCGTCCGAAAGTGATAAAACTCGGACAAATAGACGCTTATTTAACTAATACGAAAAAGAGCAGGAAACAGGTAGATGCAAAAATATATATATATAGTTATCAGTTTTTTCTTTGTGGTTAAATGAAATTATGGAAAATGGAATCTCACTTATTAGAAAAAATAAATTATAATTTTTAGAAAATTTACTATTTGCATGGATCCTGATAAAAAATATTTAAGGGGATTTAAAGAAAATACTGAAAACGGGATGTGGCAGTGGCTCTTTGGGAGTGACCGATGAGGGGAAGCATAGATTTCTTATCGTGGTCTATGCACGGAGACCAAGCTCCATATATATATATATATATATATATATATATAAACTCCTGTTCAGAGTTGGTTATCAATATATGTACCTGGAATGTGAAGAAAATTTTATGTTTTACAAGTGTATGCCCTTACGAGCAAAAAACCAGAGAAAAAGGTAGAGCAATTGTATTGAATTAATTGGTAGTTTTGGTCTAGGGAACACAAATGAAAGGGCAGAAATATTAAAACTATTTTTAGAGAAAGAAGAATTTGCAATACTAAACACGTTTTTTAAACTACCGCCAAGACGTTTGTATACTTACGTCTCTCCGCAAGATCAACCAGGAAACATAATAAGGAATCAAATTATTTATATAATCGCGAACAAGAGATTCCGTAATGGATGCCAATCAGTTAAAAGTTACCTCGGTCCTGATGTATCATCATATTCCTATTATTGGTAAATTAAAGTTTAGATTTAAAAAGGTTACAAAAAAGAATAGCAACAAAAAATGTGATTTGAGAAGACTAAAAGATATGAAAACAAAAGAGACAGTCGCACGGATTCTTGCAGAAAATTTAAGTAATATGGAGCAAACATATAATCCAAAAGAATCACTCCAGAATATATATAAAACCTTTAATAATATCAGATAAGAACATCTAATAGAAAATATAGATAAGAGAAAAAGTTGCATGAATGAGAATATAATGCAACTCATGGAAGAAAAAAGAAAATAAAAGAATAATAAGAGAATGTACAAAAATATTCAGAGGCGAATAAGAACCGAATGACAAAAGGTCAAAGAAAATTGGTTAAAAACACAGTGTAAAGCGATAGAGTTATTGGAACAAAAATACGTTACATTTAATATGCAGAGAAAGGTAAAACAAGCAGCCAGTCTTCAAAAATCCAACACAGCTAACAATCTGCAAGATCAATAATAATCACAGATAAAAATAAAGTAAATGAAATTGGGGGTGAAAGAAAATGACATATGGCGCAGAAGATATACATAATTATGAACTATACACAGAATACAATGAATCCGAGGTCATAACATTCATAAAGATCGGACGTCTGCGCTGGATGGGCCATGTTGAACGGATGTTGGAGACTGGAACACCAAAACATATAATGAGGCAAACACCAGTAGGGAGAAGGTCCAAAAGGAAGACCCAAACTTAGATACATGAAACAAGTGGAACAAGATCTTAAAACATTTAAGATTACCAACTGGAAAAACAAAGCAAGGAACAGAACAGAATGGCGGAAAATCCTAGAACAAGCCAGGACCCAGAAAGGGTTGTCCAGCTACTGATGATGATGATGATGATGATGATGATGATGATGATGAAAAATCAAGAAATATGAATTTCGTGCATATTTCGTGTATCGTTTTCGTGGTCTTTGTACTGATCGTCTACCTATTGAAGAACCGGTTCTTGTCGTCTTACTCTATTTGTTCTCATTTGGTTTATATGATCAATTCGATTCGATTCTACTCTTCTATTTCTTACCCAGTTTTTGATGTTCTCCACCTTGCATCTACGTCGTATATCTGTACTTCTAGCTTTTTTTTTTCCATCGAGCAAAAAGACAAAAGAGGGACTACCTTGTAAAGGTAGTGGGGGCAAAAATAATGTTAGACAGGAAGTGCCATCTTGAGAGGCCACATTAAACAAGGAAAGAGAGACTCTTTCCTTGTTTGAGAAATTAAATTTAGTTGGGTTATGTTATTGCTGATGTTATTGTCTGTCCCAACTGTCACATGAAAGATTATTTGTATTTTCTATTGAAGTTTTTTAACAATTGTTTCACATTTTAGACTATTATTGTTATTATTTAATTAAAACTTTATTATGTTGTAGTGTTAAAAAAGTATATTATGTATTAATATTATGTAATATTAATATTATGTAATATAATAAATAAATAGATAAATTAGAACCCCTACACCACTGTATGACTATTGTGAAGTGTCATGAAATTTAAATTTGGCGCATTCGCATTTCCGGATATGTCCGCCATCAGAGGCCACTTTTTTGGTCTCCTTTTCATAACGATTAGATTCCCTCTTTTGTCTTTTTGCTCGATGCTTTTTTCTAACATCCTTTTTGTTCTTTCTGTGTCAGATCGTATTTCTGCCACGTATGTCATTATTTATCTGATGACTGTTTTGTAAATTCTGCCTTTCTTTTTTTTCTCGATATTTTTATTTCTTTATATTGTTTCATTTAGGCAGCCTCCATCACTTGTTCTATTATCTGACCTTGCAGCTCCAATTTACATCTTAGTATATTTGCTGTTGTAACCATGTATTTTTTCCTTTTGGTAAATTAACATGTTAAATTTTCTGGCGGTTATATTATATTGGTGCAGCATACTTTGTAAATCGTCTTCACTTTGAGAGAGTTGTATTGCGTGGTCTGCAAAGCAGATTATTTTAAGTTGTTTTTCTCCCATTTGATATCTTTTTTTAAATCTTACTTGTTTTTTATTATTTCAGCCATAATCAGGTTAAACAATAGAGGATTCAGGGAATCTCCCTGTCTTATCTGATTGCCAGCTCTAATAGGGTCGGTTAGTTCTTCTTGTACTTTTACATTTATTGTGTTGTCTTGGTATATATTTTCGATCGTTTTGATTATTCCTAAAAGTATCTCTCTTGCGTACAATAAGTAGACAACGTCTTTTAATTTGGCCCGGTCAAATGCCTTCTTAAGGTCCACGAAACATAGATATGCCGGTTTGTTGTATTCTATTGATTTCTCTTGCACTTGCCTCATTATAAATACAACGTCGGTCCATGATCTTCCCGATCTAAAACCTTGTTGTTCTTCTACTAGTGTTATAATTTAATTCAGTTTATTTTTTATCACTTTGGCTGTTAATTTTAGTGTTGTGTTTAATAAATTAATTCCTCTGTAATTTTCCAGGTCCGACTTGTCTCCCTTTTTGAAAAGAGGTATTAGGATGCTTGATCTCCATTCTTGAGGAATTCTGGTTTGTTCAATTATTTTTCTCTTTCTGTACTTGTTATATGTAATAAGGGAGGAGTCTATGTTTTAATTCTATGCCAAACCGTGGTCTATTGAATATTTATAGCCTTAATAATTCTTCTATTGCGAATTTCCGGATTGTTCTGCAATCTATTTAAAATATGGTTTTCCATTCCAATATGCCTCCTTTAATGGCATTTGTTCAATACTACTATTGGAAACGGTCCATGCTTTTGCGTATAATTAAACACTAACCCAAATTTTTTATTATATTCTAATCTTCGGCGAGAAAATCTTCTTGCAGCTAGCCTATTTTCATCACAAAACCCATAAATAAAGATAATATCCACATATTCTTCACTAGAAAATTGAGAAGGAATTTTTATAAATCAATAGGAACAACAAGAAAAAGAAATTCGTGAATAATTCTAATTATATGACATAAACAATGATCTGTCAAAGACATGGGTGTCTAGATTGAAACTTTGATACGAATGTTGTAGAGTTTAGAGTTTTATTTATTAAACTACTTAACAAATATAAATATTGTTTGTAGCAAGTCAAAAATAGATAGTATACAAAAAAGGAACATAAACCGTAACATAAAAACATCACAAACAAAAATGCGGATTAACAGAAAATGATTTATGGCAAAGTCACGTTAACACGTTCATGCCTTTACCAGATACATAGGTCTGGTATGAACTTTACGTTCAACCGATATTGCAATTTAGAGACCTTGATCTAGCGCCGACATCGATCAAATAGCTATTTATGAACTAAATATTATGATATAAGTATCTACGGAATCGTTGTGATGTGCTTTATATTTTTTGGTTCTGTTTTAAGTTACCAGATGCCAGCACCTGGTAACGTCCCACACAAAATTTTTTTACGCTATGGGATTTACCGGACCTCCGTATCTGGTTACTAGTTTTATAGTAAACATTATACAGGTGTGTTGTTTTGTTTTTTTTTGTTTTTATTAAAATCTATTCACTCCGTGCATGACCATGGTAGGGGTACCTTAAAACGATAACAGTGTTCGTAGCGGCGAAATATGACAAAATTGGACCTTTTGGATCTTTTTATGCATAAATTTTATCAAAGATGGGAGCAAATACGTGTTGCGTATTTAATTGTGCTAATAGCAAAAATAGTGTGTGTAGTTTTTATAGGTTTATAGGTTACATATAAATTAGAGAAAAGAAAAAGATGGATTCCTGCCATTAATATGAAAAAGTAAATATCACATAATTTCACTTTTATGCAATTGAAATAGGAAAAATTTAAATAATTTACCTTAAATGATATTTCATAAGGCTTCAAGCTAACTGCAGCCTGCCTGATGACTTTAGCTTTTATACCATAATTTTTACTTATTTTTTATATCATAATCATTGTTTTTAATTACACGCTCTTCCACATGCAAAAACTTGATTTTCCGGTACTAGATTTTTCCCATTCTTTTCCGTTTGGGGTTGAAAAGATAAAGTTGATGAATTTTTAGAAACCCAGTTTGTAATACTAAATTTATTTTGTACAAAAACTGAAAAAATATAATTAAAAAACTAATTATTAATACTTGTCAATTTCGTATCTATTTAACATATGTTTAACCTCAAATTGGGAGGTCCAAAACTGTAATATGAATGCGGTAGATGTCGCGTCAGTCACGTACGGAGCGAATAAAATGTCGTCTAGATGCAAAAAAATGGTTTAATTGGTGCCGAACAAGTACCAAAGTGCTTGAATACGAACTGAAAGTGAATCTGATAGTGATCCATTTGAAAACTTGTTTGATGTAGATCCTGAATACACTCCTAGTCGAATCCATAAATTGAACGAAGAAGTATCCAGTGATATAGAAATAAATAAATATGAATCGAAAAAAGAAATTGGTAACAATAAAAGCGAATCTTATAATTTGATTCTCATTATCTTTATTTTTAGGTGATGCTAAGGAAGATGTAGATAGATTTCCATTCAGGAAACAGATAAATTAGATTTTGATGAATATCCTACAGATTCTAAAATAAATATTCAATGTAAAAATATGAGCCCATTGGATATTTTTTGTATCTTTATCACAGATGAAATTTTGGAATTAATTGTTCAAGAAACCAATAGATATGCAGAACAACAAATTGGTGTACAAAGTATCAAACAACAATCTAACAGTAAATGGGTTCCGAAGAATAAAGAAGAAAAAACATCTTTAGTATCGTGATCTGTATGTGATTCGTAAAGGTCCCTAATATTAGAGTATAGTCATTCAGATTTATGAAAATCATAACTCCAGGAAGGAATGTAGTCATAGGTGAAAGTATGGTACCGTGGAGTGGTCATTTGAGTATACGGCAATATATAACATACAAACGCCATAAATATGGCGTTAAATTATATAAACTATATATCGTCAGGAAATATAGCTATAAAGTAATGGTTTACTGTCGAAAAAAAAAAAACAATATGATAAACAAAAGCCATTGTCAGAAAGTTGTGCTGACCTTAATGAATAGCTTGTTAGATGCTCGGCGAACTTTATATGCTGATAATTTTTATTATCTTATATTTAAGATCTAAGAGGATCTATTTAAGATCTTTAAATATAAGATATCTTATATTTAAGGAAATAGTTTAAAAGAAACTAAAGAAGAATAAAATAATTGGCATTAAAAATAAGGACAATATAAAGGTAATCCGTTGGCAAGACAAGAGACCGGTATAAATGTTATCCAGTAAACCTGAGCATACCCTAAACTTCTGCAATACGGAAAAGAAAAAGAGATCAAAAACAAGGAAGGAACCAGTGGAATATATTTTTAAACAGGAAGTTATCCAAGACTACAACAAAGCTAAAAAAGGTGTAGAATACAGTGACCAAATGGCAGCTTATGAAAAGGTCTTAAGTGGTATCGTCTTTGAACTAATTTTTGTTGCTACAATAATCAACAGCTGGATTGTCTATAATACTAACGTTTCGTGAACAGTTAGCATTACAACTTTCAAATCAAAATGATTGTATTTCTGAAACCAATTTATCAAAACGAAAACATTGTCTACAACGTCGAGAAGAAGGTCCTAGTAGAAAACGTAGTCGAAATTGTGTTGATTGTTCAAAGAAGTTGAGACAGACTATAAAAACTAAAAAAGTTGACAAGAAGGTAACAAAGTAACCACTTTTTGTGAATATTTGTAAAAATAAACCGGTTTTGTGCTTAACTCGTTTAAATGATAGACATACCTAATTATTAACTATTTAATTTATTATATATTTTTGTACACTTTAATATTACTTCAAATAAAAATTTATAATTTTATTTATTTTTAAAAGTAAAATATTCTAAATTGCCACATCAGTATCAGTATTTTTTTTATATACCGAAAATGTTTTACTGGACATCGAAATCTGGTGCTGTGGCTGCCAAAAATGGATGATAATGTTTACTATGAGATGGCAGTGTTAGATTCACGGTAATTTCAAATACAAAGCCACAGAAACCGTTTATTTATAGATATATTTACCAGTCCCATAGGTCTGGTATCGTCCGAGCAGTAGACAGTGTTACCAGATACGGGGATCTGGTAACGTCAGTAAATGTTCCTGACAAATTTAATGCCGTCGTGAACGTGTTTAGGAGTTTAGTGGATGTTCTGCAATGAGTCATATAATCTTCTGAGCAGTAAAAGCAATATTTCAAAGTATATATTTTTTTTATAAATGTCTCTAAACTATTAAGGTAAAGTGCCCAAATATCGTCCCTCTAAACAAAATATTAAATTCTAAAATTGGATTTAGAATTAAAATAATGGAAAAAACTGATTTAAGTAACTTAACTATATGTCTAAGAGTTTTGCTAATACGATTCTACTAAATAAAATTTCCTGATGTAAAAATAAATAAATAACAAAATAAAGCAAATTTCGGTTCTTTAAAAATGGTATCCCAATTCCGTCCCCCACCCATTCCTTTTTTGTAAAACACGATTTAAACAGTACTAATATCTGTTATAATAAATTTATTGAGATAGGAACATGTTTATACATTTTGCTACATAAGGTCTATCTATTTACACCTAACAATAATCGCAAAGATATTCAACAACATATACAAATCTGGAGAAATACCAACAGAATGGCTAAAATCTGAGTTTATTGCACTTCCAAAAAAACCAGGAGCCAAAAAATGCGAAGATTACCGTACTATAAGCCTCATGAGCCATCTCCTAAAATTGTTCCTAAAGATAATTCATAAGAGAATCTACAAGCTGTGTAAAAGTCAAATTTCCCCCAACCAGTTTGGGATCACAAATGCTGTTGGTACTAGAGAGGCTTTGTTCTCAGTACAAGTCTTATTCCAGAGATGCAGAGACGTCAACTGCGATGTAAACGCATGTCTGGTTGATTACGAGAAAGCGTTTGATCGAGTACAGCACGCCAAGATGATGCAAATACTAAAAGAAACAGGAATCAACAACCAAGATCTAAAAATAATTAGAAGTCTCTACTGGAACCAGACAGCAAATCTCAGAGTTGAAGGTGAACACACTGACTATATGAAAATCATGCGTGGAGTGAGGCAAGGCTGTATTTCGTCTCCTCTAATCTTCAATCTGTACTCGAATACAATATTTATCGAAGCTTTGCACGAAACTGAAAAAGGTATTCTACTAAATGGTTACCGGCTAAACAACATCAGATATGCAGATGACACCATAGTATTTACGGACAACTTAGAAGACCTACAAATTTTTATGAACAAAATCACGAATTACAGTCAACAATATGGACTCAATATAAACGTTAAGAAGACAAAGCTTATGATAATTACCAAGAAAAAAATAACAGAAGGTCAACTCTACGTCAACCAATCCCTTGTAGAAAGCGTGACGCACTACAACTACCTCGGCACCATAATAAATGAAGAATGTACCAACAACCAGGAGATTAGTGCACGCATCGGAAAAGCTAGATCCACCTTCAACCAGAGGGGGCCTTCTTCAAGAGTAACAACCACTCTCTTGATACAAAAGTAAGAATGCTGCGAAGCTACGACTTCTCTGTCCTTTTTAATGGTGTTGAATCGTGGACCTTGAACGAAGATATGTGCAGAAAACTGGAAGCATTTGAGATGTGGCTATATCGGAGAATGCTTAAGATCCCGTAGACTGACCGAGTCACAAATGAGGAGGTCCTCAGAAGAATGAATAGGAACCAAGAGGTACTGACCACCATCAAATCTCGAAAGTTACAGTTCTTCGGACATATTATGAGAAATGAATCCAGATATGCTCTTCTTCAAGCCATCCTGCAAGGAAAAATATTTGGAAAACAAAATCACAAACAAAATTTTTGACCTTGGTTGAAGTTGAACACATCTCATGACACCTCTGACGCATTCCGAAAATCTTATCCATTTTTCTCCTCGCTTGTCTTGTGAAAAACGTTTTCCACAAATGGCACATGGTGCATCTACATCACCAGAACTATCCTCATCATCGGTTGATACCAGTGGAACTTCTGTTTCGTCCTCAGAGCTCAGAGTCACTTGAATTTAAATCCCACTTCGTTGTTTTCTTCTTGGGCCGTTTGTTCAATGATGTGCCAGGATTTTTTTTATCTTCCATGATGAGACGTTTCTTAGCCTTTGACTGCCTCTTCTCTTCTGCCATTTGTTTCTTTTGTAAAGAGATTTTGAGAGAAGTTTTGTGAGGCGATCCAGTTACCAAGAATGAAGTACAGGCTCTAGAAGATGTGGAAGGTTCGATAACTGGAACATTCTGGATGTCTCGTGGACTGACCACTTGAGGTGGGGCTGGAACATTCTGGACGTCTCGTGGACTGACCGCCTGAGGTGGGACTAGAACATTCTGGTTGTCACTATCCCGTCCATTGGCGGGCACCTCTTGCTGTTCAAGTTGTCTATCAATAAAATCATGCTCCCAAAAGACATCAGAATTAAATAGATGGATCCCAGTCTTCCTAAACCCATTACCGGCCGTTTCAAGAGTAGCTGCATGAAGATACGTCTCACAAAAGAGACTGGATATTTGCAGTTTCCTAAAACTCTTGGGTTACTAGCCAACCATTTTTCTATAGCTTTTGCGTATCTAGTTTATAAAGGAAACATAAACGATGCATCCAAAGGCTGTAGCTTGCCTGTTGAGTGTGGAGGAAGGAGGAGCTCTGTCAATCAATTCTTCCTTCTGCCACATTTTAAGCGGAAATATTAACAAGGGTGGAATATACTGGCCTGCCGCTGACATACAGGTTATGACTGTGGTTGTGGATCCACGTTCAGCAGATAAAAGTTTATGCACTTGCTTTTTCCCCTTAAAGGTTACTACTCTAGTAGCTTTGTGCTTGACTACAGATATCCCTGTTTCGTCTACATTACATATTTTTGAGGGGTCAAAGTTTATTTTCTCGAGTTCAGGCTTTAGGATAGAGAAATACTTGTCAACATTTTCTTTTGTGAATGCTTTAGCTGTAGCCATTGACAAGTTCTGTGGTCGTCTGAGGGAAAGTTCTGGATGGCGTTTGAAAAACAGTCTAGTCCTTCAAAATCAATCTAACTACATTTATGTGTTTTACCCACATATATAGTAGCTTTAAACATGTAAATCCAGATAGCAATGATGATGGAATAGTTATTCCGAAAACAATGTATTGTAGAACGATAAGGTTTATATATAACTTTTCTGTAGGAATATTTTTAAATAAATTTTTTGTTATTTTAAGTTAAGTTTATCTTAAGTTTCTTAAATTTCGATTTAACTTTATTAAATTTGTATTACTGAAGTATTAAAAGGTGTTTTAAAAACTATAAAAAATTTACGCACCGAAATTTACAAAATACACACTGAATTGGTTTATAGCTACACAGGGAAGATCAATGTAGTTAACAATTATTTAGTATTTTAAAAATGAGTATTGGTTCCATAACTTTAAGGTAACAGTATCTGGTGCTTAATCATAGATCTCTTAAAAATTTTAACATAATTTCAAAATTAACGCAATTTAATTATCTGCGCAAAAAATTAAAATGCACCTTTTTTGTCCAAATATATCAAGGAATTTAAAAATTTCAACAAGTTATTTCAAGATCACAATTACTTTATATTTTCTTGTTAATCTCGACCTGGATTTTTCTTATGATTAGTACGTGGTTGTGTAAGTTCTAAATAAAACATGTGTAAATATTATCGAAAAAATATACAGGACGATTCTTCTTCTTCATAGCTATGTCTCGTTCATTTTTGAACATAGGCCTCTCCCGACTTCTTTCATCGATCTATATCCTGAGTAATATACTTTCAATTTGTTCTGGCTATTTTTTTGATGTTCACTTATCTCGTCTGTTTTCTTCCTCTTGCTCGTCTACCTTTGTAAGGTTTCCATTGTTGTATTGTGGTGTTGAAACGTTGGTCTTTTTGTCTAGCAGTGTGACCTGTGAAGTTCCATTTGAGTTTGTCAATTTTTGTTGTGGTATCCTCAACTTTTGTTTTTACCCAGTCATTATTTTTTTTATCTGATAGTCGTATACCTAACATTGCTCTTTTCATTTCCCTTTCTGTTGTGCCTAGTTTATTCATATTTGCCTTGGTTGGAGTCCAGGTTTGACATAAATATGTCATGATAGAAAGGATGAATTGGTTGAACACTTTGCCCCTCAAGTATAAGGGTATTTTGCGGTTTATTAGTATCCAACTGAGTTTATAAAATCATGCCCATGCCAGTCTTGCTCTTCTATTGATTTCCGCACTTTGGTTTTCTTTGTCAAGTTTCAGAATTTTCCTAGGTAGATATATTTCTGAACTTGTTTTATCTAACTGCCATTTATAGTTATACGTCTGGGATCGTCTGTATTGGTCATTGTTTTTGTTTTTGTCATATTTATTTTAAGACATATTCGGAGCTGTCTGCGAGTTCCTTCATCATAATTTGTAATTCTTCGAACGTGCTTGCTATAATGACGATGTCATCAGCGAATCTGAGGTGATTTAACTTGTTGCAATTAACGTTGATGCCATATGTTGACCAATTTGTAGTTTTAAAGACGTGTTCTAGGACTAGATTAAAAAAATTGGAGATATTATGTCGCCTTGTCTAACTCCTCTCTTAATGGGGATAGGATTTATATTTTTGTTTAGTTGTACTATCATACAACATCATATCATCGTTGGACTATATGTCGTATCTATTCTACAATTATTAATAGCTTGTTATATAGCCCACATTTTGATAATATCGAATGCCTTTTAGTAGTCTATGGAAGCAAGAAATACGGGTAGTTGAAACTCATTTGCCTTCTCCATCATTGTTCTCATTGGCATATCCTTTAGAAAAGCCAGCCTGTTTAACCAAATGGTAATTATCCATTTTGTAAGTCAACCGATTATTAATAATTTTCATAAACAGTTTGTATTCTTGGCTAAGCAACGATATAGGTCTATAATTCTTATAATTCTACATCTACTATGTTAGAATAGGGATTGTAACTATCTTGCTTGTTAGCTATTTTATTTCTATTTCGAATCCCTCTATATTTTATAGTACTTCTGATCTCACGTTTTTTATTTATTTACTTTTTTTTGACATTTTCTTTTGTTGGTTCATTTAGCTGGTTTCGCCAGCTCTACAAGGTTTTAGGGAAGACTTCGACTATCTTTGTTATTTTATATTTGTTCCTTATTATTGGTGTCTTTAATTTTGATGATTGTTTGGAGACCCAGTGTTTGCCTTAGACATTTTAGGCTTCTATTGGTTGTTTTCAAGGCGATTCTAAAATTATAGATTCAAAAAGAAATAAGCAAAATCGATACCACAACATAATACCGATAAGCAACATCCTGTAAATCGGTTAGATAACCGTTAGAGCCACTAAATATTGTACATATTATCTAGAACTGTCTCGGTAACATCTCAGTAACATAACATATATTCCTTATTAAAGTATTTCCGTACCGAAACACCCTGTATTGGTATGTAAAATTCCATTTTCTTAAGTTATATTTATCCGATTACTTCTTATATTAAATTAAAAAATGTTTTCTAACAAAAAATATATTAAGAAGAAGATCTAGTAGATATACCGTCACCCACCGAGGAACCGATCATGACTTTCGGCGGGAAAATGATGATGAAGTGAAAGATACGCGTTGGATAGAAAAAAAAATAATATAAAAACAGAAAGGACCAATTAAAAAGTACAAAGACAGCTTCAAATAATAAATTATAAGGACCAAATTTATCCTTACTCGAAAATACAAGATGCTCAGTGTACTTTATCTCTTTTCCAGAAGATTTGTATGAAAGATAACAAGCAATCGCTTAAATTATAATAAATTTTGTATTAAAATGGCAACAAAAAAAAAACAAGCAATCGTTTAAATTATAACAAATTTTGTATTAAAAATTAATACCCCTTTTCTAATTTAATGTTTATGCTAAGCAACACCAGTGTATATCGCCTCTAAAACAACGATACACTGTAAACACTCATAAAGAGCACCAATTTCTCCTGTCCCTCTTTAAATTTTAATTTGTTTCTATTTCACTTGAACACTCTCTCATTTACAACGTTTCCTTTCTCGATGCTGATTAGCATGTGATGCCACGTACACGGTTACGACAGCTACTGTAATCGCAGAACGGCGAAAGAATATAAAGGAGCCTTACCTACCTTTCTTATCTCGAACATCCCCAGACAGGAAATCCTGAAGGACTTCTGGTGCGAAGTTTAACAAAGGAGTTAAAAACGTTGGAGGAATGGCAGAAATGGAGGTAAAACTTTTTATTGGCGATGAGAATTTTAAATGTTTGATATTAAACTGAAAATTTGCGAAAGTTAATTCAAAGTAATATCCAACTATCGTTTGCCCATTCCCAATGTCGGCAATATAAAAATAGATAAATGCGATCATACAATTTCCAATGTCGGTATTATAAAAATAGATAAATTCAATTATACTTTAAATATTATTTAGATATTTAGTGGTGGCACACAACTGGTCGGAAACAAAAACTGATATTTTTTTGTTGATGGCTTAAGATCCTCACAAGGTTACTAGAATAACTGCAACTGAAAATGAAATCATTTAAACAACTGTATTAAAGAAAAGGATGCATATAAAGCACAATTAAATGAATCGTAAAAAAGTTACCCGATCGTAAAAAAGTGACACAATGTTAAATAGATTTAACACTTATCATAATTTTTTAAGCAAATCCTTTTTTCTTATAAGGCTACGTTCCATTTAAATGGCACGGTCAATAAACAAAACTGCAGGTACTGGTCAGATAAAAATCCGTATTCGATACCACATGGATTAATTGTGCTGAATTTGATATTTCGGTCATTTCACAAATGTTTTTAACCAAGAAACCTGTTTTCTTCCTACACCTCTACTGCCTTCTATTTTACTATACATTTTCCGATGTTTAACAGTCTTTAGCAAGACACTATCTTTCTTGACTCTCCTTAGTACTTCCTCATTAGTCTTGCTGTCCAAGTTATCTTTAACATCCGTCTATGAATCCACATTTCCAATGTTTCAATTCTGTTCATACTTGATACTTTTAGTGTCCACACTTCTCCATACAAAAGTACAGACCAAATAGAGCACTTAAGCATTCTTTGTCTGAGTTCTAAACTGAGATGATAATTGCAAAGAAATGTCTTTATTTTTATAAAAGTAGTTTTGGCAATTGTCAAATGCCATTCTTTGTTGTATTTCTATGTCTGGATCTAGTTGGTCCATTATGACAGTTTCCAAATATGTAATTTTGCGAACCTTTTCAACTTGGACTCCGTTTAATTGAAGCTCTGCATCTGGATGTGGGTTACAACTAACGACAACTAAAGAGAATTTTTTTGTTTTTTATTTTAATGCCCAATATGGTCCAGTAATACCATTGTTGGACCTTATGTTTGGAATAGAACCATAACAGGTAAAGAATACTAGGGATTTTTGAATTTTAGTTAATTTCAGAATTAGCCAGACTTTTTCCTGGTGATATAAGTTCTCATATCGTGAATCGATCAATTTGGTTTCGGCAAGATGAAGCACGTCCCCATTATCTTCGAAGTGTTCTTGAGTTTCTCGACAATATATTTTCAAATCGTTGGAATGGAAGAAGTAGCAGCTATCAAATGGCCAGCAAGATTCCCAGATGTAATACCTCTGGATAATTTTTATAGAGTTATTTAAAATCAAATTGTCTGTAAATAGGCCACAGACTATCCAAGAACTGAAAGACAGAATTACAGAAGAGATAGCAATAATTTCTCCGAAGACGATTAGAGAAGTCTTAGATTCATTTTGGTCATATTTAACACCACTTTTAATTTTTTTCTTTATATGCTTTCTATTTATTCAGCAATATTAATTACAACATAAAAATATTTCTCTGGATTTCTAGATATTAATGATAAATATTGTAAAAAAAATTATAAAAAACTGTAATAAAAGATTGTAAAATATAACACGTTTTCTTCAACATTGTTTTTCAAAACATTACCGCATTATTTTTTTTTTTTTTTTTTTTTTTTTTTTTTTTTATGGCTTCGGCAGTTTGCCATACAGCCAGTTACATGATCTTTTAATCTCATTAGGTACAGTAAAAAGTTTTTGAGTTATTTGCAATCGAATAGACTAAAATAGATAAATTTACAACATTTAACAAAAAGAAGAGAAAAAATATAAATAATACATACACATATATATCCATAAACATATACAATTAACATGAGTCACTCGTTTCACGTCCAGGGGACCATCAGGACATTATAATATATAACATACACAGTAAATAGGATTAAACATATAAAGGAGAGAAAACAAAGGTAAAAAGTAAAAAAAAAAATTTTTTTTTTTTTAACTAAAGAAAAATATTACATTTGGTCAAAAAATCGATTATGCAATCGTAAATTAATCTATTTTGAGTCGCTAGGGCAGATAAAACGTTAAACGGAGATTTACCGGTAATACGAACTATATTATTATATAATAAGGTGGACTCCAAATTGCACAACCAAAAATTACATGATCTAGGTCACCTTCTACTCCACATTCCAAACAGTTTTTACTCTCGATCACATGAATCCTTGCAAGATGAGCAGGAAAACAAGCATGTCCAAATTTAAGCCTAGATATGGTTGTTATATAACGCCTAGGGACATTATAAGTTCTGTGCCAATGTGCAACAGGGACAGTTGTGTGTAAAGAAGTGTATCTATTTGGGTTGGTAAAACAAAACTCAGACCATAGGTCACTCCATTTATATTTTAAAACTGCCTTGCGTGAAGCAACCAAATCAGAAATACTGGGTAGAAATTCTGTGGTATCCACTGAATAAATACTTAATTTGGCTAGTTGGTCCACATGTTCATTATGTTTAATTCCACTGTGTGCTTTGGCCCATATAAATATCACATTTTTTTTATTTTCCTTAAAGTGTTTAACTAATTTTTTAATTAATATTATGTAGGGATTGGAGTATGTGGTTGGAACAAAAGGTTGGTTAATGGCTGTGAGAACTGACATGGAATCTGAAACAATAATAACGGAGGAATCTCTGTTAGAAACAAAAAGTAGGGCTTGATATATGGCAATTGCTTCCGCACTAAATATGGAAATATTTGCTTTTAATTTGAACATTTTTTCTACCTTCTCCATGGGGATGTAAAAGGCACATCCTGTACCGTCTTCTGATTTGGAGGCATCCGTGTAGATAGTACTGTAGTAATCCCAATTGGATAAGATGCTTGTTATTATGTTGTTATTTGCTCTTCCAGTGTTAACATAATTTGGTTTAATAAATTTAACGCTATAAAAAAGAGCTTCAAAATCATTTATATCTGTGTGTGATTTTAAATTAATAGCTTCATCAGCACAAACTGTGTTTTCTCTAAGAGCTTCACATAGGGTTGGAGATTTTTTCTTAATCCAATATTTATTCTTTAAATCATAATTGTTTAAATTTGTTAATTCGGTATAAAGGAAAGTGTTCTGGTGTTTAATTTTCAGTAAAAATTTTTCGGCCAAGAAATGTCTTCTAAGAGAAATTGGAGGCTCACGTGCTTCAACATAAAGGGGCTCGATAGGAGTTGTGTTCATGGCACCAATACAGATACGCAAAAACTGGTTTATAAATATGTTTAATTTGTTTAGTAAGTTCTTGCTGGCAGATCCATATAACCAACATCCATAATCTATGATAGAGCGAATGTAAGTTCTATAAAAAAGTAAGGAAGTTTGAACATCTGTTCCCCACCAAGTTTTAGTTGTCATTTTCAGAAAGTTTAGGCCTTTTTCACATCTATTTAACATATATTCTATGTGAAATTTCCATGTGAGCTTGTGATCCAGTATAATGCCCAAATATTTAATTACCTTTTTAAAAGGAATTTCTCGCTGTTTTACTATAAATGTTTCGATATTGGGAATATTATGTCTACTGAAAATGGTCACTGCTGATTTTGTGGCCGACAGCTGAAGGTGATTTTCTTCCAACCATATTTCTACAACGTTGTAGGTATCCATTAAAAATCCAAAAGCTTCATCTCTCTTCTTTGTTTCACAGTAAATGCAGAAGTCATCTGCATATTGGATGATCTTAAAAGGATATTTTTCCAACTTTAATTTATGTAGGTCAGCTGTGTATAAATTGAAAAGAAAAGGACTTAAGACAGCTCCTTGTGGAATTCCTGTGAAAACATATCTTGGGCCTAATAAATGGTTGTTAAAATCCCTGACATAAACATGTCTTTCTGAATATAATCCGATAATAGCATACACTATTGCCTTAGGAATGTTAAAATCAATAATCATTTTTTTACTCAAAATATTTAAGTTTAAGGTGTCATATGCTTTCTCAATATCAATAAAAATTGTTGGAAGAAAGTTATTTCTAGAGAAATTATTTTGAATATTTGTTACTAAGGTTGTAAGTGCATCTAGCGTACCCACTCCTCTTTTGTATGCAAATTGACAGGGCGTAAGCAGGTCTTTTTTATGTAGCCACCATTCCAGCCTATGTTTTATCATACGTTCGAAAGTTTTTTGCACACATGATAGCAGAGAAATTGGTCTATAAGAATGGGCCAAGTTAGGGTCTTTACCTTGTTTAGGAATCGGTGTGATTATAATTTTCCTAAAATCTTCAATGCACTCACCTGCAAGCATCTCATCAAAAATTTGTAGAAGAAAACTTTTTGCTATAATTGGTAGGTTCTCTAACATCGGATACTTTATTTGATCAAAACCCGGGGCAGTACTTTTATTATTTCTTAAAGCATAATTTAGTTCATTAATGTGAAAATTATTTGCCAAAAAATGTTTTTTATCTAAGATCGTATGTTCGATATTTACAGTGAAAGGAACAGTCTGGGGAGCTACATGGTTAAAAAACTCATCTATTAAATTATCATTATGTGGCTTACCAATGTTTATTGTTTTACGATTCATTTTTTTTGCTTGTTTCCATATCATGCTAGTTGGAGTATTTTTGTTGAGATTGGAACACCATTCAATCCAACTTTTTTTAGCTTTTTCTTTTAATGTTCGTTTAGTAAGTGCCATGCATTTTTGGTATGCAAGAAAATTATCTTTTGTGGGGTTTGCTTTGTATACTTGCAGTACATGTTTCCTTTCAGAAATTATGTTGTCACATTCTGCATCCCACCAAGGTGAAGGTGTTCGATTTTTGCACTTAAACGGTCTGTATTCTTTTAAAGTTCTTTGTGCCGCATTATTTATACAATTGATTAAGAATGCATATTTTTCTTTGGTGGTTGGATATTCTGCATCAGTAAAGTTATAAAAGTAGTCTTCCACAAACTCTTTATATTGTTCCCAATTAGCTCCTTTTAGGTTCCATCTATATCGCGGAATTGTGATGTCCTGCGGAATTTGCTGCCTTGCAAGAGTTATTTTTATCATAAAATGATTCGATCCAAGTGTGTCAGAGTAAACTGCCCAATCTATATCACTAGCTACGTCTGAGGAGCAAAAGGTAACATCTATCATAGAATCATTGCATCCTGGCCGGGTAATACACGTGGGTTCGCCAGTATTCATAACTACAAAATCACAATTATTGCTTGCTTCAATGAGTTGTTTACCAATAGAATCGTTTTTATGGGATCCCCAAGTAGCATGATGCGCGTTAAAATCCCCACCAATAATACATGGAGTTGAAAACTGCGAAAAAATATTTACCCAATCAGTTGTGTTGGTTTTAATATCCGGTGACCTATAAACGGAAATTATACTTAAAGTTTTATTGTTGAATTTGATATTAATACCACAAACAAGAAGATCGACATTAAAATTGGAAACTATGCTTAATTCTTGGTGTGAAATCGACTTTTTGACCAAAATGCAAATTCCTGAAAAACCATCTTGTCTATCTTTACGAATTACATTATAACCTACGAAACTATATACTTTTTTGGGTTTAAACCATGTTTCACTTATTATTGCTACATCAATATTATTATTTACAAGATAATGCATTAGACTATTTTTATTCGAAACAGCAGAACGTGCATTCCACTGACAAATATTTAATGTCTTTGGTAATGGAGTGAAGGTTACTTTTTACATGTGTCCTCCAACACTTTATTTATTCCTGTTTGAATTAAATCATTATTCAAATTTTTGATATCTTCAATGGTATGAATACCTTTTAAAAATTCAACTATAAAATCTGCAATTGACTTTACAATGTTTTTGTTATTTAAATTTTGATAATTTGGTGGATTATTATTTCGAGGCAGTGGTTGATTAGGGCCAAACTGAAACGGAAACATCGGTTGTGGAGGAGGAGTGTCATTAGAAATTTGACGTTTTTTATTGCTATGGCCGGTAGGACTTCGTGTAGGATGGGTGGGCAAAACGTAATTGCTATTATTCTTAAAATTTGAGTGTAAAAGGGAGTTAGAATTTCCAGACTTAGATTCAATCGCTGGTAAAGGCGGAAAATTGGAGTTGGATAAAATAGAAAAACTATTGTTTACAGATATACCAGAATAAGACATTTCACAATATTCTTTTGCCTCAATAAAGGAAATATTTTGTTCAACCATAACATTCTTAATTTTACGTTGTTTTTCATAATGAGGACATTTTCTTGAAATAGAAACGTGGTCATTTGTTTTACAATATAAACAGCGAATTTCTGAATCGTGACAAACATGATTTTCAGCTTTTACATTACTACACTTAATACATAACTCTTCAATATTTTTACATTGCCTAGAAATGTGACCATAGCGTAGACATCTGAAGCACTGTGTAACTCTGCTAAAAAACCGCTCCACCGAAAAATATACACTATTTATTGAAATATAATTAGGTAAAGTGTTCCCTTCAAAAGTTACAATAATGGTTTTTTTGGGGACATACTGTATATCACCATCCTTTTCTATTCTACGATGTGTACGTTTAACATCAACTACTGTTGAAGGAGATTTTATGTTATCTAAAATATATTTCGTATCGAATTGAGTATCAATATCTTTTATCAAACCCTTAATTTCTAATAAATGATTTGGTATAAACGCTACAAGATCATTTTCTGATAAAAGAGGATTGTTTACTAAAGCATTGGCATCAGAACATGTTTTTAGACTAACTTTTATTCTATTTTTTCCAACAGATCTAATTTGGTTAATATTGTTAACATTTAGTTTTTTGTGTAAGTTATCTCCCACAAATAAGGGATGAAGACGGCCGGCATTTTCAATATTTTTTAGTTCGATAAAAACACAAATATTACTCAAATTATACTTATCTCCATTTCTTAGATTAAAAACTTTAGGTGTTTTATTTTGTTTATAAATATCCTTTTCTTTATCACTAATGACCTGGCGACTGGTTTCAGCTGTTGTCTCAGAACTTAAAGTGGTATCCATGTCTTGTACAGGGACCGATAAATAATTTCCTGACTCCGCATCACTTTTAGAGTTAATTGCACTCATTGTCTGGTTAATAGTTACACCTAACGGCGTCTTTCTTTTTAAAGCTTCCCCCATTTAGGGGGGAGCTATTTACACTCCGTACACGTTAACCACCGTACCACTCCGTTGGCTACCTTAATGGGAATCTTGAATACTTATTAATTGTAATATAACTATTAAATACTGTTTAATATACACACAATTATTAAAAACTAATAGGAGAACTTTTAATTATCAAGTTTAACTTTGACAGTTATTTGACGTATGACCGCATTATTTGTAGACAGGAAGTTTTGCTATGGTTGTGTTCTACACTGCCATAAGTTTTGTTTTGTATTTTGTCATCGACAAATTATTGACACTATGGTAATTATTAGCTGACTTTAGTGATACGCTATTTGATTTAAAATAGAATTAAAGTAATTTGTTCGTGCGGCTGGTTGGTCATAACTGGCTACATAACTTATGTACATGCTACTTAAAATAATATTATTTGCTGCAGACTTTCTTCTCGTTAAATTCTGTTTTAAATGCAAAAGTTTAATAAAATGGTCATTACCTTCCAATTGGTTTTTTTAATTTGCCGTTTTAGTGTATGCCGTTTAGAAGCATGCGTTTGCTTTAATAAGTATAGAGATAACTGAACATAAAAAATAAACGTGTTAATTATTGTAATCGGTTAATGTAAGCGTACGCCCATAACTTCCGCCCAATCTTTGTTGTGTCAGAGTTTTTGCATCCCAAAGCTTCGCGGTTGAATTAGATGTTATTATTCTTTTAACAGTCCTTAACTGTCCACTCCAGGACGTAAGGCTCTCCTTGGCATTTCCATTTTAATTTGTCTCTTCTTATTGTGGATATCTTAACGTATATCTTAATTGTGGATATCATATTTTAAAGTTATTCCCACCACAAATCGTTCCACCGTACGCTGCAACTTGTTGGTAGCTTTTATGGTCGACACAATTGTCTCTAGACTGTATGTCAATACTGAATAATTGCAAAAATTGAAAACTTTTTTTTATTGAAAAAATTGAAAGATTTATGGAAATATTATTATTCTTTAGGCCAATTCTAAGTTTGCCAACGGCAGCCCATGCCATGTGGTTTCTGCGGTCTTCTTACGAAAGTGGGTTCTCTCTGCTTAGCTTTGTTTGATGACCCAAGTAAGTATATTCTCCCACCCTTTCTATCACTTCCTCTTCGTAGTTACAAGTACTTCCAACACAGTACGAATATTGGTCTTTGTGAGATTCATTTTCAAGCCTACAATTTCTGAAGTATTTCTTAATTATAAAAGCATTTCTTGTAGCCTGTTAAGTTCGCTACTAATTATGACAATATTGTTCGCAAAGCGGAAATGACTTAGATAGTGTCGCTCAATATTTAAGTCTTTTTGCTCCCAGTTAAGCTGCTTGAAAACGTCCTCTGGGGCCAATGTGAATACCTTTTGGAGAAATCTTATCGCCTTGTCCTACTCTTCTCTACGTGTATGTTGTTAGATTTTGTGTTCTTATAAATTTCTAATGTAGCGTTCCCGTATATATGTTTTAGCAGATTGTTACATCTCGAGTGTATCCTTGCGTTATCCGCTGACTCGAATACTGCCCACAGTTCAACTGAATCAAAGGGCTTGTGATAGTCAACAAAGAATAAGTGTAGTGAGATATTTTATTCGTTTTATTTCTTTATCAATGTTCGGATGTTCTGAATCTGTTCTACAGCGCTATCATCTTTGCCGAAACCTGCCTGTTCTGAAGATTGATAGCTGTCGGTGTATGGTATTATTAGGATTTGTTTATTCTTTAGCCTAACTAGGTCAATAGAAACATAGTTCTACGATGGTTTTTTTTTTATTTCACATTCAGTGAAATATTTTATATGACAATCTGATCTCCAAAAGCATGTAAAAGTATTTTTTCAGGAAATAAAAATTATTAATTCTTGTATAATTCGCAAAAACATAATTTTACTCTTTAACCGTATCTTATAACGTTGATTTATTTCCAACTGCCACTGTTCACTTCATCCGTGTCTACTAAGTTCAAAACCAACAAACTATTCCAGCAGCAACGTCTTGACGAAAATAGCAGCAAATCCTTCACCCCATCCTCCGCACGAAAGGTCCTTTCCCGACGCATTGATAGCGTATGAATGGTTGCCTAGATTTTCTACTGCGCAGTTACATGAACCGACGACCATCTATCGACCACTCTGTTGGACCGAAATAGAGATGGGATTTCACTACAGCAGAATTGTTTTTACAAATATATTACTGAATGTAATAAAACGGAAATACGTTTTTTTTTACAAAAGCTAAATACTTACTTCTTATGTGATTATGAGTAAACATAACAAGTGACAGAATAAATTATGCTCAACAAACACAAAAATTGCAACCTATTACAAAACTATAAGTGTCAAAAATGTAAACGCGACATTCGAGTTGTGTTGAGAGACGTTTTAAATTGATTAAATAAATAAAGGATGAAAAATCGATTGAATAAGATATGAAATTTGAAAAAACTTTATTTCAAATTATAAATTAGTAAATACTATTTAACCAGAAGTTACAAATTATGCAAATATTTCATCCCAGAACATTTATAGGAAAAAATATACCTAGAAAATATAATCTATAATAATAATAAATAAATTTATATTAAACAATAATAAAATGTAAAACACGATATTTATATGTTGACCTATGTAACCATTACGACCCATCAGACGTTGGTTACCAATGGGCAACAATATAACTACCCTTGAAAGTTGGGAGACAATGTAGAACAGTAAAACTCACAACTTTCTTTGGAAGCCATTGAAAAGTATGCCGTATTGGCTAGGATGATTCTTCTGCTAAGATCTGCATCGTCAATGTTGTCCTTTGTGATGTTGACTCCTGAATAGATAAAGCTATCTAATTTTTCTAAGTTGTTAACTGTCAGATAGGGCCTTGCTGCTTTCTCCGATAGACTTTGTACTAGGATTTTAGTCTTTTTTGTGTTGATTTGTGTTGTGTTGTATTGACAGCCCTATTTATTAAGCGTGGGATTAAAGTTCCCTATACGTATTTTCACCTATTGCTTTGGTTCTGCTCATAATATTTATGTCATTTGCACATGCTGCCAGTTGGACTGATTTATTGATAAGTATGTTATTTCTACATTCCGATGTTTTTTAAATACGTATTTCAGTGCTACATTAAATAATGTTAGTATCAGCCCAACAACCTGTTTTATTCTTTGAGGTATTATTGCACTATTAACCAAATTATTGCATGAAAGCAAGACTAAAATACCATTCCAAGACTGGGCAACGACTTTTGATACTATCGATTATAAACAACTTTTGGGAACTCAGCAAGACTACGGAGAAAGAGGAAATACTTATAAATTTTTTAAAAGTTATTGAATTCAAAGGCAACAGTGTGTTTAAGTAGAAGACTTCTTCTTCTTGTAGTACCTATCCGTTTCGGATGTTCTCGACCATCATGACAATCTGTATTTTGCAAACTGCGGCTCTGAAAAGATTTGTGGTTGTTGTGTGGAACTACATGCGTAGATTTTTCAGCCAGGAAATTCTTCGCCTTTTTGGTCTTCGTTTTCCTTCTACTTTTTCTTAAAGAATTAATTGCAGCTACCCATATCTTTCGCTGTTCCTCATGATGTGACCGAGGTATTCGATTTTGGCTGTTTTTATTGTGGTTAATAACTCTTTTACTTTTTGCATTCTTAATAAATTGTCCTGGTTAGTAACGTGGTCGGTATAAGATATCTTCAGGATTCTACGATAAAGCCACATTTCGAAAGCCTTAGTTTTCTTACAGCTAGCGTCTGTGAGAGTCCACGACTCAACTCCGTACAACAGTATAGGAAAGATATAACATCATAGTAACTTGATTTTAATGGGCACTGATAAATCGTGGCATTTGAATAGCTTAGCCATTTTTTTAAATGCGGATCTTGCTTTCTCTCTATCCTAGATTGTATTCCTAGGGAATGGTCCCAATGTTCATTGACGTTCATACCAAGGTAGGTATATGTTTTTACTTTTTCTATTGGTTGGCCATTGAGTACCGATGACATATTATCATCAAAGAGTTATTAATTTTCTTTAGCCTTTCGTATTTCGGTTCTTATTTGTCTCTAAATTTTGTACATTCTTTTGTTATTCCTTGTTTTTTTTATTTCTTCCATGAGTTGCAGTATATTATCATTCATCCAACTTTCTCCTTTATTAGATCTATCATCTATTAGATGTTCCTCCCTGATCTTGTTAAAGGTTTCACATAGATTCTGGATTGATTATTTTTGGATCATACGTTTGCTCCATGTTACATAGATTTTCTGAAATGATCCGTTCGATTTCTCCTTTGTTTCCTTATCTGTTAGTCTTCTCATATTACATTTTTGTTACTATTTTTTTTGTAACCTTTTAAATCTCAACCTAAATTTACCAATAACAGGAATATAATTTGACGATACGTCACCACCGGGGTATCTTTTAACTGATAGGAATGCATTATGGAATCTCTTGTTCACCATTATGTAATCGATTTAATTCCATATTATGTTTCCTGGTTGATCATGCGGAGAGACTCAAGTATACAAACATCTTGGTGGTAGTTTGAAAAACTTATTTAGTATTGCCAATCCTTCTTCCTCTACAAATAGTTTTAATCTTTCTCTCTTTTTGTTTCTCTTCCCTATACCAAAATCACCAATTAATTCACCGCTTTTCCCTTTATTAATTTTCGCATTTAAGTCACCCATAATATTAGTTATATCTTCTTTTTTAATTTATTTAAGTAAATTTATCAACAACTCGTTGATTATTAATTATTAATCTTTAAGAAACAGGTATAACATTTGTAACATATTGATGTAATTGAGGAGATACGATTACTCCATCCACATACATCATTTCCCGAGTGGTATACCATATGGTTGTTAACAATACAAGCACCATTATTTGGCCACCTCATTTCGCTTATGCCCATTATACCTACTCCAAGTCTGGCCATTTCTTGAATGGTATTATGAAGTTTTCCCTCCTGATACATTGTCTTCACATTCCAGATACAAATTTTGATAATCAACTCTGAAGTTTTCAGAGAGACTTTTCCAGTTCTGTCACAGGGGTTTCTCTGGATTAGGACCTGGGAGGCCCTGTGATCTAGAGGTAAAAGTAGAAGACCAGAGAATAATAAACGGACAAAGGACAAAGGACGAGGAACAAAGGATAAGGGATAAGGGACAGGGGACAAAGGACACGGGACAAAGGAGAAGAGACAAAGGAGCAATAATATAATACACCTATACATATTAGACTATACCTACATAATAGACCTTAATATAATATTTAATACTCTAGTTGATAAAAAAAACTTATTGTAGATTACACCAAAACAGTATTATTTGCCAATAAAAAATTCTGAAAATAACTTACCAACCAACGATAAATTGAAGATACAAAATAACATTGAAATTAAATCGAGAAATAAGGTGAAATATTTGGGTATAATAATGAATAATCACTTACGGTTAAACCACCATATTCATAAAACCGTAAATACACTAAGAATGTTTATCTACAGATTTAAATATTTTATAAAGAGACTTGATATAAATCACGTTACATAACGTTTAAACACGCAATAATTGTATCTAGAATCTCGCGGAGCGACCAATCTCGCAAAATTTGAGGTTAGTAGTAATCATATGTTAACTGTTAATTGCATGTTTTTTTTTATTTTTTAATGCGACACAATGCAACCCTCTGAAAATCTAATTTCTGTGTTTATGGGGCAATGGATAAAGCAATAACTTAAGAAATAAAAAAGTACATGTCTAATAGCTGATAGGTATTATAACTATTTTATAATAAATCAGAAGTTGCTGTCGATGTTCTCTAGATTCTGACACGTAATTTAAAAACTCACAGGTCACTGTAAGCACTCTATAAAAATAATTAAAAATACATTAGTCATCAGAGAGAATTTTTATACAAAACAGTGTTATTAACAAATATTTTTATGTAAGCAGTTCCATCCATCTCTACCGTAGCGGCAATAACACGCCACCAGTCGTACACTGTCGTAGTATGCATGGCTGCGGGCCTTGACACCAAGTAACCGAGTAAACCCGGCAACCACTCACCCCCGAACCACCCTCTTCGCAACATCCCCCCTTCCTATTTTCTGCAGCTCTAGAACTTCCACTTCATAAATAAAAACTTTGCCGGTTCTTGTTCTACTTTTTTCCACGGACTTCCCTAATATGCGTAATTATTTTGCGACAATTTCGGATTCAACGGGTTTTTGTTAAAGGATGGGGATCTTTAGTATGACAGTGGAAACGTAGTAATTAATCTCGTAGTATAATTACTATAAAATAGTAAGTCGATGGTTAAAATTAGTAAAAAAAATTAAGCGAAATGTTTCTTTGTTATTAATTTTACCATTTGGAAAATGCTTTAATTAAAAAGCAATTGTTTATTTTTCTTTTTTGGATCGAAAGCCAAAACAACAAGATAATTTGTTAGTGTGGGTTATTCGTAGTATAATTGAATAAAAATAATACGCCTCAAGGAAAATATCTTCGAGCAATGCTATGTTTTGCTACAAATGTTTTACTTTTATTATGTTCAAGTTTCAAATGAAATTATGAATAAAGTTAAGTTTGAATTCTTTTAATTCTTTAAAAATCGGCTTCCAAGGATAAAGCCCGAATCAGCTAATTATTTTTCTAATTTAAGCTGTGTCTTTTTTGGATTAGCCTTATGTGAGTCAATTTTAAAGTTTCGTTAAGACTAAATTATAATGCACAGCCTAGGTTTGGCGTGATTGGTTGGTCGGTGGGTCCCAATTAAAAAATTGGCGGGTTTCATGTTTATTAAAATGACAATTGAGGTATCTCTCTTAGGTTATTAATTTAACTTAGAAAAATTATAATAATTTTATATTTATTTTATCTTTTGGGACTCTGAAATATTTTCAGCCCAAAAATAACTTAGACGTATTTTGCTAACATTATTTTCTCTTTTAGGGACTTCGAAAATATTTCGAATATTTTATTTCTTTTTCAGGTTAAAAATAACTTAGATTATTTTTCTGATATTTATATACTGTTTTGGGATTTTGAAACATTTTTACTATAAAAATATCTTATGATTATTCTTACTTTTCAGGTCTATTTCGACTTAGGACATTTTTAATACGAAATTTGTGAATAACTTTTTATTTGTTTATATTTTGTTGCATGTCTTTGTTGATTAGTCCCGGAGGCACTACGACAAACACAAATTTTGCATTTTTAGGAAAATCTGACAATTTTAAATAACTTTTGTTTCCCGAAATTTTTGGGACTTTTTTTTCACTTTTTTCAAATTTTACTTTTTTTTGCTTTTTGCATTAATTAGTCTTAGGTGTCATAACTAACTACCTTCTTTTACAGATTCTTAGTTCTAAGACTAATTAACACTTTATTTTCAGATTCTTAGTATTAAGATATCTAACCCCTTTCTTTGCAGATTCTTAGTTATAATACTAATCAACTTTTATTTCAGATTCTTACTTGTAATAAACAGTTAGTTGTATTTAAATAAAGGTCATTTTCCCGCTAGCTAGGGTTCATATATAACCTATATGTCCACGGACCGTGATCCCTATATGCTTCGGTCCAACATAGCTATGGATACTGCGACTGGATCACCTTCCCTCATTCCCGAGGGTCAAATCCAGCGACAATTAGTACTTAATATATGTAGTAAAATTTCATAAAATATATGTATAAATGCTTAGTTTAGGCCTGAATTTTAAAGCTGTGTTAAGTAATGATGTTATAATGATGTTATATTTGTAGGCTTTTATATTAGAATTGTATTTTTAAATCGGGATGTACTGGGCCCTAGGCGAGGTTTAGAGGGGTTTTCCTTCGCCATTGCACCAATAACGGCCCCCTCTTTTGATTTCCCAGATTTTTAATAAAGAATAAAGACATTTTAAACATAGCTGTTTAGTGTTTTATTTGGTTTGCAATAGTTTTTTCCAGTAAACCTCTGCTTCATTTTGTTGTCAATGACAATTTTTCATAGTACTCGATTCACAATATATCTTTTTATTATCCTACATTTGTGGTGAAATCTAACATAATTCAGTGTTCTAAAAAATGAAAATGGATAAATGTCAATTTGGATTTATGCAAGGAGGCAGGTCTACATCAGCAATTTTTATTATAAAACAGCTAATTTAACAATTTAGAGTGAAAGAGATAGACTTGCACATAGTATTATTAATCTTGACAAAGCACATGATGAAGTTATCAGAAACCTACTGTGGCAGAGATTTAGTAGGAAAGGAGTGCCGGCTGAATATGTGAGTGGAGTATGAGCAAGTAACAACCATAATAGTGTTAGAACTACTATATATAGTTAGAATAACTATTATAGTGTCATAACGATATAATTGTAGGTGAAACTGGCCAATTTTGTGTAAAAATAGGGCTTCATCCGGGTTTCGCCCATATTTATTCTCATTTGTGCTGGATTAGATAACAACTGAACCTCCTTGGTATAGAGTAGCGGAGACAGGTCCTTAATGAAAAATGTTTAAAATTAAGTTGGATACAAACAAAATATTTAGAATATTCTTATAAAGGTGATATTTCAAGTCCAGATAGAGTAGTTAGCTTGAATAGACAAGAACTTACAAAAGATGATAATTTTCGGCTTTTAGGATCGGTATTACCGTTTTATTTATCATACTTCAATTAAAGGTAAAGGAAAAAGGCAAATTGAATGATGTGTGATAAAAAAGGTACCAAGAAAACTAAAAGGTAATTGTATAGGACTGCTTTTAGACCAGCTACGATGTATGGTACTGAATGTAGGGCAGTAAAAAAGGGGAGAAACAGAAATTGCATGTTTCTGAAAAACCATAATCTCAGAGAAAAAGCGGAGAGGTACTTAGTCCCTGGAAGAGAACAGAAAAGTTTACAGGAAAATAATTAGAGAAGCCGATCTCACATAGAGAAAGCTAACGAGAATAATAATGTTAATGAATGTTCTAGAAATAAAAATAATAAGAAGCTCTAAATCTTAATAAAAAAAATTAGCTAATCAAAAAAATTAAAACAATATCTATATATCTAATAAAAAAGCATCACTAGCATATCAAAATAAAAAAAAAACACAAGTCAGAATTTAATTTTACCTACATAATCTCAACAGAAAAAATAATTACATTTCTAATAAAACTGTAATAGCCAGCTTAATCCTAAAATGTGAATATCATCCGCTTTGTACCAATACCACAGTATATTGCTACACTGTAAAACTATTGCTAATAAATTCTTTAGCGATATACTGTGTCACAATACCTCAATTGTCATTTTAATAAACATGAAACCCGCCAATTTTTAAATTGGGACCCACCCACCAACCAATCACGCCAAACCTAGGCTGTGCATTATAATGTAGTCTGTTTCGTTACTCATATAAGTAGCCTCTTAAGGAGAAGAGAAAGTTTGTTAGTCGCAATAATACAAGTACTCAACAACATGAAGAAGGATTTCCGAGGTGAAACATGAATCCGTTGAGACCACTTTGCCGTAGTCTTTATTAGATAGCTCTTCTTAAACTGCAATTTTACCAATCAATATCCTCTATAACTGATACAATCAAAATAAGTTAAAATAAACAAGAAATAAATAGTATATTATTTCTTAGTTTCCTTTAAAAATTTAACATCATACCATGTTTTACACGAATAGAGATCAAATGTGGTTCAATGATGAATTAAACACTCTAATTAAACCAAATGAGGTCTCACATGGCATACAAGTTAATTCATTGAATACTAGAGTTTGTCATAACACTTCAGTGTTTGCACTTACAGCCTTTAACGGTAAGATCACGGTTATCGAATGAGCTACAGACAAAAATAATAAATACTTTTTAAAAATAAAGAGTACAGAATGTCTTGATGAAGTGTATTGAAAAGAAAACGTTTAGTTTACGGTAAGAACTCTTACTCTAAGTGTGACATATGGTGTATGCAAGAAACTCACGGAGAACTAATTACTAGAAAAACAAGCACAACATGCATGACAGCGAAGTTTTTGTAAAAACTCAAACCGTAGCCATATCTATAGAACAATGAACATAAACAACACCAAAAACTGCATTGAAATGGGAAAATGAACCATAATCTCATTAAATAAATCCATCAATCAGTTTTTTGCATTGTTGTTTTAATTTTAAAATAAGATTTTTAATTAAAATTCAACCAGCGTGTTTTGGATGATTTCAATATCCATTGCGTGGACTTCGAACACATTATTTGAGAGATTTAAGAAAATTTTTATGGATAGTCCATCAGTACTACAGGAAGATTTGCTTTTGATACTACTGATTGTTTTGATCGGTTCAGATTTATCAACTAGTCTTACAAAGAATAAATTCGAGACCTTTTTGAATTGGGGAGATAGGAAATAGAATTTTGTTGTGGCAAAATAGCTGATGTTATATTTTTATTCACATTAACAAAGTATTCAGTTAGATTTTCAGGGTTTGGAAGAGAATATGTTTGAGCTGTGTTAGTTTACTTTCGAAGATCGTTTATTATGGACCAAGTTCTCCTTGCAACATTTTTAGAGCTTCCCGGACGATTCTCACAGTACATTTTTTTAGATGTTTTGATAAGTTTTAGATGGGACTTGTACCTGGAGATATATTCAGATATTCAGTGACAAAGACATTAGTAGGTACCTTTGGTAGTATAGGCTTTGTGATGTTTTGACTTAATCGTAATTAAAGATAGTGCCTTATTGAAAATTCAGACAAGCTTATCTACAAAATAACTCAAAATTATAGTCCACGTCCACAGAAGGAAAGTGCCACCCAGAAGTCAAGCACAAATTTTGGAATTTACGAAAGTTCTAAAAGGAAAACGTCTTACCTTAACGGGTGGTCTATTAGCTAACTCAAAATTTTTGCCATCATTACTGAGCAAAATACGAAAAAGGGAATATAACCGAGGTATTTTTTAATATATCAATTTTTTCAAATTCTTATCTCAATATCGACGCTGGTGCTCTAAAATGGTTTATGGCCACACACCAAAAACAAAGTATCCACCAATTAATACAAATATTTGATTAGTAGTCAGACCACACACACTGCTATTTAAAAGGAGATTACCTTTAAAAATATAAACTGGAAAAAGCTGCAATCATGCTATAATTTAAGATATATTATCTTGAATGAAAACACTCGAGACATTTTGCATCTGTTTAGTATTAAAATGACAGAATTTTCTTCTAGTTTCTTTTGTACGTAATTTGTTTTCCCATTCTGCGTAACCTTTTTGTGTTACAAAGAGTAGATCTAGCTTCTGGATTACTACTTTTCTTTGCTCGATTAAATCGAATTGATTCACCAGGTTTAGAGCGCATGGATAATTATCTCGAAGTAAATTCTGTTAAAATGGCGTAAATCGACACGAATCTATAAGGCCAGTATAAGACCAATAATGACGTACGCATCAGAAACAAGACCCGACACAGCTAAAAGACACAGAGTGCTGAAAAAACAGAAATAAGAATACTCAAAACAATTACAGGAAAGAAACTGAGAGACCGAATAAAGTATGACGAAATTAGAACAAAATGTAATGTATATGATATAAATGTGTGGACACTAAATACAAAAAAGAATGGAAAATTACATCCGTAGACTAGGCAACACAAGAGCCATTAAAATAGAAAGGGACAAATTACCAAGTTGTAGAAGAAGTATCAATTGACCGCGTAAGAGATAGAGTGAAAATCTGTCGTCCATAGAGGCATCCAACCGCCAATAAAGAAGCAAAGTTGCTATAAAAATAAAGAAGAAGAATATATGTATTAATATATAGGAAAGTGCAAAAATTACAATAGACATAAGCACGGGTGGAATGTATCATTAAGATGAAAAAGAAAACACATATCAAGGAATGGAGAGGAATTTCGAATATGACACTCAGACTAGAAATTGACAAAGAAAAATATTCATAGTAGTATACACACCAGTCGAAGGCCTGGCAAAAAAAATTGATAAGTCCTTGGAAAAATTACAAAAAGAAATAGATTACTACAAAAGCAGTATTATAATATTAGGTGACTGGAATCCTCCTCTTCCTTCTTCCTTGAGCCCTTGTCAGGGTGTGGTGACACTCAAAATATTTTTGGTAGGGATTTTCCCACCAGAGTTTTCATTTGGTCTGCCTATCGTGTTGGAGATTTTCCTCTTGGTCTTCGACTTGCTACCTTTCCTTTTCTACCGTTCTTCTAGCTATGTGACCGAAGTAAATTAGGTATGCTTATTTTACTTTTTTTAATACCCTATCTTTTTTATGAAGCTCTTCCAGAAAAGACCAACATTTCGATGGCTTCGATCTGATTTCTATTCAAATTGACCAACCTGACCTTAGTATTTCTTATTATTGTTCGGTCTTTCCCTATTTTAATCATTTAGCTGTTGCGGTTCGGGCCATTGCTAGTCTACGCTTGATTTCTGAGGAGCAACGCTATTGTTGGTTATCAGGGAGCCCAAACATACAAATCTGTCTACCACTTCGAAATTTGGCACTTGGTGTATGTGCGATAGATTATTATTCGCTCTGTCTATGATCATTATTTTTGTTTTTCTGGTGTTGATCTGTCCGAATTCTTCGTTTATCCGACTTAGCCGTTCAGTGATGGTAATCATTTTGAATTCATTTTACAAGTGTATTATCTGCATATCACAGGTTGCTGATTTTTCTGGACTTTCAGGTGACTGGAATAGGAAAGTCGAAAACTGCCCTGAAAGGACAAAAGGATGCATAGGAAAGTTTAAGGAAAAGGTTGAAACTAACAATGGATAAAAAATTAAGGACTTTTATATTGGAAACAACATGTTTATAGCAAATGCCCTCTTCCAACAAAAATAAATATATAAATATAAAAGAGAAGTGTCAGACACAGGTGTAAAATCACTAATAGACCTAATAGCAGTAGAACAAGGTACATTTTTGGAAATAAACAGAAAAGTGAAAAAAGTTAAAGTGAAAAGAAAATACGGTGTAGGCAGTGAGAATTATTCAGACGACCATAAAATATAGGAAATAAGAAGAAAAAATAAAAGCCGAGAACAAAATTAAACCGGTAGTTAAAAAACACTAGAACGAATAAACTACAAAACAAAACATCAAGATAAAATCTTTAAAACAATGAAGCATTAGACAATAGACAATAATAACTTATTGTGTTAAGGAAAAAGTTCATAGCAATAATACCAAAAGTATCAGAAGTGTGTGGGGTTAGTGAAAACAAAAATTTAGGAAAACAAATACCTTGGTAGAATAACGAAATAAAAGAAGAAGAAATTAAAAAGAAGAAATAAAGAAGAAGAAATTAAGAAGTAAAATAAATATCTGTAGAGAATATATCTGGATAATATCAAAAATACGAAGGACTAAAAACTAAATGCATGATCATGACTAATCAGCAGATGCAAAGATCCAATTGATTGTTGAGGATACTGTAAATGTGTAGCGTTTTTAAATTTGTTTCTATCTATATAATAATATAATATTTAATATCTATATTATAATAAAAATTCTGTAAGTACGCCCCTGTCGGTGGAATATTTTCGTTTTTCTGTTTGCAAGAGAATTTTAAAACGATCGATATTTTATGGCGTTTTAAGTTCAACGTTCCTAGAAAAAATATTGCAAGTATTGTGTTTTTTCTCCTGAGACGCAATAACTCCGGAAGAGATTCAAGGTTAATTTTCACGATTGCAAGTGGTGAGGAATTTGTGTGAGTTCCTTGGGTGTACGGGGTGAGAAGCGCGGAGGGAGAGGATTTGCGGCTAGTTTTGGAACACCGGCGAGGCGACAGTGAGGAAGTGAAACCAAGAAATAGTCAGCACAATAAACAAAATTGGATTGAGCTCATCTCAAGCAAGAAAAAAAGCAAAAGATAGAAAAACATGAGGAAAAAGGAATATCTCTACAACTACGCTTGAAGAGGTTGCGGATAAGGAAGAAAAGACTGCCAATAAAACCGATAGCGCACTGATTTCACATTTTTCAAAAGTTTTTTGATGTCAAATTTTCACTCTCTTAAAAAGCACATTATTCACCAAATTGGAAAAAAAAATTGCGTCCTTTTGATTTTCGTTTTGCTTTATCGTTGTTTAGTTTTATGTCATTTAATAGACCGGAAATAAGACATTTCAGGTCTTCTTTTTCTTCCCACTAGTTTCCAAATTCTTGTATTAAGTGTTTTAAAGATTTTTGTTTTTTTTAATGGTCTTCCTAATTTTGCGGCTTCTAGTATCTTTTGTCTTTCTTAAGCTTTAGAAACTTCACAGGCACTTCTGAAACTAAAGTGTTAGAGGCAAGTAATGGTTATTAGTAAACGCTGATTGTTCTTCAATATTATTCTTTTAACATCTGATAAAGTATTTAAAACAAAAACTGGTTAATGCAAAACATCTGCAAAAAATTTTGCCGATCTGGAATATGAGAAGGCAATCGAAGAAAAAGAATATCTAATATCTAATCATTTTTTTTTAAATAGTATTTTAATTTTTTAATTTTATAAAGAATCCAATTAGATCAAAGGAATTGTACAGTTCCAAAAGTTAAGTTAAATGTCTTTTGTTTTTAAAGTACATTTTTTAAGGTTTTTTGATCACGTTCGAATACTCCGTCAGCTGGTAAGAAACTGTGACATCTAATAGAGAATGTAAGGTAAATTTTGATTTTTCTGACGATTTTTCAGATAACCAATAGTAGAGGGCATGAACAATATGGGTCAATACAATATTTTGTACTCCACATCCGTCACAGAATAAAATTTTTTTGCGTATTTTCATTACTGCCTTGGTATATATGGAATTAAAAGCCTTCTCGAAATTTATGAAGATAATGCTAGCCGTATTTTATATGCTTTAGCTTTACTTATTAGTTCTCGAAGTGTATGAATTTAATCCAGGGTACAGAAACTACTTCTGAAGCTGTTTTCTTGGCTGTGCAGCATCTAATACATTTGTTAATTTGTTGTTGATGGTCCTGTAGTTTTTGATATCCTCTTTGCTACATTTCTTATGAATAAGAATTATGTTTGCTATATTTCAGTGATCTGGTATACATCTGGATATGCAGTTCGTAAATACATCTGCTAAGATTTTCCATATTTTTTTTGCCAGCGTATAATTATAATGAACAACAGTATTAAGGTATTATAATGTTTATGTTTCTATTTTATATTTCTTCCATTAAAGAGACTTCTCTGAGTAGACCGTTGTCAGTAAAATACAGTAACACCCTGTATATACAGAAAATAGGCTACAACACATCAACTTAAAAATGTACTTTTACTTATTAGAAAATTATAGCTTCAGTAACTTATCAAGTAATTTCGTACTCAAAAGATACGGAAAAGTATACATTTAATTAATTCTTTAACATCCGTAATTGCTTATTGGAACGAATATAGTTCCGGTTCTAGTCTAATATGCACATATATATCTTCACTGAAGGCCTTTATAAGTAAACAGGTCAATTGTACTTAAAATTTCTGGCACGGTTAGTATCGTAATTTTTTCCAGAAACAATCTGTCAGTTTCAGCACTTTGCGATGCACTACCAGCAAAAATAATTCCGCTAGAAATCAGAGAAACTGTATTATAATTTAACAGCCGCAGTTTGGATACTGGCATATATCCAAAACCAAAGTATCTCCAAACGAATTATTTACGTCAAGGACGATACCGGGAAGGACTTTTGGGGATCAAATAATCTTTTGATCGCATTGTTCGTTAATGTTTTTTTACTTAATTTCTAGTAAATGACAAAAATAAGTTATATATTGTAATATTTATTTAAGTTAACCAATTAACTAGTACATGACAAAAATCAATTCTATCTTAAATTGTGTCTAAAGGTCGATTCAAACATATCAGTTCCGTCACAGTCTCGGCGCCGAACCGGTCCCGTCTGGTCACAGAACTATTCGTTCGTCTATTCGCACACACCCGAAATGCATCAGTCTTCGGCAACCAATCTGTTGAAAAGATGGATAGTTTTTCGGATAAAGAATTAGCAATAATTGCTATATGTTTGGACGAGGAAGAAGAAGAAAACCAAGCAAAAAGAAGGAAATGGATCCATGACGCATAGAAAAAATGGGATACCGAAGGAGCATACGTGACACTGTATAAAGAACTGCTTCATGATGATGTAAAATTTCATCAATATTTTAGGATGTCGAAAAATTGCTTTAACGTATTATTTTCAAAAATTTCAAAAAAATTAAAAAAAAAAGACACACACTGGAGAAGAGCTATTTCACCGAGGCAGCGTCTTGCAGTTTGTTTAAGGTACGTACGAAATAAATAAATCTATAAGATATTATGTTTTTCTAATTTTAAAACGTGATTTTTCAAAAATGGTGAATTTCTTAAACGATTTACTTTTTCTAATCAATATTCTGGATCCACATAATATGGTTAAAGAAAAACGCTTAAACCTTTATTTAATAACTAAAAATATACACAAGTTTTATAAGAACTAAAACATTTTTTAAATAGTATAATCCTAATACATAAAGTATATACGTTTATAATATAAACGTAAAATTCATATTTTATTGAGAGCTGCGAAAGGAGTCCTGCAAATCTTGAAAGTTAGAAGAGCTTGTAGTACCATCATCATCCATAGTTTGTATTGGCGGTGAAGATTGCAATTGGGTATAAACAGGTGATTGCATCGGTGAATTGGTTATTGATGTATTAGCGTATTGGTAACTGGATCCAGGCGATATAGCAAGAGCTGTTGTACTACTTAATTGTTGCTAATTATAATTATAGGTTTGTTCTTGAAGAGACTTTAGCTCATATTTCTGTACAACCGAAAATATTTCTGATTTCGCAAAATGAAAATTTAGAGCCGAAAGGGACTTTAGGGCTGGTGTTATGCCAGTTAGGAAGGCGTCAACTGCGTCTAGTGGTGCCGTAAGTTGCTCTCCACGTTTGTTAATTAAATACTCCATGAGTTTTGCTAAAGCAGAAGGCTGAGAATATGTAACTTTTCTTTTACTCCTGCTCTTTTTTGATGTAGTAGTGTGTTTTTGTATTGGTAGTTTTTCAGTCCCTTGCATTGAAGCAGACGAATCTTCTCTTTGACTCTTGGTTTCTTCTATTATTTCATTTCGTTCATCGTTTGTCTCTTGGCTTGGGACAGAAATATTGTGTTCGTTCTCATCGGCAGAATTATTTTTTTCATCTTCAGGTACTATTTTTTCAGACTCTTGTTGGGTATTATCAATATCCTTAATGTTAGTTATCGTTTCTCTTTCATTAAAATGTTTTTTCAAGAAACTTAGTTGATCAGCGTATTTGTACCTCTTTGTTACTTTGCCACTCTGTCCACTTTTTGTGATGTTTCTTTTTAAATATTTTCTAAATGTGTCTCTAATATTTGCCCATCTAGTCTTACACAGTTGACCTACAACAATGTAATTTGATTAAAGACAGATAACATAAAAAGTGGTCTGATAATAAAATAAAAGTTTTACATGAAAAACAGTACTACAGTTCTTTACTTTTTAGGTATTTGGCAACTGGGGACTCTTTCCTGACGATCTCTTTTAGTTTCCGCTTAGGACATAGTACAGTGCAAGATATTGTACATAAAACATGTAAAGTTATATGCAACAGTTTAATAGCCGAAACACTACCAGAACCTACTGAAGAGATGTGGAGAGCCATTGCTGAAGATTTTCACACAAACTGGAACTTTCCCAACTGTGTGGGAGCCTTGGATGGCAAACACATTACTATTTAAGCACCTCCAAACACAGGATCGCTTTATTATAATTACAAGAAATCATTTTCAATTGTTTTGTTGGCTCTTGTAGACGCCAATTATAATTTTTTGGTTGTTGACGTCGGAGAATATGGCAAGAACAGCGATGGCGGAATTTTCGCAAATTCTTCATTGGGCAAAAGACTTCGACAAGGAACATTACAACTACCACAAAATACAACTCTACCGAATACACAAGTTGAAGCCCCATATGTAATAGTAGGAGACGAAGCATTCCCTTTAAAAACATATTTATTGCGACCTTATCCACGTCAGGACTTAAATATAGCAGAACGTGTTTACAACTACCGCCATTGTCGTGCCAGAAGAGTTGTTGAAAATACGTTTGGCATTTTATCTCAAAAATTTCGAATTTATAACAGGCGAATTCAAGCAGCACCAAAAAATGCAGATAACATAGTACTGGCGACTTGTATTCTACATAATTTTATTAAAAAATATGATGGATACACGTACAACTATGACAAAAATGAGCCAAAAGTAGAAACAAACTCTGAACTGCAAAATTTGCCGTTGCAAGGTGGAAATGCAACAGGAAATGCTTTTCAAGTAATAGACACATTTAAAAATTATTTTAATTCGATAGGGGGATCTTTGCAGTGGCAACTTGAAAAAATTTAAAAACTGGATGTTGTTTTTCTTTTAGTGAAATAAAAATAATAAAGAGAAGTTCATTACCTTCTGTTTTCATTTCTTCTCCGATTTCCTGCCAAATATTATTTTTAAAATTAATGTCCATGTATTTTGCATGCGACAAATCATATAAAACATTATATTTTCTGACACAATCTATTAATTGTTCGTCAATAATTTTATTTTGTTCACTTGTACCGCCCGTCATGTTCCCGGCAAAACCAAAAAATTCGTCGCTGAGATTATAAAATCGGCCGGGCGATAGACGTGTCGAAACCTGACTGCTGGTAAACTGTTCGTCAACTGATGAATGTGAATGCCGGCGGCATATTTCTAATAAAGAATATTTTGTATGACGGATTGTTCGGTTCGGCGCCGGGACTGTGACGAGACGTGACTGATGTGTTTGAATCGACCTTAAAAAGTCTAGGAAACCTCTTTTAAAATTGTAATAATAAGACAATTCGATCTCTTGTCTCAAGCGTTTTTCTATTAATTTCTGTACATCTCTCCTGTTGATTGGTGTCTATTCACTGCTATTGTCATTTCATCACTAACGCCCTTATATTATTTTTAAATTGTATCACCTATTTTTATTCTTCAAGTTCTACCGTTTGTTCTATCATTTCTCTTTATTTTTAACTCGTTTATTATTTTTACGTCTATGGTCAAGAATTATACAACATCAACGACTTTTTGGAAAGCAATAGGTAATATAAACAATGATGTATGATCTTCGTTGTATACCTTATTTTTTCCATTGCTACATACGCAGCCGAACCATAAACTCTCAAAAAATCTACGCGTTTCCTTACAGAGACTTAAACCAACGTGTAAATTGTGAAAGAGCTTCATATAAAAGGCAGGCTATTAAAAAAAGTAAACCAAGCATACCTAATTTTCTTCAGCCACATAGCTAGAAGAACAAGGATCTTGGAACTATAGTCCATCTAGAAAGTATCCGGAATTTTATATTTTTTCTAATTTTAATAGATTTCCTTTTTGTTACATTTTAAGACAAAAGTAATGCATCAATGCATGACAACACCATCTGCCATATATTGTTGTTTGTAAACAGACTTAAGATTTGTGAAATAATGCCGCAAGTAGAAAAAAGAAAAGTGGTGGAATATTTGTATAGAAAGGGTGTCCGAAACGTTAAAAAATTAGTGCAATTGACTGAACTCGGAAAAAGTGCAGTGTATGAGACAATAAAGGGGATAAAAAATGGCATAAATATGAGACATAGACCAGTCTCGGGTAGACTGCGTAAGATTCGCGGAAACAATTTAAATGGCTTTAGGACGAAAAAATCAGCGCCTAGGGTTTCGAAAATTAGCGAACAGATTTGGAAATCAACGAAGAATAAAAGTGTGCCAAGAAACTGTCTGCATGTCACTAAAAAAGCAAGGCTACATACATATTAAGTAGTCCAAAAAAAATCTCTACAATGACACCTCTGCAAAGGCAACGGAGAATAGATTTTTGTCAACGTTTTCAAGAAGATAATTTTAATACTGTCTTTATATCTGATGAAAGTTGTTTCCAGCTTGGAGCAAATCATCTAAAGGTCCTATCAAGAGAAAAAAATGTTACCGTTCAAATTTCCAAATTTCTTACTAAAATAATGGTTTGGGGAGCAATATCTCAGCGTGGTGCTACACCTCTCTGTATAGTAAATGGTACTGTTGATAGTGCGAAATATTGTGACATCCTAAATGGTTTTCTTCTTGAAACGGCTCATGTTTTATATCCAGAAGGGTGGCGTTTTCAGCAAGATGATGCAATATGCCATACTTCTGCTTATACTCAAGTTTGGATGCAAGAACACGAATTGGCAATAATTTCGTGGCCAGCAGCATCTCCAGATCTTAGCCTCATTGAAAACATTTGGGAACTGATGAAGATTCAAGTGGAACGAGCAGTGCCACGAGATAAAGAAGGTTTGATTCGGTCAGTTTTACAGGCCTGGAACACCATTACCGAAAATTATGGCCTTGGCCTAGTATCAGGTATACCCGGACGTTTAGTTAAGTGCTTAAATTTAAATGGAAGTTGTATAAATAAATGAGATGGATTATTTGTTGAAATTTTATATTTTAAGCGATAGAAATAAATCCGAACCGAAAGCAACAAGTGTGGGCTCAAGATTAATAATCAGAAAACAAAAATCATTATTGTGGACCACGCGAATATCCTCCAAACAACAGGCGCCCTAAATCAATTCGAGAAAGTAGACGAGTTCACGTATCTAGGATCTTCCTTAAGCAATGCAGCCTCCTCCCATACGGAAATTCGCAGAAGAATAGGGATGGCCAAGAACTCGATGAGTCGACTGTCAAAAATATGGAAGGACCGCTCTTTATCCAAAAAACTCAAAATGAGACTGGTACGGACACCCATTTTTTCAATCTTCAGTTACGGTGCCGAAACATGGACAATAAAATCAGAGGATAGGAAACGGATTGACGCATTCGAAATGTGGTGCTGGAGACGAATGCTACGCGTCTCGTGGACGGAGCACAGATCCAATCAGTCGATTCTCGAAGAGCTAAACATTCAGACCAGACCAGATCTCAGTGTCTTGCAAATGTTTTAAAGTTTTTTGGCCACATTGCGAGAAGAGATAATGACAACTTAGAAAGTCTAATTGTGTGCGGAAACGTAGAAGGACGTAGAGGCAGAGGACGCTCACCTATCCGATGGTCAGATCAAGTACAGAAAGCCACTGGAGAGACGTTTTCCGAGTCCATGAGAGCAGCCCAAAATCGCAAGAGATGGAGAGAATTGACAGCCCGCATTGTAGGAAATCACGATCCTCAGCAATAAGGAAACGACAAGAGAGAGAGAAATAAATACCGTAAACTTATAATTCTGCTTTATTTTTTCCGGATACTTTCTAGAGAGACTATAGTATCTGGAAAATGAGTCAATACTCACAATCTTAAGTAGTTTTTATTAAAAAGTTGGTAAATTTTGGGCTACTGGTTTCAAGGCTTACAATATTTGCTCCATTATTAGGCCCCAGTACGTTATTTTTATTTGCATTAAAAACTAAAAGATATCAGGTACAGAAAAACTGTATAAGCGAAGTACCTTCTCCCTTAAAAAATACATTTACTCGCACTTATGAGTTTTAAACCCTAGTATGTGTATTTTGTTAAGAATATTTGATAAGATATTATTATTATATATATTTTGTCTCCAGCTGTTGGAAAGGTAGAAGGCCCTAGAGCAAGAGGAAGATCTCCAAAACAATAAGCAGACCAAATGAAGACTCTGGAGAAATTCCCTCCATCAAGCCGTTCATATGGCACAGGATCGAAGCCAACAGATAGCAAGCTAATAACATTTCACCAAGCCCTGACAAGGGCTTAGGGAATGAGGAGGAGGATATGATAATAATTAGCCTTTTCTTTAAACAATTTATTTGTTAGCAGATGATCAGAAGGACTAATATTTATTTCTTAAACCAAGTTTGTTTTCTGAATAGATTCCACTGAATTTTGACTTTAATCTGGTGGTTTAAATTTTAGTAAATAGCACACCAATGCTTTGTTGAGTAACAGTGTTTTATGTCCGATTTATCAACTTTTTTTACAGATATGTAATAACTAATCAAATAGACGGGAATTTTGCTTTTCCTATTGTTCTCTTTATACTCTAATCTTTAATAAGGCTAAAGATAGATCTACATGATTTATCGAAGCCCACAGCATCATCCTTAATTATCAATATGGATTCCAATCTAGTAAATCCACCTCACATGTATTAATATATCTCACAGCACAAGTCACATAATTCCATAAATGACAACATTGTCATATCCACGTTTCTTAATGTCCAAAAGGTTTTATATTATATCTCGCACTACGGACTGATAAGACAGCTAGTTAACATTGAGCTACAGATCTGTCTTCTCCTTCTAGTGCTGATTTCACTAATAAAGGTTGGCTATAACCATTGAAAATTCGTCTCTATTTTATGCTTTTCTTAAAATCGTCTGTGTTTAACCCGTGTTTTTTTTAATGGTGGTCAAAAGTTCCCTGTCTCTTCCCATTTCATGCAACACCATTTCGTTCGTAATATTATCGGTTTATGATATTTTCAAAATTATTCTAAAAAGACACATCTTAAAGGATTTCAGCTTTCTCATCAAATGAAACATTGGAAGATGATGAAGTTATAAGGGCTCTGGCGAACACTGTAAATTTAAGAGGGGGCGGAGAATCAATTGAAATCTATAGTAGGAAAGAGGGACGGTTTGAGGGAAATACAGTAGTAGTAGTAGTAGTAAACGTTAGTAAAATAGCGGATGACACCCTGGTGTGGCAGAGAAAGGTCCTGATAGGACTGATGAACTGTAAGGTAATGACATCCAGATCGACTAATACGTTGCTTTATGTATCTACACTTTGGGCATACCAGGGACAAATGCGAAGAAAAGACTTTAAGAGACAAATCTCTGAACTGTTGGAAGTAAGAACACAACGCTAGGGACAATACGTCACATTGCAGAATCTGTAGCAAGGACCATAGGACAGACTCAGAAAATTGTCCTGAGTTCAGGAAGCTCATAGAATTTGGAAAGATGTAGGGTGGCTATCTGCAGAACTTGGACAGGAACTACATCACGGATAGGTGCACCAATATTGCGAGGGGTAACTCTATTAGGACCACGGCGGGAGTGTCACTGGGCTCCGTCCTGGGACCAATACTTTGGAATATTATTTACAACGAGATCTTGAAGGCCGACCTGGACATTGGTGTACAGGCAATAGCGTCTGCGAACAACCTGGTGGTGCTAGTGGGGTGCAACAAAAACTGGCCAATCATGCATAAAGCGAACCGAGCCCTCAGCAAAGTAAAGACGTAGATAGGAAGCAGGGACCTCACACTGGCGGCCAAGAAAACTGAAGCTATAATCTTTAAGTGTCCAAGTGCCAAAGATCATATAGTTTTTGCACTGGAGGGAGATAGAATCTTACCTGCCAAAATAGTAAAGTACTTGGTGGTAGTCCTAGATACGAGGCAAACCTTTGATGAGCACATAAAATATATCGTTTGTAAGGCAGAGGCGAGAACTTTAGAGCTGGTAAAGAATATGCCTAATGTAGTAGGACCAGGGACTGCCAAAAGGAGAATTTTAATAAAAGAGGTTTACTCTATTATACTCTGGGGTTGAACAAATCCCCTTCGTTGGCTCAGTGAAGATGTTCGTTCAGTTGTAATGGAAACACCAAATAATAGTAGCAGAGTTTATTGTAGAGACGTACACTATGGGTGTAGACCCGGGATTACTTTGAGTAGAGACTGATGAAGTTGATAGTTGAAGACTATCAAGTGCGTTGAGTGAATATTGATTGAATGCTTCTCTAGGCAAGAGATCTTAGTTTTATATAAACTTTAATTGGGTCAATATTTTCGCGGACCTCGCGTGACATGTGTATTTAATTTATGTAAATAGTTTAACTTTGTCAGCACTTTTGACTGATGTACAAATTATATTATTGATAATTGACCAAATGTGTATGTAACCTAATTAACTACGTGTGTGTATTTAATAACAAATAGATTCATTCGGTCTACTAGGTGATAAAATTATACTGTCCAATTTCGGATATGAATTCTAAAGATTTGATATTGGACAGGGGTACTAGTATGGCAACAAGTGCTTTACATAAAAAAATATAGGAGAATGCTAGAAACAGTTCAAAGAAAAAGAACTGCTAAGGGTATCACGTGCATACAGAACAACATCAACGGTGGCTACACAAGCAATCGCAAAGGTGTTACCTATCCATCTGATGTCAAAAGAATGGGCGAAAACCTACGGAAAGGACGAGCATGAGAAAATAGTAGTTAGGGTGCGCAGAACAACGGAGTAGCAGGAAGAATGGAAAATGATCATAGGCGGTCTGGATGAGAGGAATATGCAGCAAAGGTAAGAGAAACAGAGAGAGAAAGAGAAAAAGAAAAGACGGGCTATTCGTGTTATGCACCGGTCTAAAGTGGACCTAGCGCATGAGTAGTCCGCTTAAGTAGGTGAATTTTAGTTGGTAGGTAGGAAGCTATGGTTGCATCTGTGAGCCCGACCTCTCTGGAAGGACTGTGTGCTGATGAAGCCTTTCATCCTGAATCCAACACATGCCAGAACATCCTTAACGAAACGCGGTCTTGTACGGTCTTTGAAAGATTTACCACTTCCTTCATATAAACAAACTTTTTAATTAAGTCAACATTAACAATCCAAGCTTTGACACCATAAAAAAGAATAGAGTGAATATAATATGTTACATTTTAAAGCTCCAATTTATAAAAATTGTAATATCTTATCTAAATAGGAGAACTGGAAAAGTAAAAATACATGATTATATCTTAACACTCTTCACTCCACAAGCTGAAGTTCCACAATTTTCCACAATAGCTCCATTGTTGTACATTATATACAATAGCGAGCTAACCACCCAAAATATCTCTAATAAATGTCGACGAATAATGGTGTAATAAGTAGAGCGTTGTACTAAATGCGAATAAAACGCAAAAAATCTTCAGACTCTTATCGTTATCGGACAAAGTCCTACAAAGCGTTGAAAACCAATACTTTCTGTAATTAATGGGAGAAAAGCTCTCATTAATTTAGCAACAACTTATCTAAGAGTACGATTTACTGAGATTCCTAGTTGGGATGCTGATCTAAAGGCAGCTTTAGACAGGAAAAGAAAGCTCCGAAGCTCAGCTAGATAAATCAACAATTGACCCCAATGCTCATTTAATGTGTTATGTTAAATATGTTGTATGGGCAAGTTTATGATAGAAAATAACATTGTCTGGAACGTCGGTATATATTCATATACAATACTATCAATTGCAGGCTGTTACTAGTGACTAAAACAATACATTTAGTCCAAATTACTATACTCTTTGGGGTGTGTGGGTTTAGGTTTATGATCTTGGTTTAGACCAATTAGTCAGCTCAAAATTTTATTAAAATTATCATTTCGATAGATACAATTTCCTAGCTTTAGTTGAGATGCATTATATTTTAATAAATACTAATAATAACTAATACTAAATGCTAAAACTAAATACTAATACTAACTATTAATAATGTAAATATATTTTTTTTTTCATAGCGCTAAGACCTAAACCCGATTCAATACCTCGGAGTTTTAGGCTCTCTTTGTGTTTTATATTTTATATATGTATTTTTTTGTATCTTTATTTTTTTTTGTATATAGTTATTTTATTCTTATTTATTTTTTATTTTTTATTTTATTTATTTATTTTTTTTAATTTTTGTTTTGTTTTTTTTTTAAATATCAATTTTTATATTTTTTAGATGATTAAAAACAATTTTGTAGAAATTTATATTACGTGTACACAAAACGGCATTTAAATTGGTGGGGAGAGTAGCTCCTGCTGTTTGTAGATTTTTGTATAACGTTTGGTTTAGTCACATGTTCTAATGTACCCAACTCTCCGCAAGTGCAGATTTGAAAATTGACCAATCCTAGTTTATTTTTGTGGAATGGATATAAACCAAGTTTGTTCCTTGCTCTGTTTAAGGTCTTAATGAAGTGCCGATTTATAATACCGTAAAGCCACGGTTTTCTGTAAATTTTTGGTTGGATATCATGAAATCTTATACCTTTTAATTAGATGTCATATTCCTGTTGCCACTGTTTCATATGTTTTTTCTTAAATCATTGTCGTAGCTCAGTGACTGGCATTAATGGTTTTCCTATCGTTTCCCCTGTAGTAGCATCCTTTGCTAGTCTATCCACTATTTCATTTCTGTTAATTCCATAATGGGCCTTAATGAAAGCAAAAGAAATTTGTTTACCTTTATTTGTAAGTGACTGGACCGCTTCTAAAATTCTTATAATCACTAGCTTGATAATTCAGTTTGTATTATTGTGTCTACCCAACTTTTGCTATCTGTTAATATAACAAACTTACTCTTGTGATAGGCATTAATATACCTCAAAGCCTGAAGAATTGCGATGAGCTCTGCAGTGTAAATAGACATTTGACTTGGAAGTTTGAATTTTTTGGATATATTTTGATTTGAATGGTAAAAGTTTTTTTTAAGAATTGTTTGATTAATAAAGGCATTTATATTAAATGTATTTACATGTGATGCAATATTTATATAAGGAATAAGTAATTCTAATAGGTTATAATCACAATTATAGGAGGGAAGGATGTCATTTTTGTAAAACTCGTTACTAAAGTGAATTAGGTGCTGATAACTGTTTATCACTTTTGGATGCTTTTTACGTTGCCAGAAGGAACTATCTTGGCATTGAATTCCTGTATTTTGGCAGATATTTTTTGTGCTGGCAGTTTTGACAAAAAAAACATCACACAAAATTGTTATCTAAGATACAAAGGAGGCTCTGCTGCTTCGATTTCTAAAATATTTGTTGGTATGCTTTTTAAACATCCAAGACACAGTCGTAAACATTTATTTTTTATTTTTTCAATGTCTCCAGTTAAGGCAAACTTGCATTTCAATATAAGATACATCCATAGTCCATCACTGAACATATTAGCGCTCTGTAGAAGATTAGTGATATATTTGAGTCTTCTCCCCACTTTGTGTGACTAAAAGCTCTTAGTACATTTATTGCGTTTTGACATTTTTTTGACAAATAACGGATACGTTCTTTTCAAGAGAGCTTCTGATTTAAAAATATGCCAAGATATTTAACCTTGGCATATTAATTTATATTAATTTTTATATGGAAATGTCAATGGTCCTATATTAATTTGTTTTGGTGGCTGATATCGTTTTCTTGTAAATGAACACGACTAATTTTTCTTTACAGATGCAGAATCCATTTATTTCACTGTTTGGGACCCATTATATTATACACAGAAAGGTTTTGGCAGCAAAAAAAGTTGGTAAAGATTCTAACGACATGAAACTGGTGGTATAGGTAGGTAATACATTTCAATAAAAGGAGACCAACCACGCAAAGCTAGATTTGTTGCCAAAATGTGTAATGACAAAAATGCTGAACATTCATCTTTTTTATTTTACATTAGTGATTGGTGGTTTTTCCTGGGCAATTCTTTTTTAGAAGTGTATACTCTTAAAATACATTTTTTTTTATTTTTCTTGGCGAAAATATTGATCATGCATCATTTTAAGCTGATGTTTGTGAGAAGTTTAATATTCTAAATAGCCTTTAAGGTAATATTGGTAATAATTGTTTCAGCCCTTTTTTAAAGTTGGGGGATTAAAAAAAGAATTAACTCTGCAACAACAACTTGGTAAAAAGTGATAACACGATTTTTTTTCATGATGGTGAAACATAAACTCAAGAATACTTCCCAAAAGATAAAATAAAATCAGTCAGTTGGTAAGCAATCCGATGAACTCAGAGGTTCTTGAAGCCACAAATAGAAACAAAACTAAACCGTTGATTGACTTTTCTACAGGTTCTTTCGGCGTAGGTATAACAGAAGATTTTTTTAATTGTTTTAAGTCTTGTTTTTTGAAGCTTCATTTTTTATCTGATTAAGTTATGATATATCCTAGATATTTACGAATGTGTATGGCTTCTGCATTTTTGCGGAATCTGCACTATTACTTCATCTTTTCTACAGACATACTATCTGAGCGAGCAGTATCCAACGGGAACGTCTGTATTTACTTTAAGTTTAGTTTTCTAAAGCACTAAGTTTTTCGTATACTGTGCATAAAGTTGTAATTAACTTTTTGCTTAGCTTCCATCTGAAAACTTTTTTCTGTAGGTTGCAATAAGTTTGTAATGATATAAACGTCACATATTTATTATTTTTCTTTAGATAATCATTTAACTTAAGTATTATCTTTTAAGTTTATTCATTAATTTATCTTTCATTTTACCATTTTTATTCTAAAAATAGTTAGCATCCAATTCTTTAATCAATTCTTCAATCAATTCTTCATTCAATATTCTTTTTAGTCTTAATTTTTTATTATTTGTTTTAATGTTTATTTATTTTAGTTATAATTCCTGTATTTCAATCGATTCTGTTCTATGTGGCATATACGGAACGTATAAATTTCTAAGCCTCACTTCAGTTGATAAATGTTATCTGTCATGTCACCTCTCATTGCCACAGTTCTGTAGAGGTGGATTATTAGTTTTTTATTGTGTTTTTTTCTTATTTGAGCTAGATCTTCAGTTCAAAATTAATTTTTAATATTAAGTCTTCTCTGGCGTAAGTTATATTTATTATTTGACCAATGTGTGCCTTTTTATAATTTGATTTTAATTTTTTATACATGCATATATAACCTGCTCCCCCACACATGTTTGTGTTAAACTTATAATTCGTCCAATATGCAGTTAGTGTCTTTAATATAATTAAACTAATTTGTTTAATAATAAATATGTTCATTTTATTCTTGCTAATTTGCTATTTGTTAATAAATATTGTAATTATTTTTAATTTTCATAAGTATGACAAGGAAATGTTTTACAACATATGCAGTGGCTAACACAAGGTTAATTTTTTTAGTTTTTTTGGCCTAATTTTTGTCCACATTTTTGGGTGAAGAATCCAGCAACAAATGGTTGACCATGAAATATTAACTGCCGCTGCTATTTAAAACCCAATGACTACCTGAAGATATCTAGAACATAAAAGTATCTAATCAGCAACTAATCACTACATTCTACTGCAATCCTGTCCACCTAATTGAAGACAACATCTGAAGCCCTACTTAAGTATTATTTCAAAAATTTTAAAAATCGCTAAAAATATTTTAAAAGCTTATAGGTAAGATTTGCTTTGATATTTTATTCGATTTTAATTTAATATTAAAATTTTTAATTTTTATAGTCATTTATGTACAATTAATATAATTAGTTAATATCTTAGTTTATTTGTCCTAGCCAAACTCATTTTTCACATTTACTTCTAAGACGTTCTCAAACCTCACAGACTGAGCTAAACGAGGCCTATCAATTGGCTCCCAAAGAAAGTTGTGAGTTTTATTGTTCTACATTGGCTCCCTACTAGACCTTAATGGTTACAAGTTCTGTTTAAAGAACACGAAATAGGGATTAAATATAAATGTACGTAAGACTAAATATATGATAACTATCGATGAAATAAACAGGATCTTGTTAATAAAAAATTTATTTATATGGGGCAAAAATATGTGAAGTTTAAAAGAAAGATACAGATAGATTGTTATCCTTAGAAAGAGAGTTCTAAACTTTTTGTTCCTAATCTTATACATTTTAGAATCTTGACAAAGGCAAGATCCGGCAGGCGAAGTAAATCACAAGTTAGCCACAGGGCTTCCCAGGTCGTAAGCCAGCGAAATCACTGTAATGTAAATAATGGAACACTATTAAAAAATATCACAAGAGGAAATATGAGAATTGCAACATGGAACATACAAAGCTTACTACAATCAGTAAAGTAGACGTATAACACTGCGATAGAAATGGAAAGATTAAATATCGAAATTCTGGGAATAAGCGATGTACAATGGCCAGGGTCTGGAAAACAACGAAGCAGAAACGGAGCTATATATTATAGTGGATATTCTGATAGAACAAACCGATATGGTGTGGTCATAATGGTAAGCAAGGAAATAGATAAATCCGTACTTGGTTTCACCCCGCTTTCGAATCGCATTATAATGCTACCAATTAATACCAATATGGGAAAAATGAATGTTATTCAAGTATATGCACCAACAGCTGACAAGGAGGAACAAGAAATAGAAGATTTCTACGAGCAATTGGAAACAATAATGAAAACAACAAAAAAACGTGAAGTTCTGATACTAATGGGTGACTTCAATGCCAAAGTGGGTAGAGGAAGTGTGGAGAGTTGTGTTTGAATGTATGGATTGGGTGAGCGAAATGAGCGTGGTGAAAGACTTATTTAGATATGCCAAACAGAAGAACTGGTAGTTATGATATGGTACCACTATAACTGAAACGGAAGACAAATTACGTAGATGGAAAGAATACATTGAACACCTATTTTATGACCAAAAAGTAGAACAATTAGAAGTTGACGGAGAAATCACGGAACCAGAAATAATGAAAGAGGAAGTTATTTATGTCATAAAACACACAAAAGGTAGAAAAGCTCCAGGACCCGATAATATACCAATTGAACTATTGAAGATAATTGATGAAGATACTATTGATGTCTTAGTAGACCTTTTTAACTCCATATACAAGACGGGACACATACCCAAAGAATGGCTTCTATCATCTTTTGTAACGATTCCAAAAATCACAAATGCTAAAGATTGCAATGACTATAGGACAATTGCATTAATAAGATAATATAAATTAGAACAAGAAATACGTGATTCACAGATGGGTTTTAGAAAGGGTCTATTAACTAGAGAAGCATTATTCGGAGTCAATGTTCTGACACAACGATGTTTGGATATGAATCAGGACATATAGGCTTGCTTCATAGACTTTAAAAAAGCTTTTGACAGAGTTCAACATGAAAAGCTTTTAAGTATTCTTAAGACCAAAAACATAGATAGTAGATATCTACAAATTATATCGAATCTGTATCAAAATCAGAAAGCAAGAAGAAGGGTCAAAGGAGAACTGACAGAGGAAGTAAGTATACTTAGAGGAGTTCGACAAGGGTGCATACTTTCACCACTCTTATTCAATGTCTACAGTGAAGTGATATTTCAGGAAGCTTTATTGGATATTGTGCAAGGTATTTTGGTCAACGGAAATAGCATTAATAATATTAGATATGCGGACGATACGGTCATATTTGCAAGTGACATGGAAGATCTACAGTACATAATACAACATGTATACAATGCATATGAAAGGTACGGACTGCAAATGAATCTCAAGAAAACGAAATCAATGATATTCTCAAAAAAACCACAAAATGTAGATAACCTGCTCATCAATAATACAACGATCGAAAGAGTAACAACATAAAAATATTTAGGAACATGGCTAACCGAAGATGGAGATCAAACAAAAGAAATCAGATCTAAAATAGAAATGGCAAGAAACACGTTCATAAAATTGAAGAACTTACTTTGCAACTGTAACCTTACTCTAGAGATCCGCACAAGAATGCTACGTTGTTACGTTTTTTCTACTTTACTATACGGCATGGAAGCGTGGACAATAAAACAGTCTGAAATCAAAAAATTAAACTCCTTTGAGATGTGGTGCTACAGGAGAATCCACAGAATATCGTGGACTGAAAAAGTAACTAATATAGAGGTGTTACAAAGAATGAAGAAAGAATGTGAAGTCATAAAAACTGTTAAAATTAGAAAGATTCAATATCTGGGTCATATAATGAGGGGCGAGAAGTACGTATTACTTAGATTAATTATGTAAGGGAAGATACAAGGGAAGAGAAACCCAGGACGACGCAAAATATCCTGGCTAAGAAATTTGAGAGAGTGGTTCGGTTGCAGCTCATTAGAATTATTCAGAAGCGCGGCCAATAAAATTAAAATAGCGATGATGATTTCCAACCTCCGATAGGAGAAGGAACCTGAAGAAGAAGACAAAGGCAAGAATTACCTACCGAAACGTTGATTTCAATGGCACAGTAAAATCTAGTTCCAAATTTAATTTTACTCATTGAACCTTAACTCAAGAGATACTAATTTTACATTATATTATATTAATATATATATATATATATATATATATATATATATATATATATATATATATATATATAGACTAAAACTATTGTACCATTGTCTGAAAGTTTAAAATTACAATCCAGATTATATCATATTGCAGGTAAGCAATATGTTACACATATAATAGCGAAACCATACATTGCGTTAAACCCCAAAGTGTAAATAGGCGTAAAGTTAAAATAGCTCTTTTCCAATAATCCCCTTTAATCCTCCAAACCACATATGCCACTACAAAATTGATTTTTCTCCTCTGTCCTAATTAAATTTGCATGTTGTTGCAATTTTCCGACGATACCGCTACCGCTGATACCGAGTTTAGTCCGAGGAAATTCGATAAAAATGTAACTAAAAGATGTAAAATTTGCACAGAGAATTACAAAATTAAATACAAAATTAAGATTAACTAAACTATTATTATTATTAAGATTAAAAGTATTTCTTCCAAAGATACTTAGTTACTATTTTTTTATATACGATTTATTGAATATTTCTTTTATTTTTTTAGTTTAAAAATTTTATACAATTATTACATAATTTTTTTCTTACGTTTTAGTATATACTAGAACAAATAAAATACAATATTTTTCCAGAGCTTTTTACTTTGGTCCTAGATGGCATCTTTAAGTAACTGTGATGACTACTACTTAATTATCTCAAATTTTCTGACGATATGGTTTTAATAGTCAGCGACACTAATAAATATTGCTAAGCTGGAACTAAGAAACTTTTGTAAACATACTTCGAAAACACAGTTTACATACTGAAACCAGTAGAAATAGACTTGAAGTAGCACAATTAGCAGCAACAAATAACTATGTAGTTGTCAGTATCCATAAAAGAATATGGAAAATACCAGGAACCAATGAAGTCAATCAAATTGATCTCGTCCTAATCTCAAAAAGATGGACAACCCACACTTCGAATATCAGAACGTATTGTAGGCCAAAATCATACTCAGATCATTATCTTGGGGGAACAAAACTGCGGCAGAAAATCGCGACAGTGGCACAAGAAACTGCTCGAAGATTGTGGCATATTGATTTCTCTTATGTGCATTTAAAATTTCGTTTAGTCTGTATTAAAATATTACGTAGACAGTTCTTATAGCCTAAACTTTGTCTTCGAATGTGATACTTTTAGCTTCCCTTATAATCAATTATGTCTGGGTTAGGATATTCGTAATTTCCCATAAACGCTTTTTCTTAAAACAATTCATTCAATTGTTTAACTTTTGTAATAACTCTCAAAATTTAATTAGTTTTGGCTAAAATTAAAGTAAAGTGTTAAGATATTCTCATGGAAACAGCGTCCTCTACAAAAATTTATTAATTTTGGCCAACTAAAAATCTAAAAGAATCAAAGCCCAATTTCATTCCCAGTTGTCAGTCAGTTTTTTAAATCCCCTATCAAGATGTAGATTCAGCGTGTATATATATGTAGTTTGTTTTTGATCGAGAACTCATATATTATGTGGTAAGTTAATCATCTGCTTTTTTAATTAATTACAATATTAAGAGACCCTTTTTTGAGCATAAAGTTTTATTGGGGATTCCAAGTTCCACGGGGATTCCTTTTTCTCAATGTTGACTATCTATCGAGAAACGCACTATCAATTATGCTATTCAACCTAGATTTTAAGGAGGATGTCAGAAAAACTAATGTAGCCGGCTACATAAATACTAAATCGATACAAATTTTTGCATATGCAGATGATGTAGCTAACATTAGCAGGAACAAGCAACGACTAATAAAAGTGTTGAAAATTAATTCAAAAGCACAAAAAAGGAGGCTTAAAATAAGCGAAACAAAAACCAAGTTTATGATCGTCAAAAGAACCTCTATAATGAAAATATTATCGCAAAAAAAACTATACCATTGAACTTGGTGGAGCCTTTAAATATTATTTGGGCACAGAAGGCAGTCAAAAGAATTGTAAGTGGTAAAATTAATGCACGTATTGCTAGTGGGCTTTACTACTCAACATTAATTAATGTAATAATAAATTAATGTAATGGGCAATGACAAAAAAGATGATAAGCAGCTTAAGACATTCGAGAGAAAGATAATGATAAAAGTGTATCGCCGTAAATCAGAAAAACCTACGAGATTAATGAATTGAATGAAGGGCAAGATATTGTCCGATTTGAAAAAGTCATAAGCTATCATGGCTGAGACATGTCCAGAGACAAGCAGATATAACAGCAGCAAAGAAAATATTACAGTAGAAGCCAACGTAAGACAATGAAGGAGAAGGACACAAGAGAGATCAGAATGGAACGCCATAGCCAGACAAAGACCCATTCAGTATTATTTAGTATTTGGTCGAGTCTGTTCAGTAGTATTGATATTTTGATTCATCCAATTGTGAAAAAAAAATATTTATAATTTTTAAAAAATTAAAATTAAAAAAATTTAATATTATTTACGGAAGACACGCCAAATAAGTGTAAATTAATCTTAAAGCAGAGAAAGAAATAGAACCTCAAAAAGATGTTGGTTATCGGTTAAATTATTTGACAATGGTTACCACAGCCAATGTTATAGGTCATTTTCAGGAATAATGAAAAAAGTATTATTTGAAAAAATCAAAAAGTGATAACAAATTTACTACAAAAAAAGAACCGCCAACTATTACGAATACATCTACGCCATACTCATAGACATTAAATTTTATGTTTCAGTTAATCAAAAACTAAAAAACATCCTCTAAAACTTCATCCAAACTGATTTTCTGTTAAAAATAGATTAAGATATTGAAAACAATATAGAGTTTATGAGAAAAATAAAAAATTATCCTAATTCAAAAATCACAGCAACTGTAGATTAAAGTTTTCTTCTAAAGCAGCATCATCTAGAAAAACAACTAAAACTCATTAACATAATAATCTTTATTATCGCCAAAATGCTTTTGTGGATACAACTGATTTGATTTAAGAAAATGTAATTAAAAACGGAGGGTGTTATTTTTTATATTTACTTCACAGATGCTATATATTTACTAGAGAAAGTGAAGAGGATTATTGTGAAAATACAGGAAATTTTACATCACGTGATTTATAACCTAAAATTCAAAAAACATTTAATAAAGAAGTAAATTGTTTATCGTTCAAAACTCAAGCATTGACGGACAATCATTTGAGGTTTAAAAGATAAAGATATTCTTCATTAAGTTAAGTTTTTATTATAAAAATCCATGCTAAACATTAAAAAGGAAAAATTACCACATTATATCACCGCAAAATTTACAAGAAGGAAAAGCATCAGTACCATAAAAATTATTGGATTTTATCTAGTTATATTTAACTTTAAATACACCTTATTAATATTTATTTTATTTAAAATATTTATTTAATTATAATATTAATTAAAACAATAATATAATTCATATCTTAATTTAGTGATAAACAATACCCATTGGACGTTTATTAGGTGAGTGTTGACCAAAAATTCACTTTTAGCTGTCTTAAAGATCTTGTCACTAGTAATTGATTTTACTTCTTGTATTAATCAGTTGGCTGGTATCAACTGTTGGACCAAGTTCCCTATTGTTGGACCTTATATTCCTTATGTATAGTTCGACATATAACATCAACCTCGTGTCACCACATGTTTAAAATTTAATGTGTTTTATGTAATCTAAACGTTTTATACCTAGATGTGTGTGTCTAAACAACACGATAAGATTTAAGTATTTACCACATGCTTATTAGTTTAACAGTGAAAATTTTACCTCTTCGTATTAATTATTTTAACGTGAAAGTACTTACTAAATATTATTATTCACCTCGATTGCTTATCTAGCTACTTTTATATTATATCGATCTATGACTAATCGCCTTGTTACTGGTGCAATTGTTGATATAATTATGCTTAGCTGCAAGGTTCCGCTTTGCTGCAACGAATGTGTTTTTATAGCAGACAAGTAGATATTACATAATGTGTACTCTAGTTTTATATTTGCCCTGATAAAATTTAGTAAACAACTATTTAATTTATTAATATTTTTAAATCGCTGTATTGATCTCAATATTCCTAGAATATATATCTTATATATCATAGTACGTCTGGACCAAAAACATCGTTTTTGAAGATAATTTTAACCCTTTCAGTGAATTTGTCCCTCCAGATGGACACTACGATAAGTAGCCTTGAAGTATACATCCGTCATTTTTTGAGAAAAAAATTATATGTATTACCTTACTTGCTTATTTGTTACTTGCTTAATTTTATAATTATTATTAATAAAAGTACCATTTGCGCAATCTACAGTAGTTTTTTGTAACGTCCTTCTGAAGGGACATTGTGTCTTGGTGACTAAAAATAATACAAAAACTTTATTTACGCTGGAAATATTTATTCACATAAAAATAGGAAAACAAACATTATTTTGAATGAAATTTTGAGAAACAGTTCGTTCCTTTCATGAGACACAGGTGAAGTCTTATTTTTGCATCACTCTAATTTGCATATATAATTATCTTTTTTCTTTCGTCCACATTGGGAGTATGATTATAGTCATATCTCATTTCTACAAAAGGTCTTGCTTCACACTTTTTTTTGCTTGAACTTACGAATCTGTGTCACTTGACCTTCTTTTATTAGAAGTATTTTTAAATAGTATTAGATGCTCTGCTACACTTTCGCAAAATGCCATAAGATCGATTATCTTGTTTTTGTTGATTCCTAATGCAAGAGCTTGGTGTTTGTATTTTAGACATGAATTCACTAAAGCCAGATCAATTACGTGAAATATCATCCTAATAGTCCATGAAAAAAACAATAGTAGGAGGCATTTCATAAACAGGGTCTGAAATAAGTTTATACCACTTAATATGTATTGTTTCATGTGTACCATTATTCATCCATTTAATTTTAGGTTTTTCAGTGAGGCCGTATGTTTTGTGAAAATTTTCTATTTCCTATTTTAGATCATCAACATTTTCTTTTAGTTCCGTTTCATTTTTATTTGGTCATTCTGGGCACGTTTTGTCTAGTTCTCTATTTTCTACATCATAATCTGCAACCGGGACTAAAAAAATGTTATATTTGTCAGTTGTGTCTCCTTCATGGTCAGACTCTTTGTCAGACAACAACGGAACTTCCGAGTCGTCATCATTTTCTAAATAGTACACAAGTTCCTGTTCAGTAAGGGGCTTTTTGTTTTTCCATATTGCCTGAAATAAAAAAGATACCATAACTAGTAACGACTATCTAAGTCAAAAGGTCTAAATCATAAAAATTACATACAATTTTTAAAAACTTCATAAAAAGTATAGCACTGATGCATTATTTCTTTAAATATAAAGTTCGTTTGTCCCGCATAGCACAGGGACATAACAAAAATACCCCCTATATAAATAGCACACTATGCTTAAATGCAAAACTGTTGATAGGTGTAGCAAAACTAACTTTTCTACTTACCAACTTAACAATTTTACAGTTTTTATTTATCAAAAAAACCAGAAATCTACGTAATTATTTATGCACAAGTTTTACAGCAGAGCAAATATACCCAAAACAGCTGACTTATGTCAATCGGAAATCGTTTGAACTACACCCATAGGCGTACGCGGTCTTTTAAATGCTTTAGTAAGGTTGTCCGTTGCAAGGTACAATGTGTTTTCAGCGCTCAAAAAACACAATCGGTTTATTTAATATTACAGGAAAAGTTGTCCCTGTGAAGGGACAAATATACTACGTGGGTTCTTGTTTTTTTTTAATATAAGTGGAACTGAAACGATTAATTCGATTGGAAAATATCATACATCAGAAATTTTTACTTCATTGCAAACTTTTTTAAATTTAATTTTATTTTGAAGACATTACTGGCTTTATTGAAGAAGTATACGTTCTAAATTTTTTTAAAAACCATTATATCTGTGGACTAAAATAATAAATCAGTAGTTCTGGACACAATGAATCAGAGTCACAAAATTTGCGAAGAATAAAATCATACTTCTATACAAGTCCTTACAATCTAGCTATATTTCATAATGAAAGCTATTGGCCAAGTTATCGTCAATTGTGGATTAACTAATATTATGGTTCAACGTAATGTATTAACTTCAGGTTCTATCAGTGGGTTTCTAAAAGGCAAACACTTTATCCTCTACTATTTTACATTTCAAATAATTTTTTAAATTAATCTACCAAAAATCACTAATCTATTTTTCATATTTATGTAATTCACAAAATTATGCTCGTTAGACATTAAAACATTGTGATAATTTACAAAAAGTTGCCAAAACTCATCATGATCTGTTTGATTAATTTCAGAAAGATTTCTTTTACATTCAAAGGAATGGAAAATCTTTTTCAAAACATCCAATTGATTTAGTTCTGGAGTAAATCATTAACGCAGATACAGCCAAACGAATTCGATTTCAACGATGAGCTCTCAGACATAGTATTAGATCTACTATAGTTAGATCAGATTATTCACAACATGAAAAATAATATCAAATCGGTAAACAAATTTCTTCATTATGTACCAAACCATTCAATGCTGAAGTACCCAAAGATATCTTGTATTTCCACTGGTAAAGCAACCTCAGAGCCGCTTGAAAAATTTTTCCCAACTTTTGAAGAAAATAGTGACAGTAATCGTAAAAAAATTATTGTAGAATGTACAAAAAGCTCCAGTAAGTTTGATTAAAATATAAAAAAGAATCAGACAAATAATTTTTCCATAGACTATTTAAAACAAAAAAACACAGATGGGTGGAAGTGTAGGAAGTACAAATTTAAAGAGATTTACTTAGGCGCATGCTCGGTAGATCTATTATTCACAAAGTTGATATGGCCAAAATTTTATTATATTCTATAACTCTTCTTTTTTCCTGGCTCTACAACTCTAAAAGAGTCATGGCTGCGTTTCCTATTTGCCTCTACTCTTGCCGGTTTTGTGTAGCAACCTTCCATTGTTGAACCGCAATTTTACGTAGATCATTCGTTACTGCATCTTGTCATATTGTTCTTGTGCGATCTGGCATTGGCTCTGTCCCAGAAATTCTTTCATCATTTGATGTCAGTACTTGCCCTGCCCATCTTATCCGATTTGCTTAATGTATCGTTCTATCTTTTCTTTTCTATAAAGTAGCTTGGAGGTCCTATTTATGTTTTGGTCTCCACTTTTCTGTTCTAGGACAAATAATTCTGTTTTTTTAATCTGGTTCAATGTCCACGTCTCACTTTCATACGTCATTATTACAGCTTATATTACGCGAATTACAGTATTATATGCCTTTCTTTTAGCTATCTTAAAAAGCAATTTTGATTTAAGTAGCTTTGTTAGGGAATTATACACTCTAGCTATGACTCTAGCTGCTATACCTTTTCATAACTATTTTTGGCTGTTAGCACTGCTCTATTTAGATTTTTTGACATCTTCGAAATTATATTCATTTATTGAAATTATTCGTCTAGTTCTTAGTCTTGGATTTGTGGTAACTATCCTGTACTTAGTCTTCGTTGACCTTAAGGCCTATTTCCCTGGTCCCGCTTTTAAAAAGTGTAATTGTACAGTACAGTATGTGGATTGTACAATTGTGTCGATATCGTCAGCAAAAGCTTCAAGTACCTTTCTTTCCTGGACAGCGAAACCGTTTGTTAATTTTGGTTGTGCTTTCCTAAATGCGGCTTTTAAAGCGAAGTTAAATAACAAAGGGGAAAGTGGATAGTCTTGTCTTAGACCCGTTTCTATTTTAAACTCATCTAATGTCTTCTGCCAGTTCGAATACGTGCATATGAATCCTGCATACACATCTGGGCTAATCCTACCGGCTTTCTGGGTACTTCCATTTCTACCATTACCTTCCACAGTATATCCCCGTTTACAGAGTTATACGCTTGTTTAGAATCTGGAAAAATTGATGTACATCTTTATTGTATTCCCAACTCGTTCATAACCCTTGACACAAGATAAAGATCGGGTCTATTGTTGACCTTTCCGGTCGGAAGCCACATGATTACCAGTGTATTATTTCTTGGGCGTACGGAATTAATCTTCTCAGAAGAATAATCGACATAACTTTATAGGTTGTATGAATGAATGGAATTGCTCTATAGTTTTTACATATATGTTTATCTCCCCTTTTGTAAACTGGTAGTACATGGCTTTTATGCCATTCCGTCGGCATTTATTTTCTTTGCATATTTCATTTATAAGGTGATGTATTTGTACATGAAGTTGTTTTCTCTCTTTTTTAAACAGTTCTGCGCATAGATGCCATCTGGACCCGCGGATTCGTTATTTATTACTGCCACTAGTGCTGCCGTAACTTCCTCAAGCGCTGGTAATGCTATTTTGGGTTCTGCTGACTGGTACTTTATTTATCAATTGTTTAAACTACTTCCCCCATTGTCAGCTTATGTCCGCATTTCCCATAAGAAGTTGTCCTCTGTCATCTTTTATGATTCCCGGAATATTTACCTTATTGCCCTTTAGTGTTTGAATTTTCTTATAAAACTGCCTATACTGACCGGTTTTGTGGTTGCTCTCAAGTTGCTTTATCCAATTTTCTAGCAAGTGTTTTTTCCTTCTCAATACTTTTCTTGTTTCTTTTTTATTATTCTGTTGCTACTGTTTGTATGGTTTCTCTTGTTTTGCCATTTCTGGTTAAATGTTAGCTCTGCATTAGGGGTCTCTTGTTTAAGCGTCTGAAACGTATTTTGTATTCGCAATTGGTATTTTTATTCTTTTTCATGTAATTCGAGAGTTGGTATACCTCACTTGTTGCCTTAATGAGCTTTATTCTCATCTTTGTTTTCACCAAAAGTAATCTGAGTCATGCTATGTACGCTGATAATATTACTAGAGTGCCTTTTGTCAATGAGTACATGGTCCATCCGGTTACGAGTAGTTTGTCATTAGGCCCACGTTACTTTATGAATGTTTTTCCGTTTGAACTGCGTAGATTTTACTAACATATTGTTAACTACAGCAAATTCTTGTAATCGGTATCCAGTATCGTTAGTGATATCGTGTAAACTATGATTAAAATCGTCCAATATGATTTTGACGTCGTGTCTGGGTGCTGTTGTGTACTGTTATTTATACAATATATCTTTGTCATCTGAATCTGCTCATTTAGTGGGTGATGTCAGTAAAAGCGTTAGATTTTTCCATTTTGCTTTGTCTTAAAGTGTATATGCATTTGTTTATTGGCTTGAATTCTATTATGGCCGACTTCTTCTACAGACATTCTTCTATTTATTATGAAACCACAAACATATTGATGTCTTTCCTCTTCTCCCGACCTGAAAACCAGATAATTTTTCATCTGCAGACTACCCGAGCCTGTCTAACTCATTTCCAGAGTAGCCGTTACTCTCTCTCTCTCCAATGGCGCTGCAGCCAAAATCGGGCCTTGGTCTTTTCCAAGCTATGCCTCCAACCTCGCCGCTTCCGCGCCTATCTTTTCTAAGTTCTCACGTCTAGCAAATTTTGCGCGTCCGCTGCTACTTCATCCTAGCACTTTTTCGTGGCCTTCCTTTTATTCTTGCGCCCTTCGTTTTACTATCTAGGGCTCTTTTTGACACAATTCTATTTTTATTCTAACTACATGACCAGTCCATCGAAGTCTTTGAAGTTTAATGAATTCTGACATTGCTACTTCTTTGAACAATTGGTAGAGTTCATGGTTTTACCTGGATTTCCATACTTCGTATTCGGTAATAAGTTTAAATATTTTTCTTGGGACTTTTCTTTCAAACACTTCTAGCTTTCGTTTTGTGTCTTCTATCATCACACATGTCTCGCATTTATAAAATGCTATTGGTGTGATAATAGTTTTGTAGACCCTGACTTTTTTCCATCTCCAGTGTGTGTTTTTAAAACGGAACACATGGGCGAGTGTGCATGATAATGAGCTGCTGTTACATCAATTTTATATTTCTGCAGTGATTTCTAGTCTATAATAGCTAAGTACTTTCCAAATAAATAATTGAATATCCTTGCTACATGTTTTTGTCCTATTCCAAATCAATAGTAAATGATTCACAGCATCTTTTTTTTCATGTATAGGTTGCTAACTTATAGCTTAACCTGAAGAGCCAGCGTTTTCTGTCAGGGTTTGTTCCCTTAGTCAGTTTTTTGTCTGCAGGGAGTATTTTATGTTCTTCCTACATGCCGGCTATACCGGTGAGGGCATTATCTATCCGCCACCTGGGGACGCGCCCGATGGAGGAACTGACAAAACCACTCTTGTGTTTATAAAGTCCAACAGTCAACTCTATTCAAGTCTTTGGAAAAAAAAGGCAAACACACAACCCACAGAATAAATTAAATAGCGACTAGGAGTAATAAGACTAATAGATCAATTAAGGATTATGAAAGATGTGTGCGAAGTGAATCTACACAGCTGAAACTATATTACTGGATCCGATTTAGTTGGACCGTTTGATTTTACGAAAGGTTTACAAAATTACGCTTTAAACAAGTTCTCGTTGACTTCTTTATAAAACATGTGTCGGGTAGTTCTATTAGGCACGCAAGTATAATCTAAATAAAAATATATTTAAATAGATAACAAAATAAAATTAACCTTTACATAATATATACAATAAAACAAAAATGCAAACCTTAGTGAATAAAATCGGCGGCACTACGGTCCGCTGTTGATATCTGCGAAAAATAAATATTAGCGATGGTTGAAGACAAAATATGATATACTGGTCAATACTTAAAGACCAGGGAAGACAAATGAATACTTAGTCTAGGTGAGAGGTGTCCGATTGTTCACTAATCGATACGGACAAGAAGCATAAAGCGACCAATATATACTTAGTAGCCGACGGGAAGGACAGTTTGGTCTTTGATCAATACTCAAAGACCCGGGCTAGGAGCTCTTACCAGACCAGTACTTCAACTTGAACGGCTGAGCTTGGACGGTTGACCTTGGATAAACCCTCAAAGTCTTGGTTGGAGTTCTTAACAGATCAGTTCTTTGGTTCGAACCCTGTTCTCTGTGGACGGTGTTTTATATACTTACCGGTATTTCATCTTCACTGCGCTACATCGGTGGTAGTGGTAGGTTATTTGTGGTAGTGCACACGTACAAAGATATAGAAAGCGAGATAATACCATTCATTGACAATAAAAATGTTTTCGTTAATTATAGTGCCAGTATTTTACAGTTGTGAATAGTAAAGTTGTGTCAGAAATCGGTTACAATCGTGTCCGGGACACAAAGTAGCTGACACTAAAATTGTTTATCATATCTGCGGTATTAATGCTGAGGCTAAATTTGTTATTCGGTGTTAGTACTTATACTGATATTGCAGCGATCAAGTTCGGTCGCATTCATATGCATCATTTGGTAAATGAAGACTCTCACATCTAGTTATTAACTGACACTAGAAATAAACTGAGATACGTTAATATAACTAAAATTTACGAACAATTAAAAGCGTCTTTGTGTCGAAGCTTACCAGGTTTTCACGCAATAACTGGCTGTGCAAAGTCGTAAAGTGTTTAGCAATAAATAATCTGGCTGACAGGATCTGGGAGTAGTTTAAAATTGTTCATTATATTTTTTGCAAAATACCTAAAATCAGTTTTTGGGCTGTAAGTAAAGTGAATATACTTATTATTTACCTGTAGCACCTGGAACCTAAAACTGTTTGTCGCCGCGTCGGCTCAAGGTAGCAGTTATGTATATGTTACTGGACTGTATACAGTACTAGTATTTCACTGAATTTATTTTCTCCATTAAAAAACTGTATACGCTAGTACTACTCCACTGTACATATTTTCTCCGTTATATAACCACGATAGAACAAGGAAAAGTGGAAGGACAAAAAGAACCGGGAGACCACACACGTCCTTAAGAATAAGAAAATAAATATGCTCTGGGGATCGTGAAATTTTGTTCTGTCATATTTAATAGCAGTCTCTTCAATAGTAGTACCAGTAACTTCACAATCTTACCTGTAAGACTTCAAACATTCCTATCCTGATTTTTCTAAACCGTAATGGTGTTCCCTACAAAATGTACGGTCATACTACATATAAACTATAAAAATACAAATTATAACTTATGTTTAGTGTTTTAATTTTTAGGTCTTATTGGGTTTTATACATGAATAGTGCCTATTGTTCTCATTTTAGCTGTTTCCAATAGGGTGACTTTCCTTAATCTGTATCAGTAAAATCTACACCACCGCTAGTAATGCTTTTGTGTAATTGATTGGCAGAAGCGCAAATATTTTGAAGGGCTATCTATGCAGTAACTGCTAAAGGGCATTTATTTTTAGAATTTCTGTTTTTAGGGGACGACGTACACCGGAAAGTTCGAATCTGCTCCGGAAATTAATGCCATATCCTTGATCTAGATATTCAGATTAACAGATATGTACCTAAATTTAATTACAGTAGGCGATAGCTGTTCCTGATGGACTGTCACCCTAAAGTTCGGTCGCTAATCACGTTTGCATTTTGATTGATAATTTAGCAAGTTCGTCAATGTGCCTATGGTTCAATGTAAGAGGGCACACGTGGCCGTCAAGTCGGTTGATGATTTTATATTGTTAGATGTCGAATTTAAATTCTAAAACTTTTGAAATGCAAATTATTGTTAAGAATAGCTCGTTGAGATTTTTGGACAAGTAAAGTAAGAAAGCGGGACTACAAAAATGATGTGGGAGATATTTATTTAAGATATACAAGGTTCTAGCAAAATATTATAGAATATTGTTGTATGCAATTGGACATTCGACTTTAAAAGTTTAATTATGCGTATTAAGTTAATTGAGATACAATACATTTAATTAATTTGTATTAAACGAGCTCTAACTATAAGTGAAATTTATTGCTTTCCAATAATAATAAAATACTTCAGTCCTCAGAGACGAGAATGCCACTGAACCTTTAAAAATGATACGAACAAGCTGAATTTTACTAATAATTTCAATTTCGGGACCCAGAAAATATGCAAAAAAAAATTTACCGTTCCTACCCTCGGGCTTCCCCCTAAATCCTCCCTTGTGGAGGAGGAAACACGGAAGAAATCTATTTACCATGAATTTGTATGCCGTAGTGAAAAATTTTTCAAATTAAAAAAGTAGCTGAGATAATTTTAAATGAAAACGTGTATTAGTACTTTTTGTATAAAATAAACCGTTCTCCCAGAACCAATGCTTACCAATCTCAAATAAAATTTGGATTAACTCGACGGTAAAAACTTGATATCTCTTGATCAGATTGTTCTATCAACAAAAATCAAAATTGATTTTAAAGGTAAAGAGTTCAGTTTTCGTATGAGATTTTTATATTTGGCCTCAAAAGAAATCAGTTTTTATAAAGCTGTTAATTAATTAATGTTAGGTACGCAATTTTTGGAATTTTTTACGATTTCCGTGAGATCAATGAAATGTATTACTATCATTGACCAGTCACATTGTTGAATCCAAATTTTTAAAACCTAGAGCATAAAATTTCAGTTTTGCGTTTTGGCAAAAAATGTGAGGTATTTTTAATACGCTCAATAAACGCTGAATTTAAACTTTCACGTTATAAACAATTTAAAATGTTTAAAACTGCTTTGTTATTACAAAAAAACATTTTTAAAATTAGACTTAATTCATATAATAGAAAAAGCCCGAAATAGTTTAGCCAATGTTACAAATTATGTAAGAAGATGTTACAAATTAATATGAGGCCAAAAAAAGCTAAGTGTTAATATTTTAAATGGGAAATTATAATTAATGAAGATGACGTGTAGCAAATAAGGACGCTTATGGTTAAAGTAAGATGTTGAACAACAAGGAATGTAACCAATACAAAAGAAAATATACACTCGCGATCATAAAATCGGGGTCACCTTGAAAATTTCAAGTTTCTTAAATATTTTTGCATCTGGTGCAGTAATAACCTTTTTTTTAGGCTAATGTATTTTTATATGTCATCAATGTTTGTTTTGAAAGAAAGAAAAAACGGTTTTTGTATTGAAAAAGCAGAAAACAAACCAAATTGTTGAAACAGACATACGAAAGAAAAAATGAGAAATACAGAACGTGGTAAAACATCGGTGGAATTTCAATGACTAATATTGTGTATTGCCTCTCCTTGCTCTAATAACCTCTTGCAGAAGAATTTTTAATATAGAATAATAGAATATAATAGAATACAGTATTCTCAATTTTTCTCCGGATTACATGTTGCGGTATGTTATTCAACTCTCTCACTAACAGATCCTTAAGCTCCTGTGCGTTGTTAGGAGGAGGTTTATGGGTATAAATACGTTTTTTCAAATCGTCCCAGAGATGTTTGACGGGATTTACATCCGGGGATCTAGCTAGCCACGGTAACCTCGTAATTCCAACCTTGTCCAAGTATTGCATACTGATCCTGGCAACCTGCGGTCGCACGTTGTCCTGCATAAAAACTACGTCTTCTCCAAGTCCTGTCATGGTGGGCATAACATGTTCTTCCAGAATTTCCGTAATTTACCCTCGTGCAGTTAAGGAGCCATTTTCGATGAAGGGTAATTCTGTGCGGAAGTCGGAAGATACACTTCCCCAAGCCATGACCAAGATTCCTCCAAATGGCATTCTTGGAGCAATGCAAGCTTGTGAAAATCGTTCACCGGTTCTCCTCCAAACTCTTACACGTCGTAAAAGCTAGTCGTGCAACTCGATGCGCACGGTCAAGTGGCGGTCCTGTAGCCATTACCCGAGAAGATAGTCCAGAAGAACGAAGTTTCTCCTGACTGTTGCAACGCTAACATTGCAATTTCGTACTTCCTGTAGGCAATTTCGATGCATAACGGCAGTTGAGGTCCGGTTTCGTGAAGCCTGAAACACAAGGAAACAGTCATCTCGTGCCGTGGTCGTTCTTCTTCATCCAAAGCCAGGGCGTCTGGTTAGCAAACTCGTCTTCTGAAAGCGTTGAAGCACTCGTTAAACCGTAGAAAGGCTTGCGCCAACAGTTCTTGAGACTTGCCGTTGAGTGTGACCATCTTCCACAAACGCAACAATGCGTGCCGTTTCAACAACAGTCAAGGCATTTTTGGCAAAAAATAAACAATAATAAACACTAATATTGACACTAATAAACACTAATGGTGGCAATAATAAACGTTTGTTTGTTGCATTTGAACAGAAAGTCGAAGCACAAATGAGATATTTAAAACAAGCGGCAGTTACAGGTACCGTTCATTTTGGGAAGTGTATAGTTTTCCGCGAAATCGGCATTATTAAAATTATATAGTGTATATAATTTGTAGTGTGGCAATATTAGTTTGTATTTGTGTTATTATTATTTACGATAAAGCTCGTTAAAAATGAAGTAACGGCGATTTTCAATGAAATAACCGGATTTTATGATCGCGAGTGTACTTGAATCACTACAAGAGAAGAGAATGAGAGTTGTGCTCAGGGAGGAGGTCGGCACGTTTGCTTGCCTGTACTAACTTAATGTTAGATCAATCCTAAGATCATCTTGAGATGGGTGCCAGGGTGAATTTTGAATATCACTCGAATTTGGGGTATCTATAGTTATATAATAACTGAAAAATAAAAGATTGTGGGAAACAAATAAAAATCTGAAATGCTCTACACACTATATTATAATCCTAATTTACTTATATTTCAACCCTATATGTATATACACTAACAATTACTGAAATATATCTCCCAAAAATATATATTTACAAAAAAGAAACAGCTACCTAAAACTATGACCACAAAATATAAATACATACAAAAAATTGATCTAAAGAGTCCTCTGACAATGAGGTAAAATGGTCTGTTATTACTGTTTGAATAACTCACATGCAGTAAATAGTAATTAAAATATCACAAAAAAATTAAATACATATACAAGTTACTAAAAAAGGCAGTTTAAAAGTATGACAATAGTCAGTTAAGTAATTAGAACAGTACACTACTTACATCAATTTGACAAAATAAAGGTACATACTAGTAACCATAAAATTCGATAATGAATAATGACCACTTATTTTGTTATGTAAAATATTAGTAAATAAATAAATTCAAGATCAATCGGAAATGTAAAAATTTAAGGCAATTTAAAGGATTCAGCAAGGTGTGGGTACTACCCAGGGATTGTGCACAAACCTGTTTTGTAACCCACTTAGGCTGAATGCCTAAGTATCGAAAGATATAGATAGGATATAAAAAATTAAAATTTAAATTATCACTAGTTTTAACTAGAGTATAATTGTCCTTAGTAACCCTATTTCTGAGAAAGAAGTTCCCTAATCCGCTGTCTATTGTCCAGGTAGTGGATGGGGTTCTGAGATGACTCAGCCCGCGTTGACTAGTGTAACAGCTGACTAGGACTGACAGACCACCCAGAAAATTCCAACTTAATATTGTTTCTTTGCCAAAATGAACGTTTTAATTCTTCCCCAAATCCAAAAATGAAAATTGACCTTGGCTCAAATATTTAATGTTACTACAATGGAATATATTATATATGTGTATAGAAATAATAATGAAGCTGGATATTTCTAATAAGGTGAGAAGGTTTAGATGATTGAGGACTTATTTAAATGGAAAGTGTGTGGTAACTTACCAGCCTATCGGTGTGTTTTTCCCATAAAAACAACGTAACTTCTTAATAAGAATATGAAAACTGCACATAAACTAAATACTTTTTCAAACAACCAAAAAAACTCTTCAGATTTCCCAAAAAATAATAAAATAACTTAATTTTTTTTCCTTTTTCTCCTAAGTTCTGCCTGCCGCAACTAAACTTAACAACCTGTCTTCTGGAAGTTCTGTTCTAAAATGGCCATGGCCCCTGGCTAGTATTCGTTTTCTCTTTAATGACAAGGGAATCGATTCTATTATAACCTACATATCGATATTCGATATCGACTTATCAGATAGTATTGTGAGTGGCCCACTCTATGGCGGCAAATTAAAAGCTATTGTAGGGATTTGGTTTCATTATTTGACTGTGATTATTACTAACGTTCGAAATGTTAGATTATTAACGATCGTATCATTACAATCTCCTAGAACTCGGGAAAAAAAAGCCATTTTCTTTTTATTTCTTACTGGGAACCCAATTATTAAAGATAATAAATCCATTAAATGGTCTGTAGTTATTGAATGGCATGTGGACTGAATTACTTATTTATAAACATACCTCTAAATGCCTAAGGGAAAGGTAAAAGTATATTGAATTAACACATACTAAGTTGCTTAAACTGTGGAAACCACATATAAAGGAATAAACACTAACTAAAAATAATTGACAGTAATCACACACTGTGGGATCCAACAAGAGTGTTAATACTAAACCAAATAACATAGTGACTCAAATACTACACTGATCACATATAATTCATTGCATTACAGTCAATCGAGCGGATTTAATAAAACCCCATATTATAATTGCTTCAACACTACAAACACTCGACTACCACTAAAGGTAGAAGCAACCGAAATATACACTCACTATAATAAAATAACTAACAACTTTCACTTTTACATCGGACTCGAACGATTAAAAATAACCACAAATTTAAGAGTCGAGTAAAAGGAGTTGTAATACTCTACCACCAATAAAGATAGGAGTGACCAAAATACACACTAGCTATAACCAATGTAATACATCTACTCAGATAATTATCGCTGAATGGGAAAGGTGAACCAAATTGGCTCAACAAGGGACACCAGATTTATATATATTGCATATCCAAGGTGAGACAATCAGGCAGATTTTATAACCTTTCGCAATATAACAACTAAACTCAAATAAAATTGAACATATCGACCACCACATTAATACGGATGTATCAACGTAATAAAAAAAATGGTAGCAAGAGACAGATCCAAAATCTACCCGAGATAACAGATTCATATTTAATATATCCCCGGAGAACAATCCGGCTCATTTAAGGCTTCTTGCTACGCAATAACTAACATTAATCTAGATCAAAGGATAAAGTATACTTGGTACCATGTGACTACACAACGACTGAGACGACGTTGGATTTGTAAGAGACAGTTCACCTATCTTCAGTATACACGCTGTTATGAAGTTAAACCATCATAGAAAATAATTGGTCGTTAAGTTCTTAACTAATATACAGAAATAATCTGGCATTCAATGATGTTTGTTGACTAGGCCGAACATTCGGAAGAATCCCAACTCATCTTCCTAGGACTCCCTTTCGAGTTCTTGAAGATTACTATACCCCAGATTAACTTGATTTATATTTAAATGGAAATGAGCCACAATTAAAGGTTAAAATACGTATTTTAACCTTTAATTGTGGCTTATTCCCATTTAAATATAAATCAATTTAAAATGCCACAAGAAAATAGCTTCAGAACAATACCCAGATTAACGTGCATAACCATTAATACCTAGGGCTAAAATACAATTAAATTAGTACAATAATAACTAATAATTGATTAAATTATAAAATATTACGTAAGATCTTTAACCATTTAGGTGATTTGTAGTTGATCTTTATCTCTATTAAGAAATTAACGTGTTAAAGTGCTTCACTGTCTTATATCACTTGTTTTTGGCTTTCTAGTCCGTGATTCCCATAGATTCTATTCTATTCTATTCTATTTTCCTCGATTTCCATCATTCATCGTTTCTCGTTCCAACTGACCTCCTTTGTAGTACTTTTTATGGCATTTCACCTGAATCTTTGTAATTTCGTAAATATTTTTATATTTGACTGCTTGTAAAGTATTTTTAATTCGTGACCATCTGCTTCGGTTTTTTTCCGACGATATACCTCTCTAATTTTTTTTATGCTTTGTTTAACATCCAGACCTCAGACCCATACAATGGTTTTGTAAATTCTGGTTTTATTTTTTCTCTTGCTGAAAGATTTTACAAAACCGGTAGGATTAATTATAACAATACCGAATTATAACAAAATACCGAATTGGAAATTTTTTAATTGTTTACTGAAAGCATAAGTATTAGACCCAAATAATCTTGGTTACTACCCCTATAACATTCAAGTGCATTAAATTTTGTATGGAAGAGATCAAGACCATAATGTAGAATTTCGTCGATCATTTCTTACCCAAAAAACACTTTACTGAAAGTCATTAATAGAAAACCTATATAAGTTTTGAATTACATATCAATAAAATCATAAATTCATGAACGAACTCTAAATGTATATTGAGGATTAATAAGAGACCATATAAAAGAAAATTTTTAAATTTATACGAAGAGATTTTTAGTTACTGTTAAGAACTATTTATTTGGGTATTAGAATAAACGTGGTAATAAAGCTAAACGGGGTTCCAGCACATTATTTAGCAATATAAGGGTATACTTAAATTAAGAATTTCCTGACAAGTCGATAGCTACAAGTTAACAATGTTAACAATGTTAACAACATTTAATTTCTTTTTATGAGCGTGTGTGCTGAGTTTGGTGTATCAAACTCTGCCAACAACCGCCAAAAATTTGAAACATGTATTTGTAATCCATTTTGCAAGTGCTACTCCAAATATATTAAAGAATATAAAGAACGATTTTGAAAGAAAATTCAGATGGTTTATTAAAAAACTGCCCCTCTTTTGAGCATTTAGTTTGAATCTCTTTATTTTGTCCTTTTGTCAAGAATGTGTCATTGAGTTGTTATCTATTTTACTGATTACCTGTATTAAATCCAAATAAGTTTCAAAATAGAGAATATTAAAGTAAATAAGTTCATAAGAGTTCAAATAGGAATTACACTTCCTCATTTTTACAATAACTAAATACAAAGAATATTAATCAATTTCAAAAATAAAAGTCCAACGAGTCAAATATCCGAAAACTACCAACAATGGGTTTGGAAAACCATTAATAAAGTTACGGCTTCACAAATTTATTATTAATTTACTAGTATTTGAATTAAGATAACTTGATTTTTAGGAGTGAGTTTCGTTTAATTAGTAAACATTAAAGATTAAATAATAATGATACGAAAATATTTTTGCTGCTAATAAAAACAGAACAATAAAAATTATAAATACTGAAAATTTGACAGATTATTTTTTGCTCAACGCAAATTTTAGGGATAATAATGTGGTTTGAATCATTTTAATGAAATTTTGATTTGAATCTATTTAAATTTTCACTGAAAATGTTGGTAATGACATCATTTTTGCTGGAGGCGCTAGGATTTGTTTAAAACATCGACAATTCGCTAGGTAACAAAATTTTAATGTTTAATAGTAAAAGAGGGTTTAAATATTTAACAAAATACGTCTATTCTGTTGTGTTTTATCATGTTAAAAGCATTAAAATTGTTAACGTATCTAGTTTTGTCAAAATCAAGAAATTATTCGGAAGAATATATAAATTTTGCATTTACCACTACTACAATAAATAAAGAAGAAAGACTTAGGTGCATTATTTGTTTAAAAATTTTGGCAGCATACGACATGGAATCTAATAAACTTAGACGCCATTTGAAAACACTTTATAGTGAGTAAGTTAACATGCTGAGAGCAAAAGACGCTTAGAAACAGAATATACCGACTAAAATTCTTTTTGCATTTCTAATGCACCAAACCTTTTTTATTCGATTCTATATATTTTTCCAAGATGAAATGTATTTTTTTTTTATTTTTACAAGTGGGCCGGCAATTGTTATTAACAAATAACTTATACAAAAAAGCAATTTCACCGAATTGGTTCGGAATTATTTTTTTTAGATGTAACTCATCAAAATAAACACTTTTTCTCTCTTGATAATTTTTCGAAAAATGCTTCCTTTTCGAGTTATTTGCATTTTTTTGTTGAAAAAAATGCCTTAATTAGTGATTTTTGGGATTTTTTTTTCTAAAAAACTACTAAATGAATTGCAATTCTACAAATAGCTTTATAATCTATAAACCGTCGAGTACAAGTTAGAATATTTTGACAAGGATAATTTTTTTCTATCTTGCTAAAAATGTGGACCTAAATATTTCGAATATGCCTTTCGAGCAGTCTACCGCTAGTGTGTACAGCGGTTGTGGCGATACAGGCGTGCGGCGCGTAGAAATATTTGTTTAAATTTAAAAAATTAATTCCATACAAATATTATGTACCTACAATTTATTAAAAAAAAAGATATTTCTAATTATTTTTATATAGACATACTATAATTAAAACAATTAAAATTAATTTTTTACAATGCTATAATAATGTAATTTTTCTTTTAATATACGTGGTGACTATATCAATTATACATCGTTTTCATTGTCAATAATTTGAAAATTTTCGTCAACAGCAACAGGATTTCCATCTAATAAGCTGATTTCATTGTCAATTAAGGCATTTTTTCAACAAAAAAATGCAAATAACTCGAAAAGGAAGCATTTTTCGAAAAATTATCAGGAGAGAAAAAGTGTTTATTTTGATGAGATACACCTAAAAATTTGATTCCGAAACAATTCAGTAAAATTGCTTTTTTGTATAGGTTATTTGTTAATAACAACAATTGCCGGCGCAGTTGTAAAATTTTTAAAAAAATACATTTCATCTTGGAAAAATATATAGAATCGAATAAAAAAGGTTTAATGCATTAGAAATGCAAAAAGAATTTTAGTCGGTTGATGCTCTGCTTATAGGGGTAATCCGCTCGCCTATACTACTAAATTTATCAAAGCTGGCTGGCCTGGCTGTGAAAAACGTAAAAAATCTGGCATAACATTCATAGTCGTTACAGTTAACAGCTACCTATGATGCTGTATGTAGAGAGGACCTTATTTATTAGTTGATAAAAATCATAACCTGCCTCAAAACTTGCCGGATAATAAACAATTTACTAACTAACAAACTATTTTAGGTATATAGAATTTTTCATATAAAAATAAGTGCACGTCATTTAAGATTTACGACGTCAGAACCCCACAGCGTTGCCAAAACATCAAAATAGTTAATAAGTGAGAAATTTCTAAAATGTTAAGACTATTTAAGAATACAATACACTAGTAAATTGGATTTTGGAACTAAACTCAAAGATTTATAAACTTAAGAAACCCAATTCTAATAATAATAAAATATAATTAACGAATTGACTAATGTATTCTGACACTTCTTCTTCTTTTTTGTCTTCATTTTGCCATGAATTACATATTGTTCCATTTTGGAAGATCCACGATTCATAAAAAAAAACAAAAACTTATACAAAAGTTTCTCTGCAATATAATTTCTTAAAATAAAGTTCTCGTTACTGCAATACTAGGTAGTTCCATAACTCTATCCAATGAGATCACATTGTGATATAGGACAAGTCATATAGTTGCATAAAACATAATCAGCAAGTTATATAGGACAATTACATAAAACATAATCAACAAAATATAGATTAATATAAAAAATATATGCAATATAGAGCATCTCTGAACCCCGTCGGTCCTCATTCCCTGTAGTCTTTTATTAAGTCAAAATAATCATTTAGGTTGTAAGCGCATAATTGGATCAAGCATGATTTTAATTTATTTTTGAATTTTTGAATATTATTTTCAGTTCTCATCCCAAGTGGAAAACAATTGTAAAATTTAGATCCTGCAAAATCAGGACTAGTTTCAAAAATAGTTGTGGAGTGTTTACACACGCTTATCAACCTCCCATGTCTTGTCCGGTAATTATGAAAGTCAGAGTTGAGGGTAACATTTTGAAATTTAGTTTTGACGTGAATAATGCACTTACAAATATATAAAGCATGGAAAGTCAACAGTCTGTGTTCAATAAAATATTTACGACGTGATTGTCTATTATCAATATTGAATATCAATCTAAGAATTCTGTAATATTTTTTATTAATTCTAATTTATTATATTGTTCTTATTTTAATTTATTAAAAAACACCATAATTTATATCAATTTATTAAACCACTGTACAATAATTTATTTGACTAATTATATAATTTAGCTATCGGACGTTACAATTTAAACGCGGCGCGCGATCTTCAGATATTAACTGTCCCCCTTCAATGAAAGCTCCGTTATTATATATGAAAATACAACCGGTCGAGAATTCAGGCGAATCCCTTTGATTATACTAGAAAGTAAATCGGGGTCTTCGACTGATTTCTGGAAGCTTCCGTTTCAGGTAGATTTCTGCCAGCTGATCGAAGGGTCTCGTAGAATCTACAACATATTAGTGAATAAACAACATGTTTACAGGTTTTTAATATGACTCATATTTTTACGTAACATTGCCCCCCTCTTACAAGATGGTTCCTTCTGGAACCTTGTCGGGACTGGAACTGGAACGGTATGCTGGTATCGGCAACTAGACCCTCTTTTACAACTTCCAGTTGTATAAAAATGGCAAGGGACGGTTTTCTCTCCGCACCAGTAACTATGAGGATTGCAACAGACTAACACCTGGACTTCGGTGTCTTTAAAGATCTCCTCCACCATATTTCGAATAACCCTCCAATCTAATTGGCGGTACTCCAACTTTATCATGGCTAACTTTTGCACGTCGGACTCTAGTACGTGCTCTTGAAGTAAGGCTTCCCATACATCTCGGTAGGTAGATAGATAGATAGATAGATAGTTTATTTGACTGTAAGTTACAACAAGGTTTACAGCAAGTCAAAACTAAAATTATAAATATAAATTTTAAATAATTACAAAGTATAATATAAATCACTATAAAGTCATTACAAAAAAATGAAAACAATACACTAAAAATATTTAAAACATTAAAATACATATAAAACGTACAATATGGACATCATAATATAATTAAAATAATATTAAATTTGGTTATGTTGCAGCTTGGGCATTCACAGATACACTCTGGTAATATTCACCTAATGTATAAGGACACATGGTCACTAGGTACTCTTTGACTTGGTTTTTAAAAGCTGTAGTTGAATGAATGTTTTTAAATTTTTGAGGAAGTTGATTATACAGTAGTAAACCAGAGACAGTAGATGACTTCCTACTTATTTCTAAATGTCGATAGGGTACTACAAACTGTCTCTTATTTCTTGTGTTGTGTGAGTGAATATCACTGTTACATAAAAAAGTTCTTTTATTTTTATGAATTAGTATCAATAATTCCAAAATGTAAATTCCATACACTGTTAATATATTTAAATCTCTAAATAGGTTTTTACAAGACCAACCATACGGAACACCTGCAATACATCTGCCAATACGCTTTTGGGCCTTAAAAACGCCCTTTATACTAGAAGAGCCACCCCAGACAGTTATACCGTAACTCATTGTCGATTGTACCTCAGCAAAATAAAAAAGACGAAGGTGTTGCAGACTAAGTATTCTACCCAAATTTCTCAATTGATAACATTTAGAATTGAGTTTTTTACATACATTCCAACAATGAGTCTTAAAAGATAAATGAGAGTCGAAAGTCACTCCTAAAAACTTCACATCACTACAACTCAAAATACCCTCACCATTTATGGAAATACTTAAATTTGGTTTAGTAGAATTTGAACGAGATGTAAATGATAAAAATTTAGTTTTGTGAACATTAAGGTAGGTAGGTTGGTCACGGGCAGTGTCTTTTGTTACCAGGTAGAAAAGGTAACGTGATGCATCTTGGAGTTTCAAGGTTTTACCGGGAGCTGGCACTTGACATTGAAGTTCTGCAATTCGGCCAAACTTCCTTCGAAAGACGGATGCCAACCCTGGTGCGTCTTTGATACTGGCCGGGATGGTAAGGGCCAGCGAGTAGTCTTCGGGGAGCGCGAGTAGATCTTGCTTTTCTTCAGTGGTAACACCATGTCTTGCTTTACCGGTACCTTCATAGGCACCCATGAATTCCTCAAACGTGAGGTCAGACACATATTGGACTTGGTTTACTTCCACTTCTTCATCTACGTCGTGGTCGCCTTCGCAAGACGCCAGCCGGTTATGGTGTACTATCATCGGCTTTCCCCTCGGAATCTTGCTTATTCGGTAGATGACATCGTTGATCTTCTCCATAATGATGTATGGACCTTCCCAAAACTGCTGCAACTTGGGAGAACAACCTTTTCGCTTTTTGGGATTATAGAGCCAGACTTTGTCGTTCTTCTTAAAACATCCCTTTTCGGCTTGCGTGTCGTACCGTTTCTTCATTCGGTCACTAGCGACCTGGAGGTGGGAACGGGCCAACTCGTGTATTGTCCATTCTTCTTCGTAATTCGATCACATAATCTTCACCTGCTACATCTTCTCCAGGTCGACACCCAAACTCTAGATCACAAGGTAGTCGCATCTCGCGTCCGAATAGGACCCTGGCTGGTGTCTGGCCTGTTGATTCGTTAACAACAGATCTATAGGTTATATTATTAATAATAACAAATGTTTTTCGTTATTTAATTAATATAATTCTAAAATTCTCAATATAATCGTGATTAAATTTTTCTGATTATTATACCATGTTGGCGCCTATGAAAGATCGAGCACTTCCCTATGGGTGTCATATTATTAGCTGTGTTAAGGAAATTTGAACTCTAAGGTTGATGTTATAAAAAGTTTAAATACAAGTGACGTTACATATTTATATAAATCGTGACGTGGAACGTTTTTACTTTGAAAAATAGTATATATGAACGATGCACAGAGTAACATTAGAACACCGAATAACGGCTTATCTCAAGGCTCAGTGCTAGCATTATTATCATACCTGAAACAAAATCAAGAAAACTCGCTTATGCAGAAGACCTGGACACTGACTTCCAAGATAAATCTAATCAATCGGGAGAACGAGCTCTAAACAAAGATCTAACTATACAAGGTACCTACTTTAAGAACTTGCGCTTACGCCCTAACACAAGTAAAACTGAAACCTATCTCTGTAACCTATTGAGTCGACTTGCTGAAGATACTCTCAATGTAACTTTAAATAACACAGCTATCAAACATAGCAATAACCCTAAATATCTAGGCGTCACACTTAATTAAACACTAACATTCAAAAGTTCCAAACGCAGCTGGTAAACTGAGATCAAGAAACAATATACCAAAATTTGCTGTAACAACTTGGATTGCTACTGCAGATACACTTCGGACCTCTACAATAGCTTTAGTTTTTTCAGTTTCTTCAGAATATTTTGCATCAGTAAGGCTAAATAGTGCACATACCAACAAAATTGATGACCAACTTTATCAAATCATGAGAATAATCACTGGAACAATAAAATCAACCCCGTGAGATGGCTCCCTATTTTGAGTAATATTGCTTCACCAGATCTACGCCGTTCAACAGAATTAGCGAGAGAGTACCAGAAAATTGTAGCCAATGTACAATTACCCATCCATTAAGATAATACCACACATCACAAAAGAGTACCAGCGATTGAGATTTAGAAATCCTCCAATCAGAACTTTCCGATACTTATGATATACATTGGCAATGGTCAATAAGATGGATGCCAACAATGGAATCAGACTATATCCAGATATCCACCTCAACCTAATGCTTCAAATCTGCCCCGGCCCAATGGGCAAGGCTTAATCGTATACGTAAGGGACATGGTACATGTGCTGACTCTATTCAAATAGGGTCGTGCGGAGGGTCCACAGTGCTATAACAGTGGTCGTAAACCACTCTGTTTCAGACTGTTTCCCAAAAGCAACTGAATGGCTGTGTGAATTAGACATTAATATTTAAAATTTAGTTTTATTTTCTTTTAATATTTGTATATGTATATTTCTCGTACTGTTCAAATCCATACGCTAAATAAAAAAATCTTGTTTTAGATTATGAGTCGCTTTCTATCTTTTTTTAACACTTCACGTTTATAATGTGATGCATTAATGAGATCTTCAGAATCCCTCTATACGTATACATTTCACATAAGATCTTCTTATCGTATATCAATTCAGATTCCACGATTCTACTATTTAATATTGGACACTATATACCTAATCAACATTTTTAGTCAATCGTATTTCTAGATCTAATTTCAAAAATCTGCTGCAAATATAATTGTTTTTTTAATTCTAACTTTTATTTTGACAGTATACCTAGTTGTTAGTTGTTATTAGTGTTTACATTTGTGAAACACGTTTCTTTTTTAATTTTTAGATCTAGACACTGTCATTAGGATTTTGTTAGCATCGTTGTTCTTAAAATTTCCGTGAACTTGCTGATAATTACAAAACTATTTTCTTGTGGCATGTTTTTTAAATTTCGATTTCTAGTCCGAAATTCGCCATCAAAAAACCTGAAGCAAAATTATAAGTAATTGTTTTAACCTGTATATTTTTTGTTTTTATATTTCATTATTTCAGGAATTTTTTGAAATCGATTTGCAGACTGGAAGTCCTAACATAAAAAAGGAATAGAAACGCAATTTTTATAACAATTCATTGTGGTTTAGTCCAATGTATAAATTATTCAATAAATAGTTATTGTAGCTTAATATAATTATTAATAATATAATGTGAAAATTATTATAAAATAGTATAAAACACTAATAAAATAATTATTATAATGTCAATATCTGGACTATATCAGTAGATATTAGAAATAAATTTATTTATTTATAGCAGTCATGGCCGAGCGGTTAAGGCGTCTGACTAGAAATCAGATTCCCTCTGGGAGCGTAGGTTCGAATCCTACTGACTGCGAAAACTTTTTGTTTTTTTTTTAATTTACATAGTTATTTATAAAACCTATATATTATTACTACATAAAATGTTCAGGTTAGGCTTATCGATATTGTAGTAGGTACCTGGCGACAATGGAAAAATGTACTAATATAAAAATATGTTAACAAGTGTATAAAACCAATACAAGGGACCAAATAAGTATTCCAAATATCTTCAGCATTCAGGAACTCTTTTAAACAGCTTGCAAACTTTGCAAATATTTCCTCCATATGAAATAAATAACCTATTGGCTACTAATAATAAAAAAGTCTATTATTGTCTGATTAACTTTATACATAGTGCAAATGTGGGTCTGTAGTCAATCTTAGCTAAGCCCGTTAACTTTTGTTTTAACCCAATTGTTATTTACCATGCTTTCCGTGACCTATTGCTAGTAATGTCTTAAAAAAATGTCCTGATGAGTCCCTGGATGAGAAGTAAGTATCCCTGTTTTTCCTGATATTTGTTTTTTCTTGCTATCATTTTCTCTTTTCGTTTGATTCAGTTTTAGAGATTTTATGAGGTTTTTTTTTTACTCAAATAGATACACTTTTTGCAGTAGCAATTATTAGTATAGCCTCGACCTTCCCAAATCTATTACGCCAGTCAGTTCTATCCACTGCCAACTGTTGCCAGTTTGCTGCGTCTTATTTTCTACCATCCTCATCTACACCATCCCTTTATCTGAGTTTTTGCCTACCCCTACTTCTACTTCCCACAGGTTGTGACATAAGAATTCTTCTAGGAGGGTTGTTCTGCTGTGATCTTGCCAGATGTCCTGCCCATCTTAGTCTTCCTATTTTTATAAGGGATACTACGTCTTTACCACCAAATATATGTTTATATCTGTAATATATCTCGTAGTTGTACCTCCTTCTCCAAAAAACATTTTCACAGATGCCACCGAATATTCTTCTCAGGATCCTTCGTTCAAATAAAGGCAGGAGGCTTTCATCTGCCTTGGAAATGGTGCATGTCTCCGACCCATATGTCAACACTGGTTGTATAAGGGTTTTGTATACGGTTATTTTTGTTTTTTGGCTTAAGTTTCTGCTTCTCATATGTCTACTCAGTCCAAAATAGCATTTGTTTGCTAGGATCGTTCTTGGCTTGATTTCTTCCGTCATAACGTTCTCCTTGGTGTTCAGGGAGCCCAAGTATGTGAAGTGTCCACTACTTCAAAGGTGGGTTATCAACCGTGAATTGGTGGCTCTGTGGATAACACAGAGGATAATCGAAAATTGTATTACGTTATTACAAGTTATTACAAGCTTACTTAACTGCAACGCATATTAAAGTACTATAAACAATAAACATTAAATACATATGCTAACAAATCTAGCTAAAACATACTTCAAACTTTTAATCGTCGTCAGAGGTTGATGAATTCGGGAGCACATCAGCTAAGACTTTGTCTGTGGGTAGATTTTTGTAAAAATTCCACAGTGATTCTGATATGTACTTCAGTAAGTCCATCAGGTGCTTTTCCTTTTCTATCGTCATAGGCACAGGCTTGTTATATGTCTACTTGGGTAATAAATTTGTAGCCGCTTTTGGCCTCTTTCCTAAATCTACGGTATTGAAAGGTTCTTCTGTGTTAAATGACAACTTGTATTGAAACTGTTTTTCATACCGTAACGAACGAAACTGTCTAACTAGTGTGGAATTAAATAAGTCACCAAAATTAAGAAGAGATTTTTCTTTTCTTTTTCTATTAAACTATGATTCGTATTGCACTCCATATGTGTACCAATGGTCTGGTATTAAAAATGTGGTCAATAATTTTTAAATTTGCAGAGCATTGTATAGAAGTTAAACAACCTGCTGTTATAAAACTGTTTTTATTATGAGCAGGACAGCAGTCGAAATACATTTTTAAGTGTTCAATTTTAGGATCTAAATATTTTGTTAGGTATTGATATAGGTAGGATCTTATTTCATGTCTGCCATGTTTTGCTATAGATTCATGCCATAAATAGCAGTGAGCTTGTGAGTTGTCACAGTCGTGAACTGTGGGATTACATTAACTTCTGGAACAAGTAAATGTCATCTATCATATACATTGTGCTAAGTGTGGCTCGTGCTGCATCGGTCAGACAGGGAGATCACTGAGAGGGCATCTCACGACACACCGCAGTGATATCAACTTATCTAAGCATACTTGTGCTCTTGCCCAATATGCTATTAACACTAAACACAAAGTGGACTTTAATGAAGTTAAGATTCTTGGCAATGAACGCAATCTCGTTAAAAGGCAGTTTTTGGAAATGTGTTTAATACTTAAACACCCTAAGGCTCTTAATAATAGAACGGACATTAATAACTTGAGCCAAACTTACCATGCATTAATATTGCAGAATTAGGCTTAATATGTTGTTGACTTTAAAAGTGTCCCCTAGGGTGTATGTTTTATCACATATCAAATAATTTCAAATAAAAATAAAATAAAATAAAATTTTCTTACTTTATTTATTTTAGATTCATTCAACTTACATTTTATTGATTATTTTGTCAATGTTAAATTTACATAATATGTGAAATAATTGTTTCTGATCTAATAGTTAATAAAATTTTATAATTTAAATTGATTCATAGAATCTGTATTAATCTCTGTTCCAAATGTTATGAACCTTGGACTGGTGGAAGTTGAATCAATCTTTACCTGTCGCTGGCTATCCAGCCACAACGTGGACTATTTTTAATATATGATATTTTGGATTGACCTCACTTGTTTGTTCATTGTCTCTCTAACCAATCACTGGGGGAAAAATTGTAATCTTAACCTCCTTTTTCTTTCATTCTTTGGTAATTTGCCTTGCTGTTCTGTCATATTTTGACCTCAAGGCCACTGTCTTTTCTCTTTGTTTTTTCGTGGGTTCTACTTGTTGCTTCCATTTAACCGGCAGCAGTTAAGAAGCTAAGAGTGGTAACCTCATTATATTTATAAATATTACTATAATTTAATCTTAATCAATTTAATAATGTTACCTAAATTTAAAATTAAATTTAACTAATAATATACTGTTGGAAGTGCATCTTATAATCTTGTTAGTTCTCTGCAAATTAATGTTTTTTACTTAAGCTTTTTTACATATTTTTTATATACATGTACAATTATCACGGGGTCTTTTGCTGTGCTAAATTTGAGTCAATTTGTAAACTGTATTTAGTTTCAATTAATTGTGTATATAACATAATCTTATAATGTCCATTGTAGTAAGCTTCTTTACATATTTTATATCATAGACTACATGTCTTTTTAAGGTAACACACTTATAATAACTTTTCTATGTAGGTTTGGTTTTTCATATTGTTCTTTTTAGGTGAACTGATGATGCTTTCTGATTAGAAAGCGAAATGTCTTCAATAAATAGATGAAGTAGCCACCTTATTTGTCTTTTTTCTCTCCATCTTTTGACCGAAACAACCCACCACTCTTCGAGTGATCCTTTTCCAATTTACAATTAAGCTGCCACCACGCTTCGGAGAACACGTAAAGCAGCTGGTCTCGATGTAAGTATTCGTTAATACAAAGGCCTGAGTTGAATGAAGACCAAAAGTTACTAAGTTTCTCAATAGTTTCTCAACATCAGTCAAGAGATTACAAAGTAATCCTTAAAAAAATCTAAAAAAGGATCAAGGATTGCTCTCAAATTTTGGATTCTGGGTGGCCTAAAATTTGTCATTGAAGAAATTTTTTAGAATAAAAATTATTAAGATGGGAACAATGAGATTTATCTAACTCATCTTTTAGGTTACGAGTCTGAGAAGTGATACACTTATTTGATTAAAATTATATAATGGTTCTCGATGTTAGAAAAAGCTTTTTAACAAAAGATATAGTAATCCATTTTGCTACGTTATTTAAAAGGTATGATATAATTTCGTCTTTGATATTTTGTCCATATTTGTAAGCTTATTGATGTACTTTTAGAATAAACTGATGATGTATATGGATTCATATTTGTTATCCTTTAATGACACGTTTCTATTAAAAGATGAAAAAGCAAGATTGTTTTCTTCTAGATATATTTAGTGGTATTCAGTACGTATTACTTTTTGTCTATCGCAACCCACGATTTATCAAAAGGCTAATAATGAAAGAAAAAAGAGTATTAAATAACTGCCTCTAATTTTTGTATCGATTAGCACGTAGTTACGTGCCGTTGGTGTTTCATTAGGGGTTTTATTCAAGCCACCGGTCACGGATAACTACGATACGACGCTAAATCTTTCTTTCCTACATTAATTATATCCCCTCTGACACGGAAACTCGGAGAGGTAGCGTGCGTTCGTGTTTTCCGACCAACCTATATCTTGGAAAACTTCCAACGTAGGAAAATCGTAGTTCGGTAGCTTAATGAATACGCTGGCTAAACAGTATGTAAGGGCACGAAGGATGTAACGGGAGGGACGTGATTTAAATCAAGAGTTTTATCTTGTTTTAATAATCGTAAAAAGTTGTTACTTTTTCAGAAGAGAGAGGTTCTATACAACTATAAATTTTAAATAGACGTTAAATTAATTTTGAATTTGAGGAAGAAACGCAAAAGAAATTTATTTTGTACCATGTATAAAATATTATGAATTTTTTTATTATTTAAACACAGGAGATTGTCATATTTTTCTAATTTCTCGCAGTGGTACTGGAAGATCGCATTCTCGATCTTCGGATATATTGCACCAATTTTAATGCTGTTAATATCCAGGACCAACATAGCACCAGTGAACTTATTATTATTTTTCAACGTGTTTGATCTCCGATAAATAATTAAACGGAAGATGATTACAATTTCTTAAATTATTTATACTGAATTGTGTGTTAAAAAGTAGAGCAGTTGAGCGATGATAAATAGTTGTTGGTAAGTTAAGTTACACTTTTTCCAAAGAAGAAGTAGTCCAAGTTAATTAAACACAAATGAAAATTAGATGTTAAGAATTATTTATTTTTGTAAGAACAATTTCAAAATGAAGCGGCACTGAATCTCAAACGAAAAAAAAAAGCCTTTCAGCATAATAACATACGGGTGTTTCCAGGAATGACCAATACAGTGAGAACATTGGGTCATGTGCCTGATATATAAGATATTTGGTCATTGTTTTTGAATTCTGCAATGATTTAACAAATTGTTTAATGAGTCAACATAAAACTTGCAAACATAGAGTAAGGTGTAAGTAACAATTATCAATCCACTGATGAAAAGGAAATAAGGACCTTAATGGGACTATCTATAGGACTGCAATTTATAAATCTAATCGGAAAAATACACGTTCGTTATTTTCTGCCAAACCTACTGGTCGCTTAATTTTTCGAGCAGTAACCTCGAATCTACATTTTTACCTAGTACGTTCCTAGAAACAAATGTTTATTATCTTTGATAATCATTTTGACATTTATTTGACAGTTGATAGGAAAAAAAATTAATTTTTATCTTTTCGCCCGCTACATAAATATTATAGTTATTCAAAAATTGCAGAAATCTGTATAGTTTTTAAATAATTCGCTGTAGCGCGTGAAGAGGACAAGTCATAAAATTTAAAAACGAGAAAAATCACTATTTAAAATTTTACAAAAAATGATTTTTTACGGTTGTTTACAATAATAATCTACTTGAATTTTTTTACATGTACTTTTCCTAAATGGACTAACATTTTTTAGCTTGGCATTTGGGAATAAAATATGTTTAAAGCGATATTTGTTTGACATACCATGTTTTTCACAAATAAGAGTATGACTTATCCCCTTTGTAATTGAATAATAATAATAATGATAACATAGAGGATAATCAAAAATTTTATTACTGTTCCGTCTCATTATAATTTAGTTCATAATATTTTTAGATTTTATTTTATTTAGATTCATAGTTGTAATTTTTAAAGTTTTGGGTAAATTTTAGTTTCCAGAAATCTATTAAAAGATTAAAATATTTATTAATTTTACATATTTCTGGATAAAATTTGTCCATTATAATCCCTCCCTGTAGAAAGTATGTACCCCGCAAATCCGTCGGCTATTGTTGTCGCATCCGCTGAATGACTTTGTAATTTACGTTTTTACCCAAGGTAAAGTTATATAGTTCTTAGTAATTTCCTCCCCTCTACTAGGGGTTTCTGTTGGGCATTTTGTAATGTATTTTTAGTAGTATCGAATGAAACGCAGTTCTGTAAACACGTATAGTAAGCAATAAATAGTTCTATGAAAATTCTATGCATACAAATCTAGCTAAAAGATACTTTACACTTTTAATTTGGGAGCATATCAGCTAAGTCTTTAACTGTGGGTAGATTTTTGTAAAAGCCCCACAGTGATTCTGATATCTACGGCAGTCATCATGAGATTTTTCTTTTTGTTCGTTATAGGTACAGGCTTGTTATGTGCCTCCTTGGGTAATAAATTTGTAGCCGCTTTTCCACTCCTTCCTAAATCTACGGTTCTTTGTCGAAGGACAACTTGTATTGAAACTGTTTAGATTTTTTACGCCGTAACCAACGAAATTGTCTCCAGTTTATCTTGTTATTCTGAGTATCAGTTTTATTAACTAGTACGGAATTAAATAAGTTAACAAAATTAAGAAATGCAGAGCGCTGATTTTCTGTAACTAAAAATTGATGTTTTCTCCCAACTTGCCGAATTAGTTGAGCCCATTCATGTGGCTGTTCTATTTGACTATTTAATTTTTTCTTCTTTTTTTAGTTAGCTAATTATGGTCAATAATTTTTAAATCTGCAAAGCATTATAAAGCAGCTAAATAACCTGCTGTTATAAAACTATTTTTATTCTGGTCAGGACAGCAGTCTGAATACAATATTAGATATTTGACTTTAGGATCTAAATCTTTTGTTAGGTATTGAAATGAAATTTATTTATGTCTTTTGTCTTTATTCAATTTATAATGTCTTTATTAAAAGGTTCTTATTTTAATTTATTAAAAAGCACGATAACTTATATTAATTTATTTAACTACTCAATAATACATAATTTATTTTATACGAACGCTACAATTAAAATCGCGGGCGCGAGTCTTCATATTTAACTAACTCCTCCATATAACATTTCTCTTTTATATAAACCTCCGTTAGTTCCGGAATTCCTTATAGCAGACTCGAACATTGTTGGTGGTGTTGACAAGAATAACGGGAACGCCATCGAATAAACTAGAAGGAGGTCAACAGCTAAAACTAGTTTTTCAACTGCTTGGAACCCTCGCGTCGTGGCTCATGACTCATCATAATTCGGGTCATCGGTTCGACCGTTTTCTGGAAGGTCCGTTCAGGTAAATAGAAGCCTCTCGTAAAATCTAAAACATAAACATGTGAATAAAAACATGTTTACAGGTTAAAACTATGGCTCATATTTTTACGTAACAGTATTAATATAGGCAGGAACTAAAGATTTACGCCATAAATAGCAGTGAGTTTGTGATCGTGAATTGTCACAGTCGTGAACTGGCAGATTAAAAGTTCATAATTGCCTCATGTAAAACGACTCACCGCATTGGAAGTCTGGTGTTGGCAGACATTGCTGGAAGTCAAAAGTAATAGTTTTCATTTTAGCATGACCCTTAGTCAGAAATCTATCTTTCTCTTTGCATTTATATCTTTGATCAACTTGCAAATGGTGTTCGTTTAACTCTTCTTTTAGTTGTATTAATTAATCCTCATTCTTGCACATACTAATTTTTATTTTTAATTTGTCACATGTACCGCATGTGTCTTTCTTAGGTTGCTTTATATTGATGTTCAAGCTGTAAAATAGGTTTTCGTATATTTTACGATTAATAAAATTATCTAAGTATATCTTCTTGTAGGCTTCATAAATAGCAGTGAGTGTATTGTGTGAAGGTAAATATTTCCTTGATGACTGCCTTCTTGTCAAGTGACTTTCATATAAGCTTATAGATAAAATGTGATCTCTTGTTGTTATTTTCTCAACATCGAATACCTTCTTTCAATTTTCTTGATATCCTCGTTGGTCGAATGCCATTACGCCTGATATTTAAAAACATTTTTTTGCGTCTGTAACATGCATTTTTTAATAATATTATAAGTTTTCATAAAACAGTCCTCGCAAACAACAGAACGATCGCCATGAACAGGAAAATGATAAATTATGGTATGCTGTCGGTATCGTTGTTTGTTTGGGTCAGAACACCTAATTCGAACAACTCTTCTCTTTAACATCCATGAGAGCAGCTACATATTCTATTCTACGATTGTATCTTCTCATTTTCCAGAATTTTTTGAAAAGTTTTAAGAGAACTTCGTCCTTAATTTTTTCCTTACACTTATTTCTACTATTGGTCTTCTGAAGTATTATTTATATCTTCTTCTGAATTGGTTCTTCACTTTTTTCTTTCGACCATTTTGCTATTCTTGGCAAATCTGTCATATCTTTCATACTGCGCAGGAACAAAATTTGGATCTCCAATACTATCATCTGATTAAAAATCTAATAGATCCTAAATTTCATCTGAAAGTGATGCAGCAACGCTACTGGCCTAGGACATATCAGACTTATCTCTGACATGGTGGTATACAATGCAACAAAAATTAAATTGTTGGTAGCAGGCAACAAAAAAACGACACTAAATGCACATTTTGTTTTTGTTTATGTAATTTCTTCCATAGTTTATACTCTTGTACTTACTTTCAATATAATTATTTATTACTTACCAGAAGGAAACTTTTTCTGTATTGGTATAATCCCTTCCAAGTGACTATCAACATTTGAAGATCTTTTACTGCAATTTTCTAATACAGTTTCCTTATCTGAAAAATAAATAAACTAAATTTAGTATATTATTATATTATGGTATATATTTACATCAATTATCCAACATTAATAATTAATACTCCGAGGAGGAGGTTGTCAATCCTCTACCGGACGCGTCCCCAGGTGGCGGATAGGGGAATGCCTCCCAGATATGGGTGGTATCGGGGAAATGAAATACCCGACGCGGACCAAAACTGACAACAGTAGCGTCTGACCCAGAGTGGGCGGCTGCAAACAGCGTCTGACCCAGAGTGGGTGGCTGAACAATAGGTCCTCCAAAAGGGGGTTGTGGCGTTAGGCGTTAGCAACCTAGCACACTTAAAAAAATCCAAGGGCTAACGAACAATTGGCAGAAATTAAAAATTTTAAAATAATCCCCGGGTGGCAATCCACACCTCCGAAGGAGGGAGCCCCATCGGATACGGGGGGGGGCACTTCTGCTTTGAGTTCAACAAACCCGGCTTCGAAACTCAACCGAAGACAAAGACAGAGAAAACTAAGAATCGGCACATGGAATGTGCAGGGCTGGAGAACAAAAGCCAGTGAAGTAACATCAGAATTCGAAAAGATGAATCTCGATATCCTCGTCACAACGGAAATAAAAAAGAAAGGAAACGGCACGGAAAGAATAGGGGAACTAATCCATTGTTGGAGCGGAGTAGAAAAGAAAGACCGCGCAAAAGCTGGAGTTGGAATTCTACTAAAGAAGAAATGGGAAAAATCTATAGACGATTGGCAACCCATAAACGAGAGAATTGCCAAACTGAAAATCAAGATGTATGGCAGAGAAATTATAATACTAGCAACATACGGTCCAACGGAAGACAGTCCAGCCAATGAGAAAGAACGATTTATCGAACAACTTCAGGAACAAATGGATAAGAGAAAACCTAAACAAGAAATAATAATAGTGGGGGATCTAAATGGAAGAGTCGGAAGAAAAGACAATGACAGAACAGTTGGTCCATTTGGAGAAGACACAATTAACGACAACGGAGAAAGATTGGTAGAACTATGTGAAGTAAATGATTTGAAAATTATGAACAAATTCTACAAACACAAAAATATACATAAGTACACATGGACTCAAGAGACAAGAAAACTAAGATCCATTATTGACTACATTATCATGAACCACAAAAGCTCCATCAAAGTGAAAGACACCAGAGTGAAAAGAGGGGCAGAGTGTGGAACAGATCACAAACTTGTGGTGGCATGGATGGAATTCCCCTATATCTGGATAACACAAAAACATACATCGATTGTTACAACGGGAACGACTATAAACGAAAAGAGGCTCAAATTACATCTATTGCAGGAAGAATCAATAAAAGATTTATACAAAAGAAGACTAGACCAAAAACTAGAAGAATTCAGATATGACACGTTAGATGAAATGCATGAACACATAAAAACCTGCCTGATTTCAGCGGCCTTAGAAGCTCTTGGAGAAGACGACCAAAGGAACACCCATCAGAATATCAAATTAAGGGAAGACACATTGAAATGCATAAAAGAAAAGAAAAAACTACACATAAAATACCTAAACACCAAAAAACAGGAAGACTTAGACCTATATAGAGCGAAAAACAGAGAGGTAAAGAAAAGAGTAACAAATGAAAAGAACGAACGATGGGAACAAGCATGCACAGAGATAGAACGACATATCGGAGGAACGAGAAATTCAGAATCATGGCGAATATTAAAAGCACTTCAACGAAATAAGACAGAGAAAACCCAGATCGGCAAAATTAGTGAAAACGAGTGGCAAGAATACTACGTAGAACTACTTACAGAAAACCGTCCCCAATTCCAGGAAGAGAATATAGAACATGCAGGAAATGGGGCATACGACCAGATAGAAATAAGCCTGGCAGAAGTTAAGAGAGCAATCAAGACATTGAAGAACAAAAAAGCCAAAGGACCCGGAGGAATACCAAACGAACTAATTAAAAACGGAACGGAAAAGTTATTCCGCATGCTACATAGAATGTTCGAAAGAGGACTAAATGAAGAAGAAATACCTGCGGAATGGACACAAGCATACATCACATCCATACATAAGAAAGGAAATAGGAAAAAATGTGAAAACTATAGAGGAATTAGTATAATATCGTCGGTAGGTAGACTTTACGGGAAAATTATTAAGGAAAAACTAGAAACTGAAATAATAGGAAAAATTGGAGAAGACCAAGCAGGGTTCACAGTAGGAAAATCATGCCTAGATCATACGTACACATTAGAACAACTGATAGAGAAGAAAATGGCAAAAAGTAGACCGGTCCATCTGGCCTTTGTTGATCTAAAGAAAGCATATGACTCAATACCTAGGGCCAAATTATGGGAAGCAATGAATGATCTCGGAATCCGACAAACACTAATAAAAGCAGTTAAAGCACTATACAAAGAAAACAAAGTAGCTATTAAATGTGGAAATAAAGCCTACAATCCATTTAAGACGACAAAAGGACTTCTACAAGGCTGTGCTACGTCCCCTACTCTGTTTAAAATATTCTTGGAAAAGACACTCAAACCATGGAGGAGAAAGTGCGAAGGAATGGGCATACCAGTAAGAGACGAATACCTATACACCTTAAGTTTTGCCGACGATCAAGTAGTCATCGCACAAGATGAAGAAGATCTCAGCTTTATGCTCAGAAAACTAAAAGAAGAATATAAAAACAACGGAATGGAAATAAACTTAGAGAAAACCGAATACCTAACAACAGAAAACAAGGATATAAGAAACCTAGAAATAGACGAGGGAAGACAAATAAATGGAACAGATAAATTCAAGTATTTAGGAACCATAATATCGAACCAGGGAACAACAGAAGAAGATATAAACAACAGACTGAGACAAACAAGAAACTGTATAAGACAACTAAACTCAGTGTTGTGGGATAAGAACATTACGATAAAGACAAAAAAGAGAATATATAATACCCTGACAAGAAGTATCCTGACATATGGGTCCGAAAACTGGACAATAAACAAGAGAAATAGAGGTAGAATAAGAGCAGTAGAAATGGAGTTCCTGAGGAGAAGCTGTAGACTTACAAAAGAGACAGAATTGAAAACGCAGAGATTAAGCGGGGAATGGGAGTGCAATCAGACATAATCGACTATATAGAGGAGAAGAGACTATCCTGGTACGGCCACGTCAGAAGAGCGGACAGAGGACGCTGGATAAACAAAATCACAGAATGGAGCCCGATTGGAAGAAGAAAGAGAGGAAGACCCCGAAGGTCATTCAGAGATGAAATCGACGAGGCTATGGAGAAAAGAACCCTGCGAGATGGAGACTGGAATGACAAGGAAAATTGGAGAAAACGGTTGAGTGAAGGAAGACAAGACAGTGAAAACTGTGGAAATCCTTAGTAGTAGTAATAATTAATACGTTATTAATGGTTTTAAATTAGAAAAACTGGTTTACCACGTTATTGTACTCAAAATTAATACGACGTGTTCATTTACTGCTGTTTTATATGATTGTCACTTTACTATTTATAAGTAATCTGTTGATAATTACTTCACAAAATTTGTAAATTTTGCGGAGAAATCTAAAATACGTAGTTTCTTGACCCTTCATTATTTTCACTTAAACTGACGTTTTACTGATATCGAGTGCAAATATTTTAAATGCTTCAACAACTTCTATTGCCAGTAATAAAAATTCTCCTGCAAAAAATGGATTTTAAAATGCTTTGACAATGCAGACCGTATCAATACTGGTAAGATAATTAATAATAAAAACTGTACGTTTAATTTTTAAGTTCTAATAAAAAAAGGTGTTGCTTTTGTTTCAACAATGCTTCACGAATTGCAACTGTAAAAATTACATTTTCTCTAGAAGAGTATATTTATTCATATTCAATGATCCAAATAATTTACGCATATTATGTGAATCTAATATAGTAGTGTAAAATTTTTGTCTCCGCCTCTGATTAATTATTGAACCAGGTGTATGTGCGGGTTGTTATGTTGGACAGATACTAACTGCAGCTGTCGGAGGCACATGCCGTCATTAAGAATATCAAAATTTCTTCAGACCTTCCGCCAAAGTCGCTTTAAGAAAGTTTTGATTTTTTTCGTTGTTGGAAAAAGTGGCTATTACCTGTGCAGCAGATGGTTAAAGAAGGGTTGTCAGTCAGGTAGAGGCCTATAATAAAATCGGGGGTTGAAGAACCTTTTTTAAAATCTGTGCATTTGTTTGACTATGATTGTGTGAAAGCATGAATTAGGTATAGATTTAAAAAAATGTAGTATTTATTATTTATTTATTATTTAACCTGATCTATAAATAAACAAATCACGAGTGAAATGCGAGGTATAAATTAATCGCAGTAGATAATATCGCAGAATTCATTGTATGAAATATATCTTGGTAATATAAAGTGATATCATGTTTTACACAAGAACAATGCTTACTGATTTAAATATTCAATTCTTATTCTTCTATTGCTTGTTGAAGATGAGTTTTTAGTCGATTTTAAAATGTCGATAGTCCCGTATACATATCGATAGAAACAATACGACTGATTCAAATTTCGGGTGTTACTCATACGTAACTGATATACTCGCGGTGTCATTTTGTATTTCGCTAATGGACTCAATTACGAAAATAAGAAAAGGCCGACCAAGACAAAGATGATCTGATAGCTTACAAGGAGATTTTAGAAAAATAGCAGTTCATAAGAACAAGAACAATGCTCACTGATTTGTTTTTGTGTAGAAAGTGGGGTTTTAATCCATTTACCCTTGAGTTTATAAGTAAATTGCAAAAAATACGACAAGGAAGCACACAATAAGACACAGTCAAAGAATCCTCATATATACTAATTTTATAATTGGTACTATTCGATCTAATGTAATCTATATGAGAATGATAATTTAAAATAAAATCAGAGTTTCTCTTCGATATCACGCCTACTATGTGCCTACGTATACAAACTAAAACTAAGGGTTTGGACGGTGGCAAATACCTTAGCAGCTATGTACTGGCTTACCAAACCGGACGGTCCGGGTTCGATTTCGGCATTTTTTAATTTTCAATTTAACTAAGCCGCAACCACGTTTCGGAGGGCACGTAAAGCAGTAGGTCTCGACTAGTATTTGTTAATACAAAGACCTAAGTTAAATGAAGACCTTAAGTTACTAAATTTAAAATTGATGGCATTACCCAATATTTTCTTAACATCATTTAAGAGATTACAGAGTAATCCTTAAAAAAATGTTAAAAATGAGGATAAATAAGGATTGCTCTCAAATTTTGTATTTTAGTTAAACTTAAAATCTGTTATTTAAGCATTTTTTTTCGTGTACTGGAGATTTAAAATTATGAAGATGGGAACAATGAGATTTATCTAACTTATCTCTTAGGTTAAAAGTCTGACAAGTGATACACTTAATATCGAAAAATACAACTGAGATATTCAAATTATGTAATGGTTCTCCCTGTTAGGAAAAGTTTTTTAACAAGAGATATATTAAACTTATTTCTGCTACGAAAAACTACGAGAAATAGAGAGACAAACATTTTCAGATATTTACGAGAATATTATTGCTAGTTTACACCAGGCCTCTAAGGAGACACTCGGGACACAGCAAAACAAAATTAGTAACAAAATATGGTGGAACGAAGAAATCGAATATATGGTAAAACAGAAAAAAGAACAGCATCTAAAATGGCTAAATACAAAAAATACTGAAGACCATCAAACTTACAAAGAAGCCGATAGACAACTACGAAAAATGATAAAACAAGAAAAGAATAAAACATGGAATCAGAAATGTCAAGAAATCAATACATACATCGGAGGGAAGCAATGTACAGAGGTATGGAATTTTATACAATCAGTAAAAAATATAGGAAAAGACAAAGCACACATACACACCATAAAACTAAGACAATGGAAAGATCACTATGAAAGCTTGCTGACAGAGACAAGACAAGAATACCTAGCGAACTCCCCAACACAGTCAGTACATATACAAGGAGAGGAAGCGAGGGTAGACATCGAAACAGTAAGGAAGGCTGTAATGACCCTAAAGAATGGTAACTCCGCTGGACCTGAGGGAATCTATGCTGAAATGCTTAAGAATGGAACTCATAAACTATTTGAAATATTAACTTATGTGATCAATCAGTGTCTAAATGGACACCCAGTACCAGAACAATGGAGAACGGCATACATGTCCTCAATACACAAAAAGGGGGACAAAAGGAATTGTAATAATTATAGAGGCATATCGGTAACCAGCACCCTGAGCAGACTGTATGGACGAATTTTGAGAAATATGACCGAGGAAGAATATAAGCACAATGAAGAGGAAGAACAAAGCGGGTTCCGTGCAGGAAAATCGTGCACCGATAACGTATTTTGTCTTAAACAAATAATAGAAAAAAGATCGGCTAAGAATCTAGAAACTCATATTACTTTTGTAGACCTGCAAAAAGCATATGACAACATCCCCTTAACAAAACTGTGGACAACGTTGAAAAGATCTAACATCAACCACACATTGATAAATGCTGTACAAGAACTATATAGAGACTCTAAGGCACAGATAAAAACAGGAAAATATCTAACGGAAGAATTCCTGATTACAAAAGGCTTGCGAAAGGGATGCTGTATCTCACCAACCTTATTCAAGATATATGTTGCAGCGGCATTGGAAAGATGGAAAAGAAAGGTACATAGGATGGGTATAGAGCTTAGCAATGAAAGTATATATACACTCCAGTTTGCTGATGACCAGGTAGTGCTAGCGACCGACAGGGAAGACATGCAGTACATGCTAAGAAAACTGATAGAAGAATATAACGACTGGGGAGTGAATGTCAATACAACAAAAACCAAATATCTTTGTATTGGAAACGAGTCAGATAACATAGACCTCGAAAACGGACACCATATTTCCTGCTGTCAGAGCTATGACTACTTGGGTGTTGTTTTTGACAATACAGGAACTGATACACGGGAAATAGAAAAACGAATCACTCAAGCAAAGAAAGTCTTAGGATGTCTCAATGGTATACTGTGGAGTAAAGAGATAACGAAAGGAAGGAAATTTAATATATATGAGACCATAATTAAAACTACTCTTCTTTATGGCGCTGAAACATGGAGAATTAGTGAAAAGAACAAAAAGCGAATAGAAGCAGTAGAGATGGATGCAATGAGAAGATCTTTAGGTATTTCCAGAGGAGACCGAATCAGAAATGATGTAATAAAACAACGTATGGGAATAGAAGGAAATATAACTCAAGATATAGAGAAGAAACAATTAAGGTGGTATGGGCATGTTCAACGGATACCAGCATCAAGACTCCCCAAAAAAGTAATAGAATGGCAACCGATAGGTCGACGGAAAAGAGGAAGACCCAGATTAGAATGGCAACACGGCGTAAACAAGTCCATGAGCGAAAGAAATTTAACAACAAACGACTGCGAAGATAGGAAGAGATGGTGTTTAGGTATCGGACAACGTCGAAAGACGTTCTAAACCGATGTATATATATATTTCTGCTACGCTAGGTCAAAGGTATAACGGACGTAGTTTCAGCTATTTAGAAATTCCTTATTTTCGGTAATCTAAGAATAGTTGAATTTACAAAATGGTAATTATTCTCGTAAATTCTAAATTAACCTTTAGAATTATAAAGAAAGATAATTTATAATAATCTTGTACAAAAAAAAAGTTATCTGTGCCGTTTTGAACAATACACATTTACTAGAGGGATGAATTACTTATTTTATTTTTAACGATTAATAGGCCATAGGTCTAGGGCTAAAATACAAATAAATCGTTAAATATATTCGTGGTGGCTTCTAGTCTAATCATGTCCCCATCAGCTAAATGATACACTACTCTCATCCATCGATGTTACACCAAAGATAGAGAAAAAATACAACGAACAAAGAAAACTGGCCAAAAAAATCATAAGATCAAAAAAAGTAAATACGATGAATATAAATTAAAATGCATAGAAGAAAGCTTTAAAAATACAGAACTTAGAAACTTATATCAAAGGGTTAAAAAAACTATCAAAGAAAAGCTGTACTACAAAACCAAAAATGGAAGGAATTGAGCACGTGATGGAGAAATACTAAACAGATGGAAACATACTTCGAAGAGCATCTAAATGAAATAGCCACAACAGAATATGAAGAAGAAGAGGAACTAAAGCAAATTACCGAAAAATAAATAAAAAAAATATTAGAAAACCTAAAGAAAGATTCTCTCTCTCTCTTGTCGTTTCCTCATTGCTGAGGATCGTGATTTCCTACAATGCGGGCTGTCAATTCTCTCCATCTCTTGCGATTTTGGGCTGCTCTCATGGACTCGGAAAACGTCTCTCCAGTGGCTTTCTGTACTTGATCTGACCATCGGATAGGTGAGCGTCCTCTCAAAGAAAGATTAGAGCCCAAGAAAGGATAAAGTATGTACTAATTAAGCATTTAGAAAAGTTGCTAAAAGAAAAATGGGAACAAGAACGGATACCCAAAGAATGGACTGAAGCCACACTGTGCCCAATTCACAAAAAAAAGCCAAAGAAGTTTGTCATAAATACAGATGAATAATGCTACTAAATGTTGAATATGAAACACTTGCAGTATATATTTATTAAAGATTAGATATCACAAAAAATAGATAATGAAATAAGAGGATTTCAATGTGCATTCATAAGAGAACTCAGCGTATTAGATTAATTAAATTTTCTAAATCGAAAGATATAAATACGAGAAATCTACAGTGGCTCTATTCATCGACCTTAAAGAAGCCTTTGACAGGGTAACACGGAAAGAAATACACAAAGTACTACGAGAAATGAAAGTTATTGAAACATTCGTAAGAATAATAAAAGTGACAGTCAGAAAAACAGAGAATAGCAATAAAATAAACGAAAAAGAAAAAACAGATAAGTCTAAAGTCAGTAAAGGGGTAACAGGACAGGACTTGTATATCACCGAAAACACCAATATCTATCATTCGCTGATGACATAGTACTGAAAGCTGAAAGTAAATAAGAATTAAAAGAAATACCAAAAAGACTAGAAGCTAAAGCGAGAAAGAAAGAGATATACATAAATCCAGAAAAGACCAAATATATGGAATGGACCGAACAAGAATACATACAAGGGCAATAACTGACAATAATCACAAAAGGGAAATATATAAATTCAAAGAAGTAGAAAAATTTCCGTAATAGTATTATATGCCAGTGAAACATGGACGATGAATAAACCAGAACAAGAGATGCTCAAAGTGTACGAGAGAAAAGTCATCAGGAAAATATTTGGAGAAAAGCTATGCAATGGAATGTGGATAAAAAGACCAAATATAGAACTAGAGACAATGTATGGAGAACCGAATAACGTAGATATTCGATAATCATAAAATCGCAAAGACTGAGATGGCTGGGGCACATCCAAAGGGTGTTAAACACCAGACTACACAAAAAAATATTAACGGAAGGAAAAAGAATACAGAAGAGGAAAGGTACAGCTGGTTTCTAAAAAAAAAACTGATACGACTCTTAAAGCATACTTTGTAGAAAATTGAGCAGTGCATTTTGAAGGATAAATACCTGTTATTTACATACTGTCACTGTCACTGCCAAATCTTAAAATTTGTCAGATAACTTACTGAACCTCATAAAATGGCTCCACATGCTAGCAAAGAACTAAAAGCAAGAATTGTAACGAAATTAGATGTTTAGTCACTATCTGCCGTAATGAACCGTTTTAACGTAAGAAGAACAACAGTTTTTAATATTAATGAAAGATGGAGAGAACAAGAAACTCTCGGAAGAAAGCAAGGTTCTGGAAGACCAAAAATATCTAATGCTCATAAAGATCGAACGCTTTTGGAGAGATTAGAAGAGAATTCTTTTGTATATGCGAAAACTACAAGAATTATGTCACAGTTTCCGGGAAGAAAGACAACTACTTGGCACAGAATTAAAGCACCGCGTCGTAGGTACCAAACTGTAGCAAACAAACAAGCTCTTACACCACAACAGAAGAATTCAAGACTTATAGTTGCTTTAAACCATCAGCTACAAAATCAATATTTTTGAAACAGGGTAAAATTTATTTTACAGATGAGAAAATTTTATAATGTTCTAAAAATGGCAAAATTGGTGTGTATAGACCAGATAATAATAGATTTAATCCTCTATATATGTTGGTAGGTATCGAGCACCTGGTCATTTTAGCGCTAATGTATGTGGACATATTTCATCTAAAGGAATGGACATTTGCGGAGGGACATATTTCATCTAGAGGAATGGAAATGGTATGGCGTATTGATGGCAGTTTTCTTGGGACTTATCCGAATATTCTGAAAAATATCTTGTTTCCCAGTGTAGAAAAATTGTATCCAGAAAATAATTTTATCCCCCAACCAGATAATTGTCCTGTTCACATTGCAAATATAATAAACCAGTGGCTCCAGAATAACAACATCGAAACTTTACTATGGCCCAGCTACAGTCCAGATTTAAACCCAATAGGAAATGTGAGTGGGTTATTATAAATCGTATCGGCGTAATTTTATACTTCAAAATGTTGAAGATCTGTAGCACGGTATACAAGAAGAGCTCTCTAAAGACAATTTCATAGTTTCTTTCATGCAGATAGACCGAAGACTACAAGCTGTTATCAATGCTGATGGAGATATTACAAAATATTAATTTTATTTTTACGTGCCTAAATTGAGTTTAGTTTTGGTTTTCCAGATCTTCGCTTTCTTTCGAGATGTTCTTGTTCCCTCCATTTTTTTTATTAATAGAAAAACTGTGGTTCTGCTTATGTTAAAATATTTTGCTGCCTCTGATAGTGCCCAGTTATCTTTTAATTTGATTACAATTAAATATTAATTTGGTTAATAATAATAAAAATACTAACAACAACCCTATTTTATGTAAAAACTATTATTTAAAATACTCTTTATAAAATGCAGGAATTCAAAATAATATCAAAATTGAGATCTTAATAATTATTACAATTTATTAATTAACATAATGTAATTTTGTTGTTTGTTTGTTTATTTTATTATGTGTCTATCATAATATAATGTCAGACCAATCAAATACACTGCTTAAAATGATCAAATCTTGCTAAGAGTGCTCAATCATCTGAGTTTTGCTGACGACATAGTACTTATTACCGAAGATCTGGGTGAAGCACAACAAATGGTACAAGAATTAGAAAACGTATCTTCAACAATAGGTCTAAAAATGAACATCAGTAAGACTAAATTTTTGACAAATTTAGTTCCAAGTGAACACCTTATCATCCAAAATCAAGTGGTAGAATTGAGAGAAAAGTACATATATCTTGGTCATGAAATCAGAATAGGCAAGGACAACCAGACCTGCGAATTTCAACGACGAATAACACTTGCTTGGGCTGCGTATGGTTCACTAAGAGACATCTTTAAGAGCAACATCCCGATAGCTATGAAACGGAAGACATTTGACCAATGCGTTCTTCCTATTATGACATAGGAGCAGAAACTCTCACGCTCACAAAAACAACAGCACTAAAAATGCGGGTGGCACAAAGGCCCATGGAAAGATCAATTCTCGGTGTGACAAAAAAAGACAAAATAAGGAATCAAGACTTAAGGAAAAGAACAGGTATTAGTGATGTCGTCGAACGTATAGCCAAGCTGAAATGGAATTGGGCAGGTCACATAGCGAGACTGAAAGACACAAGATGGACCAGAAAACTAATTGACTGGCGCCCACGAGAAGACAAACGCAGCAGAGGACGACCACCAACACGCTGGATGGACAACATTAGACGAATATCCAAGAAATGGCAACAAGAAGCACAGAACCGTGAAGAGTGGCGAAACATGGGAGAGACCTATGTCCAGCAGTGGACAGAAGAGGTTGCATGATGATGATGATAATGATGATTACTAAGAGTCGTATCAGTTTTTTTAGGAACCAACTATGGGTTAAAAACCAGGTGGAAAAAGGAAGTTTAAAGACACATAGAAGAACTTAAAATCAAAAATTGGAATGGTAAAGCAGAAGACAGGAAAGAATGAAAAAGAATAGTAAATTAAGCCATGGGCCTCTATGTTTGTTGTTTGTTCTCTTCAGTTATGTACTCATATTTTTCTGAGATCTCCTTGTACGGTATTAATCGTCCTTTCCGTTTATTTAGCGTATTATATTTTTTATACATTTTTTTGGCGATTGAGCCTCGTTTTAGGATTGTCTTTAAGCATCCTCTAGGACGATTAGCTATGTACAAAATAACACCGTCAGTTATCTCACCAAAAATTCGAATCAGTCTTATTGTTTCTAACGATATGTAGATATATGGAACCATCGACATTTTAAGACCAAATAAAAACTCATCTTCAACAAACAACAAATTTGTATTTCACAAGAAAAACAATAAGTTCTGCAACGTCTTTTCTGCGACCCCTAGTAGACCTTTTCGATTATCACTACATTTTGTAAACTCACCGACGAAGATCAGTAAATTGTGAAAGAGAGATCTCACGTCAAATTGGTTTGAAAGTTGCCGTTCAGTTGTTTTGTTTTTTTTTACCCATTAATAAGTGCAATTTTTTCATAAAAAGTCTTTTTGTAAGTCTCTTTCTTTTGTATATGTAACTTTTTTAGCGCTAATAATTTTTCTTATTTCTTTGTTTACAATTTTTAAGGCCAGCTAATAAAACAAACTAAAACCAAAGTTATTAGATTATTATAACAGATACGTATTTAAACATTTATGAAACAAATTGTCGACTTTTCTTTAATGGGTTAAATATTTGTTTGAACGAAAAGTAGGATAAGTGAACCATTATTAAGTATAATTCACCTATAATAGAAAATTTAACAGATAATATTACAGATATTGCAGTACAATACGTGGCTTTACTAAAGTACTTCGTCAGAAAGAGACTTTTGTTTATACGATGAGTTCTTAGAAAGCATGTTTAATAGGTAAATAATATAATATAATATATAAAGTGTCATAAGAAACTAATATTATCAATAACTAATATTATTAAGCGCTAGTATATTCGACAGACTACAAACATTCGTTGAAATTCAAGCCTAATTTTACGAGACACATTCATAAAAAAATGCCAGTGACAACATCGATGACACTCATTTCATTCGATAATTACTGAGCGTTCAATCACCAGTAGCTCCTGGTAGAGTTAGCTAGTTGGGAAGCTTTGAAAATTGTACTGAGGTTAATGAAAAGCACTCAAAATGAAGCCATACTGGTTATAGCCTCTGAAAACATACTCTCAAGAGACCCACACCTACGCAGAGAATATATGGCTAGCGAATACTTCCTAATCCAACATTATCGCTGCACCTAGAATGTCAAAATAATTAATTACTTAAATACAGCTGATTTAACATCTATATTAAAAAAAATGAACTGCACTGCAAAAGCATTTGTAACTTGCAATGATTTTAATAAATTCTCCTTATAATCCTTTTAGGGAATCATTGGATACCACACCTAACAAGTGTTCTATCTGTAAATATTATTATTTCTAAATACCAAACTAAATTTTGTCATAATACTTTTAAGGAAGTCTTAAGTAACTATTAAAATTTTATTGCGATCTATACAGATGGGTCAAAATTAGTAATATGTGCAATCCGTGCTTACTTTGTACCAAAAATGAAAATTAAAAAAGTATTTACTCTAAATAATTAATCCAGCATCTTTTCCGCTAAAGCATGTACTATATATAAAGCTCTTGAATGGTGTTGTGAAAACCAGTGGAACAAAATTTTCGTGTGCACTGACTCATTATCTATAATGCATTTTAAAACTCTAAAGTCACAGTTATCAGCTTCATCATATTATGATGTGAAATTCGTATGGGATAAGGAAGATTTAGATATATTGGATAATAGTATTGCGGATTCAATAGCAAAAAATCCACTAAAGCACCCATATTAAATCATTGAAGAATTCAACATGTGATTTCCTTGCATATGTAAAACAGTAGATTAAATTTAAATGGGATAGACGCTGAATTCAATTTGGTGAAACTACAGGCACTTATTTGTTTAAATTACAACCAACAGTAGCTGAAAACCAATTTTACAAAGTTGCAGCAATAAGTAAAAATACAGTGTCGACCATCCTGATTAAAATTAGATCGTGGATGTTTTTCGAAGCATCTACACAAAATCGGAGTTCTACCAACAGGCAGATGTAAGTGTGGTACTGGCATGGCTGATTTAGATAACATAATTCTGTAATTATTGTTCCTTATATCTCAATATTAGTATGTGGCGGCTTTAAGAATTGCTAAAAGCAGGTTTAAATACGCCATTAAACTTCAATATATTATAAAATGAAGATAATACAAACATATTTAAACTAATTATGGTATTTCTGTAAAAATTAAATCAAAGGTTTAAATGAAAAACTGATCGTTCAAAGGAATATTTCCTTTGTATGTGTACCTACCTATTTGTTGCCCGCCTATCAAACCGTGATTTAAGTCCTGAGTGTAAAAAGTGTCCTTCCTGTACAATTCTTAATAAATGAATACTAATATTTCTATGTAATTATGTGGCTAAAGGTTCCAAACCAAGGCCAAAATACAAAAAAAACCGCAACTGGGACAGGTATGATGTCGATTTAGATGTATGATGTCCACAATCTAGGTCAAATTCAATCTAATTCTGATTTTACTAAATTTTTTTTTCTCATCACCTTTTTTTCAATATTTTGATCAAAATAAGAAATTAAAAAACTCTTTACCAATATACTAAATAATAATTTAAATGACAAAGTGTACTTTAGAGAAATAGAGTAGAGTAGAGAATACAGAAAACAAATGATATATGACAAATGAGATTGAATAGTACGCAGGAGAGAGGGTCTCCTTGGCGCAGCCCGTTATTTGTTTTAAAAGGTTCAGATAGTTTCCCCTGAATTCGTACTCTACATTCAACTTTTTCAAGAGTTAGTTTTGTTAAATTTACCAACTGATTTGGTATTTCTAGCTCTTTCATTGCTTTGAACATTTCTCTTCTATCAGAGAGTTCTAGGCTGCTTTGTATGTAATCTATTAATATGTGATGATTATTATTGCCATATTCCAGTGTTTTTTCTAAAATTTGTTTTAGTGTTCCAATCTGATGAATTGTCGATTTACCACCTCTGAAACCAGCCTGGTATTTTCCTACTATATGTTCTGCATTTGTTGCCATAAGGTGACATAGTCCCGTGGAAAATATTTTATACGCTGCATTTGCCTTCTTTATATAGTTCAGCTGGGAGATTATCTACTCCGGGTGATTTGTCTCTGGCTAGTTTTTTAACTGCACCTTAAACTTCAAGAATTGTTGATGGTTTCTCTTCCCTCTCGTCTATGCCCCTTGCCTCATCTCTTTCGTCTTCGAGGTTTTTTTCTTCTTCCTCTGTATTAAGTACCTAGTTAAAGTATTCTACCCATCTATTCAATTCATCTTTCCTTGTTGTTAATAGGTCGCTATTCTGACTTCTGAATTGTCTTTTGGTTGCCTTGAATTCATTTCTGTTGATGTTTTCTATCTTATAGAATGCTCTGAATTCTCTCTCTGTTAAGGTTTTCTAAATATTTAAGTTCCTCATTTAGGTAGTTTTGTTTTTTTCTTTTATGTATCCTCTTTTCCTTTCTTCTCTTTGTCTGGTAATAATCTACAGTTGTTCTAGTTCGTCGGGTAAGCATCTTTCTATAGGCTTCATTTTTTTGTTGTTGCATTCTTGCATTCAAATGAATAACACCATTCTGATAATTTCAGAACAGAAGCCGGTATCAGGCAGAGCTGCATAAACTCTCCAATTCTATCTAATATCTCCAGCAAATACATTTTGCTAAAGGTACTAAATTTTTTAGGTTAGAGGACAAAACATCAGTAATCTGAGATAAGCCGATGACGCACTAATAATCACTTCAAACCAAGAGTAAATGGAAAACATTATCAGACCTCTAGAAGAGATAGTAAAGAATTGTGGACAACAAAAATCACGATACTACACAGAGTTTAGAAAAATCTTTAACAAATTTAGAAGATTGGAAGCTTCGAAGTAGGTAGTAAATAGTTTAATATACATGGGGTCTCTAAAAACAACCTAAGGAGGATGCGACGGAGAGATATGTAGCAGGCTTTGGCTGCTAACTAATAATAATTTGGAAAAATTCGACCATAATAAGGCTGGTAATAGCACTAATTTTAGGTAATATCATAGCCACATAATGCATCCAAAACGTGATTCCTGAAATAAAATTAGATAAAAATAATATTAAGGTTTTTGAGATATGGGTATACCACCGCAAGTTAAGAATATCCTGGGTTGAACATCAAACAAACATATCAATACTAAAGCAACTTAAGCCAAAAGATTATTTAAATAAATATAACAGAAATATTTTCAGTATTTTCAACACATTGTCAGAAGAACAGATACGATGTAAAAACTGATAATCAAGGACAGATTTGAAAGAAAAAGACCTACGGGAAAATCTCCATCTGTTGGGTGGATTAAACAAAAATATTCATTAACGGAGGATTACACGAAATCGAACGACTAGTGCAGGACATAGAAGGACGAAAGAAAATTGTAAAATAATAATAAAAATTTGATGGTGTCCCGCATCTCTATAAGAGATTAGGAAGGAGGAGGGGAGTTGGGAGAAGGAATAAAGACTGATTAAAAAGTGGTTAAACCAAAAAAAGGGAAATACGACAGAAAAGAAAACACTTAAAAAGAAATAAAAAGACTAACTAAAAAAATGGTGAAAGTGAATAAGATATACCTAATCTTCGAAATCTTCGAAATATTGAACTCACTTAACTACAAGAAAAATAATTGTTGAAAGTTGCTATTAAAGAAAATATTTTGTGACGGAATATTTTTGGCTTAATAAATATCACCGGTAACAATTGGTACCATCCTATTAACTATTAAGTCTTTTTTAATTTTGCGTCGTGAGTCGATATTTCGACTACCAAATAGCTGTAATTGCCTGCCCGAAGATGATACAGGTGTTTCGGAGTCGCCTATTTGCATGTCGTATTATAATTTACTTGAATTACCATATTTCTGAGAGTAATTTGCGAGAATTTGTACCCGAAGTGACCTAGAGCGAGTTTTTTTTTTTTTCGAATGGCATTAAATGCCACACGTAATGTAATAATGCTCTGGTTTTTATTCTCGAAATTAGGCTTTAATCGAGTTTACTGGGTTACGCCAGGGCCACAAGAAGCTAATTATTTAATGTACACATAATAGACAGACAAATTTGTATATTATAATTTTTTATTTCTGTATAGATTTATAAAAGTTCCGAAGTTTGTTTTATATACACCGAGGATATAAAATGAATATACGGAATGCACATAATTTGATCAAGAAAACAAATTAATTGATTGGTTGACTTACCTGTTAAGGAAGGACAATCATAATTGCATTTCGAACATTTGTACTAATGGTAGTGATATTTTCTGGAGGTTGACCACAGTTTAAAGAAGAAGAAGAAAAAAGAAGATATCCAGCTTCTTGACAGGTGACTAGGCGCAAATCACTGTTTTTTTTTGATCGCACAATAAATGGGTGGGTTCTAAAGAATCAATGGGGGGAGCGTAAAAATATTCGAAATGTAAGATAGGACAATTATGATTGTCCTTCCTTAACAGGTAAGTCAACCAATCAATTAATTGTCCATTACATTACATTTCGAACATTTGTACTAATGGTAGGCTGTTGAAAGATTAGACAATATTGTGCGATATAAATAAACAAAATTATATTGCCATCCCCCAAAAATTAATAATTCACACATTTTATTTATTTATTTTTTTTATTAGGAACTACAAAAGTGGATAACATAATTACAACAATTAAGGGTAATGATTATATTTTAAGTACATAATATGTGTACCTTTAACCAGGTACGAAAAAATATTAATAAGAAAACTAATGTTATGTCATAACCATAACCTACACATAATTACAAAATTCATAACAGAATTAAACAAAACCAAAATGTATATACAATTACATGGACTAACCAGATAATATAGTTTTTGCAAAGAGCCCGTAACCTTTTGGTAAAGGTTTATTATAAAAAACATTGAATACTTGAGAATTTTCTGTCCATCCGGCCGTCTCCCTAATAGTTTCTATATTTAATCCAGCCCTAGCCCCTGCTGAGGTAGATGCATGCCGAACACTATACCCTTTAAAAATATTGGTGTCTATATTACATTATTTTAAAATATCTTTTAGCCATCTACTCAATGTCTGTGTAGATGCTGCTTTATATGGTTTTTTTATAGTTATAAACATCTTGTCTTCCATTATAGTTTATTCGTCTTCCGGGTTTGGACCGTGTCATTTGTGAGTGACCCAAAAGTGGGTTCATCTCGACGTTTCGCTACAATTGTATGTAGCTTCTTCAGGAGAACAAAAAGGAAAAGAAAACAAAAGACAGGAAGATGGGTAGTTAGCAACGGTAACTCAGTTACTCAACGCAACCAGAGGTGAATACTAACTACCAAGATGGGCATTTGGTCACAGTAACTCAACTACTTAACGCAGCCAGAGGTGAAAACCAAATGCCAGGACAGGGATTCACGTCCAACAGCTCAGAACACTAACGCGTCGAGAGGCGGGGAGTGAATCCGACGATTACTCCGCTACCGCTCTATTTATAGTCGCGGTGACCTGTCGTGTCGGGACGTATCGGCACACTCCGTGGCGCGAACGTCAAGAAGCGCGCGCTGGCCAATCATGTGGCTGCATCGTGGTAGCGGGACCGGACGGCGGCTCTAGACTGAGATTCCAGATGGGAGACAAGTAGTATCCTTCCTCTCGATTGATATTATGTGGATTTTTTTGGATCTCTAGAGATTCGATTTGTTTAATACAATCTACGATACTGGGGAAATACCAGAGGAATGGTTAGAATCTATTTTTATTCCCATTCCAAAACAAGCTAACTCCAGGCGATGCGCAGATTTTAGATTAATAAGTCTTATGAGCCAAATGCTTAAAATTCTATTAAAAATACTTCACAATAGGGTATACAAAAGGTGTGAAAAAGAAGTTGGATACGATCAATTTGGATTCAGAGCCGGAATGGGGACCAGAGAGGCCTTGTTTTCATTACAAGTACTGCTGCAGAAGTGTTACGACCAACAAAAGGATGTCTTTCTATGTTTTGTAGACTTTGAAAAGGCATTTGATCGCGTAAACCATAATAAAATATTAAATTCCTTGCAGAGCATCAACTTGGATAGCAAAGATCTCCGATTAATTAAGAACTTATATTGGAGGCAGAGTGCCAAGATTAGGATCGACGATCATACATCTAGAAATATTAGTATAAGTAAAGGAGTAAGGCAAGGATGCATACTATCCCCTATGCTGTTCAATCTTTACTCGGAACTACTATTCAAGCAAGCCTTGGAAAACCTTTCCACAGGAATAAAAATTAATGGAGAACCAATATCTAGCATAAGATATGCAGATGACACTGTCCTACTGGCTGATACAGACACAAACTTACAGAGGGTTATAGACCACCTTAAGGATGCTTGTCGAGAGTTTGGAATGAAGATCAACGAAAAAAAAAACAAAAGTAATGGTGATCCAAAGAAAACAGAATATCCCCTTACCTATAAAAATAAATGGGAATATTTTAGAACAGGTAAACCAATACAAATACCTTGGCTGTTGGATTAATTGCAAGCTGGACCCAGAACAAGAAATTAAAGCGAGAATTGCTCAAGCTAGGGATAGTTTCTTTAAGATGCGCGTTCTATTCTGCGATACACATATAAATATTAAATTGAGATTAAAACTTGTAAAATGTTTTATCTGGTCTGTTCTTCTCTACGGAGTCGAAACATGGACTTTAAAAATAAAGAGCCTGAATAGAATCGAGGCATTTGAAATGTGGGTGTACCGTAGAATTTTAAAAATTCCTTGGACAGCACGAAAAACAAATGAAGAAGTACTAGCGAGACTCAATTTAGAAAAAGAACTATTGAGAACAGTCAAAAGAAGAAAAACCAGTTATTTAGGGCATTTGTTGCGCAACGAGAAATACTACATCCCTCAGTTGATAATAAAAGGCAAAATAGAAGGAAAGCGAGGAATTGGAAGAAAAAAATTGTCCTGGTTACGTAATATCAGAAACTGGACAGGACTTGGATTTGAGGAACTCTTAAGAACAGCTGAAGATAGACAAACGTTTGCCACCATAACCGCTAACCTCCATTGATGGAGACGGCACTTGAAGAAGAAGAAGAGATTCGCGGATTTTCCTGGAATAAAAGAAGGGGCTCTTAGAAATAATATGGGTTTTTTCGAACAATATGGAATGACCGGTTTCTTGGCAGTGTTCTGCAACTGCAGAATGGGAGAAAAGACCTGATCGAATGCATCTTTGATGTTCTTGAATCCGAGTTTTGACGGAACGACCAGTTTCGCCAATATACACTTGTCCACATGAACAAGGAATAGAATAGACACCACAGGAAGATAGGGGCGGTAATGGGTCCTTAGGAGAGGGTAGATATTGTGAGATTTTCTTGGGTGGTCGAAAAGTAGTCCTGATACCTTCTTTGCGAAGAATTTTGCTAATCCTATCAGTGACACTTCGAATATACGGAAGAAAAGCCACAGGAGTATTACCCGAAGATTCTGAATTTGTCGTCCTAGGGTGTAAAGGGGGATGTAGATGTCGGTGTGTAATATTTTGAATTGTGGACTTGGAGTAACCGTTGGCGACAAGGGTTTTTTGCAGATGGCCAAGTTCTTCTCTAAGGTTGTCAGGTTCAGAAATCGAAATGGCCCGATGGATGAGAGAGTTGATCACAGAATTCTTTATTAGAGCCAGCCTATCTTTACTTCGTGAACGGATTCAACATATTCGAAAAACCCTTAATTTTCAATCCCAAAAACTTTTTAAGCTGCATCTTGAACTCTCCAGTATTCTTAGTGTCGATGATTGGTCACTTTTAGACCGCATTTCCTATCATCAAGCCGATAAAATCCTTCTTCTAAGCAACGAAACTCACAAAAAGAAATTCCAATCCCTTGTATCTAAGAAAAAATCACATTCCACCATTTTTACTTCTCATTCACCTCTTACTAACACCGTCGTTAATCTTTCTTCTCGCCAATTAACAAGTGCAGAAAGCAGTCTTCTATCTAAAGGTCTTAATTTTGCTATCACTCCTTCCAGAATTCCTACCGAAGAAATAGTTTCAAATGTGGAAGCGGCACTCCGCACAATTCCCAAAATTCCAGCCGACCGTATCCGCTTTGACGTCGCTAAATGTCTTGATACAGCCAAAATCCCTACTTCTAATATATCTCGTGAGGAATTCATAGCTCTCAAAAATCTCCGTTCTCTTTCTGAGATAATAATCCTTCCTGCAGACAAAGGTAATGCCACAGTCATCCTGGATACTACTTCCTACATAGAGAAAGTAAACGACTTACTCAGGGATACATCCTGTTATAATACAATTTCTCGAGACCCCACTCCTAGAGTCGAACGCGAAATTTCCCATGCCATCAAACAATCCGATCTTTCCGATGATGTTAAGAAGTCCATAGTTCCGAAAACCTCCATCTGCCCCAGAATTTACGGTCTTCCCAAAATCCATAAAGACAACGTACCTCTTCGTCCCATTGTGACTACGATTAACTCTCCTACCTACAAACTCGCAAAGTACTTGTCGAATCAGTTTAAGACCTATACTGGTCGTACCTCTTCTTATGTCCGAAATTCCACACATTTCATCACCTTAATCTCCTCCCTCACGGTCGATCCCCAAGACATTCTCGTCAGTTTCGATGTATCATCCCTATTTACCAATATCCTCATACATGACTCTCTAGTTGTTCTGCGAGATCACTTGACCAATGATAACAAGTCTTTGGTTTTGGCAGATCTTGCGGAAAAATGCCTCCTTTCAACATATTTTTCTTTTAGAGGCAATTTCTACAAACAAATATCTGGAACACCAATGGGTTCTCCCCTTTCCCCTGTCATTGCTGACATTTTCATGGAAGCCTTTGAGTCTTTAGCCCTAGAATCTTACCCCTTAAAACCAAAAGTCTGGTTCCGCTACGTTGATGATACATTTATCATCTGGCCCCATGTTCAACATACCCTTTCTCCCTACCTAGATCATATTAACTCACAACATCCGAGTATAAAATTCACAATGGAAGTAGAAAATAATCGGTCCCTTCCCTTTCTCGATGTGTTAGTCACCTCCAAGCCCAATGGCCGATTGGGTCACTCTGTTTATAGAAAAAAGACTCACTCGAATCGTTACCTACATGCTTCATCACACCACCATCCTGCCCAAAAGAATTCGGTGATCAACTCTCTCATCCATCGGGCCATTTCGATTTCTGAACCTGACAACCTTAGAGAAGAACTTGGCCATCTGCAAAAAACCCTTGTCGCCAACGGTTACTCCAAGTCCACAATTCAAAATATTACACACCGACATCTACATCCCCCTTTACACCCTAGGACGACAAATTCAGAATCTTCGGGTAATACTCCTGTGGCTTTTTTTCCGTATATTCGAAGTGTTACTGATAGGATTGGCAAAATTCTTCGCAAAGAAGGTATCAGGACTACTTTTCGACCACCCAAGAAAATCTCACAATATCTACCCTCTCCTAAGGACCCATTACCGCCCCTATCTTCCTGTGGTGTCTATTCTATTCCTTGTTCATGTGGACAAGTGTATATTGGCGAAACTGGTCGTTCCGTCAAAACTCGGATTCAAGAGCATCAAAGATGCATTCGATCAGGTCTTTTCTCCCATTCTGCAGTTGCAGAACACTGCTAAGAAACCGGTCATTCCATATTGTTCGAAAAAACCCATATTATTTCTAAGAGCCCCTTCTTTTATTCCAGGAAAATCCGCGAATCTCTAGAGATCCGAAAAAATCCACATAATATCAATCGAGAGGAAGGATACTACTTGTCTCCCATCTGGAATCTCAGTCTAGAGCCGCCGTCCGGTCCCGCTACCACGATGCAGCCACATGATTGGCCAGCGCGCGCTTCTTGACGTTCGCGCCACGGAGTGTGCCGATACGTCCCGACACGACAGGTCACCGCGACTATAAATAGAGCGGTAGCGGAGTAATCGTCGGATTCACTCCCCGCCTCTCGACGCGTTAGTGTGCTGAGCTGTTGGACGTGAATCCCTGTCCTGGCATTTGGTTTTCACCTCTGGCTGCGTTAAGTAGTTGAGTTACTGTGACCAAATGCCCATCTTGGTAGTTAGTATTCGTCCCTGGTTGCGTTGAGTAACTGAGTTACCGTTGCTAACTACCCATCTTCCTGTCTTTTATTTTCTTTTCCTTTTTGTTCTCCTGAAGAAGCTACATACAATTGTAGCGAAACGTCGAGATGAACCCACTTTTGGGTCACTCACAAATGACACGGTCCAAACCCGGAAGACGAATAAACTATAATTCTGACTCTGGCCGTGGAAGCCTACGATTTCATCTTGTCTTCCAATTGAGGACGAATGTTTTTAGAAATCTCTAAATACTGGCATAAAGTCGATGCTACACACAACTGTGGTTTTTCCTCAAAATATGGAAATCTTAAAACAGGTTGATTTTTATTTTTTGGCGAAGTTTTTATCCTATCTGGTATCAGAATCTCAATCTTATCTTGATCAATGAGAATATTTTGAATTTTTATTAGGGATATGGTTTGCAACCTGTGTGCTGAAGTAAGAGCAATTAACAAGTTTGTAAGTAATTTCCTTCATGGAAAGGCCTGTGAGAGGAAATAATGTTTCTAAATACACTAATACTGGTTGAGGGTCCCAAGTAAATTGATATTTGGGCAATGAAGGTTTAAGGTTATATATACCTTTGTAAAATTTTTTAAAAATGATTTTATGATTTTCTGGAATATCTATTATCAACGCTAATGCAGCTCTGTGAATGTTTATAGAACTATAAGTGTAATCCTGATCTACTATAGATTTAATAAAATTAATATTTAATAATTCATAAGCAAAAGGGTCTATATTTTTTTCTATACTATACCTCCACCTTCTCTTGAAAACAGCATTATACAAATTTAGTGTTTTTGTTGTAATAGATGCAGTCATAATTGGCATGGAATCCTCAGGAATGCTTTTTCTTAAAAAAGCTTGCCTGATAAACATGCGGCAGCCAGGGTAAGATGTTGGTGTCCCGGATATGGAAGCCTAAAAGGGTTCAAGATTAAATTTTTATCAGGTCCTAAAATTATCTTTTTGCCTGATACCAGCTTATTAAAGGTTGGGTACCAAGGCTGACTTGGCCATTCTGGTACTACCTCAATCCTCATGGCTTTGTCACATATTATTTTTTCTAAAACTCGTGGAATAATAGCAAAAGGTGTAAAAGCATAAAATTTTAATCCCTGCCAATTTAGAGTGAATGCATCAATCTTTTCCGATCCGGGGTCAGGTTTCCAAGACACATACCTTGCACATTTTTTGTTAAGATATGTGGCAAACAAATCTATATCTGGAATATGAAGCTGCTCAAAAATTATATTAACACAATTATCACTTAAAGAATACTCTGTTTCTATTTTTAAAAATCTTGACTCTGAATCAGCAATAATATTTTCTTTTGTACTGATATAAGATGCAAATATTATTAAATTTCTGATTTCACAATATTGCCAAATTTCTCTAGAGATGCTATTTAGATTAGAGTACTGCACACTCCCCATCTTGTTAATACAAGACACCGCTGTTGTATTATCTATTCTTAGCAAAATGTTACAATTCCTATATCCCTTGGAAAAGGATTTCAAGCCATTATATGCTGCCAGTAACTCAAGTGCATTTATATGTAGTTTTTGCTGTTCATAACTCCAAAAACAATGAGTTTTGTTATCATTACAGCATGCCCCCCAGGCTAAAAGAAATGCATCACAAAATATTTCAAGTACATAATTTGATTCCTTTATATTTTGCTTACTAATTGGTATGTTATTTAACCAGCAATTGAAATCGTTTATCAAGTAATTAGGTATGGTCATTTTAGTGTTATAACTATTAGTTTTAGAAAGAGCAAGCCACTTTTCTCTGTCTAAATTTTTATAAGTATAATTTACCATATTTAACTAATGGGCAAATCGCTACCAACTGACCGATTAAATGTACTTTTATTTTTGGTTGTCTGAATTCTATTAACAATCTTTTCTTTTTTGTCAGCAGGTGCAAAATATATCATTTCTATGGAATCAAACGTAAAACCAAGAAAAGTTATACTTTGCATGGGTGAAAGTATGCTTTTTTCTTTATGTATAGTAAAGCCTAAGCGGGAAAACATAGAACATGTTTCAGCAATATTTTATTTACATTCTAAATATGATTTTGAAATTAGTAAAGTGTCATCTAAAAAAATGGAACAGAAGTAAAACCTCTTGTTCTTAGATTATTTAGAGCTGGTTTCAAAGTCTTTGTAAATATAAAAGGTGAGATATTCAAACCAAATGGTAAGCAGGTAAAATGATACAGAATATTTTTGTACTCAAATTTTAAATATTTTTTAGAATTTTCATGAACAGGTATAGCAAAATAGGCATCTTTTAAATCTACATTTGCCATAAAACAACCCTTGAAAATGAGCTTAAGAACTGACCTATAGTCTTCCAGCTTAAAATGTGGGGCTTCTATAAAACAGTTTAATTGTTTTAAATTCAAAACAAATCTGTGACTCCCATCCTTTTTGGGCACTAGAAAATATGAAGAAAGAAATTGCCCTTGTGTATATGAAGAGGGAGAAATAGCTCCTTTCTCAAGTAATTGTTTTATAGCTAAGTCATTTGACTCATTTGGGTCTATCAAAACTTTTGGTGCTCTCTCTTGAGAGGGCGTTGTTTTAAATAAAATATTAAAACCTTGGACCCAACTTAAAACTTTGTTGTCCGCAGTAATCTTTTTCCAGTTTTCAATATAGTTAGCCACATTACCTGCTAATTTCTTCTTTGCCTTTAATATGACCTCTTGGGTATTGTAGAAGAATAATAATTCACGATTTAGAACTGTAAGGTATTGACACCTTTACATACCTAGGCTGGCTGTCGACTAAATGTAACAGTACCAACAATGAAATTAAAAGAAGAATAATCCTTGGCAATAACTGTTACTGTGGCTTGAGAAGACAGATGGCCCCAAAACTGCCCAGAAAAATTAAAGTGACCATCTGTTAAAAATCAATACTAAGACCAGTACTAATATATGGAGCAGAAAGGTGGTCACTTACACAGAATAATCATGAACTGCTTTAAGGTTTTGAGCGAAAAATCCCATAAAGAATATATGAAGAAAGAAATAAAAGAGCAGGGTTTGTGGCGCTGACGTTACACCTTTGAATTGTATACAAGTTTTGGGGAACCTAACGTTGTAGAATTCATCACTTCTTAGAGGGATAGGGCATGCAATCAGGCGAGAGGAAGGTGCAACAGTCAGAAAAGTTGATGAGAAATGATTATCAGAAACCCAGGTCTACTTACGAATATTTTTATGATAAAGCATCGTTGATTTAATATAATTATTTGATATAGCAAGATTGACTAGCCTTAGTCCATTATCATTACCGCGTTCATATAGGCTGTATTTACTAAAGCTGTGCCATCATCATTATCATCATCATCAACTTGTATTCGTCCATTGCTGGCCATAGGTCTCCCTCAGCTCTTTCTATCTGTCTCTGACTTATGCGGCTTGCATCTAGTTATTGCTAACATGCTTCAGGTTGTCAGTCCATGTAGTTGGTGGGCGTTCTCTGCTTCGTATTGCTTCTTGTCTTGGTTTCCACACGACAATACGTTTTGTTCATCGGTTGTCTGATAATCTGGTGACGTGTTTGGCCCAATTCAACAGCAATAGTTCATATTAATCTTTAGTCCGACCTCCAAGGAAGCGTGATATATTTTTTCAACCATTATTCATACATCATCATCCATACGATCGGCCATAAAGACGATGTTTGACTGAGCTTCTCTCCGTTTATGTTGATACCATGCTCGTGCTTTCTTACAAGTATGTTCTAAAAGATTCGTGAATAGCTTTGGAGCGACGGTGTCTCCTTGCCGTACTCCTCTCTGTATACAGAATTTATTTGTTTCTTGTTCAGATAGTCTTACGCTAGCTGTGGCATTTTGTTCCTCCTCTATCCTTTATCCTTCGTAAGGATGTGGTGACGTTATGGTATTTGACGAATGGTTGCTATCCATTTTTCTCTCTCCTGGGCGCGGTGTGCTGCCTCAGACAGAGAGTAACCGGTAGCGCACTTTATTTGGTCTGACCAGCGGAGTGGCGATCTTCCTCGAGTTCTTTTACCATCTACATTGCCTTCAACCACCAACCTCTCCATGCCTTCCATTCGTCTGGTAATGTGTCAAAAGTACCTCAATACATTTTGGTTGATGATTTTGGTAAGCCTAGTATTGATGTCGAGTTTTGTCAATATTGAGACATTTGTGCGATGTGCTGTCCAGGGTATGCGCATCATTCTACGATATAGCCACATTTCTAAGGCCATTATACGTCGTGAGTCGGATTTTTTAATGGTCCAAGTTTCTAACGCATAGGTAGCGACAGGAAAGATAAGCGTCCGTACTAGGCGCAATTTCTTTTTCCTGGTTATGTCCGTATCTTTCCAGATTTTAGTAAGTTTGACCGTTGCTGATCTGGCCATTGTAAGGCGTCGACGTATCTCTTCTTCGCATCCACCATTGTTTGTGATAACAGAACCTAAGTAATTGAAACGGCTTACCACTTCAAACTCCGCTACGTTTCGTATTTCCGGCTGGTTATTTCTAATTCTATCCATTATCATTACTGTGGTCTTCTGTACATTAATTTTAAGGCCATAAAGCATTTTGGTAGATATATTTAATTATGTTAGTGTAGCGATGGTCGATTCGGCATTCTGTCAATGCTTTTAACATTTTCTGATGGCTTATGGTATCGAATGCTTTCTCGTAGTCGACAAATATTAGTGCCAATGGTTTTTTGTATTCTGCAGACTTCTGTATCAGATTCTCTATCACTAGTAAGTGGTCGTTAGTGCTGTATCCCGATCTAAATCCAGCTTGTTCTCTAGGCTGATAGAAGTCTAATATAGCGTCCAGCCTTTTTTTGATAATTTTTGTGTGAAAGCAAACTAATAGGACGATAGTTTTTTAGATCTGTTGTCTCCTTGCTTGATTAATAAAATAATTACTTCATTGTTCTATTGAGAGAGTTTTTCTTTGGTAGATGCATTAAGTGAAGAGCTTGACCAAAGCCTGGATAATTTTATTTCCACCTAGTTTGATTACTTTGTTATTCTTCATTTCTAAAAGTTCCGTTTTGATACCGTATGGAGTTATTTCTGGCATTAATTCTGATCCATGGTTTGTGATTTTGGGCAGGTGCTGATCTTGCCGTGATAAAAGGATTCGAGAACCTTAAGGATTTTGCTTCTAACAGTAATAATGTTTTTATCTTTGTATTTTATTTTGTACATATTTTTGTTGGCTATGTTGTTCGTATTTCGCCTCAAAAATTTTAAACTTTGTTTTCTTAATTTATTTTAGTTATTTCTCTTGTACTGTTTTCTCTTATCTCTTTTCGGATTGACCGTTGGATATCTTTATTTAATTGCTTCATTGTCGTGTAGTTGGAGCCGTATTTTTCCGTCAGCTGTTTTCTTTTACCTATTAGCTCTTTGGTATTTTGGCTTAATTTCTCTTTATGGCTGAGAACGGTTGGACAGCACTGCCTTTCCGTTTCTTTTAGAGCCTTCGCTGTGCCTTCGACTTCGAGCCTAGCTGTGCCATACTATCAGAATATTCATTCCATTTTTTTTTGTAGATATTAACAGATATTAACAGATATCCCAGATATTAACCCGATCTATTTTGTACAGCTTTTTAATATTTCCAATTATTTATCTATCATATAAAAACCGTTTTTTTTTTAATTTCTTCTGTTGTGTTGATTAACCGTTTTTTCTACTTATGCCAGGCCTTTTTTGTCTCGTTTACTTACGTCATAACGTATTATTGTTGTCTTGTACACTTAACACTGGTATTCATAGTGCGTCGCCAGGAAGAGTCGCCGGCGGTTCTTCAGTTAGCGAACACTCCATCGAGATTTCATCCCCTGTTTCATAGTCAATCTTCGGAGAACCGCTAGTGGGCGATCGGTTACTTACTACTCGATATGAAAACATAGACGTATTTGATGACAAGGATCTACACTAATCTACAGCAATCGTACTTGTGAACTAGTCGACTGGAGTTACAATTTGGCAAATTTAAATGTAATCGTTTCTACTCATTCATATTAATATTATAATGTATAATATATTAAAGTTTTTAATATTGGTAATAGTATTAAAGCTTTTAATATTGTTTTTTAATATTAATAATAATATTAAGTAATTATAATCTATTTCTAATGAGTGTAGAGTAATAAAATCTCATGAAGTATTCAAAAGCGCTACAGGGTAATCCGTCAATAATCCGTCAATAAATTCCGTCCGCATTGCAAAATTCTGTCGTTTCATAAAGAGCAGGTAGGTATCACCCTGTTTTAAGGGATTAGTCCATTGTTATCGACAGATAAACACTGAGCCAGAGGCGCGCTAGTGGGTTAATTGACAAAAGAATATGCATTCTTAAAAATCATATTAAAGGAAATAAAAATGTAATACAGCAGAACAGTGTTATTAAAAAAATATAAAATGTAACAATAAAATATATACGAACCGAAATCGGGAAATACTCACAAACACACACGAATGAACTTTACATATTGAAATACTTGTGGGGAGTTTAAATCAATTTATTCACAAAAACTACAAAAACTTTACTGGATACGTTATTACAATTCTACATCACTATAGTCTTCATCCGAAGAACTGTCATCATCCCCTGGTGTTATAATTATAGGGTCAACCACCTGATCGACCAAGTTGTCCAGTTCCCACATTTTATCTTCCTCTTTTAAAACATGCTGGATTGCTTTTTGCCAGTTTTCTGATGTGATTTCCATAATGGCTTGATCAAACAATACCTTGACATCTTTCATTTTAAATGTGGTATTGTGCCTTGCAACATATCCTTTAACTTGTGCCCATATAAGTTCTATGGGATTTAATTCGCAATGATATGGCGGTAGGCGTAGCACAGTTACTTTATACTTTTCTGCTACATCTTCTACGGCATATTTTATGAAGCGAGATTTATGTTGTTTTACTACGGCTAGTAGTTCCTTCTTTATTGAATTCGTCTCAAACTGAATACCTTTATTTGACAGCCAGTTAATAATTTCTTGCTTTCTCCAAGCTGAAGTTGGTACCTTCTCTATGCGCCTTGAATGGTAGCTTGCATTATCCATAACCACGACCGAATCAGCTGGAAGAAATTTTAACATTTCCCCGAAGTAGTCTTCGAAGACATCCGAATTCATGTCCTCATGATAATCTCCCGTCCGACACGACTCAAAGCTTAACAAACCTTCTTTTAAAAATCCTTCTTCGCTTCCAATGTGAGCAATTATAAGCCTCTTCCCTTTTCCCGAAGGCACTTTAATACCCGTCGAAAGGCCTTCTATGAAAGCTTGGCGAGCACTTGTTACATTTTTATCTTGCCACATTTTTTGGACTATATAACCTTCGTTTATCCACGTCTCATCAAGATAAAAAATTTTCTTGTGCTCTCTGCGGTACTGTTTTATAGTTCTCAAATATTTTCGTCTCCAGCAAATGATTTCATCACTTTCCAGTAATAGTGCCTTTCGATTGTGCTTTCCCTAGGAAAAATTCATACTTTTTAAAGTTTCCCATAAAAGTTTTCTGGATATCAAAGGAATATCGTTATCTTGGCTTATCTCCATTAGTATTTTGTCAAGGGTGGGTATTTCCTTTTTAAAATAAAACGAATGAACTTTTCTTCGAATGTCACGTTTGGTGTCTTCACCTAAGATTTTTATTGGTCTTCCTGATTTTCTCTTGCATGGACTTAACTGGCCTGATATCTTTCTTTCTCGCAATAATTTAAAAATCGTGGACTGTCCAATTCCAGTCATTCGGGCACATCGCTCAACACTTTCTTGCACAGACAAACTAGGGTGATCGTGTTTTATGCAATCATATACATTTAAAATTATAACTTTTTCACTAACAGATAGCGGAGAATTTTTTACACCTCTTTTCTTTGGAGTAAATGTCGCCATTTTATAACTTTTTCACTATTTCTATATCACAATATTACTGTACGTTTAATTGGTGTAGTAACAATTACTAACTCGAATGTCGAATGTCGAATGATAATAATAAAATAAAAGAGGGATTATAATGAAAGTGTAAGTAAAACCTCATTACGCGTTATTAGTCTTCATGTTGATTTATTTTAGTTCTTAGTAATATTAGGAGGTGCGTCATACCCTTATCAGTTTCTTCTAATGCTTTTATTCGTTCAGTAAGGAAGTGAATTTGTTTTTATAAATAAAAATGTAATTAGCTTTAATGACCATATAATGGAATACGAGTTTGAAGAATAAGTTAATCGAAAAATTAAATAAAATTGGTTATCACAAAATATCCAAAATATGATATTTTGAGGTACATCAATTTTTGACGACGAAGTTGACATCCGTCCATTTGCCTACGCCCATGACGACACCGAAATTCAGGCAAATTTTATGACACTTCATGATTTAATACTCTACACTCATTTGAAACCAATATTGCGCCTTGCATAAAAAAAGTACGAGATAAATAACTCGTTTTTTTATATGAAAGTGCAATTTTCTTGCAAATGCTTGGTTTTTTTTACAAGATAATACAAATTGTATGAAGAGTAGCTAAGCGTTGGGTAGTCAGTGGCGAATCTACGAGGAGGGAAAAAGGATCTTCTGAATTTGCCAATACTTTGACTGAACACACAACCAAGAGAGGATGGAATGTTGTCAGACCATTATCAATATTGAAATATAACCAGTACGTGACAAAAAACGATGTAGAATATGTTGTATGGATAAAATTTGAAAAAACACAATTTACGAGTGTGCTGATTGTGACAAAAAAAAAACTGGTCTATGCATAGGATATTGTTTTCGCAAATACCATTCAACCAACAGATAGATTGCATTCAGTAATTAGTTTAAATAAAAATTTTATTTTCTAAAGACCTTTTAATTGTTAGCTGATGTCCCACTAACAATTTCTAATTTGATTTTCTATTTTATACACATTGATATGTTATAATTACTCGTACATACATTTGTTTTTCTTGATTTGTTTTTTATTTATTGATATTATAATGGAAAAAGTGATAGGTTTGTATGGAATTTTGAGTAGTATTGAGCAGGAAAATTTGGAATTTTAGAAAGGGAGAATTGTATTTATTTATTAATTACTTCAACACAGCTAAGTGAAAGAGCGCCAAACAGTGTAACATAAAATTGAAATCAATTAAAATGTTGTTCAATAAGTCTTCTTCGTACAATCTGTCCAATATTTTGAGCTTGATTCGGTATGTGAGGTTCATTATCATCTAGTTCTTCTTCCACATTATCTTGTTCATCATTTACATCATTCACTTTGATCCCAATATTGTGAAGAACTGCACATGCCACAATTATTTCTGGAACTCTTTCCAATTTATTATTTAAACCCCGACTCAAACAACAAATTCTTTTTTTCCACAATCCAAACAATCTCTCAACGGTATTTCTTGTTCTAATATGAGATCTGTTATACCTTACTTCTTGTTTAATTCCAGGATTTAAAAGAGGCGTCATTAAATACGGTAAACAAGCATAGTCACTATCTCCAACAAGAAATCCTGTTAAACTGCCATTCTCGAAACGGTGTTTCACTGAACTATTATTGAAGATCATCGAATCATGTTCTCTTCCAGGCCAACGAGCTACAACATCGAAAATTTCTAAATTGGGTCCACCCACTACTTGGACGTTTATTGAAAAATATCTTTTCCTGTTTCTATATACCTCGGCCATATTCCCTCCAAGACTTTTTATTGGTATGTGGGTACAGTCTATACACCCTGTTACTTTGGGAAAATTGGCAATATCGTAAAACAGCCTTTGGTTCTTTCTCTGGTTTTTGAGACCTTCAGGAAATTTTATATATGTGGGTAATAGCTGAGCAAGTAGGCGGGAAATTTTAAAAATGCATCTCGAAACCGTGGGTTGTGAAAATCCTCTAAGATCTCCAGTTACAATCTAAAAATTAAATTAAAATTAACTATACTACGATCTACCATTATATATATATATATATATATATATATATATATATATATATATATATATATATATATCATGTTCTGAAAATATATTCTTTAATTTATCCTACCTTTCCTAAATTTCCAGTAGCATAAAATCTCAAGGCAACTAAAAGACATAAAATGGGTGGAAACGGTAATCCACGTCGATTAATTTTCACCATTTCATCATTTATTACTGGCAACATTATTTCAATAACTGTTTGTTTTCGAAATCTATACCTTTTTCGAAATTCATTATCATTAGAAAAGTGTAATGGATTTTGCATGTCCCTTATATATCTTCTGGGTACTTGTAATATATCGTTTTGTTCATTTATTTCTCGGTTAACTACATAATATTGATGTAAATCGTCCATCGCAAACGTATTTCAAATTGACGGGCGAATCGGCGAATCGCCAGAGCATGCATATACCTTCTCTGGCGAAGCTTCGAAAATCTCTAAACAGGGCATGCGTCATTCAAGTGTGAGATGACTGTGAAAGCGACTGGCGCGTACCCAGCGACATGCCAGCGACGTTCGGAGAAAGATGCTTTACGCTTGCGTCAACCAGGCTGTAGATCGACTATGAAACATAGATATGGTGGTGAACAGCCAGCGACGCGCTGGAGTCGGACTATGAATACGAAAATACGAACGTTAGTGTAGTTTTCATGTTTGTACCTAACTCACGTTAATCTACTTACAGACTATTTACTTATTACTCTGTGTATAGAGTAGATTGTAAACATGCAATGTAAAAATAAAAAAATATATTCAGATGTGTATTCCTTTACATTCCGTCGTATTGGCAGCCTGTTATGTTATTAGTTTTTTTAGCTTAACATATATTACTTCACCCGTATTGCTTTAGTTCCAGATAATTAAAATTGGTTGTTCCTTTTAATATTTTGATGATCGTCTTTAATGTACATCGTACCGATTGTTTAGAAGTGGTAAAAAATATTGTTTTTTCAGTTACTATGTCCAAATTTGGACTTTTTTATGCTAAAACCATGTAAAATACCTTTAAATATTGTTGTGAATTTATTAAAAGGTTCAATATTTATAACACTTACGGATTTAATTTATTTCTTTATTTATATTAACTTATCTGACAATAATTTATTATATCCGTACGTAACAAATTCGCGAGCGCGGATCTTGAGAATTAACTGGCCCTCCATATAAAAATGTTGTATTTATATACGAAATCCTGATATACTAGAACAGCATCGAAAGATCGCATTGTCTTGCATCGAAAAATCGAGAAACATCTAGTTGGAGAATTCACCATAATTTGAATTTAGAACCTCCGGCGAAATTTCTACAACAAAACAGAATATTAGTCATCATATATTTTACAGTTATTTTTAGGCCAGGATTTTTATCGTAACATTGCCCCCCTCTTAAAAGATGGTTCCTCCTGGAACCTTGTCGGGACTGGAACCGGAACTGTATGCTGGTATCGGCAACTGGACCCTCTTTTACAACTTCCAGTTGTATAAAAATGACAAGGGACGGTTTTCTCTCCGCACCAGTAACTATGCGGATTGCAACAGACTAACACCTGGACTTCGGTGTCTTTGAAGATCTCCTCCACCATATTTCGGATAACCCTCCAATCTAATTGGCGGCACTCCAACTTTGGCATGGCTAACTTTTGCACGTCGGACTCTAGTACGTGCTCTCTCAATTGAAGTAAGGCTTCCCATACATCTCGGTAGGTAGGTTGGTCACGGGCAGTGTCTTTTGTTACCAGGTAGAAAAGGTAACGTGATGCATCTTGGAGTTTCAAGGTTTTACCGGGAGCTGGCACCTGGCATTGAAGTTCTGCAACTCGACCAAACTTCCTTCGAAAGACGGATGCCAACCCTGGTGCGTCTTTGATACTGGCCGGGATGGTGAGGGCCAGCGAGTAGTCATCGTGGAGCGCGAGTAGATCTTGCTTTTCTTCAGTGGTAACACCATGTCTCGCTTTACCGGTACCTCCATAGGCACCCATGAATTCCTCAAACGTGAGGTCAGACACATCGTGGACTTGGTTTACTTCCACTTCTTCATCTACGTCGTGGTCACCTTCGAAAGACGCCAGCCGGTTATGGTGTACTATCATCGGCTTTCCCTTCGGAATCTTGCTTATTCGGTAGATGACATCGTTGATCTTCTCCATGATGAGGTATGGACCTTCCCAAAACTGCTGCAATTTGGGAGAACAACCTTTTCGCTTCTTGGGATTATACAGCCATACTTTGTCGTTCTTCTTAAAGCAACCCTTTTCGGCTTGTGTATCGTACCGTTTCTTCATTCGGTCGCTAGCGATCTGAAGGTGGGAACGGACCAACTCATGTACATCGTCCATTCTTCTTCGTAATTCGATCACATAATCTTCACCTGCTACATCTTCTCCAGGTCGACACCCAAATTCTAGATCACAGGGTAGTCGCATTTCGCGTCCGAATAGGACTCTGGCTGGTGTCTGGCCCGTTGATTCGTTAACAGCAGATCTGTAGGCCATTGTGAAGAACGGAAGGTATTGGTCCCAGTCTCGCAGATGATCGGACACCATCTTTGTCAAATACTTGCCAACTGTCCTATTCATTCGTTCTACCATACCATCCGATTGCGGATGATACGCGGTAGTTCTTGTTTTCTTCATGCCTAGTCTATCACATATTCCTTGGAATAGATCACTTTCGAAGTTCCTGCCTTGGTCACTATGGATCTCCAAAGGCACTCCAAATCGGCTGATATATTCTTGGATCAACTTATCTGCAACGGTGGCGGCCTTCTGGTCTGGAAGTGCGTAAATCTCGACCCACTTAGTGAAGTAATCCATTACTACCAACATGTACTTGCCCCCATTTTCACTTTCTGGAAATGGCCCTGCAATGTCCAAAGCTATTCTTTCAAACGGGCTTCCAACATTATATTGTCTCATAGGAGCTCTCCTTTTCCGGTGAGGCCCGTTACTCGTAGCACAAATAGTACATTTCTTACACCAGTCTTTTACGTCGTCGGAACTGTTCATCCAATAAAACCGTTCCCGAATTCGCTGAAGGGTTTTCCTTACACCAAAATGCCCTCCCGATGGACTGTCGTGTAACTGACGAAGTACTTCGGCTATTCTGCTCTTTGGGATCACCAACTGTCTTCTCTTCTCTGAACCGTCATCATTTTCCAGGACTCGTTTAAGCAAGCCATCTTCGATGATAAATGAGTCCCACTGGGCCCAATACGTCTTAACTACTGAGCATAGGTTTGATATTTCCTGCCAAGGTGGTCGACGGTTTTCCTCTTTCCATTTTCGGATTTTCTGTATAACTGGATCTCTCTCTTGTTCTTCCCTTATCTTAGTAGGCGTCCAGTCGTCGTTGACAATCGTCGTTCTTAGCACTGCTGCTTCCTTGGATTCCGTTTTGTTGCAGTGGGGACACTCTGCTGGGCATGGCCGTCTGGAAAGAGAATCAGCGTTTCTGTGGCTAACTCCGGCTCGGTGCTCAATCTTAAAATCGTATTCTTGGAGTCGTTCGATCCACCTGGCTATCTGACCCTCTGGATTCTTAAACTGCATCAACCACTTAAGGGCGGCATGGTCGGTTCGGATTAAAAACTTCCTTCCATAGAGGTATTGATAGAAGTGCTCTACTGATTTCACTACTGCCAGAAGTTCTCTTCTCGTGACGCAATAATTCCGCTCAGGTTTTGAAAGAACTTTACTAAAATATCCGAGGACTCGTTCCTGTCCTCCTTGAATCTGAGACAGCACTCCTCCAATTCCCACATTACTTGCATCCGTATCTAAGATGAACTCTCCTTCTGGCAGTGGATACCCCAAAATTGGTGCTGTTATTAAATGCTTTTTCAACGTTTCAAAGGCATTTTGGCAGTCTATATCCCAGCGGTATTCTCTTGATTCCTCTGTAAGTCGCGTTAATGGCTTAGCGATATCTGCAAACTTCTTAATAAACCTCCGGTAGTAAGTCCAAGAAAACTTCTCACTTGATGTTTGTCAGTTGGTTTTGGCCATTCCTTAATGGAATCGATTTTTCCCTTATCCACGGCCACTCCTTCTTTACTGACTATATGACCCAGATAATTGACTTTACCTTGAAATAGCTGGCACTTCTTGGGGTTTAGCATCAATTGGGCAGCTTTAAGTCGATTAAAAGCGTTTTCTAAATTCCTCAAATGATCTTCGAATGTCTTCCCCAAGACGATTATGTCATCTAAATAAACCAGGCATGTTTTCCAAGATAACCCTCTCAACACATTTTCCATAAGCCTCTCAAATGTCGCAGGAGCATTACAGAGTCCAAATGGCATAACGTTGAATTGCCACAATCCAGATCCTGTGGTGAAGGCTGTCTTTTCTTTATCTACTGGGTCCATTTCTACCTGCCAGTATCCAGACTTCAAATCCAAAGTAGAAAACAATTTACTTCCAGCCAATGTGTCCAATGTGTCATCGATCCGAGGCAGAGGATAACTATCTTTCTTGGTAACGTTGTTCAGCAAACGGTAATCCACACAGAACCTCGTCGTTCCGTCTTTCTTCTTAACCAGGACCACCGGAGAGACCCATGGGCTCGTAGAAGGTTCTATCACCCCGTCTTTCTTCATTTCCTGAACAATCGTTTCAGCTTCCTCTCTTTTCGCCTGTGGTAATCGTCGAGCTGTTTGACGAATTGGCTTAGCATTACCAGTATCAATTTTATGCTTAACAACCGTAGTTCTTCCCGTCTTTCCTCCTTTCGGTACGAAAATATCACGATACTGCCGAAGAAATTCCCTTAATTTCCTTTTCTCCATCTGATTTAGAGACTGTCCTGCAACTGCAACCATTTGGTCGAATTTATCGTTGGAATTATCAGATGTTGTCGCCTGACGGATTATGGATGTCACAGGTACACAAGTTCCTACTTTTGTCTCTTTCTTTATGGTCACTGGGTAGTCGTTGACATTGATAAGTCTCACAGGAATTTCCTTAGCCGAAGTCACCAATTCCTTTCCAATTATGATTCCACGGCCAACCTCATCGTCGTGGTTCCAAGGCTCCATCATAACAGGTCTCCCTTCGTCCACAAATCCCTGTAGCCGCGCTACTATGATCGTTTCGCTTCTCGCAGGCACGACTGTATCTTCTGTAATGGCTGCTTGCACAGTGTTATCATTATGTGGATGGAGAAATACCTCCTCGTTGCCAACTTTGATTACCTTATTCTTAAAATCCAATTGGAATCCATGCATATTCATTACGTCCATTCCTAATATAACATCCTCTTCGATGTCAGCAACTATAACAGTATGGACGAACTTTTCTGCTCCAATTCCCAATTGTACCTGGATTTCTCCATGAATGTTGGCATTTTCACCTGTAGCGGTCCGAAGTCGCAACCTCGTTGGTAACAGTTTCTTTCGGCTGTTTATAACTGTCGGGCGTATAATGGTTCTGGTCGCTCCGGTATCCACCAACAACGTATGCTTTTTACCATTTATGTCTCCATCTACATATACACTATCTTCACGACATTTCAAAGAAGCTATTAGTATGAGAGGGTCTTTGGAAGAGTTCCGGGTCGAAGCTGCCTCCCTAAGGTTGACTCGTTCTGGTTTTCCTGATGGTGAGTTTCTTGATTTTATGGTCTTCTTTTTCTTGCATGTCATGCTTTTCATCATGTTAACGAGCTGGTCAAGTTTATCTTCATCTCCTTCCACTTCTACAGTCCTAACTTTACTGTACCCACCAGAGGCCTGCGTAGCTGACTCGTATTCGAGGGCGGCGGATAAGACATCAACCAGCGTCTTGTGACGAGCTAATCGTAGTGTTCTCTGCATTTCATGATCACGAAGACCATCAATAAACGTTTGAACGGCCAATTTTTCCATCATGTCTTCGGGAGCTGTTGGATAAGCATATCGTACTAATCTGGCAATATCTACCTTATATTCTTGAAGAGCCTCATCTTTCTTCTGTCTACGATTTTTAAGCTGCGACTGATATACATGCTCCAAATGTTCGTGGCCATATCGCATATTTAACCTCTTCTTCAGTTGTTCGAAATCATCGGTCTCCTCTACTGCTATGGTCTGAAGCACATCTAAGGCATCTCCTCGAAGAGCGATAGTCAGGTTTACCGCCTTTTCTTTTTCAGACCATCCATTTGCTCTTGCGGCTGATTCGAACTGTTTCATGTAGTTGTTCCATGATGATTTTCCGTCGAAAGTTGGGACTTTAACATGAATAGAACCTCCACTTCCTTCAAATTTCGGCCGTGTCTCCAACTTACATTTCGTCTCGTCTTCTTTTATCTCCACTGTAATTGGATTGTTTCCTCTCTCTGCTGTCCCGGTTTCCTCCATCTTCTTTTCCATCTCTTTCCATATCTTTTCTTCGAAGGCCAACATATCGGCAGCAACTTGGTTTTTTAACGAAGATATTCTATCGTCCAGGGCAGACATCTCAGAAGTGACTTTAGAGATTTCCGAAGAGATGTTAGCAGAGACTTTGCTTTCCAGAGAAGAAATCTCGTTAGAAACTTTGCTTTCTAAAGAAGCGATGTCGCCGGATACTTTGTTCTCCAATGATGCGATGTCGCCGGAAACTTTGGCTACATCAGAAGAAACTTTCGAAATATCGTCAGAAACTTTGTTCTCCAATTTCGAAATCGACGAGATGACAGCATCATGTTTGTCTTCAAATATATAAGTCTCTGGATCTAGTCCTTCTTCTAGCAAAGCGTTCTTTAGTCGTTGGACTAACTCAGCCTTTTTTCCGGTGGAAGATAATTCTCTGTCTTCAAGATGTCTTCTTAAATTAGTCACTGTCAGCTCATAAATCGTAGCCATTTTCACAATTTATTTTATATTCACTTGTATTATTATTATAAGTCTAATTTATGTTCGATCCCACTTCTGACACCATTTGTTGTGAATTTATTAAAAGGTTCAATATTTATAACACTTACGGATTTAATTTATTTCTTTATTTATATTAACTTATCTGACAATAATTTATTATATCCGTACGTAACAAATTCGCGAGCGCGGATCTTGAGAATTAACTGGCCCTCCATATAAAAATGTTGTATTTATATACGAAATCCTGATATACTAGAACAGCATCGAAAGATCGCATTGTCTTGCATCGAAAAATCGAGAAACATCTAGTTGGAGAATTCACCATAATTTGAATTTAGAACCTCCGGCGAAATTTCTACAACAAAACAGAATATTAGTCATCATATATTTTACAGTTATTTTTAGGCCAGGATTTTTATCGTAACAATATATTATTTCTTTCCCAGGAGAGCATCGTATGCATAATATAGTATTTTTGGTTCGCATATTCTATTTACACCTTTTCCTTTGCGCATTTTTATTATTATTTCATCGATAATAAATAAAAGGAGAACAGGAAAAGGAGAGAAAAAATCGATATTTTTAAACTAAAAGATCCTGTCATTGCAAATGTATACAGACAGTAAATCGAAGTTCAAATAAGAATAGAAAAATTAGAAGAAGAAGAAGACATTAACCAACTATGGGCTAATATTCGAGATATTGTGATACAGAAATTGGTTAAAATATTGATCAAAACCAAGTCGGAATAATGAAATCATTGATTTGATCATGAGTGTAAAATGGCCACAAATAGAAAGAACGAAGCATATCAAAAAACCATCGACATAGGTTGTACACGGAGAATAAAAGAAGAGTATAGACGTCTTAGAAGAGAGGAAAAACGTATCAATCGATGTACGAAGAGGGAATACTAACAGAACACTCTCAATGAGATACAAAGTTTATTCAATAAAAATGAAACGAGGAAATACTAAAAATCCTTAAATAATAGCGGTCGAGAATTTAAGCCACGATTAAAAATTTGTAAAGACAATAACGGTGAAATTCTACATGATAAAAAACCTCAGTTCTTAGCATATGGCACAACGTTTTATCGAACATCTAAATATAAACGATATTGAAGGAGGTTACAACATAGACAATCAACAAAATCTACAACGTAAACTACACAATATAGACCCAACAACAGAAGAAGTGTCTAATGCCATCCTAAAACTTAAAGATAATAAAGTCCCAGGAATCGATGAAATCTCTTCGGAAATGTATAATAAAGATGGTGACCAACTTTTTGCAGCAATCCATAAACTAATAGAATTTATATGGTAGAATGAATTGGCACCAGAAGAGTGGCTAAAGGGAATATTATGTCCGTTGCATAAAACGGGCGATCAACTGGAGTGTAAGAACTATGGAGGCATTACTCTGTTAGCATTTGCATATAAAATCTTCGACAATACTTAAACATTATTCAAAGGATATACCACTGCAAATTTACTGCTTGAAAGTCAACTACACATCAAATTCAAGTACATAGGCAGATTCTAGAAAATTCACTAAGATTAATATATAATATAGACAGACACCATTTTTTCGTCGACTTCAAAGCAGCCGATAACAGTGTGAAAAGAACTACATTATATAATGCAATGATAGACTTTGGGATCCCACCTAAGCTAGTTAAGTTGACCCAACTAACAATGCAAAACGTAAGCTCATGCGTTAGAATTAAAGGAGAATACTCTACGTTCTTTGACATTAATAATGGTCAAAGACTGGGGGACGCAGTAACGTGTCTCTTTTTTAATAATGCCTTGGAAAAGGCAATCAGACAATTAAATATTAGAATGAATGGAACTATTTTTAATAGATTGACGCAAATTCTCGCATTCGCTGACGATATAGTTATAGTGGGCAGAAGTGTGAGAGACATGGTGTAGTGTTTTATAAGGCTTGCGGACAGGGCAAGTGAATTAGGACTTGTGGCAAAAGAGGAGAAAACCAAATATAAGTTGGTTTCTGAAAACCTCCGAAATGTCCAGAGAATTTAATCTAACAACCATACTTTTGAGCAAATCAGAATTCACATATCTTAAATCGCTAGTAACCGTAATAAAAACGACGAGCGACGAAATAAAAAGACGCTAGCTATAGCAAACACAACTGTTCACGGTCTACAGAAACATTTAAAAAAGAAGAACGAGATTCACAACGGATTATCGAGCCACTTATGATGATGATAATAATAGAAAAGAATATCTTTTTGATACCACTGCACACTTCAATAGGTTTTTAACCCTAAACTGAGGAGTTGGGGTTATATTGACCCGAGCAAGTAAAAAACTTGTGCTGACTAGTTATTTATTCATGCCCTGCTTTGCCAAAGCCAGTACCTTCACTATAACATTATATGTTATACTTACTGCTGGTCAGTCGGTCTTTGTTTCTCAGTACCTTCACGGTAATTTATTGTAGTTGTTATTTTTTGTAATAACTAACAGTTATTTTTTTGCCAGAGAGTGTGTAACTGTAATGCTGATTTTTAGCGTCCTGGCGTCCTGGCGTCCCTAAAGAACTGACGGACAGTGTTGCTGAGGACAGTGAAAGTGCAAATGTTCTAGATGAGGACTGGATTCTCAGCAACCATAAAAGTGACTCTGAGACATTTATACAGAAATAAATGGAAAGATCCGAACAGACTTGACTTAGCTAATGTCAATAAAATAGAATTTTACTCATTCTTAGGTGTTTTGAGTGTACTATGAGTGGGAAAAGATATTTTACTTTACTTTTATGCCTGAGATTTAATGATAAAACTTCCAGGGAACAGAGAAAACAAGAAAATGCTACTGCAGCTATTGACGAAATATTCACAGAAGTTATCCAAAAGTGTCCGAGAATATACACCATTGGATATAGTACCTGCATTGATGAAATATTAGTTGGCTTTAGAGGTCAATGTACAATTTAAAATATACATGCCGAATAAGTCGAACAAGTGTGGTTTGAAAATAATGTGCCTTCCTAACGCACGAACCAACTTTCTTTATAATGTTTACTTAAAGTGTGGAAAAAATAGCAATGAGCGGAGTCTAGCCGAATCTGACAAAAAATTTAGTGTACATATCCAGTCTGTGATATGCCCCTGCAAACCAATAGAACAAACCAAAGCGACAAAAATTTTATTGCAAATAATTGGTTTTCCTCTATAGAGTTATGTATTGAATTAAAGAAAAGGGGTTTGATATGTGTTGGAACTTGAGAAATTCGTAACAAGTTCCTATTAAATCGAAAAAGAGATGTTGGATCCTCTATTTTTGGATTCACCAAAGATATTACAACGGTGTCTTATGTTCCAAAAAAAGGAAAAGCAGTTATTCTTGTATATTTACAACACTTTTTTCCATGATAACCTATGCAATAACACTACAGGTAAACCAAATATTATACTGTTTTACAATTCTACCAAAAGTAGAGTGGATACAAAGTGTTCCAACTATTCGTCAAATAGAAGAACCCTTTGTTGGCCGATAGCCTTTTTTATACATTGTTGGACATAACTTCATTAAATAGCTGTTATATATAAATTTCGTAAACCATCAACTGTAAAATCCTCTTTTCATTTTATAAAAATGTTGGAGGAAAAATTAATAAAGTCTCTCCTATTGCGGCGAATAAATATTCCAAGGATAAACCGTGAGCTACTAGGAACAATTAGAGGAATTTATAGCGTTCAAGAACTACTTCATCCTCAACTTGATCAAATTAATAACACCCAAAATAAACGCAAAAGGTACCATTTATGTCCTAGAAGTAAAGATAAGAAGACATCCATTTATGCTACAGTTCATGGAAAAAGCCAGTTTGTGGCAAATGTTCAGAAAATACTTGTAACGAATGCGCTCATGAATGAGTTGTCATTTTTTAAATAACATTTTATAATGCAGGTTTTTATTACAAAGTATATTGTTTGCAATGGGGTTTTTTCTCAACGTCAACGTCTATCAAATCAAATTTAGACAAAACTTGGTTTTTTTTGTTTTCGTAATTTCAGATACCAACCACTAGTTTCTATAGTCGACAGAATACGAGGGTGATATCAGTGATTCCTCCTGATAATCCATATATATATATATATATATATATATATATATATATATATATATATATATACATATATATATATATATATATATATATATATATATATATATAAATATATATATATATATATATATATATATATATATATATATATATATATCTGATATAGGAGAGTCATCACAGTGAGAACATTTATAGTGATTATGAAGACGACTCTGATCCAGACTATGACAATCAGACCTCTAACCTATCAGTAGCGTCTTTCAGTGACTCAGAATCAGGGGACGACCATCCATCACGATCGAAAACTGCAAAAAAGAGATCTGAGAATTATAAATGGGAAAAACTCTACTTTCAACACACTAAATTTGTAACAGAACGTTCATTCTATGCACCCGATAAAGAGTTTACACCATTGATGTATTTTCAACGATTTTTTGATGACGATTTGTTTGACTATATATCAAATCAAACTAATCTATACTCTACATTATCAACAGGTGTATCTATTAACACGACGCCATTGAAAATCAAATCTTTTGTTGGCATGGAGATACTAATGGGTGTGGTGCAAATGCTTGCTTTTGAAGATTATTGGAGTCTTGAAACTCGATATGAAATGATCGCTGAAGTTATGCCTGTAAAGAGATTCAAGAAACTTAGACGACTTATATACTTTCAAGATAACAACATCGATGCGAACGGTGACATGTTATTCAAAATACGACCTATACTAGAAAAAGTCCGTGAAAAATGAGACAAGAGACATTTTTTTCTGTTGATGAAGTGATGATAGCACATAAAGGAACCAATGCAGGTAACCTACGTCAATATATGCCTAAAAAACCAAAAAAATGGGATCTAAAAATGTTCGCGCTGGAGTGTCAGGTATAGTTTACAACTTTTCGGTATATACAGGTTCAAGCACATTTACAAATACACAATTTTCCAGTTATGAGGAATCGTTGGAACTCGGGGATAAAATAGTTATACAGTTGTCTAGAACCATCTAAAATCCAAATAAATATGTGGTTTATTTCGACAACTTTTTCTATTCTTTGGAACTAATAGAATACCCGAAGAAAGAGAAACGATTGGCAAGTATTGGCACTATTCGCAGCAACAGACTAAGAGGTTGTATACTAGATTCAAACAAAGAACTTCTCAAAAAAGACCACGGAAGTTTTGACTACAAAGTTGAAAATAAAAATATTATAGCGGTAGTCAAGTGGGCTGATACTAAATGTGTCACTCTGGTTAGCTCATACATTCCCCACAGCCCAGTGCTTCAAGTAAAACGGTACAGTAAAGAACAAAAAAAAGTTGACGTCGAGTGTCCTCAAATAGTGAGACAATATAAAACAACATTCAAATCAAGGAGGTGGTATCTTTGCATTTTCAGCCAGCTCATAGACATCGCGGTAAATAATGATTAGTTGCTTTATCGAAAAAATATGAAAGCATTGGGAAAAAGGCACGAAAAACTAAAAAAATTTCACGGAAATATTGGAAGATCCCTGATTCTTTCAAAAAACGTAAGACAATCTTGATACTCAAGTAAGGACCACAAAACAAAAATCAAATTTCTTGTAGCTCCTCGTCCAACAGATGACGTTCGCTTTGACAACGTAGGTCACTTTCCAGGATTTAGTGACAAAGGAAGAGGTAAATTGTGTACTGACAGTCAAACTACAGTTTACTGTGAAAAGGGTAAAGCGTTTGTGCTTGGTGTCAGGAAAACAACCTAGAAACTGTTTTGCCCTTTATCATAAGAAGTGATTTATTGGGCAATGTATCTTGTGAGATACACCTCGTAACTTTTTTTAGTGTATATTTTAAGAAAAAAAATGTTGTTTTTATGTGTTTTTAAATAAATTTATACCAAACATACATTCAAATCTATTTATTTTGTTCAATTTCTTTCCTTGCCCGTTTAAGGGTTATGGCGTTTATTCGTTTTGCTTTAATTTGTAGGTAATAGAAAATAGTTAACATGTTAGTAAACAATAATGATTACATTTTTGATGATAAAAAAATATTTTAGACACATTCTAATTCTGGCGCTTCTAAGTTAGGCCATATAAATTTTCTTCCAATTCTGTACCAACGTCACAAAATGCAATTCAACAAACCTTTAGACATCAGACAATTTTTTCTTGTTTACTTAGGTATTGTCTTTAGTCATTTTTAAAGGATTAATGCTAAAAAAATGTTCTTTCCTTTTCATAATGGATTTGAAATTACCAATGGAGTGGTAATAAAACTTTTTTGCTTGGACGAGAAATTTGCTGCTCGCTTGAATTGGAACTTTTTAAAGTCTGAAATATAAAGTGCTATTAAGAAATAGGTTTAAAATGATCTACTGCATTTTGCTTGCAATCAAAAATATCTACGTCAGTACCTAGTATCTGGATTTTCGATCATTTCTTGTTTGTTGAAGTCGTTTTCACAAAGACCAAATAAACGGTCCGGTGGTATGAAATACTGGTCTTGTACCAAAAAAATTAATTTTACTTCTTTAACTTTCTTAAACGCGAATAACAGCCATCCGTTTAGAACAGCAATAACAGTTTTATTTTTGTTTTGGCCGCAGTCATCAGCAAAAATAACGCAGCCGTCAGATAAAATTCTTAACTTTACGATGTATCTAAGTATTGTAGATAATAAAATACACATGACGCTACCTCATTTGAACGTTTTGGAAAGGTTTCTTTAGTCAATACGTAGCTAAATCAATTATTTGTAGACATTTTGCAATGAGAACTACAACAACAATAGAACAATAATTGAAGGGGTAAAATTGACGTCAATAGTAAGTCCCCTGATCTGAAATTTTGGGACTGAGCATCTTTTTAGAGCGTAAGAGTTCCGTTTTCTTCTACTTTTAGTAATGCAAAAAAAGCTTTAGTCCTTTTCTTGTGAGTAGCTAGGGTAGCTTTAAAGATGCGTATTGCCAAGGAACGTTGTTTTATTTTTTTCTAAGTTTCAGGCATATCAAGCATACATCGACTCGAGGAGAGCGAAAGCCCAAATTAAACTTATGCACAAAAATGTGGCGAAAGTAAGAAATTTTCACAACTGACGGGGATTGGTGCATTTTCGGGGACAAACTAATATCAATAAAATTACTAATAATAACTGCAAAACACCTCTCAGCACGTTTTCAGATAACATTTACAAAGAAATCGGCTGTATACTCTGTATAAAAACAAAATGCTGACTGCTGACTTCTATCTACCTCTAAATGTAACGCCACCTCACGTGGGTCGAAACCATGCTTTTGACCTGTTTTGCTTCCAAGGTAACTTTTAGTGGATTGTACCCATAGAATGGACTCTAAGGAACCAATTAAGCTCAATATCTTATTTTCGACAAAAAGTGGATTTAAAGCGTTTTGCTTTTAATCACCTCATATGTGTTATTTTTTTAATTATAGTATTTTTTACTTTTCTTTGGAAATTATAAAGTATAAAAACTTTTTACATTTACAGTAATACATTTATTATATCCTAGCATACACACCGCAAAAATTGCAATTTTTTTTTAAAAACATCTTTTTACAATATTATTCTTTTCTTCCCTTACATTGTAGAAATATTTCACCTCCCCAGTTAAGGGTTAAATTCACACTGTTTTCTTGCATTTGAATTGTGTTCTCTTTATTTGTTTATATGTTTAATTTTTTTAATTAAATTTTACGGAATTCTTCTACTGTACAGTAATTTCAGCAACTTGCTGAACATACTTGCTGAACATTCTCCAACTATGAAAAGCTGTCGTGTAAGCGAAACACAGGAATGCGACACGCAGGAATGCTGATTCATTATATTTGTAATATAATGGATAGATATATCATCATCGACTAGCTTATATTTGTCCACTGCTGAACGTAAGCATCCCGTACAATTTTCCAACTATTTATATCCAACCTGTTTCGATATGCCCTTTGCCTTGGTCGCCATTCCAGAATCTTTCTGGTCTATCTATTATCCGTCAATCTGGCAACATTTCCGGTCCAAGCCCATTTAGCCATGGCTATTTTTTCATCTGCATCAGTGACTCCTTTTTCTTATTCCTATTTTTGGTACTTTATCTCTAATGGTAATACTCTTTTGTCAGAGTTAGTGTTTTTGCACCATATGTAAGGATCGGTAAAACACATTGGTTAAAAACCTTTCTTTTTAAACAAACTGGAATATTAGACAAAAATGTTGCTTAATCTATCAAAAGCAGTTAAGCTGATTACCTCGGACTAGGCTAATCTCATGCACTAGATATTTGTAAGCTATTATATATATATATATATATATATATATATATATATATATATATATATATATATATATATATATATATATATACAGATTGAACGAATTTAAAACGGAACATACAATTTAATATATGTCTGTTTGAACTGCATTTGAAATAGTGGACCAATATAAAACTTGGACAAAAATAAATCCATACCCGGTGTTAGACATTGTATAAAATATCGTTCAACTATCTGTCTCCTTTAAAGGAAAGAAGAGCTTGCCTAATAGTCGGAGAGATAGAGCCGAAATTTTGAACTGATCAGTAATATGACATTTCTCTATTGGAATATATTCATTGTAACTGGGTTAAGACTTTGCCTTACAGGCGGACGCCCCTCGTGGTACAGGGGGTGGCTATACAGGGATGAAGTTGTAATTTTTTTCGGAAAAATTAACGATCGATAATATGGCTGAAAATTTGCCCAGAGTAAGATCTTGGTATAACTAGACGAAATCCCAAAGGGCGGACGCGAGAGTGGATACATAAGGGGTGGCGGACAGGGATGAAATTGCAATTTTTTGGGGAAAAATTAACGATAAGTAATATGTCCGCCATTTTCATGGCTCATTATTTAGCCCCTAAAAACTCTAAATCCAAAAGAGCGGACAGCTGGGTTGGTACAGAGAGCCATAAAACGGGGTCAAATGTACCACTTGCCTGCGCATTTTAGGTCTCGGTAACAATTTTCAAACTGATTTTATTATGATATTTTTATACCGATTGATTTGAAAATTTGTATGCTCACTTCTGTTACTATTCTGAAAAGCGTCAAGTAGAGTTTTCCTCAAAATTTTCCAAAAAAATTTCCGTAAATGAAAATTTTCGTAATTTTTTGAGGTAAAATCTAATTTGTAGAATCCTTTCGATTTTCTGTCAGTTATACCACGAATTTTTCCAAAAATTTTCAAACGATTTTTCCGATAAGAAAAAAAAATTTAGAAAAACTTTAAAAATTTCGTCATTTTTCTCACTCTCACTGATTTCATCACTTTCAACATCTTCGTCACTTTCAATAATATCACATTCAGTATCTGCTTCATTTTCAATCACTACTTCTCGAATTGATTCTGGCATCTGAGGTCCACTAAACCATTTGAATTTATATGTTTCATCTTCAAACTCCCAACCATGTTCTTCAACAATCAATTCTGTTGGTACTTTTTTATGAGCATTTGTCCGAATATTTGAAATATAATGGGCTCGCTGTAGATGTTGGTGTAATTCATCTTGACATGGTGGTAAGCTTGAAGCATCGAAATTTTTTAGTTTTTTTTTTTAAGGCTCGTTCATATCATGCAACTTATACTGCCGGTTAAATAGTGAAAATCTGACATCGTTTACTTTTCTTTTTGGAATTGTTCTCGTCAGTCCTGTTCCATATAAGTGACATATGAAAGTTTCTAAGGTTTGAAAAACTTCATTACAATCGAAGACAGTTTCACCAAGTTGGATAAAAGCATCTTGATACTTATTACATTTAGCGCATGCGTCTAGAATTACTGATCTAAATGGAACGCGCATCATTATTATTTTAATATTTTAAAATAATGATGCAAAATTAATGTCCAAACAGAATTTGTAAAATTATAATTAACTAATGAAAAAAAAAATTCAATCAATTTGAAAGTTAAAAAAAATATTGAAAATATCTAAGTACAAAGTAAATTTCAAAACTTTGATAATTGAAAAAAATTGATAATTCCACTATTAAATTGATTTTTATTAATAATTATTTGTAAAATGTTAAAGGAATTCTACAAATTGAATTTTACCTATTGATAAATAGAAATAATATACTTTGTATTTGATTATTAATGTAATAATAAATCAAATTTTTCTTATATCTGAACAACCATTATTTATGCAATATAAATTTAAAAACCTTTTTATTGTAATAAAAAGTAAGTATAATTACTATTTGTTATACCAAAAATATTTAATAGTTAACATTATAAAATTACTTTAATTTAATAAAATATCAAATATCAAACATTTATTCAATTAAAAATTAATTCGTAAAATATTTATTTTTAAGAAAAAAATGTGATTTGTAAAGTAAATATGACTTTAGTTTGAAAAAAAAAAATTATCATAATATCATTTTAAAACTACAAAATATTCTATAAAAGATTCAGACGATGACGTAGAGTTTTATCAAATGTTTTAGAAAAGTTTTCCTAATTTTTTTTTCTTATCGGAAAAATCGTTTGAAAATTTTTGGAAAAAATCATTGTATAACTTACAGATAATTGAAAGGATTTTATAAATTAGATTTTACCTCAAAAAATTACGAAAATTTTCATTTACGGAAATTTTTTTGGAAAATTTTGAGGAAAACTCTACTTGACGCTTCTCAGAATAGTAACAGAAGTGAGCATACAAATTTTCAAATCAATCGGTATAAAAATATCGTAATAAAATCAGTTTGAAAATTGTTACCGAGACCTAAAATGCGCAGGCAAGTGGTACATTTGATCCCGTTTTATGGCTCTCTGTACCAACCCAGCGGTCCGCCCTTTTGGATTTAGAGTTTTTAGGGGCTAAATAATGAGCCATGGCGAACATATTACTTATCGTTAATTTTTCCCCAAAAAATTGCAATTTCACCCCTGTCCGCCACCCCTTATGTATCCACTCTGGCGTCTGCCCTTTGGGATTTCGTCTGGTTATACCAAGATCTTACTCTGGGCAAATTTTCAGCCATATTATCGATCGTTAATTTTTCTGAAAAAAATTACAACTTCATCCCTGTATAGCAACCCCCTGTACCACGAGGGGCGTCCGCCTGTAAGGCAAAGTCTTAACCCAGTTACAATGAATATATTCCAATAGAGAAATGTCATATTACCGATCAGTTCAAAATTTCGGCTCTATCTCTTGGACTATAAGGAAGCGATAAGTGGTTTGACAGCATAATAACTGCTTGTGTAGTCTAGTTTTAACAGTGATTCTAGGCAACCTATTTGGGTGGAGTTTTGACTTCTGTATCTGTAGAGTAGGGAGGGCGAGTTAAGTTTCACAGCACTTAGGCCACAATTGACCCATTGTGCATCCTCCCAGGGAGCTGTCACCCTTAGCTCATTGTCCATCCTGCCAATTCTAGGAAGGTGGACAAGTCACCAGGAGACATCTCTCTTATGTGGGCAGGTGTTGGCCAGGACTCGCCGAACGCGTACTCTCGTATTAACGATAACTCTGGGCATTCACATAGGACATGCTCTACAGTTTCGTCTTCTCGTTCACACTTCCTACATAGAGGTGTGTCTGCTAGCCCCAGTGTATGGAGGTGTTTGCTTAGTTGACAATGACCAGTTAAAAAACCAACTGCCAAACGTAGGTTTTTCCTGGTCATTCCCAAGTACTTCTTAGATGTTGACTCTTCAAGGTTACTTAGTGTTACCCTGGCAAGTTTAGATCCTTTCCCTTCTTCCCATCTTTTTACGGTTTGAGTATGGGAGTGACCTTTGACAATTTCCGCGATTGTTGTAGTTGACCAACCAAAAAGATCCCCAGGTCCTAAGAGTCTTAGGCCTGCCGCCTTCCTAGCTAATTGGTCAGCAATGCGGTTGCCTTTATTCCTATTGTGTCCTTTAACCCACCTCAGGATGATGGTATTACCATCCGAAGCTTGGGTTAGTGACTTGTGACACTCCATTACTAAACCTGATGTGACACGTGGTCTATTCAAGGTTAGTAGCGCTTGTCTGCTATCTGTGCAGATGATTATAGTTTTACCTGCTATACCTTTTTGGGTTATCTCTTTTGCGGCTATGGAGATACCAGTCAGTTCTGTCTGAACTACGCTGGCATTTTTGCCCATACCCCACTTTATTCTTAGGTTCAGTGATCTGGAGTATATCCCGCATCCTGAGCCTTCTTTCATTTTGGAGCCATCGGTGTATATGCAATAGGCATTTGCCACGTTTGTCTCCATGTACTGTCCTGTTTCAATTTTGTAGGGTTTGTTGAAGACAAACTTTGGTTCAATTGAGTCGCAGCCTGCCTGTAGAAGTGGTAACGCATCCAACTCTTCTCGCCAGAAACGAGTTCTCAATTGTCCCATTCCTACATCAAGGTTTGCACCAGCTGAGCGCAGTCGCATCATTGTCACTAGCGCCACCTCTTTGACATATATATCTAGAGGCGTGATGCCAATGATCAACTCCATTGCAGCAGTTGGTGTTGTTTTCATGGCACCTGTTATATTTATGCAAGCCATCCGCTGAATATGGTTTAGTTTGTTAATCGCTGTTGCCTGTAGCACTTTTGGTACCCAAGCAATAGCTCCGTAAGTTAGCATTGGCCTAATGACAGCGGTGTAGACCCAGGCGATCACCCTGGGCGTGAGGCCCCAGGTGCGTCCGACCGTTCGTCGACACTGCTCATAGGCAATCTATGCTCTTTTAGCTCTACCATCTAAGTGTGAGTTCCATGTTAACTTCTTGTCAAGGGTAATACCAAGGTACTTCACCTCGTCAGAAAAATTTAGACTGTAGTTTAGAATCCTTGGGGGTATTAAGCCCGTGATTCTTCTTTTCCTGGTAAAGAGGACCATCTCAGTTTTCTTTGGATTTATAGATAGTGAGTGTTCCTTGCACCATGTTTCTATTAGTCGGAGAGCAACTTGTGATCTCTCACATAGTGTGCTCTCAAACTTACCGCTTTGCAGGACAGCAATATCGTCTGCATAGGCTATTGTGTAGAAACCGTTGCTGCTGAGTTGGTCAACCAGGGTATCTAGAACTATGTTCCAGAGTAGTGGTGATAGCACCCCTCCCTGTGGACAGCCCCTCGTAACCATGCCTCTAACAGAAACGTCTTCTACATTTATGCTTATTGCTCTATTAGAGAGCATACTGAATATCCATTCGCTTATGGCCAGGGGAACATTCCTGACGTTGAGCTGTTGGGTGATAGTTGGGAATGTGGTTTTATCAAACGCTCCCTCAATGTCTATGAATATACCTAGGGTGGATTCTTTATTATCCAGCGATCTTTCAATTCTTCCCACTACATGATGCAGTGCAGAATCGGTAGATCTTCCCGAAGTATATGCATGTTGATTTGGGTGAAGTGGGTTATGGACCAGAACTTCATCCCTTATGTACCTCTCGCATAGCCTTTCCATCGTTTTCAACAGAAAGGATGTTAGGCTAATTGGTCGGAAAGCCTTTGGTAGGGTGTAGTCCATCCTACCTGGTTTTGGTATGAAGACCACACGTACCTCTCTCCACTTCCTAGGAATATATCTCAGAACCAAAGAGGCTCTGAATATTTCCACGAGGTGCGGCAGAAGGATATCCAGTCCCCACCGTAGTAGGGCTGGATATATGCCGTCAGGCCCTGGTGATTTGAAAGGGGTGAAGCACAATATGGCCCATTTTACCTTTTCCTCATTAATCATTGTTCTGGCGAGATGCCAGTCGTTTGTTGACGGTATGATTGCTTCTTCCATCCGGTTTGGTGCTGTTGAGACACTAGAACCGGGAAAGTGTGTTTTCATCAGGACCTCAGCACTTTCGCGAAGGTTGGAAGTTTTATTCCCATCTTCCTTCGTTAGTATGCCGACATGCCGATGTGGGTCCTTTGAGAGCGCTTTTTGTAACCTGGAAGCCTGCGGGAAATCTTCGATTTCCTCACAGAAGGTTCTCCAAGCAGCTCTTTGTCTTTGTCTGCAGACTTTTTTTAAACTCTCTGAGATTTGATTGGTAAGAATCCCAATCCTCTTTGAGTTTGGTGCGTTTTGCTCTATTAAAAGCTGTTCTTGCTGTCTTCCTAAGGTGTTCCAATTCAGTGCACCACCAAGAGTTGGTTTTGCGACTTTCCTGGACCATCCTTATTGGACAGGATTTTTTATAAGCATAGCTTATTTTGTTTTGGATAGATACCGCATACCTTTCCAATTCTGTATTAGTTCCTGGAGTTGAAGCCCTTTCATTCCGCAGAGCATCTTCTAAGAGTCGGTTGTAGAGTTCTACATCCGTCCTCTTAGGGTCGCGCGATTTGATAAGGCTTTTTTCCAGACTAATATTATAGGTTAGCCAGCGGTGGTCGGACATAGAAATATCCTCCGATACCTGCCAGTTCTGGATTTTATTCGATATTTCAGCTGTTGCCAGCGTGATATCGATGACTGTTTGGCTACGAACATTAATAAAGGTAGGTTCGGTGCCCTTATTTAAGATATACAAATCTTGTATAGTAATATAGTTATAAAGAGACTTACCTCGGGCGTTGTTATCTCTGCTGCCCCAGCCTAGATGGTGAGAGTTCGAATCGCAGCCGATAATAAGTTCTACCTTCTGACTGAGACAATGGTCTACCAGATCTTCCATTTCCCTTGTTGGTGGTAGGGTGGCTGCATCTGAGGGTAGGTATACTGATGCTAGTATCAACTCTCTATTTTTGCCCTTTCCCCATGGGCACTTCACTTTAACCGCAGTTACGTCTGAGGTGCAAAACTGCGCCATAGGGGAGGCTTTGATTTTTCTGGGAACATATATTGCTGTTCTCGGTTGTTGATTGCTTGGTAAGCTGAAAATTTGACCGTTTAGGCTGCTAAGACCAGTTATTTTGGTCTTATTTATCCAAGGTTCTTGGATTAGTGCTATTGCATCCTCCGTTACATCCAGGCGGCGACATAGTGTTGCCGTTGCCACCTTTTTGTGTTGGAGGTTGCATTGAATAATAGTGACCTTATTTTTTTCGACATCCTTGCCCATGGCTTAGGTATCGTTTCGGCTCTTTTTAGGTGTCCATTTCCTCCTCAGTTGAGGAGGGGGCAGCCTCAGTTATTTCGGAACTTCCTCCGCAGAGTTCGTCAACCATCATTTGATGATCTTCTCCCTGCTGTGGGACCAGGGTTGTCTCAGTCTCAGCAACCGCAGTCGGTTGCCGCGTGTCTGAGGTTCCTGGTTCCGAGGAGGTATCCTGCACTTTGCTTGTGCTTGTTTTTAGATACAATGAGGTAAACGTGCAGCTCAGCCTCATTGCCCTTTTCCTAAGGACAACCATGTCATCGTCTCCGATTCCGAAGACAAACAGGTGTCCTTTAGGATCCTTTTTTACCTCATGGTGAAAAGTGCACCATCTCGCGACTGCCATGTCTGGATTTTGCGCCGCTAACCTCCGCAGCACTCTTTCTGGGTCATCAGAGGTGCTAATAGCATCCTCCGGGATCCATAGAGAGGCTTTGGTAAGTTTTGGGAGCTTATCCTGACTGACAATAGCCAGTGATGCTTCCTCCCACGGTTTGAGGTCAGATGTAGCCTTTTCCAGCCATGCAAGCGCCTCATCGTCATCACAGACTACTCTGATGATCTCACCTGAGTAAGTCCACGACTTGAACGTGGGTGCTTTTACCTGGCTACTCGAGGGTGACAAGATTGTTCTGTCCAATTCCTCGATTAGGCTTTGTTTGATAAGGTTTGCCCGGTCGGCGGTGACCTTTCCATACGGGTTTAACTTATCTATAATAGCAACCTTAAGATGTCTTAAGGTAGCTTGGGCGAAGCTTTGGGAAGGCGCAGCGGTGTTTCCACCACCGCGTGACTTCTTATGCTTCCTCGGCGTGCCCTCCGTGGAGGTACTTGGGCGAAGGCGCTTCACACCGGGGGCTGTTGGTTCCTGTCCTCTTTTGGAGGTGGAACCGTTGTCAGCCTCCGATGTGGGCATCTTCACCTTTGTTTTGGGAGGGGCTGGAGAGGGATGAGCTGCTCCCGTGGGTGCTTTTCCCATCGCCTCTCTGGCCTTCTTCCTTCTTTTTGCCTCGGCGCCGCTAATTCTGTGGCGTTTTGGCCGGTTTTCCCGAGGTGGTCCTTGTCCATCCTCCGCTTGGGCCGAAGCTTGAGGTGAACATTGCTGTTCATCCTTAGCTCCGGCTTCAGGCTGAGGTGAACGTTTTGGTCCAGCCTCCGGTTTGGCCGAGATTAGAGGTGAACATTGCTGTCCATCCTTATCTGCGGCTTCAGACTGAGGTGAACGTTTTGGTCCAACCTCAGAATTTGGTTTTGGTTTTTTATTTTTCGTATACATGTTGTTCCCACGAGTAGCTAGGGAAAGCTTGGTCGCCCCTGGCAGAGCCCCGCATTACCAGGGGAAGGCTTTATACAGTGGGGTTTGCCTGGTTCCCCAGGGGGATCGTTCACGACCACATAAAACCCTGTGGCCATACAGCCATCGGCACGATTACCTCACACCTTAGCTTGGGTAGGCTGCTTCTTGGTCGCTGAAACAGTTCTTCCCTTCCTAGTCTCTCGAATACCTGGGAAAGATTCCCAGATACCCCAGAGGGCTATGTGGTGACAGGAACTGTTCTAGCGTGGTCGTTTCACACGTTTCTATACTTCCCATTCACTAGGCCTAGCCCGTTTATAGGGGGTACCTTCATTCAACAGAGAGCTCCTTATTAGGGAGATCCCATTCATTCACACACACATACTTGTTCCACTTCCTACGCCAGACTACAGCCCTGTCTGAACAGTCAGCTTAAGCCTCCGAACCAACGTCAAGGTCCTGCAGCCCCTATCGGAGGGAGTTTTGACTTATTCTTGAATGAATTCAGAATCCAGCAGCCCGCTGAAGTATTGGATTTTTATAATATAATTATTTGACAACCTTTTGTTGGCCAACCACCTAGAGCGGAGTTGAGCCGAAATACATTGATTTCGTATGTTCCGTTTTAAATTCGTTCAATCTGTATATATATATATATATATATATATATATATATATATATATATATATATATATATATATATATATAAAAAGTAGTCCAAAATTTTTTTGACTAGTTTGGAAAAAATATATGTAAATACTTTTTTCTTTTTGGGTGTGGTAGTCAATAAAAACAGAGCTTTGCTAAGGCGTACTATTTATTCTGAATCCAAGCTTTCGGTGGTTTTTTGCCACCTTTATCAAGGTCTACAAAAAAAATTACTATATTGTAACAATTTGAATGATGCCAAAAAAAGGCTATAAAAAACTATAAAAAACTTACCCGAATGTAAGATTCGTGGCAGAAACAATAACGTTAAATAACATGATATACTGAAGTTGCAACTAAACTTTAAAAATTACTGTTAAAAAAATACTTTAAAATTACTAAATACGTTAAAAGTTAAAAACAAAATGAAGGACGACATGTTAAAACAGTCGTCGCTGCAGGCTTGATTTCAGTCACATTTCACGAGCAGAAAGAGAACGTGGGTGGACAATTATTGTTTAAATAGTTAGGAGAAAATACAAAAAACAACTTTGAAATTAACGTCTCACAAAATACTGTTTATGAATTTTGAGTACTACCAACTGTATTACCAACTTAAAAATAAGCATGAAGTTAAAAATGTTATTTATAACATAAGCAATCGAAAGAAAATAGTTATTAGTAAATAGGTTTAGAAAAAATAATAACTCAAACAAAACAAAACTAAATTAGTAACTGAAGTTTGATCACAAGTATTCAATTAATACTGAAATTTTTAAAAAAAGAAAAGAAACAAAGAAAACTCGGAGATGCAAAATAGCTCAGTCAAAAGTCAATATAAAATTGTAAATTTTGCTAAGATTCTGGATCTCAGACCTCTTATTAAGATTGTTATTATCACTCTTGCTGATATGTACCATCTCTAAGAAAGTTCTCTTAAATTTATTTTTCTCTCTGGCTAATATTTTTACATTGTTGAAATCTATCTTATGGTCTAGATCGATAGTATGCTCTGCCAAAGCACAAGTTTAATCTACAATCACTCTTATGAGAAATAATACGGCTAGACAGATTCCTTCCAGTTTCACCAATGTACGTGGATGGACATTCAGTACATTGAATGCAATAAACAACATCTGTAGTCTCTAGAGTGGTTAGGGGTTGTTTTATTTTGCTATACAGCTGACGTATGGTTTTGATGTTCTTGTTAGCTATTTTGATATTCTTAAAGTCACTGATTGTGACATAGTAAGTCTGTTGTTTCTATTAACAAAGGGAACATTAAAAATTAATTTATTAATCAGTCTTAGAGGATATGAATTTTCAACAAAAATATTACGTAAGAGGTTGAGATCATGTTGGAGATAATCCGGATGAGATAACCTTTTGACACGTTCTTTCATCGCTAGGACTAAATTAGTTTTCATTTATTATTCATTTCATTCAATTATGTTTCCTTTGTTAATAGAAACAACAGACTTACTATGTCACAATCAGTGCCCTCAGCACAAAATAATTCAGCTTCAACAAGTGTGTATTTTTATGCCCTTCCATATATTCCAAAACTAACCGTTGAACTCACTAAGATTTTTAAAGACTTTAAGAATATCAAAATAGCTAACAAGAACCTTAAAACCATACGTCAGCTGTATAGCAAAATAAAACAACCCCTAACCACTCTAGAGACTACAGATGTTGTTTATTGCATTCAATGTACTGAATGTCCATCCACGTACATTGGTGAAACTGGAAGGAATCTGTCTAGCCGTATTATTTCTCATAAGAGTGATTGTAGATTAAACAAACCTACTTGTGCTTTGGCAGAGCATACTATCGATCTAGACCATAAGATAGATTTCAACAATGTAAAAATATTAGCCAGAGAGAAAAATAAATTTAAGAGAACTTTCTTAGAGATGGTACATATCAGCAAGAGTGATAATAACAATCTTAATAAGAGGTCTGAGATCCAGAATCTTAGCAAAATTTACAATTTTATATTGACTTTTGACTGAGCTATTTTGCATCTCAGAGTTTTCTTTGTTTCTTTTCTTTTTTTAAAAATTTCAGTATTAATTGAATACTTGTGATCAAACTTCAGTTACTAATTTAGGTTTGTTTTGTTTGAGTTATTATTTTTTCTAAACCTATTTACTAAATACTATTTTCTTTCGATTGCTTATGTTATAAATAACATTTTTAACTTCCCGCTTATTTTTAAGTTGGTAATACAGTTGGTAGTACTCAAAATTCATAAACAGTATTTTGTGAGACGTTAATTTCAAAGTTGTTTTTTGTATTTTCTCCTAACTATTTAAACAATAATTATTGTCCACCCACGTTCTTTTTCTGCTCGTGAAATGTGACTGAAATCAAGCCTGTAGCGACGACTGTTTTAACATGTCGTCCTTCATTTTGTTTTTAACTTTTAACGTATTTAGTAATTTTAAAGTGTTTTTTTAACAGTAATTTTTAAAGTTTAGTTGCAACTTCAGTATATCATGTTATTTAACGTTGTTGTTTCTGCCACGAATCTTACATTCGGGTAAGTTTTTTATAGTTTTTTATAGCCTTTTTTTGGCACCATTCAAATTGTTACAACATAGTAATTTTCTTTGTAGACCTTGATAAAGGTGGCAAAAAACCACCGAAAGCTTGGATTCAGAATAAATAGTACGCCTTAGCAAAGCTCTGTTTTTATTGACTACCACACCCAAAAAGAAAAAAGTATTTACATATATATATATATATATATATATATATATATATATATATATATATATATATATATATATATATGTATATATAAAAATATCTCATATAATGATTATCAAAATTTTGTTCTACGTACGTGAACCTTCAAAAATTAATGTTATATACAATATAAAATAAAATTTCAAATCAAAATTGTTGTTCTAAATCTCCTGATCAAAATATTTCTATCTTGTCAAAAGCAATTAAAGAAAAACTTTGTTAATAAAGAAAAACTGACGAATGGTAACAAAAAAAAACTATCTCTCTGATGATGAGTTGTCCAAATCCTTGCTCCTTGTAGCCTACACTTTCTCTTCTTAGCAGTTCCCTAGGTAATCAGCAATCTTACAACAAATTATTGCGAGCCTCTCGTCTTTAATGATTTCCTTCAAATGCACGTATCGTTCAAAAGATGCTAGCCTCTTCTCCTCTCGATAAACTGAATCTCTCGTTCCGGCCTGAACAGTGACTCTTGGAATATATAAGTAGAAAAGTATAACTTACAATATTTTACTGGATCAGCTTCCGTCAGATACACTTACTCTAAGCAAACTCACAAACATTCACTTGTTATGCTTACTATCACTTGGGAACCACCAAAGAACAACTTCTGTTCGCCTTGCACCCTTGGAAAACAACTGATTATCTTTTCTCCCTCAAAAATCTAGCTAAACTCTCATTCCTACATACCAATCTAACTTTTTTTTATCTCCTCCAATCAAAGCTTGTCATACGTATCCCCATCTCTTCATTTAGATAACAAACAACAATTTTACCTACAATTATAAATTTCCTAAAAACTATTAACATGCTAATCGGTTTCTACAAATTCTTAAGAACTAACGGAGAAATATAATTTCTAAATATTCTATTCTATTGTCTTATTCACTGTATAAGTCCATTTGGAAAACCCGCTCGCATTGTTCACGTCACTCGAATATATTTTACAAAGAAAATAATTTATGCATATCTTACATTTTGTTTACTACAGGTCATCCAGGATAATGGGTTTTCATTTCTTCGAAATATCTTTTATAGTTTATTAGTTGAATTACTTGAATTATTATATTTTGTACTTTGAAATATATTAAGAGCAAACCAATATTATTTTCAATTTTACATAGCTTAACAACTTTCCAGGATATCTTGAAAATTGCTAATAAAATGAATCATAACAATATATATATACATATATATATATATATATATATATATATATATACATATATATATATATATATGTATATATATAATATATATATATATATATATATATATATATATATATATATATGTATATATATATAATATATATATATATATATATATATATATATATATATATATATATATTCGATGCTATGGCTTTCAATCTGAATTTTATCTGACTACAAGGTCGGTCATAAATTTTGTCTTTTAGGTGTTAATGATTACGACACATAATTGTTTTTGATGCTTCTTCGAGCAAGTAAATAGATTTAACAAGCATAATGGGTAGATACAATAATATACGAAATATAACGCAAAAGAAGAAGATATCCCAAAAAACGAAATTCCTTTTTATGCGTACCCATCTCACATATTATATTCACCTAAAAAATATACTAAATAATACTTATAAATAAATAATACTTTGTGTTATATATGTAGAGCCTGCTACTGCAAAATACACTGTCTTGCTTTTCTTTTGTAAAATGCAACACTCGGAGACAAGTTTTTAAAAAAGTTGTTTTAAATAAATGGAAATCTTTAAAAATGCTCTTTAATAACAATTCAAACATAGTTGACCCTAATATGCCGCTTTTGACCATGAACTTTTGTGATATTTGAATACATTTTTAATTAATTATTAGAGGTTAGAAAATAGTAGGATAGTAGACAAATCGCATTTTTGTTTTGCTATTGTATTTGCTATTTCTGTATTGATAACTGTAAAAGGTAAATAAAAATTGCGATCCATCAAAACTCGCACCAACATTCAAAAAAGTACAAACACAAAAACTCGGCTGCCACTCTTTTTTTTGTCACAAGACCATCTGCTCTAGATTTCTTAAAATCCTTCATTGTTCAGGTAAACAAAGTTCCTTCGAGAATAAAAGATGTCTCGATGAACAGCTGTTACGGGCCTTGGGCAAAAATGCATCCGAACGTAATTTTCACCAAAAAGCCGAGGCCATAATTCATAATACAGTGTGTAAAAATTTGAGAAACGTATGCCAATGACATTTCGTCAATAACTTACGATAAGTTGTAGACTTTTGCAATTTTGTATACAATGTGCGTAGAAAGAACTACAATGAAGATAAGGAAATTTTAAAAGTTTTCTAGGATATTTAGTATACATATATATATATATATATATATATATATATATATATATATATATATATATATATATATATATATATATATATATATATATATATATATATATATATATGTATACTAAATATCCTAGAAAACTTTTAAAATTTATATATATATCATATATATATATATATATATATATATATATATATATATATATATATATATATATATATATATATATATATATATATATAGGGTAGTCCTTAAGTAATTGTACAAAAAGAAACAGTAGATTCTACACTTTAAAATATTACGATTTAAGTAAAATTGCTTTAATAAAATGTTGATATTAACAAACATACATACAAAATTCATAACTGTGTACTAGTGAACATAATAAATTATAATTTGATGCATGCGTTAATGTAGCTTATAGAGGGCGCCACATATGTCACATATGTGGCATAAATTTGCACTGGACTTTTTTGCTCTTTAAGTTATCGGTATTTGTGATATAAAATATAAAATATACATTATTTTAACAAAAAAAAGGTATACTTGTTAATAACTTTAAAACTCAACAGTTTTCGAGATAATCGCATTTTACAAATCAACTACATAATTCAGATTTAACGCAATTACTCCAAGCAATGAGAGAAAATTAGACAAAAACATCAATACTCCTGAATTTTGGTATAAAATGCCTTTAATAAAGTTAATAGTTAATGAAGCATTAAATAAAAGAAATATGTTAGCAGGATAGAATAAAAGGATTTGACAAAATAACAGAATAATTGGATTTTACATAAAACATTTTACGTTTTGTATTAAATTAAAGTCATAATCAAAATATTTTATTTATAAACCAAATTAAGAAATAGTTAAACTAAATAACATTAAACTTTTTGTCAAAGTGTTGTCAAGTGTTCGATATGTCCACTATTTTCTTTAATTCATTTGTCAATACATTCCATAAAAGATCGTCTCATATCAAATAGCATCATTGGTTTTAAAAAAACTGCTGCAGTATTTATAATAAGTATTATAAGTATAATAATAAGTATTCTTTTGGGATTTTTATGCATTAAGTAATTATATTAATATCTCACCACATGACCAAGGGATATGACTACCACGAATAATCCAACGTACAGGAAAGTTGTATTTAAGTATGTTCTCACTGGCCTCTGTCTATAATGTGTTGGTGTGCTATCTTGCATAAACCACATATTTCGCCTTAAGTTTGATGACTTTGATGACAATAATTATTCCAATAAATCAATTAAAATCATTTTATAAAAAATGTAAATAAATCTCACCAGTCAAACTACATGGTAATTCGCATGTGTTTATTTAAAATTCATGTTTAAAATGCATATCGTATTGTTTAGTATCATATGTAATTATTTTTTATGGACATGCGAATTACCTTGTAATTTGAGTGGTGAGATTTATTGACATTTTTTATAAAATGATTTTATTGATTGGTACACCACCACATTATAGAGAAAAGTGCAGTGAGAACATAATTAAATACAATTCTCCTGAACGTTCGATTGTTCGTGGTAGTCATATTCTTTGGTCATGTGGTGAGACATTAATGTAATTATTTAATTCATAAAAATCCCAAACGAAAACTTTAGTATTATATTATGTTTATTATATATTATACTTATAATACTTAGCAATATTATAAATACTGCAGCAGTTTCTTTAGCACAATGATGCTATTTAATATGAGACGATCTTTTATGGAATGTATTGACAAATGAATTAAGGAAAATCGTGGACATATCGAACACTTACTTTGACAAAAAGTTTAATGTTATTTAGTTTAACTATTTCTTAATTTGGTTTATTAATAAAATATTTTGATTATGACTTTAACTATAATACAAAACGTAAAATATTTTCTGTAAAATCCAATTATTCTGTTATTTTGTCAAATCCTACTATTCTATCCTGTTAATATATTTATTTTATATGTGGTGCCCTCTACCAGCTACATTAAAGTATTCATCAGATTATAATTTCTGATGATCAATAGCACCCAGTTATGAATTTTTATACATAAATGTTTACAAACGTGAAAGTTATAGTGAAAATGAACATTTTTAATTTCCACTTTAACACCCTGTATCTTTCTTAATAGCAACATTTTATTAAAGCAATTTGACTTATATCGCAATATTTTAAAGTGTAGAATCTAGGGTGTCGTTTTGTACAATTACTTAAGGACCACCTTATATATATATATATATATATATATATATATATATATATATATATATATATATATATATATATATATCTATTAATATATATAAATATATATATATATATATATATATATATATATATATATATATATATATATATATATATGTGTGTGTGTGTGTGTGTGTGTTTGACGAAAGTAGGTCTCAGTAGAGAGTATGTGGATGCTATCGCAAATAGGGGAGAGTTCCACAGTACCGGCCGGCATACAGTACCGGCCAGTTTAAAGTTCTACAAACCTATAATAGATGGTACAGTGATGATTATCGGTATTAGTGCTAGACACTCCTATAAGTACAAGCCCAGCGCGGTGTCAACTTGTCGCGACAGGATTCTTGTCAGTGCAAAGATTTGTGTTGGGCATCATAGACGTACACTGCATATTTAAAATTCTGTTGGTGATTTTCAACATTTAAAGATCCAGTTTAAAACAAATAACTCCTGGTATGTATAGTGTACTTATATAACTATAAAAAAGTATACTTTAAATCAATATTTGTGCGTTTGTTTTTACCTGTAAACAAACTTATTTTTTTTTTCGTTTCCTCCAGTACCGGCCACTGCATTGTCCTGCAGTACCGGCCAATAATAAAGTTCGTTTTTAAAAGATTTCTTTTACTTACAGGTACGTAAAAATGCCAAGTGATAAAAATAATGTTCATGTGAGGCAAAAAAAGGGCAGCTGGGATCCTGCGAACATGCGAAAAGCCGTGGAAAAGGTACTGAATAATGAGATGAGTACACGCCAAGCTGCCGAACGCTATCAGATTCCACGAACTACATTGAATGACAGAGTAAGTGCTATTAAAAATAATAAAGAGATATCCATTGAGCCAGTTATGGGTCGTTTTCACAATACTTTTTCACCTGAACATGAAGAAACATTGGCGACACATGTTAAAGACTTGGCCAATAGACTAATGCCTTTAAACAGGCAAGAATTTTTACGTCTTGCTTTTCAACTGGCAGAGAAGTTGAAGTTACCTCACCAGTTTAATAAAGAACAAGAAATGGCAGGGAAAAACTATTATTATTCTTTTATAAAAAGACATAGTGATTTATCATTGCGGAGTGCTGAATCAAAGAGCTTAATGAGAGCAGTAGGATTTAACAGACCTCAGGTTGAGCGTTTCTTTGATGGTTTAGAGACTTTGATACAGAGGTTTAAATTCACTCCTTATAAAATATGGAATTGCGACGAGACTGGTGTCAGCATTGTCCAAAAACATGCCAAAGTTTTAGCTACTAAAAACCAAAAACAAGTAGGAAAACTGACTTCAGCAGAACGTGGAAAGAACGTGAAGGTGCTTTTTGCAATGAGCGCTGGAGGTCAATTTGTTCCACCATATTTTATATTTCCACGAGTCCGAATGAATGAAAGACTAATGGTTAACGCCGCAAATGAGAGCGTAGGCGAAGCTTAGCCAAACGGCTGGATGAATGCCGAATTATTTTTAAAATGGATGCATCATTTTGTGCAGTATTCTAATCCTACAGCCGAGAATTCAGTTCTCCTGATTTTAGATGGACAAGCGAGTCATAAGGACTTAGATGTTATTGAATTTGCCCGGAAAAATAACATCCATATGCTTAGCACCCCACCACATACGACCCATAAGCTACAGCCACTAGATCGTACGTTCATGAAGCCATTTAAATCTGCTTATAATAATGCATGTGACTTGTGGATGAGATTAAATCCTGGTATTAGAATCAGTGAATACGAGATTGCTGGGTTAGTTGCTTCAGCTTTTAATCGAGTTTCTCCCCTAGGCATACACCCCTTTGATAAAAATGTCTTTAATGATTTGGACTTTATTTGTTCTAACATAACCAAAATTACAGAACAACAATCAACGTCAGAATCATTGCCTTCATCTTCCCAACTGCTAGAAGCAACACCTTCAACATCAGAATCGCTGCCTTCATCTTCCCAACTGCTAGAACCAACATCTACTACTCCTGCTTCTGATCTCGTAGCCCATATTACAAATTCTGTGCATTCCGACAACCAAACTACTCTTGCTAATGGAGAATCACAAATTGCTTTTTTGCTGCAATTAGAATTTCAAGAAGAAGCTACAATTGACCTATCCACAGACAATTTTAAAGCTGCACTTACAGAACTCTCACCGGTTCCTGATGCTTCTAAAAGAAGAGCAACTGCCCGGAGTCGTAAAGCTGAAAAAAGCGAAATTATAACTGGTTCTCAAGACAAAAAAATGCTGAAAGAGAAAAAAGCAGGCAAAACAAGCGTCGAATCGCTTAAACGAGGGAAGAATTTACTTGTGGAAAATGACGTTAACAAAAAAAATAAGGTCTCAGGAAAATATGTTCAAAAAGGTAAAAACTTGTTGTCAGGAAGATATGTTAGTAAGAAAAGTAGGAAAAATAAAGATGAAAACCTACCTCCTCCTAGCAGACCGGTTGAAGAAGAGACAGTTTGTCCTTTGTGCACTGAATCTCATGAAGAGGATTGGATACAGTGTGGAAACTGTAATATTTGGGTTCATGAGGCTTGTGCGAACATATCAGAGCTATCCAAACAATATATTTGTGATTTCTGTATTGTTTAATTGGTAATATATTTACTGGCCGGTACTGGAGGCCAATTTTATAAAGTTTGATTTTTCCTTATCTTTAATTTTCATTAATAAAGTGATTATTTTGAAACATTATGATTGTTTATTACTTTCATTGACAGCATAATAGTCCTTTCATACATGACAGGAAGTATTAAACATGTACCTTTTAGCATTTTGATTTTTTTGTTGATAAACCTTAAGGTGACAGTACTGTAGGACTCTCCCCTATATACAAAAATGCAAGAAGTGTGGTTAAAGAAGGAAACTTTATATCTGAATCATTTCCAATATCAAAGAGGCTTAAAAAAGGATGTTGTCTGTCTATCTCCGACCTGAGGAAACAAGTGTCCGTAATGGGAATGGACATAGGCGGTGGTAAATGTCTAACAACTTTATTTTTCGCAGATGATGAATGATGGGGAAGACATGGACTACATGTTTAGAAAACTAAAAAAAGAATATGAAAAATGGGGCCTCAATATGAATACATATGTCAAAGACAGAGTATCTTAAAATAGGAGAAGACAAAGAAGATCCAGATTTGTAAGTTAGGTAATATACGCACAGTACATTACAAAACCACCTTTAGCCATCAATGTTTGGTTGTTTTTACATATTATCTCAAAACACAATAACATTTAACTAAATTTATCCTTTAACACTTAATTAGTTATTTATGTTTATGAACTTATAACTTATACTTCTTACTATTCTCAGGTAGGTACCAAATGTTGCTTTTTAACATAGAGGGCCTTTTCTACTTACGTTATAAGTTAAGTATTATATGAACAGTACATTACAAAATTTATTCTATTCACACTGTAACTCAATAGCACTCTCAAATACATCAATTAACATTTCACTCTACAATAATAAAATTTAAAGAACCCAACTTCTTACACATTTCTGCATTCAGGTACCAAATGTTGAAAAAACATAAAGGGCCTTTTATAAAATCTTTAGTTCACTACCACTGAATTCAGATATCTGTATATTTTGGGATAAACTTACACTTCAAACTACAACATATTGATGGATGCTACTGTTTATTGCTGGCTACTGTCATATTCAGACAAATACCTCAAGTTACACTGACTGTTTTGTTCCAACTTCTGTCCTAACATGTCATTACTGTCATTTCAATCAGTTGCTATCAACAAGTCCTCGTAGACACTTTGTCTCAGTATCTCTCTTTGTATCCTGTTGTAACTTGTACATTCTAGTATATAAAATCAAATAATATAACTTAAAATTAATTTAACAACTTTAAAAGGGTTTTTAGTTTTTACCCATGTATTTAGTGGCTCAAAATATGTTCATCCAGTAAGTATTAATTACATTTTTGTATTAACCTTGGTCAAAATTTTAAATTTCATGCTTTAAAGCAATTTGCTTTAAAATTAAAGTGGTTATACTTTTAGGATAGCACTGATGATGGAATATTGAATCCGAAAACGTTGCGTGATGTAGCCCGATAGGGTGTTTTAATATATACCTTTTATAAAGGAATTTTTAAATAAATTTTTCTTAATTAACAAAAGCAGGATTGGTTTTATAAATGTTGCCATTTAAACAACTACATACAAAGAAGTATCGGGAATTAAATATTGATAACTATTCAATAAAGAATCTTGGCCTAGTCTAGTGACTGCACAACCGTTTCTCAAGATGCTGCCTTTACATGGAAATATTTTCTTACAAAATTTGTTTTATTACCCGGTTAATTACTATACTTAAGTGACGTTTCTCTCCGTATGTCATTTAAGAAGGTTATTATATATTTAGTAAAAGAGTACACTATCAGACAAGATCCAATAAAAAAAAAATCAATTAAGTGTACATTTTAATTATTTCATGTGACTAAAAGAAGTTGATTTAAGCTCGTACAGTTAGATTTAGTAGCTAAAATATTGTAATAGTATGTATTCATAACCGATCTGTTTTAGACGATCGTGTATCAAAAACTTTGTTTGCACCACTTCATTGCTTTAGTCTTAACAACCCTCGGTCGGCCACCCGTTTTATTAAAAATTCCACTCAATTTAAAAAAAAGGTCACAACCGACTGAAGTGAATAGAATGCAGCCAGTCTTCACAAAAAGATAAAAAATAAAGCAGGCCCAATACGCGAACTTAACAATACGTGACCATATCCCATCTGGCGGGGTTTATGGTTTGCAAACCATAAAAAAGTTACCGTTGGCGTTGGTAAGAATTTAATTGTAGATTTGAAAGAGTTCAGGCTACCATATGGAGAGTGTGTTGCGTAAAGGTTCGGAGGTCTTGCGGAAATTGGGTCATTTTTTACAGGAACGTAGTTACTACAGCGGCCGTGAAAAAATTATAGCGAAACATATAATAATAAAATTAATCCACTGCTGTCGGTCATATCGCAACATATAAATAAATAAATTCCGCTTAGCAAATAAATTTTGCTCGCCAACATATAGGTATATTTTTTCTTAAAAAGAGAAAAGCTAATAGTAAAGAGAACATGTTATCTTTGTAACAGTATTAATCTTGTTGAGTAAAATTGTACAAATGTTTTAAACACTTCTTCTTTAAATTTATCTAATTTTAATTACTCTTGAAAATACTAGAATACTTTGGAGGTTTGAGTTATAAACCCGTTTTTATTTTTTAATAATTTTATAAGTTTTTCTTGAAATTCATAAAAATATTTTCTACTACTACCATGTCATCAGTATACAGGATGTTTCATTAAGAATTATCCAGATAGTAACTGGAGAAACCTAAGCACAAAATACGAAGATTTCACCGAAACCACTTAAATAAGATATTCCTACTTACCGAGATACAGAGTTGTTGTAGGAATAGATACTTCCTTTTTCCCCTCATAATCTACACCACTGTCGTACTAATCATGTTTTTTGATTTTAAAAGCAATCTCCATTCACTTCAATATATTTTTAAATTCTATCAGAAAAAATTTCTCCTGACCTTCAGAAATATGTTAGTGGATTTCTGTCTGGTATCGCATAATTCTTGTCGGGTATTAATTTATTGAGCATGCACAAGTATCTTACGTCCCCAAAAAAAATCTAAGAGATTAAAATCAGGACTCCGAGCAGGCCATAAAAACTTACTTCCTCGCCCTATCCATCTATGAGGAAACTGATTGTTCAAATAATTTGACGCACCAAGGAAAAATGTGGTGGGGCGCCATCTTGCATAAAACAAATATATCTTCTTTGGGTTAATGGTAACCCTTCTAGTTCATCAAAAATAGTATTTTGAAGAAATTCCAAATTTTATTGCCGTTGAAATTTGCAGGTAATTCATAGAGAACTATTAAATGATTGTGAAAGTTACAAACACCTCTAAGTGTGAAAGTGGCTTCATCAGTGAAAAGAATATTGCTGACGAAATTATCCTATTCATAACAAATTGGACAAATTCCATTCGTCGAGGAAAATCTGTGTGTAGCAAATTCTGCACTGGAGTAAAATGGTAAGGTCTTAAGTCTTTTTTTTTAATATTTTGAAAACTGAAGCATGGCTTATTCTAGTTATTGCTGATGAACGTCTGGTACTTAACTGAGGTTCATTAGCAATTCTTATTACCACATCATCCTCCTGATTCACTGTAATTATTTTTGGACGTCTTAGATCTTGCTTTGGACAGAATTGACCAGTTTCCGCTAACCGGTCTTAAATATTTTTAAAAGTCCTGTAATGGGGATGTCGTCTGTTTGGGCTATAATTGTCAACATTTTTGAGCAGCAGCACGCAGTGTATAATTTGCTAAACACAAATAATATCCCACATTTCCGCATTTTAAAAATTTTTATGACGTGGCATTTTCACAAAAAACTCTACAATAACAGTAAGGGATCTTCCGCTTTTCAATTCTAATTATCGGTCTGAGAGTTGTAACACAAATAAATGACATCAGCCTACTGAAATGAGCCCTACAACTTGTTGGTAATTTCTGAAAGAGTGATTTCATGATTCTAAGTTAAATAAATATAATAACAATTAAAGACCCATGAAGATTTACGATTAGAATTATTAAAATTTATGAGCAGCTTGTTTAAATTATCATAGCAAAAAATAAGATTATTGGTGAAATCATTATATCAAAACAACGTGGTGAAATCATTATAGCGACAGTGACGTAGATTGTGAGGAAAAAAAGGAGTATCTATCCCTACAGCACTCTGCCTCTGGTAACAGCGGAGAACTATCTTTTAACACTAGTTAAGGTATCCTAACGTGTATAAACTGTTTGTAAAGTTTTAACAAAAAATATTGGAAGGACAAGTTTTTAAAACCATGAGCTAAAATCATTTTAGAATATTAGTAATAAAACACTCTCTATCTCGGTAAGAAGAAATATTTTATTTAAGTGTTAAATCTTCGTATTTTGTGCTAAGGTTTCTCCAGTTACTACAGTGGTGTTAAAAATTCCTGCATCACTTTACCAAATACATGAAAACAGAAGTTTAATGCATTTACCTTAAATATTATTTAACTATTTACTATTTACATTAAACAAGCACTTAAACAAAATATTATAAAACACGGCAAAAATTTTGATTAATAAAAAAAATGCAGTTCAGAAAATTTTTTATTCAATATTACCAAAATTAGGCTATTAACATCAAGACGATATTGTACATCACATTGAAGTAATTTAAACTAATTTTAATATTTAATTGGCCAGCCCTTGTTTTTAATAACTAGTTCACATCTTTTGGGCATGGAATGCATTCATTTTTGCAGTTCCTCCATAGAAATACAGTGATGCCAAGCGTGGATTAGAGATTAGATTAGTTTCGTTTTATTTGTGGGTTTGCTTTTGGAAATGATGTTTGATATCCTTTGCCACAAATTCTGGATGGGATTGAGATCCGGGGATTGCGCTGGCCAGACCATCCTATCAATTTCATTACTCTCCATCCAAGCGTTAACCAATTTTGCTCTATGGCACGTAGCATTATCGTCCTGAAAAATAAATTTTTCTTCGCCAACCAGGTCTTTTCCACTACGCAGCATCTTATTCTGTAGTACCTTAATGTATTAGGTAGCATTCATCATCTCAGAGACAACATGTAGGCGATCAACTCCTCGAGCGGACATGCAACCCCATATCATAACGAAGGTTAGATGTTTAATTGTGGGAAAAACACATTTTGAAAAAAATTCTTCACCAGGAAATCTTCTGACGTAGGTGCATTTCCAGCATGATTATTAATATTGAAAGTGGATTTATTACTAAAAAGTACACTCTGCCACTGCTCTGCTGTCCAGATTCGATGTTCCTTGGCCCATTTCAAACGGTGCAATTTTTGCTTTTCTGAAAGCAGTGGTTTCTTCCGTGCCTTACATCCTCTAAGTCTAAAACTAAGCAGTCTTTTTCTCACAGTGGAAGTGCACACGCTTACACATGTAGATTCAGACCACAGCTTCGTCAATTGGGTGGAATTAAGGATTCTGTCTGCCAGACTTGTTCTTCTTAACGCAGCGTCATCCCGAACAGAAGTTTTCTTTGGTCGACCACTACGCGGTCTGTCGTCGATTTTTCCTTGTTCAGCATACTTCTTAATGACTCTAATTACTGTAGATTGATTATAGTTTACTGCGGATACTATTTCGCGACTAGATTTGTCGTTTTTATAGTGAAAAATAATTTCAAAACGCTTTTCGTCCGATAATTTAGTTTGTTGATGACATTTTGACCTTTTTATCAAAAATCAAAGAGCGAATAAATGTGTTAGGGTAACTACAGTGTTTACATAGTCAAAATATGTGGCAAATTTGTCATTAAGATTCAATTTATTAGTACTTTAACGACTTAATAATCACCTCATAATTTTCTCGGATTATGGGAAATCACTTCAATCAGATTATTTTAATCTTTTCTGTAGAATTTTGAGCTTATAATTAAAAAAACATTAGTAAGTGTACCGATAATGCTAATTATGTACAAATACTTATTTAAACTTAATTAGCGAAAATATACAAAACAGTTGTGTTAAACCTCAAAAACTTAAGGCGCTTAGGTGATGCAGGACTTTTTAGCACCACTGTATATGGACAAGTCTTAATGAAACACTCTGTATTACTAAACATCAAGAAACGTTACCTCGGAATTTCTACTCTATCTGATATAGCACAGATTTTAATAGATATGGGTTTAGCTTAGGTCTTAATAGAACCTTATTCTTTATGGTATTCCGGATATTAGTTATTTAATCGTTCACATATTTCACATTCTCATATTCTTCTATTATTTAATCTCATTAATAGAGATATAAACAAAAAATACATTTTTTTTCTGGAGACCAACTGTAAATCATTCATCTTCCATTTATTTGTTATACTCATACGAGCATATACAAATCATGCAAAATATGTGTAATTATTTCTCTGTCATATAGTCTGCAAGTTAAGTTTTTATAAAACAGTCTCAAACTGTGTAATATTATACTATGCTTCTTACAATATTTCCAGAATTTATAAGAAGGGACGGAGTAGAGGAGTCGTTTCGATGATTTTTATTAAAATTTCGGACAAAGTCTTTTCGAACTGAATTTTTATTTTGTCGGCAATTATACGAAAGGTGACCAGGTTTGTAGTATATATTGCATGCTTTTTGCGAAGGAAACTGATACTTTGCAATCTCTGCTTGCAATTTAGTTTGTTGCACCTAAGCTAGAGCAAGAGCAGTTGCTGACTCAAGACTATCTGGTTTTTGAGACTTGACAAGTAGTGATAGGTCTTTGTGTAAACATGTAAGGCTTGCTTTTTGAGGACTTGTAAGAGAGCTTTTTTAGATTCACCTATTATATTAAAGTCTAGGTCATTGATAACTTTGAGGTATACTGTTTTGATTCTGCTGGCAGAGAAAATAACATTCTCTTTAATCTCTTGTTTGCAGGAATTTAATTCGAGTTACCATTGTGTGAGAGTATGTTTTTTGGAGTATATTTCAAGAAGATGTAATTTAATTTAAGCTCAATTTTCAAAATCATGGGTATCAGTTAAAGTGACAGCATTATCGGTCGATCTGGTATAGATAATGCAAAAAAGAATATCAGTTTTATCGGAAGAGAGATTCCTTAGCAATATCACAGTTACCGAAAAATTCAATCAGTTTTGATTTATTACCATCAAATTTTATTAACATATTCTCGGTACTTTCTAATGAGATAGACAATTTTGTTTTTTTCTGTTTTAAACGCTTTTAAAATATTAGGATATAGAGACATGTAATGAAATAATATTATCAAGAATAAACTGAACATTACATAAAGAAGATATGCTGCATGACTCTAATGGATTCTATGGTTTCTATGGATCCTACGGCTCCTATGGATTGATATTGAACTGGAAATTGACGTGGAACTGTAACCTGGTGTGGAACTGGAACTTTATGTGGAACTGGAATTCGATGTGGAAATGGAACTGGAACTCGATGTGGAAATGGAACTGGAACTGGTCGGCTGCTAGTATCTGAATTTAACTAGCTGGTAGTTATATGTGGCTTGACATACTTTAGTTGATGGTCTCTTGTCTTCTGGTACAAGGTTTTTCCCATCATGATTGAAAAGATGAAGAGATGGTTACAAATTGAAGCTGGTTTAGTATCGATTATCCAATTTTACAGTTTACTTTTCTTTGTTGTTTCTTCACAATCTTCTGACACCAGTTTTTTAATAGGTTCTTGTCGAAGAGAAAACACTTGGCAATTTAATATTTTAATATACAAATAGCGAAGATTTGTACAAAAATATCAAATAAGTACAACTATAAGTAACACTAAATATAAGTAACCAGTGATTAAATAGGAAACAGTAATACAAAGAGTCTGCGTATTATATCTGAGTGCATCTTGTGAACTGACGTAATGAACTGGTATGTATCCCTATTTTGCTCTGACTTTTAATCCTCTTATTAACTAAACAGAGACAAAACTAAATAGTCAATAATTGATTTTATACAACACAATTTTACCGTAAATAGCTAATTTAATATTAACTAGAGTAAAGGTATTATTTAGACAAAAAGCATAATAAGGAAACAGCACTTATTATGTTTGAATTAGATTATAATTTGAACTTTAACACTTTTTGCGTCTTAAACCGGAAAATGATTGATCTATTTTAATAAAGATTAGAAATCTTGTTATTTACGCATTGAGAAAAACAATGCAAAGTTTATTCAGGTACATTACAATGTAGTGACTGGAGCATGTGCAATAAGGAAACCTGCTTATTTCCGCAGTGTTTCAGTCCCTTTAGCGCAATCCGTCTAATGTTCATATGATTTGCTTATACGGCTATACTCAGTGGGAATTAATGGTTTTTCAGATTCAAACATTTTTCCAGTCACGGACAGTTACTAGAAAGAAATATTTCATAGCTGCTCCTCTAGCAAGTTCATAAACCATATCTATTAAATGAAAAAGACAGTCAAGATTTGATTTCACGTACAAAGCGTCTATGAGACATGAAGAATCTAAAATTTACATTCCACGACATGTCTCCTTAACTAAGCAGAAATCATTAGCGAATTGATGATTTCGCACAATTCGCTAATGATTTCTGTTTAGTTGAGGAGACATGTCGTGGAATGCAAATTTTAGATTCTCCATGTCTCTATTAACATCTTTATCAACGCCTGCTTTGCCTTGCAATTTTTAGAAGGCTCAGATTAAAGCAGAAATCTGAATTGTGTTTCGAAACTATTTTACGGATTTATTATCAGATGTCGCTATTGCGTCTGTTTTGAAGCCATTTTAGTGTTGCTTCTTAAAGACAGGAAGGATTTATTTTTCACGTTGAGAACGCCTATGAATATCTATTCTGATGAGCCTTAATAAGACGAAATACGTATAAACAGATACATAGACGCTTTGTACGTGAAATCAAATCTTGACTATCTTTTTCATTTTATTCGGATCTACTCTGTATGAGTACAAGAAACCAATTGGCTAATGATTTCTGCTTAGTTGAGGAGACATATCGTGGAATGCAAATTTTAGATTCCCCATGTCTCTATTAACATCTTCATCATCGTCTGCTTTGCCTTGCAATTTTTAGAAGGCTCAGATTAAAGCAGAAATCTGAATTGTGTTTCGAAACTATTTTACGGATTCATATCTATTAACTCTATCGTTGCTTAGTATTCCCCGATAAACGGACCCTCATACTAGTGTGACATTGTTATGCTCAGCCTTTTGTTAAGCCTTTGGGTCTGGTATTACACAAAGGTACTCGAGAGTGAGCTGTCTTATCGATATGCCACATTCTCGAATGACCTTGATTTATATTTTCAGACAAATAGAAAGATTTTTTTGGACATTTATTACATTTATTACACTGAGAAATAATGAACAATAGTAAACATAAAAACATAAAAAATACATAAATACAAAAATTAGACTATCCTGTATCTTATCAGGCGTTGTATTGTTGTCAGTAAGAAGTACGTACCTTGTATGTAATATTCTATTAGCTAGTCTTTGCTTTTTGATCTTTTCTTTTCTTTCATACCGAGATATTTTCTACATACAATTTAATTTTTTTGGCAAAACTCATACTTTACACCTTGAGTTTACCAGGTAGCTACGGAAAAAATAACTTTGTTAAAATTTCTCATCGTCGCTTCTCAAGATAATAATAAAAATAATTCAGACGTGCTTGAACACTGTTACGGATGTCAAAGGTTGAAATTGGGTTTCGTTTTGTTTACGACATCTTTGATGGCTTTTGAACAATAAATGTCATCGTAAAAATTTAAGATTTTTCAACAAATAGGTCATTCGATTTGGCCCAGACTTAAAGGTATTTTTCTTAATTAACAAAAGCTGTAATCAACCAAGGTGAAGTCAAGAAAAAAGTACCGTTTTGAGCTTTAAAATGATATTTATTATTTAGAGAAATTCGGATGATTTTCCGGTAACCATGAACCAAAGAATTACTAAAATATGCATGTAATATACACTTAAATACCCGTCAAATGTGCACCAGTAATATTTAAATATACATTTATAATTTATATACCTATACAGTGTGTTCACATATGGCGAAACTTTTTTTCTTTTAACGGAAAATGTCATTATTAGTAAAAAGTTTTTATTATTTTATTAACAGCATAAAATGAAATAAAACGTAAGTATTTTAAAACTTGCAATATTTTATAATCAACTTTATGTACATTTCTATAAAAGCTTTGAAATGTAATAAGAGCTGTGATAAGTGTAATAAGCGTAAGTAAATCTAGTAAGTGACGTCAACGTTTTGGTGACGTTTACATTCTGTTGCTGACGCCCCTGTTTCACAAAAAGGTACGCGTCATATCTCTCAAACACGTAATGTAATTTGTAATAATCTAAACTACTTTTGCAGTTAATAGTAATTTAGTATAAAACTGGTATTTTTTTCAAACATTTTCAAAAATCATAGCAAAATAATAACGCCTTTGTTAAAGTTATGGAAGATTTTTTGATTTGGGGAATAATTACAACACTTGGTTGGTCTGCCAGTCCTTAAAGGCTGATACACGGAGCATAGGCTGATCCATCTTAGAGCCCATCCACTATCTGAAGACTGGACAGCAGATTAAGTAACTCCCTTTCCAGCAAAAGGGTTACTAAGAACCATTATATTTTTATCAACTTAATACTCTAAATTTCAATTTTTTTTATAATATATATCTTGGATACTTAGGCATTCAGTCTAAGTGGGTTACAAAACAGGTTTGTGCACAATCCCTGGGTAGTACCCTCAACTTGCTGAATCCTTTTACTTGTTTGAATTTTGCCATTCCCTATTTACTTTGAATTTATTTATTTATTAATATTTTACATAACCCTTATGATATGTGGTCAGGATATAATTATCCAATTTGATGGTCATTTGTATATACCATCACATATCAAATTGATGTAATACTGTTCTAATGTCTTAACTGACTATTCTTATACTTTTAAACTGCCCTTTTGTAACTTATATAAGTATTTAATTGTTTTATAATATTTTAATTATTATTTATTCCAAGTGAGTTATCCAAACAGTAATCCCAGACCATTTTACCTCATTGCCAGAGGACAGTGTAAATCAATTGTTGTTTAAAACTTAATATTTTATTTTATTGGGTTTCTGAACTTTTTATTGAGAATGACATTTTTCGCTAAAGATAAAAATGGAAAACTTTTTCCCTCGGCACACCATGCACAGACACATTGTATAATTAAGTAAATTTCGTACAGATTTTTAAAATTTCAATATTCATCATAATGGAATTATAATATATTTTCCCCCATATTAATTTTAGCAATAGGTTTAATTCCCTGACTATAATATGAATAGATCCTATTTCTACGCTAAAAATAACAATTTGTAAAGTTCAATGCAACCAGTAGATCTATAGCCTTTTAAACTTATTTTTTTGTACGTTCGTTCATTCAGCACTTTATACGTATATAGAAATAAACTGACAGTAATGCTAATGGTGATAACTTGAATACATCTAGTTTGCTTCCGCAATCGCAATTGAAATTGGACACAGTTCGTTTAGTAAATATTTGGATCAGCCTCTCACATCGTTATATTAGTCAATGAGTTTTCCACCAAGGGTTGTATAATCAGGGATTAAAAAAAAAACTTTTCGATCCTATTTGGTTATTCCATTATCTTATTTCTTTTTCGTAGATAAGCCTGTTTTGTTATCCCCAGATGTTGTCAAATTTTATGTTCAGGTACAACTATATCTTTCTAAAATTTAAAAGGAAAATTTCCAGTAGTTGGCTGTATACCATAGTTAAAAAAAATTACAATGAAGTAAAATCTTCTGTTCCGTCTTATTATAACTTATTTCGATTATTTTTCGATTTTATTTTATTTAGATTGATAGTTGTAATTTTTAAAGTTTTGGCTAAATTTTAGTTTCCAGAAATCTACTTAAAGATTAAAATATACTCAGTGACATTAGAAGTGTTACACCCAGAAGGAATAATTTTTTGAACTTAATTTTTTGGCAACATGGTAGATTTACATCAAGAATGAAACGATAACGTTGTCAAGAATTTTTATTAACAAGTAATCAAAAAAAAATTAATAATGTGTTTGGCGACCCCGTAGCTGAATACACTCCTGTATACGTCTAGGCATTGACAAAATGAGATGATCGATGTCTGCTTGTGGCACCTCGTTCCAAGCAACTTGAACTTCATGTATTAACTGTGCCAGAGTCTGTGGTGGATGGTGCAAAGTGGACAGTCTCCTTCCCATCATATCCCATACATGTTTGATAGGATTTAAATCCGGAGCACGGGGTGGCCACGGCAAAACATTAACGCCAGCTTCTTGGAGAAAGTCCATAGATTGACAAGCAATGTGGGGACGCGCGTTGTCTTGCTGAAAAAGGACGTCTCGACGGCCGTCGAGATAAGGCAGTAAAATGGTTTGTAAGATGTCATCAACATAACGCGCAGCCGTCATATTGCCTTGAATAAACACAAGTGGTGATCGGCTACCCTAGGCAATAGCCCCCCAAACCATTACTCCAACTGTCCTGTGTACATGTCTCTCAACAGCAAATCCGATATCTCATCGCTCTCCACGGCGGCGTCTTACCATCCTACGACCATCATGCATTCCTAAACAGAATCTTGATTCATCGCTGAATGCTACATTACGCCATTCTGCTACCCAATGCTACCGTTCTCTGCACCAATTCAAACGTTGATGACAGTGATCCGCAGTCACAGGAAGCACTAGTCGTGGGCGGAATAAAACCAGTCTAGAGGCTCGAATGCGACGATATAGTGTACGCATACTAACAGGTCTACCTACTACTCCAAACCATTGGTCAGCAATTTGACGCGTAGTAGCAAAATGGTCTCGCAGAGCAAGTAATCCAAAGCGCCTATCTTGACGCTCTGTGGTACGCCTTGGTTGACCAGTAGGTCTTCTTCGTGTTCCTCTACCTTCGTTTGTCTACACACGACAGACACGTATAACCGTCATTACCGTACAATTAACGCGACGGCCTATTTCGCGATACGACAAACCCATATCTCTATACGCAATAATTCTGCCCCTGTCAAAATCGCCTACATGGTGGTAATTTTTATGTCTTCGAACTCGAGACATTTTCTTACAATGAATACAGTTACACTGAGGAATAATAACTAAAAATTTCTATACAAACCGGTTTTTACAAATCGGTATCTTCACAAAAAAATTTAAAGGTAAAACTTTATTTTTACAAAAAGTAGAAAAGATAAAACATTGATACTGTTATCATAGCATGTTTTAAATGTTGTCATTCTGTTGTCAAAAAATTAAGTTCATGAATTTATTCCTTCTAGGTGTAACACTTCTAATGTCATTGAGTATATTTATTAGTTTTACTACAATATGAATGATTTTGTAATTTACGTTTTTACCCCAAGGTAAAATTATGTAGTTCTTAGTAACGCCCTCTCCTCTACTAGGGGTTTCTGTTAGGCATTTGTAATGTATTTTTAGTAGTATAGAACGAAACTCAGTTCTGTAAACATGTATAGTAAGCAATAAATAGTTCTATGAAAATTGTCGTCGTATATTATTTTAATTTAATAAAAACAATATTTTATAGCAAAAATATATCCCACAGTAAACTAATCGTGGGTCAAGACAACTTCCTTTTGTAAAATGGTATAACATTTTTGTAATTATCCAAAATGGATTTATAAATTTTCAAATAACGTTTTATAAATTCCAAATTCCAGAATTCATAAAAAAGAATATTTCAACAAAGAAAAAAAGATGGAGAATAGTAATATCGAATACGATATAGAAAGATAGTCAACCAAAAAATAATATAAGGAAACAGCAATGATAAGTAAAATAAAAAACTATTTAGCTTATACATATACATATACAATCAAAAGATCCCAACAAAGTGATATTAAAGACTTAAAGTAATATTACATAAAACAAGACCAGACCAGGCTTAAAAATAATAGACAAATCAGTCTTCTAAACCACATTATATAAAATATATTCTCGCATATTAACATTAATATTAGACACCGGATTTCTTTAAGCCAAAACTGGATTTCTTTTTGTTGTGGTAAAATCTCTTGCTTGGATAAAACTCGCGTGCGTAAAATTGATACACTAGTTTCTACTTTATTTTTACTGAAAAACTTGCAACTAACTGATTACAAAAAATGTACTTCACTCACAAATAAAGCCTATAGCCATCTTGATCTTCTCCTTCTTTCTGCGCGTCTGCTGTCACTTTTCAACCAAGGGTGTGGATATCTGCACCCACTCTAACCGCAACTGCAGTCGTGTTTACATTCGTAACATACCCGCCGCCTTGAAAAGTGTTAACACTTTTAACTATGCCCTGTGCTTCAGTCGGTAATATACAAAGTTTTGATCCGGGTCGTTTAAACATTTTATTGTTTATACGGACCACTTGCACTACTCCATCAGTTCGTGGATGAACTTGTTCGACCTTTGCCATTGGCCAACTTAAGGTTAGAGGGTGTTCATCTATCACTAGGACAATATCCACTTGGTTCTGTAGTTCAGCAAGATATTTTCTCCTCCATCTTCTCCAAAAATGGTGGAGTATTTTTTGTAATCGCTCGAAACGCTGGAGACGATTTTCTGGTATTTGACTGACATCTCTGTCTGGCAGCAACACTAAGTGAGCGGGAGTCAAAGGATTTAACTAATCAGGAAAGGATGTTATAGGGCATAAATGACGTGAATTAAGAATTGATTCGACCTAAATAAGTACTGTGTAAAATTCTTCTAGATTTAAATGTGCTTCTCCCACAACCCTCTTAAAATGAAATTAAAACTCTTAACCCCGACTTCCCAGATCCCTCCGAAGTTTGGCGCAATGGAAGGTATGAAATGCCAATCTATTCCTTGCTCGGTGAAGTAACTATTGAATTCTTCCAATATCGCTTATTTTTTTGAACATTCCATTATCTGAATAAACCTTACTTGGTTTTCCAAATCAAATTGTTTAAAAGCAGCTAGAAAACAAGCAGTGGTTAGATCAGATGTAACCTCTAGGTGCACAGCCTGTGTCGACATACAAATATACATACCTAGCTTTTTATTAATTTATAACCTCTAGTCAATCGATCTTTTAACAAAAACGGACCCGCGAAATTCGTTCCTATATTAATAAAAGGTAAATATTGTGTTATTCGTGTAGCTAGTAATTCTCTCATAATGTAATTACCAGGTATAGGCTTTGCTCTAATGCATGATATACAGTTCCTGACAATTCCCTTGCAAATATTACGTCCAGATATTGGCCAAAACCTTTCTCGAATCGAAGCCAACAACATAGTTAGCCCACAATGCATCAATCGTTGACGCTCAGATTTTAAAATTAAACGTTTGTCAACGTAAATGTTGTCAGTACTCGTCTTTTGTTACATAGCCATTTTCTGAGTTGAAATCCTGCACTCGCTAGAATGGATGTAACTTGTGCTTGTAAAGCCAGTAATTCATACTCACTATCTGCTTCTTCTAGATAATCATCCATATAGAAAGACCTTTTTATCGATTCACTTGCCTTAGGATTATTTATTTCATGTTCACTTGCTAATTGTGTTAATCAGCGTACAGCTAAATAAGGAGCTGAAGCCGTACCGTACGTCAGTGCATTAAGCTGATAACATTTTAACTCATCATCTGCGTTTTGACTCCAAAATATTCTTTGTAATTTATGTTGTTCGGGAGTTAAGTGAATTATTTGATACATCTATGATATATATGCAGTCATAACAAATTGATACTTTCAAAACCGGAGAACTATTGAAAAAAGATTATCTTGCAAAGTCGATCCTACACATTGTAGGATCTTCATTGAAGCATCAAAAATACTGCTCGAACACGTGTAGTTTTGCTTGTTTCGCGAACAACTGCATGATGAGGCATATAGTAAGCTAATTGTTGCTCTCCTTCTTCATCAATCGCACTCATATGTACCGATTGTAAGTATTCTTGCATAAACATATCATAATTGCGTTTTAGCTCGGGATTTTTTAAGAGCCTACTCTTTTGTGAAAATATCTTTGTAAAGCACTCTTACGTGAATCACCGAGATCTGTTAAATTTTCCTTAAATGAAATCAATACAATGAACACCAAATCGGCTAAAGAATTCTTTAACAAGTACCTCTGCAACGGTAGCAGCTTCTTGATTTGGTATCGCATAAGCCTCAGTCCATTTCGTAAAATAATCCATGGCTATCAGGATATATTTATTTCCATCACTTGTCTCTGGAAGTGGACCTGCAATGTCGATTGCTACTCTTTCCATGGGACTATTAACATTGTACTGTCTCATGGGTGCCCTCTTTTTACCAGCTGGACCATTACTGGTTGCACACAGTTCACATTTCCGGCACCATCTTCTTACATCATCTTTACAGTTCACTCAATAGAACCGTTCTCGAACCTTTTGCAGAGTCTTCGTGATACCAAAGTGTCCACCTGATGCACCGTCATGCAACTGACGCAATACTTCTGACACTTTACTTTTAGGTACAATTAACTGAAGCTTAGTTTCTGTACCATCATCGTTCTCAAAGGTTCTATACAGAAGATCATCTTTCAGCACTAGGCAATTCCATTGGCTCCTGTAACACTTGACTTCTGGACTACATGCACTAATGTCTTGCCAAGAAGGTCTTTCACTTCGACGCATCCAATCCAATACTCTTTTTATACATGGATCATCTGCTTGAGCGTCTTGTAGCTGTTGAGGCTGCCATTGCTCATTAATGACGGTGGTTCGTCTCACGGGGCAAAGTCGTTCTTCTAATTTAAGACAGTGATTACAATTTGCACTGCACGGCCGTCTCGAAAGGGCATCAGCATTTGAATGAACTCTGCCAGCCCTGTGTTCGATCTCGTAATCATATTCTTGTAATCGTTCTAACCATCTTGCCATCTGGCCCTCTGGATTACGAAATTGTAGGAGCCATTTTAGAGCAGCGTGATCCGTGCGAAGAAGAAACTTTCTGCCATACAAGTATTTATGGAAATGCTCACAAGCCTTCACTACGCCTAGCAATTCTCTCCTGGTAACGCAATAGTTTCTTTCTGGTTTTGACAAGACTTTGCTAAAGTAAGCGATGACTTTCTCCTGCCCATCTTGGATTTGGGAAAGAACAGCTCCTATTGCACTGTTGCTTGCATCGGTGTCCAACACAAATTTTCCTGTCTGTCTAGGGTAGCTTAAAATCGGTGCGCTGATCAGAGCCATTTGTAAGTGTTCGAAAGCTCTTTGACACTCTTCGCTCCATGTATATTCTTTGCCTTCTTCTGTCAACTTTGTTAATGGCTTGGAGATGTTGGCAAATCCTTTGACAAAACGTCGGTAATATGTACATAGGCCAAGAAAACTTCTAATTTCGTGTTTATCTCTTGGTACTGGCCAATCCTTAATTGCTGCAAGTTTTTCAGGATCAGCTGTTACACCATTACTTGCTACGATATGTCCCAAGTACTTCACTTCTCGTCGAAACAAGTGACATTTCTTCGGACTCAACTTCAGATTCGCTACCCGCAATCGTTGAAAGACTTCTGTTAGATTATTGGCATGTTCATTGAAAGATCTTCCAACTACAATTACATCATCCAAATAGACCAGGCATGTTTTCCATATTAGACCTCTTAAAACTGCATCCATTAATCTTTTAAGTGTGGCCGGGGCATTACATAAACCAAAGGGCATAACTGTGAACTGCCAAAGCCCTGATCATATCGAGAATGCGGTTTTTTCACGATCGGCTGGCTCCATGTCTACTTGCCAATATCCACTTTTCAGATCGAGTGTGGAGAACCAACGAGAACCAGAAAGTGTATCCAAAGTATCGTCTATTCTGGGCAAAGGATAACTATCTTTTTTAGTTACTGCATTCAGCTGTCGGTAGTCAATACAAAAACGTGTTGAACCATCTTTCTTCTTTACTAGGACTACTGGTGATGTCCATGGACTGTTTGATGGTTCAATTACCCCTTGTTTGTTCATATCTTTGATGATGTCTTCGGCTTCATCTCTTTTCGCAAATGGAAGTCGTCTAGGTTGTTGTCTGATTGGCTGAGCGTCTCCGGTATTAATTTTATGCTTTACTATGCTTGTTTTGCCATTATCCTTCTTATCCATGGCAAAAGCATCTTGAAATTCTATCAGCATAGACTTCACTTTTTTAGTTCGTTCATCATCAAGATCTTGGCACGTTATAATCATCGTCTCAACAAGCTTCTTTGGATACTTAGATTTCGACGGTTTCTCATTAGTATTCATGGAACAAATCGAAGCCACGGGAACACACTGTCCGATCAAAGTTCTTTTACTTAACTTAATAGCAGTTCCCTTTAAATTCATAACTCTTACAGGAACAACATCTCGAATTCTCACCAAAGCTTTTGCCGTTAGGAACTCGGCATTATTCACATCTTCGACCATCCTTAAACTTCCCTCTCGGCAGTAACCATCATGTCTGGTCATCAAAATTTTCTCACTATTACCGGGTATTGTTACGTCACAAGTAGTTATTAAGCTGATAACATCTTCTTTGTCTTCATGAAACGGCAACTCTTTACCACTGATCTCGAGAACTCCATCTTTGACATTCAATACAGTCCCAACTTTCCTTAGTAAATCCATCCCCAATATGAACTCATCGGAGATCTCTGCAATTAATACTGTATGTTTCACTGTGGTCTGGCCAATGGATACTGATGTATTAGCCTCGCCATATGTATTAATTATCTCACCAGTTGCTGTTCTAAGCTTTACTGTTGCAGGCAATAATTTAAGATGGCCTCATACTACTTCTGGCCGTGCAATAGTTCTGGTTGCACCTGTATATACCAAAAACGATCTACATTTATTATTGATACGACCCTCTATGTACAAGCTATGAATTCCACCTGAGGACGTAATGTTCACAGTTACTATGGGGGCTGTGTTTCTCGAGGTCGGCAGTTGCCCCTTGTTGTCGACCCGTTCTAGTTTTCCGACTGTTGTATCATTTTCTTGCAATTACGGCGAATATGACCTACGTCACCGCAATTCCAACATCTGGGCTCGCGTCTCTTTGGCATCGTGTTACGAACTACTTTTCGTACCATTTCTTCCAGACGTTCATCGTTTGGTTCGTCGCCTTCTTCAATGATTCTTACTCGATGACTCCGTGAAGTTTGACTAGCTGTTTCATGTTCCAAGGCAATAGCGAGCGCTTCATCTAGAACTTTCGGTCTTGCTAGTCGTAAAGCTTTCTGTAATTCACTTTCTTTTAACCCATTGACGAAGGTATCTACAGCAATTTCTTCTAAAATGTTGTCTGGTACATCCGGATAAACCAACCGCACTATACGAGCAACATCTGCTTCAAACTCTTGCAAATTTTCACTTGCTCGTTGAATTCTACTTCTTAGTTGCGCCTTGTAGACTTGTTGTAGATGGGCATCTCCATAACGTTTGTCTAGTCGGGTAAACAAGGTCTGGTAACATTTTTCTTGACCCTTAGGAATCGATATTAGGATATCTGCAGCATCACCTCGTAAAGCAGCAGTCAAGGAAACAGCTTTTTCTTGTTCTGTCCAATGATTGGCTGTCGAAATAGCTTCGAATTGTCTAAGGTATATGGACCAAGAAGACTTTCCATCAAATGGTGGCAATTTAAATGTCATATTATGTGTCGTTTCGTCTCTAGGTGATTCTTCCTTCACTGCCGGATCTAAGGCTATCGTATTAACTGGTGGTAGCACTTTTGTGTTAGTTATCATGGTCTCTAATTGTTTGATCTTCTCTTCTACGTCTTCTATCTTGTCGTTTACATTTTTCTGTATCTTATCAAATGTTCTTGAGACTTCTTCAAATTTCTCATTGTTTTGATTACATACTTTGTCGAATCTTCTAGACATATTTTCGAATTTCTCGTCGTTTTGTCTAGCTGTTTCTTTAATAATTTGAGAAGTTGCTTCAATCATTTGAGACGTTTCATCGAATCTTTTGGAAACAGTCTCGAATTTTCCATCAATTATTTTAGTTAAAACGGTTTCGTCTGCTGACTGGAACTGGAATGTCTCTGGGTCTTCTCCATTCTTGTTGAGAACAGTCTTCAGTCGTTCTTGGAGTATCTTCTTGGACCCACTGCAGTCTTCATCGCGTTCTTCTAGCTGCTCACGCAACTGTTTTACTGAAAGTTCTACTAGTAGCATCTTTGGTCAGGCACACACGTACTTTTTAAATGTTCTTTTATATAAAGATCACTACGCGGATGTTCCCGACGAATAATACTTTTTTTTTCAAAAGTCTTTTTCAAAAGTCACTGTTGAATTTATATTTTCCTTTACTCACACCGTAACACCAACTGTAGCGTGATTAAATAAAACGAGCGGTTCGAATTTATATAACTATATTTATTTATAAGTTTACAGTTCGGTACTCTCTTATCAACTAACTCTACTTCTAACATTGTTACCTATATATACCAAAACTATTATGTTCTGGCGTAGTCCCACCTCTAATTCGCCTACGTGACCGGTTATTCTCTCTCGCACTCGATACACCGAGAAGCTTCTGGAAGGGTATTAGCGATGCAATGCAACCGTTACCTGGCCATGTCAAAAGTATGTTCGTAACAATTATTTCTAATTCTTTGGCGGTTCTATCGTCTAAATGCGCCGAAAGGCTCCCGAAAAACTTACTTTGCCTAGACAGTTGATCTTTTAATATCCCCCTCTCCCTCTGTTAATTTCAGCATTTATCTAAGTACTATTTCAACCCAAATAAAACTCATTTCGAAATATAGAAAATATATGGTAACGGTAAATTAAATGGAAAAATATAAGGAAAAACTCACCTTTGTTGAGGTCCATTTACACGTGTTTCTAATCGCTTGCACCGGTTTTTCTCAATATTCGTCTCGTTGGAGCAGCAATGTTGGGGTAAAATCGCTTGTTTGGATAAAACTCGCTTGCGTAAAATTGAAACATCAGTTTCTACTTTATTTTTACTAAAAAACTTATACACAACTGATTACAAAAATTGTACTTCTACTCTCTAATAAAGTCTATATCCATCTTGATCTTCTTCTTCTTTCTGCGCGTCTGCTCCCACTTTTCAATCAAGGGTGTGGACAACTGCACCCACTCTAACCGCAACTGCACTCATGTTTAATTCTCCGTAACACTTTTAACCAACAGAGCAAGCAGGTTTCCACTCAGAATAAGGGACGAACTACCAAATGCAATATTTAAAAGTATTAATACAGAAAACAATTCTAATAATAGAATGATTGACATGAATCAAACAAGAGAACCAAATCAACAAATCGTGCAATCTCAATTTACTTTCACATCACAACCTTACATACCAACATTAACACCCTAACTAACTAAAGTCTTTGCTAACTATTCTGATATTAAAATTGCAACTAAAAATGTTAAAACATTAGCATCATTGTATACAAAAACTAAATCACCTATTAGCATTATGGAAAGCTCAAATGTAGTTTATATAATAACATGCGAAAATATTAATAAGTCATACATCGGACACACATCTAGAAATCTAATAGGCAGACTAACATCACATAAAAGTGACCTTAGAAATAATAAAAATACGTGTGCATTAATAAATCATGCAATTAATAAAAATCATTCATTTAATTTCAATGAAACTAATATATTAAGACGTGAAAACCAATTAAATAAAAGAGAATTCTTAGAAATGGTATGCATAAATAAATATCAATGCGGTAATAAAAAAACTGATATTGATAAACTAAGCAATATCTATAATTACATTCTATCTTACGAAAATTAATACTATAATTTTCTAATATTAGATTTTCTGACTATAAATACTATAATTTCAAAAAATTTTAATATTCATATTTGGCGCCACTTTGTACGTAACTATAATAACAATCTAAAGCAAAAACTATATAATTTTAATAAGATAAGTTTTAATGTTTTGTAAATTTGAAAATTTAATGGATTAATCTCATGTTGTAAGTTGTAAGTGTTTTTATACTAGTTTTATACAATGCTATTTAATTCTAATTTCATTGTATTTACTGATACCATATTTTAGCATATCCTGAAGAAGCAAATAAATTTTGCGAAAGCTTGATAAAGAACAAAGAGTTTCACTTTCCTGCCCTATTAATGACTGCAACCTCAAGATAAAACTTTATTTTACATAACGTGTCAGTCAATAATACCTAACTACTTTATATATATATATATATATATATATATATATATATATATATTTATCTAGATTATTACATTAACACCTACATTAAAAAAACATATCAAATTTATAGAATTTAGTATAGGTATATGTCAACCAGTGGTGGAATTATATCGAACATGCAACCAACAGTGTACTAAAGCAACGCCAGGTGGATGTTGACACCTGTTATTTTTTAAAACGGCGATCGAAAGGAGCTACAGAATTCCTTTATTGTGTACAGGCTGTATATATCCGAAACTAATATCGCTTAACCAAAGTTACACAATTAATACCAAAGTTACACATGTCTATAAAATTTTCATTAAAAATATTTCAAAGATAGTTTCAAACGTTTAATTTACTGTGGCATGAGACCTCGTCTTATTGCCCTCATATACATTTTTTGCATGGCTCGACCATAAAGTCATTTATGTGATTTTGTAAGAATTATAAATATCGCAAACAAAACAATAACACACAAATTCAATACATTGATAATAATATCAGATGAACAACAGGGATTTAGATCCTGAAGATCGTGCGTTTGTACTAAGACAAATCACAGAAAAGGCCATTGAATATAATAAATCAGCATATTTATTCTTCACAGATCTAAAACGCTTTCAATCGCATCAAAGTCGGAGATGTCTTACATCCATTATATAAAAATAATGTACCCATCAATATAGTATATAATAAGTGTGTGTTATAAGTTTGTAAATTATTGTAATTATGTATAAAGTCAATATGAAAGTTCCATAACATAATTACTTATGTGCGACGACGATGCGACATAGTATAGATTATTACTTTTCTCCTATGAATACAAACATTTCTGTATGTATATGTAGTCAAATATTTTACATAACATAGACATTCTACTTATAATAGAAGTTTGATTTTTATCACTACATGCATGTATTATATAAAAAACGTAAGTAAATGACTTGAACTTATTCTTTTTTTTATATCCTCGGGTTTCTAGATCGCAATATCTCAAAATGACTTTAAAGATTTTCTTTAGTACAAAAATTTTATTATTCTAAACCATAAATATATTTATAACATCTGTAAAACATTGATTCCAATTAGTGATTTTTATTCTACTCCTGATTCATCGGTACTAAAATTTTCACTATTGCCTTCGCTACATTTGCCATCATCTTCCATCATTTCGATGAGGTCTTGCACTTTGAAAGGCATTTCGTCCCCAATAAATCCTATTGGTTTTACACATTCATCTAAATGCCAACCACGGTTTTTAGGCTGGAGTTTTGTAAATTTCGACTCAGTTGCATTAAGCCACATGGAATTCGCAAAAATAATTCTTAAAATTTTTTGTTGTAATGATTTTCAGCATGATGGAAGTTAAAGTTAAAACTTTTAATTTTTTTCAAAAACTGTTCATTATCTTTTTTCGCAGAATAAGTTTTGCAGTTATTAACGGCATACATTTTCGCGGTAAACTCCTCAACATTCATTTTTTTATTAATGAATATGTCGCTTTCATCAGTTAACGTTGTAAAACCGGTTCGATATCTTTTATTCTGAGAAAATATTTTGAATGGTCCAATTTTTCCTTTATTATCAAATGCTGCTGTGTAATTGCAGCCTGTATACACGTGGAAAGCAGATAAACTTTGACATAATTTTAAACCCAACCTCAGAGCCAATTCGATGCAGTTGATGCAATCAAGGTGTTGGTGTATGTAACATTTTAGTGGCAGGAGAGGCTAGGCAGATTGGGATTGTGAAATTTTGTGCATATTTCGCAGCAATATCACCAAAAACATCAGTATCCGAAGTTCTAATTAAAATCTTTGATCCAGGTGTAATTTTATGAGCGTGAAAAAGAGTCCGTGTATCCGCTTTTTTGTGGTAATATGTAAAATCAGCCTCTTCAGTTCTTAAATGTAATTATTGTGATCTTGATATGAGTAGCACTGATGATCAACAGCTAAAACAATATTTTTGTTTTGGATAATTGTAAGCAATTTTTTACAATCCCAATAATTAGCCAAAAGTGTACCAGTGTCTCTTTAACACGATAGTTTTTAAGGCTTTGTAAAAAATCTTTAAGCCTAACTTGCTGAAGTCCTAAAATTTTTTATGGAATATCGAATTCCTTTCATGGACGTTCAGAGTTTTTGATTGAGGGTGACCAATAGCGGTCAAATATTAAATGGATATCTACAGCATTTCTAAAACAAATTTTTATTAGTATTGATTCTGCAATTTTTTCAAATATTTGGGACATAGAGTTACCAATGAGGTGTAAGTAACAAAAGCCATCTATTATTTCTTCTTCTTCTTCAAGTTCCGCTCCTATCGGAGATTGGATCATTCTGGCAATTATAATTTTGTTGGTTACGCGCCTGAATAGTTCAATTGAACTGCATCCAAACCATTCACGGAGATTGCGTAGCCACGAGATTTTACGTCTTCCTACGCTTTTTCTGCCTTTGATTTTACCTTGCATTATATTCCTTAGTAGTTCGTATTTTTCACCTCTCATGATGTGCCTCAAGTATTGCAATTTCCTGATTTTTATGGAATTGAAAACTTCGCATTGTTTTTCTAGTTGTTCGAGAACTTGTTCGTTTGTTTTGCGATTCATCCATGATATTTTCAAAATACGTCGGTAACACCACATTTCGAGTGCTTCTAGGTTTTAATGTTGGATTTTTTAAGTGTCCAAGCTTCAACCCCATACAAAAGGGTAGAGAAAATATAACATTAAAGCATTCTTATTCGGAGCAATATATTGATATCGCGATTACAAAAAGTTGTCTCATTCTATTAAAAGTTGACCGTGCAATTTCAATGCGGCATCTTATTTCTTTTGTCTGATCAGTATCTTCTGTGATCCATGCTCCAAGGTATTTGTACGAAGATATTTGTTTGATTTCTGTATTATCTAGTACTAGCTTAATTTTGATGTTTTGTGCTTTTGTAAATACCATGAACTTGGTTTTCTTCAAATTTATTTTTAGTCCATAATCGTTGCAATATATATTGAGTTGTTCAGCAAGGTGTTGCAGTTCTTTTAGTGTTCCTGCCAGAAGGACGGTGTCGTTAGTATATCTTATGTTATTAAGTGGCTCATCGTTTATTATAAGGCCCTAACTGACCTCGGCAAGCGCTAATTCTGAGATGGCTTCACTGTATAAATTGAATAACAAGGGTGATAAAATACACCCTTGGTGGACCCCACAGCGAATCTGGATATCCTCAGTCAGTTCATTTTCAACTTTCACTTTTGCTGTTTGGTTCCAATAAAGGTTACATATGATTCTAATGTCTCTACTGTCTATGTTTTTATTTAATAAAATTTTTCTTTAATTCGATTATGCTGTACTCTGTCAACTGCCTTCTCAAAATTAATGAAACAGGCATATACTTCCTGATTTATATCTAAGCATCTCTGCGAAACAACACTTACTGTAAACAGTGCATCTCGTGTTCCCAGTCCTTTTCTAAATCCCATTTGTGTATTACTTATGCCTTCATCTAATTTCTTATGTATTCTGTTGGAAATTACTTTTAAAAACAATTTCAAGATATAACTCATTAAGGCTATGGTGCGATGTTCATTGCACTCCTTTGCATTGGCTTTTTTGGTTAGCAGTATGAATGTTGATTGGAGCCATTCTTTAGGTAGTATACCTGTTCTATATATGGTATTGAATAGATCCAAAAGAAGATCAATAGATTCAGTATTCACAATTTTGAGTAATTCGATAGGGTCTTCATCAGGCCTGGGAGATTTACCACCTTTAGCTTATTTCATTATATATTCAATTTCTTCTTGTATAATGTCAGACCCAATATCATCCTTAAATTCTTTTTATTCTTCTGTTCTCTCTTTTTCTTCAAAAATTTTTCTATATATTGTGTCCATCTCTGCATTTTTTGGTTTATATCTGTTATAAGTGCACTACTTTTATCTCTTAGTTGCCTAGTTTAAAGTGTTTTTCTCATTCCTGTTAATTCTGTAATTCTTTTATGCATTTTAAAAAAGTCATATTTTTTCTCAATTTCTTCTAGTTCTTGGCACTGCTCATGTAACATTCTCTCCTTATATTTAATTGCATTTTTTGATGATTTTCTTTCATTCATTAATAGTAATATTTCTTCAGTCATCTAGTCTTTATGTTTTCTTTTCTTTGGTTTTAAGTTTTCATTTGCTGTTTATATTATTGCTACTTTTATATTTTCCCATTCCTGATCAATGTTATAACTACTTTTATTCAGTTCTTATGCATTACGTAGATTTTCAGTAAGAGTTTTTACAATTTGTTCCTTTGTTTGTGGTTTGTGGCGTTAATAAATGTGGGCTCAACCATTTCGGTATTTAATTTCAAAGTTTTGGCAAATGCTGCTTTAGGAGTTTTCAACATTTCACCAGTACATGAAAACATTGTAGGTGGCATGGCTCCGAGTGAAAAAGTCAAGTAATGTTCTAGATTAATTTTCTTTTGTATGCTAACTGCCCAAATTCGTTCAAAGATGTCTCGTTCCACTTTTATCAACACCTTATTTTTATCGTTTGTCATGAAAACTTTTGTGATATTTTGAGAAGCAAAATTGATGATTTTGATGTTTTATAGGTTTCTCAAATGTTCCAGGAGTTAAATAGCAACTTGAAATGAAATCTAATAACTACAATTTCTTTAACGTTCAGCAGGAAATCGGCAACTTCTTTAGATGTAGCTTTGCCAGTCAAAATACTAAAGAACTGTTGGTGAACAATTGTACATTAAATAGATTCATCGTTTTTTATATTCCCTTTATCATACTATCCAAGTTTTCTGTGTCCTTTTGAATTTTTCTTTCTTCCAAAGAGTGTGAAGTATCATCTTTATTAGTTAATCCAATATTTTCTTTTATAGTTGACAATATTTTTGTACGAATGCTAATCATGTTTTGTATTTACCGTTGGTGTTAAATTTTTTTTTATTAAACTCACTAGTAGAATTTATAAAAAAAATATTTTTTTTAATTATTAATTAATTGTAGTCTGGACAAAATTATATCGGGCACCTCTTGTTTTTTATAATTTTTAACATAATAAATTACATATCAAATAATTTTTATCCATTAAACAGATCGACGAAGATCTTCATTCTATCGGATCCTCTACTATAATCTTAACGAGTATATTGATTCTTATCGAAAACGCATTAGGGTTACAACCATTTACATTTATTAGATTTTCTTATATTCTTGTTTATACAGTGCTGTTATCAAGCTAATATTTTTTGAGAATTGTTTATTTTAAATACTATGAAAATCTTTTATCTTACTAGTTCTTTAAATTCTAAAGATGATTACACTTACATCAAAAAAGTAAAATAATTCAATCGTATGAATTTATTGGTTAATCCCTTAAAAAAAATCTTTGCTATCTATTTACATATATTTAGTTAAACATGGAGTTTTATGAAAATTTATTTTTGCATGTGTATCAAAAATATCTATAAATACTTATAGTTCAGGATATGAGGGTGAAAATAGTAGAAAACCTATGATTTTTTGCAAATCAGAACAAAGGCATCATTTGTTTGAAATTTGAACAGTAGTTAAAAATAGCTAGCTCGAATTAGATTTATCCACAAGGTTCTTAACTTGACGTATTTTATGACTAGCACAGTGATTTCTCACATATATAATAAGGAATATAATAACACAATAACTTCCCTGGATGTCTTAATCCCTATGATTAAAAAGGGAATAATTTTTTTTTATATATTACTTGTTCTAACAAAAATTCGCTCTTAGATGCGAAACGTTTGTTAACATAGCTTTTATTAAAAAATGATTATCCTTTATCGTTTATAAATATAAGGAATTTTCGACCGAACAATCGACCGGATGGAACAGAACAACTTAGAACGAGATCCTATAGCATACAAAAGAAATAATACAAGGAAAATAACAATTCCATATATATATAAAAGGATTATCAGAAACATTTAAAACGATAAGAAATAAATTCTACATTTTAACAACATTTAAAACAACAAACAAATTCATATCTATTTAATGTGAAACTAAACCTAAAAATGAGCAAGAAAGAAAAAAGAATTGTATTTTTAAAATAAATTGTGAATGCGATCATATTTATTTAGGTAAAACATCACGATCATTAAATATTAGAATGAATGAACATCAATCTTTTATTAAAAATACAGAATTTGATAGATCTCAAATATGTAAACACGCATAAAAAATGAACATGGAACAACTGAACAATGGAACGATTTAAGTATCGTCCTAAAAGAAACAGGTAATAAAAATAGAAAAATCAAAGAAATCTAATCTCTAAATTCTCTAAGACTCTCATTAAAATCAATTAAGATCAATTGCGTCGCAAATTTCTAGGCAGAATGTAATAGGATCTGGTTACCTATATTAAATTAAAAAGTCAAACAAAGGAAAATACTACTATTAGTAAGTCAGTAACATATCGAGAATACATTATTTATGTTTTTAAGTAACATACATATAAAATCAGAATTTGGTATTTACTGAGAGGAAACTAAATATACGACCAAATACTTACCATGTCGGGATAATTATGTGAGGTTTTTTTTCCTGGTTTTTTCCTCATGATTTCCTATGGAATCACAACATTCACCAAATTCAAATATGAAACAATCTTTTGCAACTATCACAAATCAAAATGTCCAACCAAATTACAAGCCATAGTTTTTCCTGCGCTGGAAAATGCAAAGTTGGAAGACTATCTATTTGCAGTTGGTAATTTAATGTATCCCAAAAATATTCTTTTCTCCTCTAGATTGTCAAATGGTCGAATTTGCATTGATCTAAAAAGCAAAACTTTAGTTAACATGTTTTTATAAATTAACAAAGGAATAATAACTGTAAGCCACCAACAAATTCAGGCTCGTAATTTCTTGTTATCAAATAAAAGATTATTGATATCAAATGTTTGTCATTTAATCCCACATTAAATTATTGAAAGTGCACTTTCTAACTCCAATCAAATTTTTAAAAATTGGTACATCAAATCCTAATTACAAACACATCAGTTTCAGAAGGCATAATTTTATTTCTCCTACAGTCTCATCAATACATTATGAAATGACATCATATCGTATATTTCTCGTAATGGAGAAGGATCTATGTATTAATTGCAGGCAGGCGGGATATTTGGCTGAAAATTGCACAACTACTTCGGAAACTCTAACATCTCAAACACGAAATGCTGCTCCAACTACTTTAACTGATCCAATAAACAATGCCTAAGTTATCGACTAAACCAGATATTCATATTTTACTACATCTACTCATGTTAGAGAATGCACTGATTCCCAACAAATGTCACACGATCCTCCTTCAAACAATCAAACTCGTTCTAAAATTATAACCCCATTAAAGTAATTGACGATAAAAAAATTTAGCTGGACGAATCTATGAAGATACTTCACTAACCCATTCAACATCTTGGTAGATATATTGGAAAATGCTCATGGTATCCTTGACCCAGTAAGCATAATAGAAACTTATACAAATGATTTAGAAAACTTATCAAAACTTTTTAAATCAACTATATCAAAATGTATTAAATAGGAATTCAAAAAATAGATGTACTAGACTTTGACACAAAATACTTAAATCCATACAATCAGAAACAAACACCGAATCCTATAATGAAATTGTAAAAGATATATTATAATGGCTTTCTCAATTATCCAGTGGAACTTACGAGAGTATTACACTCGTCTAGACTTACACTGTTACAACAAATGATTAAAAAACTTATACCATACATACTATGTTTATAGGAAACTCGTTTCAAAAATACCAAAGTTCATAACTGAGAAAACTTCACCTACTCATATAAAAATAGAGAAAATGTAGATTATGCTAGTGGGAGCGTAGTGATCTACACTCATTCACCAATCGATGCAGAAATTATTCAATCAATACACAACTTGAAGCGGTCGCAATTACTATTAAAGGGCCTATAAAAATAAACATATTTATGTAATATACATTCCACCTGTATAGGCCCAAGCAATAATGAAATCTTAGATTTGATAAAATAAATACCTGGATATTTTAATGCACATAATTTTATATGGGGATCTAATAAAATTACTCTATTAGGTCGTAGAATTAAAATAATGGTGAAAATTGTCAGTTAAACTTACTAAATGATAGAAAAAAATTTATTTTGACATTTCAACTAGTAAATCCTCTGCTATAGACCTTTCAATATTTGATCCAGCATTATACTCTATCTTATCTTGGGATGTACTTTCTGATTTAAATGATAGTGACCACTTTCCGATTTTAATAACAAATCCTTACAGTATACAAAACTCTTGTAATGTTGTAAAATGGAATATCAAAAATGCAAATTGGCAATACTATTATAATCTAGTTTTAAATGAAATAAATACATTACATGTAATTTTACAATCAAATAGTAATATTGATAGTCAAATTCAAGAGTTTTTCAACGTATTATTAAATGCCGCCAAAAAAGCCGTTGGTGAAAAGTTTTCCAAACAATTAAAACCATCAGTCCGTTGGTGGAATTCTGAACGTCAGGAAGCTATTAAACTTTCAAAATCAGCATTAAATCAATTCAGAAAATATAATACAATTGAAAATAAATTAGAATTCAAACGACTAAAAGCTCGAGCTAGATTCATTATTAAAAGAAGTAAACACCAATTAATAAAGTGTGGCACATGGTACGAAAGATATCTGGAAAAAATACCTCAAACCACAT